>NC_134456.1:41428458-42628458 GCF_047948215.1 Lycorma delicatula | reverse complement strand
TATTTTAGTAAAAATCTAAATGTTTTCTTTTTTTCTTTTTCAGTTTAGCCTCCAGATCCACCGTAAGGTATTACTTCAGAGGATGAATGAGGATGATATGTATGAATGTAAATGAAGTGTAGTCTTGTACCATCTGAGGTCGACTATTCCTGAGATGTGTGGTTAATTGGAACTCAACCACCAAAGAACACCGGTATCCACGATCTATTATTCAAATCCAATATTACATCGTGGATACCGGTATTCTTTGGTAGTTGGGTTTCAATTAATCACAGATCTCCGGAATGATCTACCTGAAACTGTACAAGACTACACTTCATTTACATTCATACATATCATTCTCATTCATCCTCTGAAGTAATATTCTACGGTAGTTCCGGAGGCTAAACAGAAAAAGAAAGAAAGTATTCAAATCCGTATAAAAGTAACTGCCTTTACTAGGATTTGAACCTTACAACTCTCGATTTAAAAATTAGCTGATTTGGCATGACGAGTTCACTATTAGACCAACCCGGTGGGTTAGTAAAAATCTAAACCTAAATGACGATTTCGACTGTTAAAAAATCATCAGTAAATACTTGTCATTAAAAGTACAGTGCGCATTTCATCGTCCATGGACTATAATACAGATATACTAATATTTGATTTAATTCGATTCATGGAATATTGTTTTGTACAACTGTTAATACTTTAGAAAAAGTGTTGGAAATGCCCACCTGAAGGCAGGTCCTAACCCTTCGTACCATATGTTTTAACACCCTTTGTACAACATAAGGACTAATGGAATTCATCTTTGCAGTAATGGTTCGCTTAGAGAAATAAGTCAGGGGATTGTGGAGTCTACTGACCTTTTGAGGCGAACACCGAACATTTCTTCCAAAACTTCCATGCTGTTTTTGGATGTATGGCACGTTGTCCCGTCTTGTTACAGGTAACAGTAGCATTCATCAGAAGCTGTCAGAAGAGCTGTCAGAAGAGCTACAAATTGCATAATTATACCGTAGTATACTGGATTATCAAGGATTTCGTCTTCTGTGCGTGCAACAGCGATTCATGTAAGATGAGTGATTTTGTGTTGGCCTGTTGTTCCGACTATTGATAACCGCTAAAAATAATAATTTTGGTGCTCCTCACCAAAAAACACATTATCCAGTTGCCCATCCCATTAAATGATGTGAGCGATAAAGTGATAAAAGGATATGTAAAAAAGTAAAAAAAAAAATAAAATAAATTAACATTTAAACAGTAGTTACAAAAATAATAAAACAAGCATTTTAGCAGGGTTATGAATTAAAAAATAAATCTTGTCGTTTTAGCCAATTCCAAAAGAAATCGTGTTGTTTCTAAAATTGCTGTTATTAAAATTTAGTTTTAAAAGATCTTAGACAAATAAAACAATTATTTAAACTATCGAATCAGACTGCCTTCAGAGATTAAATTCAGTTGGTAGTCTGAATTTTATACTTATATAAAATATGCACAAAAATTAGTAATTTTTGTACTATTGAATTACATCGGAAAATTAGTGAAGTTTATCGTGAAAAAGCTATGAGTGATGAAATGGTTATAAAGTGGTTACGGCAGTTAAATGAGAGGACGCAGTAATGTGCGTAACAAGCAAAGGAGTGACGCCTTTCCGTGGTAGATAATGATTTGATTACGCGAGCCTGGATGAAAATTTTAAGAAATCGACGTTTCACAATTTCTTCTTTATGATTTGAATTCCTTAAAAATTTTACGAACAGTTCAACACGAAAACACATAACCTAGGCTATAACAACCTCTTTTATTGTTGGGTGCCGAAAATGTTGACGAAGGTTCACAAAACCAATCGATTAGTTTCTGCTCAGTCTTTTCTTACCCGTTACAAATATAAAGGGGAAGACTTTTGTACCAAATAGTAACTGGTGACGAGACTCGGGTCTCTCATATCACCGAAAAATCCAAACTGCAGTTTATGAAATAACGACACACATTTCCGAAAAACAAAAGTTAAAAATTACAGTTTTGACATTAAAAATCATGTGCACTGTCTTGTGGAAAAAGAAAAAAGTTTAGTTAGTCGACTTCTTGCCTAGAATGGGAAACTAGATGCTTCGCTTTATTGTGATATTCTCAAAAAATTGTACCGTGAAGTCCAAAACAAGAGGAGAGGTATGTTCAGTAGTGGAGCTCTGTTCCTACATGACAATGGTCAACTACATTGCCCGTGAAACTCAAAGAGTGACTGAACAATTTGGCTGGAAGCAATCGATCCCCCCGTCTTACAACCCTTACTTGATGCGGAGTGAATATCATTTATTTCTCCACCATAAGTCATCCCTTGCTAGTCAACGATGCCGACCTGAAAAATGCTGTACAACAGTGGCTATCTTCACTGGCGACGCAGTATAGATATATATATATATATATACATACAGAGCGTATTCCGACGTTCTCCCGGAACTTTCATAACCTATTATACTCGTGAAAATAATAGAAAAAGTTCATATAAGCATATATCCTAAAATGCTTAGTTTGCGAGTTACGGCTAGTGGACGATTTCGCTCAGATTTCAGCTACCTCGGTAAAATGTGGTCATACAGAAATTTTTAGGACGGTAATTAAGGAGCAGAATTAATGATTTATTATGGCTTTTGATCTGAAAAATTGAATAAAATAGGTCCCAGAAGCGAATCTGCAGCAGGTTTTGAGAAATCTGGGGTGAAAACCAATAAATTGTAATAAAAAACCCTGTTTTTTATGTTTGACGTACAATAACTTTATTAAATGGGTAATAAACACACAAAACTTTTAAACAAAACTTGTAAAGAATTTAATTGTGAACAAAATGGTGTAAGGTAAGTTGAACAAGAAAAGAAAAATTTGAATCTTATTTAAAAAGAATACATTACATTTGTCAGAAAAGTACTTATTTAATGTAAACAAAAACCAAATTCATTTTGGTGATAAGAAAAATTTGTAAAATCAAAATCTACTGTTAAAAATGGCTGTTAAATATAAAAAAATAAAATTACGCAATCGTAAAATTGAAATAAATAAATAAATAAAAACTACACAGATAATACTTTTTTTTATTAATGACAGAAATACAATAAATTATTTGTAAAATTATTATTGCAAAGTTAGCAATAAAATAACAACTGATCAAAAACGTGCAATACTGTATTAGTATTTAAATCATTTTGTAAGGTACACTTAATATATCGGGTACTGCGAACTGTGCTGTCGTTAGCAATGATTTTTAATTTGAACGTAATCGGTATTCCATTGAAGTAATGTCGTACTTATTGATAATATAGGTGTACGCTGATATGGTATTCATTTTGGGTTTGTGTAAAGGTAATCCTACAGCAGCTGTAGTAGAATATGAAATATGTTTTCCGAATAGCAGGATTCCAGATCCCAATAAAATTAACGTGACTTTTCACAGTCTTTGGGAAACAGGTTCACTACCTAGTATCCGTACCAGCTACGAACTAGCGGTCCAACAAGACACTGATATTGATGAAATTATTATCTATGCAGTTCAGCGCAGTCCAGGCGTTCAGTACACGGCGTTTTTATCCTTATAATAAACAGCAAGTTTAACATCTACCCAGGAGACGTTTCAACGTCTCCTGGGTAGATGTTTTAACGTCTCCTAGGAGACGTTGAAATTTTAAAAACAGCAATTTTAGAAACAACATCTCCTAGCCAACGTTGGTTTATATTAGCCAGTTTAACATCTACCCAGGAGACGGTCCGTTTCGCTTGAAGTTCTGAGTAGAGTCCGCTTCGCTTGAAGTGATGGAATACAAATCGGCAATTCTACAAGCATGTTTTGTTTACCAACTAGGCAAATTCCATTCGAGATGGCATCAACACCTTTATACAATGAGCATACATGGCCAGAAGTAAATCGTCATGAAACGGTGGAAGGCAATTTTCATCACCGATTTAGCGTCAATGTATGGTGCGCCATTCTCCACAATCAGCTGTTTGGACCGATCATGTTATTTGGCTACCGATCATGCTGAGGTCTACTTGCACTTTCTTTAAGAAGAATTACTGCAGCTGCTTGAAGATGTCCCTCTAGCGCTGAGACGCAAAGTATACTTCCAGTATGATGGCACGCTTCACTACTTCTCTTTTGCCGTTTCCACTCACTTAAGTCAACATTGCTCTGAAAAATGAATCGGTCGTGAAGATTCACATTCCTGGCCATCAAGATCGCCTGATCTAACATCTTTCGATTTTTACGTCTGGGAATGAATGAAAAAATATTTAATTCAAAACAAAAATACATTCTCTAACTTAAAGGCTAACCATCATTCTCCCCAGCTAACCATCAGAGATAGTGTTAAGTCATTTTTATGCTCTTTCCATAGTTTGCGAGCTAATTGGCCTGGAATATAAATATTTCAAGAGTAATGTACGATCAAAAACATGAAATCGTATAACACTATCTCTGTATAACACTATAACCGTTAGAACACTGTGATAGTTAGTCGAATGACCTTCAAAAAAAGGTCCAAGGTCATACGTGTGGCTACATATTTCGATGTAAAATTTTCTGCTCTCTTTATTGGTGGGGTCAAAAATAAGTCATTTCATTTGAAAATAATCGTGTTAACCTTGAAATAACGGTCAGTTTCAAGGTCAAAATCAAGGTCATAATGAGGTGTCCTCCAATCTGAGCATCTTTAGTATAGGTCATTTTTTTGTATTGTGCGTATTTTACGAGAAAATCGCCTAGGACGATTAAAATGAAACTCTGTATGTATGTGTGTGTGTGTTTGTGTGTGTGCGCGTGTGTAAGCCTATATATATATATATATATATATATATAATGTCAGTAATGGTAGGTTTGCATTTTCAAGGATAGCAAAAATAATTATTTGATAATATGATGGAAATAGAAGATTATAAATAAAATTAGTAAAATAAACGAAAAAAATTAATAAAATCGAATATATATTACATCAAAAATAAAAAATGCAATCAGTCAACTGACAAATAATAATAAAAAAGAAATTGTAAACACGTTCAACATTAATATGTATGTAATTACTTAAGTACACTTAAACGAGTATGCAGAAAACTCTGATTTGTGTAATTAGATCCGTTTAAAAACAACACAATAATATTGTTTCTGTGAAGGAATCGTTTAGTCTTATTTTGAATAAACTGACAGGAAGGTCTTTTAGATCGTTACGTAATTTATTAAAAATAGAAGTCGAAACTTAGTAAGATCCTTTATTGCCAGCCAAAGTATTATTTTGTGTACCGGGAAATAGTTGGATTATCTGGATTAATATAAGCAAATATTGTTATTAATTTTTACAAATAATTGATTTTTTTAAGCATATATTGTACATTGGTAATTCAGCGTTACTAAATATAAGGTAACATTACTCATTGTCACTGGACAGATCGCGTATATCCAGTGATATACGTAGGATATAACCGAATAGTTTGATGGTTAGTCCATAAAAAAATAGTTTTTCTATGTAATAAATTAACGGAATATCTATTATGCTTAAAAACAATTTTAATAAAAAGGAATTTTTAATGAAATATAAAATCTTTTAGTTGTTTGTAATAATTTTTTCGTGATATTTACATTTGATTAAGGTAAAACTTTGTCAACTTCTTAAAAAACTTCAAAACGGAAACTTTCAGAAAAAACCTACTTAGAAGAATATCTGTGTCCAGAACATTAAAAGTTACACCATGTTTAAGTTTTGTTGTAATAAGAAAGTGCAGTTAAAAATAAAAGAACTACCAAAATACAAATCCAAAGTTTTGCCGACTTGTGATCAAATTAAAAAGATTAAAATAAAAAATAAAGGCTCGATATTGAGTTTATCAACTTTCGAAGTCAAGGCGGAACGTATTATTACTTTGCTTTTAGCAAGGTAATAACATTAAAATTTATTTTACTTCTGTGTTCAAAAAGTAAAGTGTTCCAAAGTAAATGTTAAGTTCAATTTTTATAAAGCAGTTTTCTTACAGCGTTTTCAGAACAATATAAAGTAATCACCTAATTAAATTTTATGTTTTATTACATTCTTTTAATTATATTTCACGTTATCTTTTTACCACATTTGTTTAAATTTAATAAGTGAAAAGATATGCTACTGATTTTTTTTTAAAAACATAAATGAAAATATATGTTTTGAAAAACAAATTACGTATTTATTTTATGAAAATAAATTATGAAATAGAAATGTGCAAGACTCTCCTTTTTTATGAAAATAATTTTACGCAAATCAAATCCAATCATGTCCAACAACAACCTCCTGTATACCGCCTATAATTCACAGAAAATAAATGACGTCACAAATATCTGACTGTTTAATAGTATAACACGACCAAAAAATACAGAGCGATTCACAAAGAATGTAACACATTTTCAGAACATGTTCTACTGATGAAAATAAAGAAAAAGGCTTTTTTAAACTAACATAAACTTACATTAAAAGCTTCGTTAGCAAATGTCGGCTGGCGAAAGATTTCGCCCTGATTTCTGCGCATTCGATAAAATTAAGCCAGACTGTAAGTTTTGGGATCCAAATTTTGGCGTAAATTTGATGGTTTTATAAGAAATCTGAACTAAAAAACATGAAAAAAGTAGGTCCAAGAACTATATTTTTAGTAGTTTTCGAGAAATCTGTAGTAAGAGACAAAAGTTTAAGGTTGAAAAACACTATTCATTGATCCGTTTTAGAAGATAGAAATTTTTCTTAATAATAAAGTAATAATTTTCCATATTCTTCTTTGTAATTATAAAAATTTCATTTCAATCTCTTCGCATTTTTCAAAATTTAAAATCAATAAGGTCAGTAGAATTATTAGTGTCTTTGTAAGTTTTATCAAAAAATTAAGGCAATATTTTCTTTTACTATTTAATATAATTGTTTAATGATCTTTTTTTTGTTATAAAAAATATTTTTTAAAACATCTGTCTATTTTATACCGACTTTTGTAAGATTAGTTTTGGGAATAACATTTGAAATGTAACTAAGTAAAAAATTCTAATGTGGACACCACATGACTTCCTTGTAAGCCTATTAAATAACATATACACATCTTTTAAAATTAAAAGAACATAACATTTTAATTCGTTATTAACTTTTGATATTTTTTTTATTATTATTGAATTATTATTTAAAATAATTTTTTTTTACAGAGTAATAATTATTAATAAATCAATATATTTAATTTAAAAAAAAGATGATGATGTCTGATTCGAACCGATGTGCCTTCTTCTTGTAAGATCCAAATATTTCATTAATTAAAATTTTATTTGACTATAACTCTGGAACCAATGAAAATAAGTACCACTTATGATATATCGTTGAAAAGCTCTCAATGAGGGCTTATTACTGTAGTTAAGAAAAAGTCCAAAATCCTAATTGTTTTGGATTTTGGGAGATGCACAACTAGGTGTTACAACAGTCCTAAATCCAAAATTTCAACATCCTACGACTAATCGTTTTTTAGTTATGCAAGATATATACGTACGTGTATATATATACATACGTACGTACAGACATCACGCGGAAACTAGTCAAAATGAATTCAGGGATGGTCAAAATGGATATTTCCGTTGAAATCTAAAAACCGTAATTTTACGCGATCATAATACTTCCTTTACCTCGAATAACGAATAAAAAAGGTACAGAAAACATGGTTTACAGTGTTATTTCTTTACTAAAAAAAAAATCTAATAAAATTAATTTTTCTCTTTTGTGTTTTCATGTTGCTGAATTAAAAAAAATAAATAAATTATATTTTTAAAAATAATTCATAATGTGAAATATTTGTGTATAAAACTTGAATGAGTGAAAAATCTTTCACTTTTACACTTTTCATAACAAAATTTTATCTTGTAAATATCCTTTTCATACCGACATCCTCAGGCAGGATAGAAAGCTGTAAGAATTTGCAATTAATCTAATATTTATGTTTTGAATTATTAATTATAAACTAAATAATTATTTCAATAGACCTAATAAACTGGGTACAGATCAGCTGAGTTGATAGGAGCATTGTCTGAGCGCACAATTCTTACTGCCTGCATGTCCCTCTGGACCCTTAACCTACGATACATTCCACGGAGTTTTAAAAATAAACTACAAAAATATTAGGTGGTGCATTACTTGATACACACGTTACTAGCTAGGTATGAAACAATAAAAACGAAATATATTTTTGTTGTATGACAGTTAAAATGACATCATTCGTTTTTAATGAATTCTTAAACAGAAATAACAACAATATATTTTAATATTTATTTATTTTATTCTAAATTTAACATTGGTTTTTATAATATAATCAATTGCTTACATTGCAATACATAAATAAAGTCATAAAGATTATTTAATGGTGGATAGTAGCATTACTCAAAAATGTTTTATATTCTCTAATAATGAATCATATGCTTCCTCAGGTAATTCATTAATCAGGGATAACGTTAAACGTATAAACAATCTATTTTTACACGACTGCCCAACTACAATATGTCGTATAATGTATTTACGATGTATGTATGATTGTGCCATTGTAGCAGCTCAACGGCTGAACCGATTTAGATATATGACCCCGTTTTGGAATCCTTACGTTACCGGGAGTGTCATAGGCAGGTGATTAAAAAAGAAAGGGAATCTGAAAACAGATTCTACAACTTGAAATAAGAAAAAAATGTTCATACAAACATACGTCTGAAAATGCTTTGTTACGAGTTACGGCTAGAGAAAAATTTTGCGAGGATTTCAGTTTCCCCGGTGAAATTTCAGTGTATTAGGGGTAAATTTGTTGCTTTCTTATGTTTTTTGACCTGAAAAATCGAATAAAACAGGTTTCAGAACTGCATTTCCGTAAGTTTTATGATAGCCGACGTAAAACAGAAAAATTCAATAACGAAAAACGTTTTTTTTAGGTTTCAAGTACAATAACTTTGTTAAATGATTAATAAATGCGTACATTTTATTATCAAAACGTGTAAACTTTTATTCTGAAAAATTTATTTAATAAAGTCTATGAAAAACAAAAAAAAAAAACAAATTTTATTAATAAAAACCTTTAAAAAAACCCTTATAAATTTGTAAAAAGTTATTACTTTTTTAAAAAAACAGTTGTTTTTAGTACATTAAATTTAGACCTTTGAAAAATTAAAATATTTTTAATTTACTTTAAAAAAATATTCGCTGTTTTTTATACTCTATAATTTATTACACGACTATCCAAAAAAGAGTGTAATGTATTTAAAGTGTATGTTCCACCGCAGCAGCTCAATGGCTAAACCGATTTAGATGTATGACCCCGCGTAGGAATTCTTACATTACCAGGAGTTTCGTGACTATATATATATATATATATGTTTAAATAAATTATTTAAAAGATTAAAAAAAATTATCCTGTATAGAAATTCCTACTATAAACAAAATTTTCACACGCTCTTTAATTATCTTGCATTAAAGAGGAATGTTTTTTTTTTGGCAGTCGTATTTTTTAATTTTTAATATTTATCTCTTTTTTTAACAAACACAATAAAGTTTGCATAGTTTTAAATCTATAGACATTCGACGTGCTTGTATAGGTTTGGATGTCAATATAAAAAAATCTTTAATTACTAAACCTTTGATAAAAAATACGAAAAACAAAATTAGTTTTTACTTAAAAGTTTTTTCTCGTTACATTACTACAAGACAACCTATTTCGAGTTATTACCCACCGCGTTGATCAAGTGGTAAACGCGACTTTGCAAATCAGCTTTTTTCGAAGTCGAGAGTTCCAACGTTCATATCCTAGTAAAGGCAAGGATTTGAATACTAGATCGTGGATACCGGTGTTCTTTGGTGGGTGGGATTCAATTAACCACACATCTCAGAAATGGTCGACCTGAGACTGTACAATACTACTCTTCACTTACATTCATATATATATATCATCCTCATTCATCCTCTGAAATAATACCTGACGGCGATTCCCGGAGGGTAAAAAGAAAAAAAAATCTGTTTCGACTGTCTAGTAGAATGCGTTCTCCATTCGATAACCGAGGTATACGTGTGTTCCAATATTTTACGTTCTATGAATACAGTTCAGTATTCATTTCCACATTTCCTCAAATAAAATTATATTTTAACGAAATGAATGAAAATGATACAATGAATAAAGAGTTTGATTAAATTAATACAAAAATAATAAAGATCGTTTAAATTTGAATTAAAAATAAACCAAAAATTATTACTAAAATTTAATCTATCTGAATGCTCTTAGTGATATATATATGAAGAAATAACATTTAGTCTAAGTTATGATATGAAGTCAGGAATATTTTTGTCGCTATAAAACGAAACATTAAATACGTATAGTAATACGTAGAGTTAAATCTAAATGTCTATCATAAAACCATCCCATTAAAACCTTTTACAGTTTTTACTTTTTTATTATTATTATCCTTTTTTTTTTTTATCTGAAACAGGTTGTAAAGATGTAAGATAGAAAGAGAAGGAATTAAAAAGAATAAAATAAAGAACTGTCTCGCTCACTGGATGGTGTAACACGATTATGGTTTTGATGAACATAGCTTTTTTAGATTTGTTATAAGCCAGTAAGTGTAATGGATGAGAGATATTCCTCAAAACTAAACCTGTTTTCTTCTCTGTCAGTGACATAAGTCTTTTATACACCGTCTTCTGTTTGTAATACCATCCTCGCTCTTTCTCTTTAGTCTATACTGGATTGTTGATGGGGAGAAATGCAGCAAGGTATTTCAACCAACAACTTCATCGCGATGCTAGGATCTTTTACAAAATTACATTCTTTTATGGCATCTGCCCTTTTCGAATTTCATAGGCATTGAAGCGTACGAATATAAAATTGAAATAAGATGAAAGATAAACGTTTTAAGATTAATTTTTAAATCTGAAGATAAAATATATTTTTTATATTTTTAGTCATTATACGTTATTTTTTTGATCGTAAATTAAATTTGTAGCGCAACAAAACGTGAACTTTTTTTCTTTCTGCTTCAACAGTTCAATTCCAAAAGAAAGATTATTATTACAAATATAATAAGTTATTAATTAACTTAAATTAAAATAATAATATGTGTTTTTGTAATCCAAGAATTAAACTATTACTGTTCGTTTTTTATGGTTTAACAATTTGTAACAAAAAAAGAAAAAAAAGATTATTACATCAATTTTATAAGGTTCTTTACGTTTACAACTGCATAAATTATAAAAACAAATTTTTCAAAAACTGAACAAGTTGGTTCTATATTACAGTAAAAATAGATAAAAGAAAAAAGTGTAATAAGAAGATAAACTAAAGCCCACTGACTCTTTTATTTAAAATATTTATTTTTACTCTATTATTATGATTACGGTGACTTCCAGTTGCTAACCTTCGTGGCGCGAGTGGCATGGCATTTTCACACGCTAAAAATTGCCATTTCATCCCATCCTCTCAAGCAACATCTGACGGTGGTCCTGTGGGTAAAAAAAAAAGACTGCGAACTATAGACAGTGAGAGGGTAAAACAGGATAAAATTGGTATTTATGAAAATATATCAAAAACGATTGATTTTATCAAGAAAGAATAAAGGGTCTTATTTAAAGTTTACAACATTCTCTACTATTTGGTGCGAAGTGTTAGCGTCTTGGCCTTTCATCCGGAGGTCCAGGGTTCGAATCCCGGTCGAGCATGACATTTTCTCATACGCTACAAATTTACATCGGGCTAATAACCATAACAGTTGCCCGCAAAACTTTGTTAGTTGTTCTAATGTTTGGTATGTTCTACTTTCTACAATAAAATAACTAAGTTAATGTTTAAAAATATTGTATTTTTGACGCCATTAGGAAAGTATTTGTATTTTAATGCTTGTTTTTATGATTAACTTGAAAACTAAGATTTAAAATAAATAAAAATAAAACCAACTAGAAACGAAAGCTTTTAAAAAACAATTTTCCAAAACTTTTCTTTTTCTTTTATTGACAATTATGAATAAAATAAGCAAGTAAGCAAATTTTTTCTAAAAAAAAGAAATATATTCAAGAATGACACTATCGGTGAGTTTAATGAAAAAGTAATTCTATATAATATTTTTATTTTTCGTTTTACATAAGAAAAAGATAACTGTTTTGCTTTTTATTGTTTCAAAAAGAAATAACACAAACAATGTTTTCTGGTTCAAGGGGAAATCATTTTTCGCAGATTTATTAAAATGTTTGGAATTTATAAAAATGTTAAATTAAAACTCGTTACAACATAATAATACATGATAATTTTTTCTTAATTCCAGATTAAAAGAAGGATTGAAAATAAAAATTAAGTTTTACCTTTCAATGTGTTGTGTGTGCGCGCACACGCGCGCGTCTGTTTGTCTATCTGTATTATTATTTTTTTTATTTATTTTTTTTTCCTTTTGTATATAAAATATCAGTTTTGGTAGACCTGTTTGCATAAGTATGGAATTAAGAATTAATTTTTAAGTTTTTGTTTTCCTAATTGATATTTTATTATTTTTAATTAATTCATTAATATTCTATTATATTTAATAACTATGTTTATATTACATAAAAAAAGCAAATCATTTAATTTATTTACTTACAAAAAATTAGTTTAACATTAAGGAAATTTTATTAGCTTATTTGTATTCATGTGTATTATACATTACAAAAATGGATAAGTGCAAAAAGGATGAAAAGATAAAATATGATGAAGGTGAAAAATTTTCTGAACATGTAAGAATTGAAATTAATGGGAATTGTAAAGGAAGATTGGTTGAAGACGAGATGTAATGAGGCAAAGAAAAATATGATCTCCAAAAAGACAAATGTAGCATAAGAAAAATAAGAGAAGACTTTGTGAAAATAAACACAAAAATATATAAGTATCTTAGGTGCAAATGGAAAACATTAATTTAAAGGGAAAAGAAAGAGTTAACAGGTGAGCTATGTATAGAAGGAATAGGTGCTAATAGCTCTATATAGTGCTATTAGCTATAACAGCACTATTATTATCACTGTGTACAACTACACAAAGGAGAAAAACTACCTGATTTGTATTACTAATTATGATTTCAGAGGAATTTCTTTACTGCAAACTGAATTTGACAGAACTCTGAAAGATATGAACAACAAAATATAATATAAATTGATGAAACGCCGTCTGTATCTTTATACTGCATGGATAACTAGGACTGAATAAACTTCACATACCAAATTTTCAAGACTTGAGAAATACTTTCAGATATTTAAGGTTCTAATTATTACCACACCAAAGCAAGCAAAAGCAGATAAGTGAACTGAACTATTGTATGATATCTCATGCATCAAAAAGGCTCACTAGAATAGTTTGCAACCAGACAGAATAAATGGTAGGTGGTGTATTCGATGAAGGCTAATTTGGGTACAGAAAAAACATGGGTACAAGAAAAACCAATTTGGTATTCAGATTAATTTTAGAATGCAAGCTTAAAAAAATAAAACTACCTGTATACATTTATAGGTTAAGAAAATATCAGATAATTTAGAATGGAATGATGTATTAAAAGGTTTTTAAAAATTCCAGTTTATTTTAATAAGAATAGTGAAATTTATAATCTGTCGAACAGCCAGGTAACCATCATAAGGGTAGAAGATAAAAAAAGTAATAACTGATTCAGAAATAATATGGCAAGGATATGTATAATCTATCTTCATTGCTATTTAACTCTACAAAAAAGAAGCAAAATTAAAGAAACATTTGAAAGTAGAAAATCTATTCAAAGAGAGAGAATAAAGCTTGATTGAAAGTGAATAAATAAGATTTATTGATGATGTTCTTTTAATAGAAACTATAGATGAGTTAAAATAAATACTGAATCTCATGTTTTTATTACTGAAAGAAAAATTTACTTTAAAAAATAAATCCAGCTAAAATAAAGGTAATGAAATGTAACAATGAGGAGGATGAATAAGAATTACATATTAAGGTAGGGGAACACAACATGGCAAATCTGGGAAAATTTTGTTATTTATGTTGAAAATTACAAAGAATGTAACAAGTAATCTAGAACCCAGAAGCAGACTCGCACAAGAAAGTAAAGTTTTTATTTATAAAGGAAGTTTACTAGTATCAGATATAGATCTAGGAATAAGAAAGATATTTTTTTGAACATTTGAAGTGTAGTTTATGGTAATGAAAGATGGACAGAATGAAAATAATAGAGGAGTTTAAAATGTAGTATTAATGAAAGTTATTGAAAATTAGGTGGTCAATAAAATTCAAAATCAAAAGGTCTTAAGATGAATAGTAGGAGAGAGAAAGAAGACAAAGATTGGAGTATATGAAACAGATAATTTAGGATGTAGAGTAGTAAATTTGCTGAGGGTAAAAGATTGGCAAAGAACAGGCAAAAATAGAGACAAGTTAACTGAGTGTTAACTAAAAAAAATCGTATTACTTAAATTCTTAACATAAGAGTACCTAATGTACATTTTGCCAATGAAATAACCTTTTTTAGGAAAATAAGAATTAAATTATAGCTGTTTTATTTTTTACTTTACTTGATTTCTTTTTTTAAAGAATATTTTTGATTATTTACTAATAAAATACAGCATTGTCGCAATAAATATAATATAATTACACATTAATTATTGAATCATATTATACAACATTTTTAGCAACTCCAAGACTGAACAATAGCTGACAGGAAATTAGAAAAAAGCAATAAAAAGACAAAACTTACTTAATAAATAAAAATAAAAATAATAATAATAATTATTATTATTATTATTATATTATATAAGAATAAATTACTCAGAGTTTAAGGAATGTCACCAGCAAAAGTAAAAGCTGTGAAAGTGTGGGATAATACTAATAATAAACTCTTTGTTCTCATTATTTTTTTTTATTTACCGTTATAATTTGTACATTTAAAGAAAAAATGTTGTACATTTTAATAATGAATGTAAAATTAAATTTAAAATAAAAGAGATTATAAATTCAAGTACTTCTGCTTGATGGTAGACCTTCAATTTCTTTATTGAATGGAAGGAAATTAAGTACTTCCGTTGACTCAGATAATATTTTAGCAACCAAATACTATATGATATGAAAGCCATATTTGTCTTTAGACAATTGTTCAGTATATGAAATATTTCTTGACACATATTCTTACTTTTTAATTTTAAGAAAATTAAATTTTGTAAAAATCAACAGTTCCTTTAATTGAAAATTATTTTTTAATTTTCTGTATACTGACATTCATTGTTATATGTTGTATGTTATATGTTCTGGTTAGAAAAAAATTTTTTTCCAAATAACATTCTACAACTTCTCAAGAAGTAAATCCATACCACAAAACAGATTCAAATAAATCTTAAAACATTGTTTTCAGAACATAAAGGAGAAAACAGAATTACAAATAATACATTTTATGTTTCATCCATAGAATGTTCTCTATCTCTAATAAGATCATTCTACTGATCGGTTTGACTAGTCCAGGAAAACACTTCATCTTCTGAAGTTCTTAAATATTTATATTCCAATTTATATTTTTAATCATACAATACAGACTAGTGTTGTGTAAAAAATACATTTATTTGATGAATGCCATTTCAAATTGAATTTGAAAAATTCCTTCTTGTATATTTTATTTTTGTTACATTCACTAAGAATTTTACTGATTATCAAAAATAAAAAAGCATAATAATAATAATTTATTTATTCATCCACAACATATATACATCCTAATTTAAAATATTTACTATTTTTTATAATGATGGTCTTTTATAATGAGAATCTTTTTTGCAAATCAAAAGTGATAAGTAAACACCTTATCTAGCTAATTATATAATAGGGTAAATATTATTTGAAAATTAAAAATAACAAATTGTGTTGTGATTGAAACATTTAAAAAACCATCAACTTGCTTTATGTAAATATAAGCCACAATATTTCTTGAGCCACTTCTTAACTTTTAAGATATATTGCATATTAAATATAAAAAGCTGACAGCACAGTTGACTTTCTTGACACGCAGCTTATGCACACATACACATGTAACTTAATTTAGCACGTCAGTGCTACACTAGTGCTTCTTTTGGTGACAGGGGTGGTATTATTGACTCAGTATAACTACTTAGCTACTAGTTTAGAGCATTTATTAGGGTAGGGATGCGATTTTGAAAAAAAAAAATTTGCAAATATTATTTTTTAATCGTTAACAAATGTGCCTAAGAAAAATAAGACCTTAATTAGGCGAAATCTCGAGATACTGAGGGTGACCTTCCCCCCTTGACCTTTGAGATACTGTGAGTTCTACAGCCTCACCCCTTTGACCTTTTAAGTAGAAAATGTAATGACATCAATGCTCCATATATAGAAGTAATCTGACCAAGTTTGGTCAAAATCGGTCCAGTAGTTCTGGAAATATAAAGTGATTTAGAGTGCGACATCAAACACACACACGTACATACGAACATTCGGAAAATTTCCATCCGTTTCTTTTATTTTTTGGGTTCCTTAGGAGTTAAAATGTCAAGATCCGGTGAAAACCGCTTATGACCAAACTGGACCAATTACATTACTTTTTTGCTTCTAAAGCTATAGCACTGGACGGGAAAGTAAAAACAACAAATCATTTTTATTTTTCCAGTTTTAAATTATTTTTAATAAGAAAAGTGTCTTCATAGGATATATTGTTGAAATAGTAACCTATTATATAATTGATAAAGGAAGTTCTCGTAATTATTCGGCGTCAGTTTTGTCAAAGATAACAGCCACTGTTCAGTATCCTTCGTCGGTTCTAGATCGGAGGCTAAGGCATAGTGTTAATATTGCATCTCAAATATCGTTCATTGGTTGAAAAACATAAAACACAAAATGTATTTTTTTATCAAAAATACAACTTAATCTACTTGGAAAAATAAAAATTTACCAAAAAGTGCGGTATTTTCATAGAATTTTTTGATTTATCCTATTATCTATATACCGATATGACATAACAGGATAACCGACATGACATATGTACTAGGAAATTATACTATTTCGATAAGTTATTTAAAAATAAGATGGAAAACATCATATATAACTGTAGATTCACGAACGCTTTGTTTTCAAGTTACAGTTACCGAAAGATATCACCTTGATTTTTGTTACATAAGTGATAAATACAATTTTAAATTTAAGAAACAAAAGTTATTTTAAAAGACACAATTTACAAAGGTTTATTATCTAATTCCTTGAAACATGTTATAAAGATTAAGGAATTATATTAAACTAAAATATTTTATTTTATTATTTATTTTTCTATTTTCTGGTGGGCCTCTAAAAGTGGGAGCTCTAAGCTATAGCGTGTGTAGGTTATACGTAAATCCGGCACTGGTAAGATCGGTGAGCTTTGAACTATGGTAAACATTCTGGCAATATCGAAGCATTGCCGGGTCCACTAGTTGTAAATAAAGCCGATAAAAAACTTATACCAGTTTAAAAAGTGTAATTAAAAGCAGATTTAATTAAAAATAACGTTAAAAGGCTTTAATTGAAAGAAAAACACGGCAATGATTGTTACGATTCTATATAATAATCAAACAAACTTGTAAAATGTAGTTATTTTCTTTAAAAATATTACTGATGTTGTTTAGTTTAATAAAACGAGCTAAATAATATTTAAATACACTAATCTTTACCATAATTAGAGCCCAATAAATTTTTAATCCTGCATCTAAAACCTACGGAGCAAAAATCATGGTGAAATTTTCGGCAGCCGTAACTCGAAAACAAAGCATTTTCAGACATATATGACTTTTGTTTTCTTATTTTTAATTCTAGAATCACCTACCTAAATAGTGTCATTTCTTGGAGGAATATTCCATTATGTAATACCGATATGTCAAAAATTCACAAAATTTTCGGGTAAAAAAACACAGATTTTGATAAATTTTAATTTTTTTTTCGTTTAGATTGATTAAGTTTAGTATTTTTAATGAAAAAAGCGTCTACACCGACGAATTCCTTGTTCTATCAATAAATGTCATTTGAGACGCAATATTGACAGTATGCGATTACACCTTGTGTAATGTAATAATAATCATATCAATGTTGATATGATTACACCTTCGATGTAGGGCCGGAGAAGGGCGCAAAAAGTGCCTATTAGCAAAGCTGACACCTAGTAACTATGACAACTAAACCTTTTACATGTAGATAATAGATATACTTATGAACAATTTGCTTTATATATTTAAATAATATTATGTTTGTGTATATATATATATATATATATATATTACACAATTTTTTACCCTTTTCCTGTTATTTAAATTGTTTCTGAATACAATTATATATAATTAAAAATAACATTTTAAAATTTTGTTTGAATTGTTTTTTATTATGAATTCAAAATCTGTAACTGACTAAAATCTTTAGTAACAATATGCTTAATTAATATTTATTTAAATATAGTTTAGCTTATATTTCAGTGAGTATTAATTTAATATTTAAAAATTTATTTAAACATGTAGTAAATTTACAAAAGTATTATAAGCGTGCTAATAAACATTAATTAATAATAATAAAAAATTATTATTATTAATATAATATATGCAGTGAGTGTTTAGAAAATAATAATAATTTGCCGACCTCCGTGGCGCGAGTGGTAGCGTCTCCGTCTTTCACCTGGAGGTCCCCTGGGTTCGAATCCCGGTCAGGCATGGCATTTTTTATACGCTAAAAATTTCCATTCGGGCTAAATGATTATAGCAGTCAAAGCCTGACATCTCATAAAAAAAAAAATAAAAAAATAGAAAATTATTATTACATGAAATTTACAAATATACAGAAAAAATAGGGACTTAATCCGGAAAAGAAGATTATAGTTTATGGAAATTTATGCAGAATGATCAACTAGAGACTGATAAAAGAAATATTTAGTTTCTACATAAATAGAGCCACAAAGACCAATTGGTTTAAAGAAATACAAACAGATCTAAAAATATTAATCCATTTCTAAGGATTTGCGTAAAGACCGAAATAAATTTAGAAAGTGATTTCAGAATCTAAGTTTCCAGAGATAAAAAAAAGACGGGTGTAAACCTGAATAGATGGACGGAAGAAAGGCGACAACAGAACAAAAAGTTGAAAACCTTTTGACAAAAAAGTCAAAACTATGCAAACGTGATCCTTAGTGGTCGGAACGAAAAGAAAAAAAATAACAATGATATTAATCGAATACGACTGTTTTTACAGGCGTAAAAAATAAGGCAGGGTGATGAAATCTTCCTAATTCTATTTAAAATTTCTTTAGAAAAAGAGATTAGAGAATGAAATAAAGAATTGTTTAAACATCGAATCTCAGAATCTGCATATTTAGGTACGCGAAAAAGAAAATTAATCATTAATATTTAGCCTTTGCAGATGACGTAATTATCTTAGCTACAAATATAGAAACAACATTAAAAGTACAACTATTGGCATAAAACAGTAAAAAAATAGGTTTAGAAATATTCTATGAAAAGACAGAATTTATAACCAATGATAAGAACTTTGTAGAAAAAATAATGTTTGAAATGAACACCAACTGTACTCAAAAAAGAAGGAGATAAAAGTTCGATGCGTAAAATGGAAACAGCTTATAAACTGACAGCAGATGTTTACAATACGAAATTCTTATGCTATAAAGTTAAACTGGAATATTACAAAGCAATAATTTGTCCAGAAGCCTTATATGCAAAAAGTGTTTAGGAAAGTTAAATGAACGAAATTTTTTTAAAAGAAATATCTTAAAGAAGGTTTTTGGACTCAAAAGAACAGAGAAGCGTTATAAGCTAAAACCTAACAAAGAAATTTACGAAGAAATAAAAAGTTTAGAAACGGAAGTGCGTAAAAGAAGAATAAGATTTTTTGACCATTTTTATAGAAAAAAAAAAAATATATAAAAACTAAATAAAGATTGGAAAAAAATAATAACCGATAGAATAGAGTTTCGAAAACAATTGAGGATTTCAAATTAGATGAAAGGGAAAAACCAAAGCACAGCTCCAGAAAATTTACAGAAGAGCAAAATCAAGCGCTCTCGGAAAGAATGAAAAAGTACTGGAAACAACGGAAAGAAGAAAGGAGATGCAACAAGATCTAAAAAGGTCTAATCGAAATAAGAAGAAGAATAATAATACGTACAACTGGAATGAAAATGGCTAAATTTTTTCTTAATGTATGAAGCGTTTTAATGTAAAAATCTTTTTTTAGCAGTATATATTTTTTTATTTCGATTTTTAATAACATACAGAGCGATCGTAATTTCATCTAAATATATCATAATATTACAGTAGTAAGCGAGTAAACAGTGAGAACAATTACAAAGGCTTGAATGTAGAATTGCACGTTTGTAACTTATGACCATGAGAGGAACGAGTTGTTTGCACGACTTTTGGTTCAGACTATTTATTTGTTCAGTAGATGTATCTTATAATTATGGTTATTTTAGCCAACAGCTCTTATATCTTTATTATGAATTAAATTTTTTTTTAAAGAAAATATACATTTATATAATTTATTTTAAAGAAAACGTTCAATTTATTTTAGTAAGATAAAACTGACATCAATAAAAAAAATTAATATCCAAAGGTTTATAAGTTACTTAAAGTTTATTAAGTAACTTACAAAAGAATTAATGTTATATTTAAAAATAATTTAAAAAAACCAGCATGAATTCAATGTTATTTACAAGATGGAACTTAGAATTTTATTCAAAATAATATTACAAAAATCTTTTTAAATATTTAAAAACTTGCTTTATACTTTTTAGTCATACTTTAATAAAATTATTATACACTGCATGAGCTTAATCAGTAGGTTAATTTGGATTTCAAAAGATGTTTTACACCCACACTCTTAATTTCCACCCTTAATTTACTCCCGTACAGGAGGATGTTTGCAAACGTAATGGTGGAATATTGTATTGTCACCCGACCTTGGTAACTGTGTAAAATTTCATTAATCTGCAATGTCAGAAAGTATGTTAAATTAAGGATGCAAGATTTGAGGACAAACATGAAAAAAAATTACTTATAAAAAAGAAAAAAAAACGTTACGAGTTAAAATAAAGCAACTAAAAATAAATTTGGCTTTTTTTTTACATTTTATAAAATCAATATTTTTTCAAAACATAGTATTTACTTTAAAAAAAGCACATACTTTTTTAAAATTTAAAACATGCTATTTTTAATTGTTTTCTTGCAGGGCCAAGCTTTATTTTAAAATATTTAATTATCAATTTTTTAATACTATTAATTTATATATATATATATATATATATATATATATATAGTGTACATTATATTATGATAGATCCTCTTTTCAATCATTTTTATTTTCCACCTCATTTGATTGAGTTTGATACAATATTGATTTTTCGCATTTGAAAAAAAATAAATTGGCATTACCATCCATTATTATGGTTTTTTCAATTCGTCCTGCATTTGGTTTTAATAGCAGGCTTGAGATGATTTTTTTTTTTTTTATGAAAATGCTGTTACAATTTCTATTTTAGAATTATATTAGAACTCTTCATAGATTCATTCATAAATGTAAAATTTTGAAATTCATTTTCATATTTCCACATTTATACTGAACTATATATATATATATATATATATATATATACATATATATATTTGAAAAAAACTGACATAATTCATAACCGAAAAACTGTACAATTTATATTATAAACACTTGAAACAACTGTTAAGCAAGGTTTAATCATGCAGGTTTATCAAGCAAGGTTTAATAACTCAGGAGTTCCTCAAAGCTCAGTTCTGGAACCAGTTCTGTTTCTGGTTTACACTGCTACCTATCTAATCCAGACAATGTTACAGTTGCGTCATATGCAGATGAAACGGCAATTTTGGCGGTTGATGATAGTCCGAATGTAGCCTCGGTGAGATTACAATCTGCGCTGGATACACCAGCATTTGGCTACGTAATTGAAGAATAGAGATAAATCCGACAAAGTCCATCCAAGTAACGTTCACGATGAGAAGAAAAGATTGCCTTGAAGTTCATATAAACGATGCCAGAATACTTTATGCCAGTAAGGTAAAGAATATGGGCTTTTAACTTGATCGCCATTTAATTTGGAGAGATCATGTATGGGAGAAAATGAAGTTGCTAGACATTACGTTTAAAAAGATGTTCTGGATATCGGGTAAGGAATCTAAACTTTCTTTATCCAACAAAATTTTACTTTACAAGGCTTTCTTGAAGTCGGTATGGACTTGCGGAATTGAGCTCTGGGGCACAACCAGCAGCAGCAACGTAGAGATCATTCAAGGGTTCAAGAATAAAATACTACGGAACATAACCCAAGCGCCGTGGTTCGCAAAAATACTAAGATTTGTGTCCAGGTTGAAGAAGCATGTTCATCATCTAGCTTTGAATTTATTTGAATCCTTCTTAACAATGAGGATGTTAAGAAGCTGAAAAGACTCCATGTGTTTGATCTGGTTGATGAACCATTATGATGATCAGCTTTTTACAGATAACATTTCTTATAATTGCTTTTGTTTTATTTTCGGTTATTCAAATTTATGGATGCTGACGTTTATTATTTACCTATGGTTATCTTAAAGTTAACGTTTTATTTATTGTTCTATTCACGTTGATTACTGATGCGAAGACATTTATCTATATTCACAGACACTATAAAATATTATCATGTTATTTCATAATAATATTAAAATATTAATATTTCACAATAATAATATTTTTATTTTTCTATTCATAATAATTATTTTTGTACTCACTGAAGATTATCATTGGATGAACCTATTTCAAGTGATAGTCTGTCATACGACTTACTCGTATTTAAAGCTGTAATATAGAAGCCGATTGTAAAAAAAGAATTCAGCAAAAATAAAAGAAAGTTTTATCAACTTTTATTTTAGTTAGTTGAAAACTGGATAACATTGCTAGACAAAAAAGTAGAATGAATAAATAAATAAATAATAATAACAATAATAATAAATTTTACCAAAATAAGAAATTCGTTAAAACTGGGATTGGGTTTGCGGATTTTCACAAAAAATAAAAATAAAAACCACCTACAAGCATAATAGTAGATTTGTTAATATGTTAAAAAGAGACTGAATAAATTTCAATTTAATTTTAAATACTAAAATCTACGATTTACGTAGTCTGGGTAAATTTCAAATAATAATATTTTATTTAAAAAGTAAAAAAAATTCGCAAATTACGCATAAAAATTATGTATTTTATGATAATTTAAAATATTAAATAAGGTATTACACTTTTATTTAACCCCAAAAAATAAAAGTAATTTTTTTAGCGACGATAATATTCATTTACAGATAATATGTTTGTATTTTATACATTAAAAAAATAAATAGTTTACAACATGTATTTTATTTATTTATTATACTGAAAAGGAAAAATGAAAATGACCATTGTGTCTGCACTCGCCTGTACAAATCTCTAAGGTTCATCTTTAGTCCCGACTCAGCCCAATTAGGAGGTCTTTATCAGAATCATCTCAAAAACAATGTCGGCCACAATTCTATACAATTTATTAGCTGTTCAACGCACCTCTAAACCTTCTCATTCATTCTTTCTCTCTCCCGCATATATTTCTTTCTTCCTTTACAGATTTGTTCCCTCTACAAGTTTATAGTTGGATTTTTTTTTCTTTATTTTTATCAGCCTTCTTTCTTTTCATTTTACTACGAGAAATTCACGGTACATACTTTGAAAATTATTACAATTTATATTTTAATCTTTAAATAATTAGCTTTAACTACAATAATACACAACCGATTAAAGGAAACATTAAATAGAAAATTTAATCTTATGAATAAAAGTTAAAAATACAGAAGAAAGAAGGATTTGAAGAAAATATTTAGATTTTAATGCTTTAAAAATAACTTCATCAGTTATAAGGTTAAATTCTTTACATTGATTTTCATATTTCTCTACAAGTCGACAAGTAGTTAGTTTTTTTACAATATGTTATAGAGTTTTCTTTGAAAATCATGCAGTAATTTTTCTTCATGTTTAAAATTAATGAAACGTAAAAATTCATAAAAAGACCATTTATAAATTGCAGTATCAAAGATAAACATCTCAATAAATATTAATTTTATTACTTATTGGTTAACACAATAAATTGTAATAATTGTTATTTTTTTTACATTAATTAACAGCAGTTGACACCAATTAACCTATGTTAACATGTTAGCATGTTAGAAGCATTTATTTGTCATTCAGAAGCAATGAAATTCGTAGTTAATTTTTTGTTGAACTTTTGAAGTCAGCATATCCGTCTTAGGTAAAATTTACGCACGATTAAATTTATAATATTTATATCAATTCCTAATTCTTTCGTTTTGCAAAGTATTTCAATCTTACTACATTATTTTCATTGTAAAAAAAAAATATGTTTAATTAATATTTTTTTAAATATTGAGCAACTAAAACGAGAATTTAATGAGAATTTTAAAATGAACATATTATTAACGAGAATTTTTGAAGAGAGACTTTTTTCTCTACAAAAAAGATTGAATTGTTAATGATTAGATTCTTAATGTTGAAAATATGAGAAAAGATTATTATATATAAGTAGCTTGATGAAGTGAGTAAAGCTCAAATAAATTCAAAATCTAATAAAAAAAAGAAAGAAAAAATTAAAAATTAAGAAATAAAAAAAGAAAGAAAGAAAAGGCTAAAACGATTTATGGAAAAAATTTAAATGACTGTTTTATTTAAATAGATATAATAAGATATATAATGAGATTGCAAGGAAAAAATAGTATGAAAAACCAAAACGCGTCAAATTTAAAGTAAAAATTTCAAATAAATATGCTCTTCACTTTAACCAATTCTATAATGTTGTAGAACACATTGAATGCTAAAATTAAAAAAAAAACCATTAAGATGAAATCATGACACAATGAACACGTGTCATGTTTGATTAATAATTATACACAAATAAAAATGCCGTGGAAGAAAATTTAAATTCATAATAATTGTTACCGTTTCCAATGTTTATGAATGACGCCGTCAATGGACATTTGGTTAGTAAATTTAATTTGATGAAACTTAAAAAAAAAATCAATGTCAAATCTTAGTACCTGTCCGAACTGTACGATACTGTACTTAGATAAACCCTCTTATTTACAATTAACACGTAACTATTTGATTATTTTTTTTAATATGAATTATTATTATAAATTAATAATAATTAAATATTATAATTTTTACTAGAAATATGTAACATGTCCATTAGAACTGGTGTTTTTAGCTAGAAATGAAAAAAGGCTAGATTGGTCAGCAAAGGGAAAGGGCACCCGGAATTTCCCACACTCGTATTGGCCTCTGTGAATGCTGGACAGTGCGAGCAAGATATTCGAAAAACTCATCAAAAAAAGATTAGAAACAGCGCTGAAATTAGCAGGGACCTCTCAGATAGAAAATTATATTGTAGAACAAACAGAAGGACAATTGACGCAATCCAGATGGTCACTCAAGCAGCGGCAAGCACGAAACGTGGAAACTACAACACAAAGAATTTATGTGCTTCGGTAACTCTAGATATACGGAATGCATTTAACTCGGCGAGATGGTACGATGGTACGGCGATATGCTGGAATATCTTAAAAACACCTATAGGATATCAGCTTATTTAGAATACTAAAAAATTATCTTCACAATCGCAATACAACGTTCCAAATGGAGGATGAACCCAGGGAACAAAAAACATCCAAGCAACACTGGATCGAAAGTTTATGTACTGGAACCAGATACAGAAAGCAGCCGATAAAGCGGCCAAGGTGACTAATTCCTTGAGCAGACACATGACTAACGTTACAGGCCTTAAGCCCAGTAAAAGATGAGTCATTATGACAGTGGCGCGCTCTATTATGCTGTATGGAGCAAAAATCTGGGCAACCGAGCTAGTATTAAAAAATACGAAAAACGGTTGGCTAGTATACAGAGGAGGGCTGCACTCCGAATTATCTTCTTCTATTTAGCCTCTGGAACCACCGTAAGGCATTACTTCAGAGGATTAATGAGGACGAAATGTATGAATGTTAATGAAATATAGTCTTTGTACAGTCTCAGGTCGACCACTCCTGAGATGTGTGGCTAATTGAAACCCAACCACCAAAGAACACCGGTATCCACGATCTAGTATTCAAATCCGTATTAAAGTAACTGCTTTTACTAGGATATGAACCTTAGAACTCTCGACTTCGAAATTAGCTGATTTTCGATGACGAGTTAACCACTAGACCAGCCCGGTGGGCTACTCCGAATTATCTGTGTGAGTAGGACCGTGATAGAGGATAGTGTTCTAGTAATAGGAAACATGATCGTGATAGAGTTTTGGCCCAGGAAACAAAACTAATATACGAAAGGAGGTAACAGTTAAGGAAAGAGGCAGCACAGAAGGTAAGTAGGGAAGATAATAAAGGTCTGAAACTAATAGTGGAGGAACGAGGCCACAGGTAAATGGACGAAAAACTCCTGGGAACCCTGGATAAATGGAGAAATCGAACGCACGGAGAAGTTAATTATTATTATGGCCCAATTCTTGATAGGACATGAGCTGTATTGGAAATACATGTATAAAAAAAGGTAAATGGACGACTCCCGACTGGATGTGTTGTGCAAGGGAAGAACGAATACGACGCAGAACAAATCTTCTTAGATGCTACGAGTGTAACGATGAGAGTAAGGATCTGCAGGACGTTTTAGGCTGGGCATAGCAGAAATGATGTTCGAAAGTAAGGAGAAATGGGAGCATTTCCCATTAAAAAAAAAAATAAAAAAAACCATTATTGTTATTATTATTATCATTACTCTGGACCCCATTTTATTCGATTTTTCAGGTTAAAAAGCACAAGGCATCACTAAAAATTTTAAAAACGTTCTAAAAGTTTTAATACGACCTCATTTCACCGGAGTAGCTGAAATCCGAGCGAAATCTTTCACTAACCGTAACTCGCAAATGAAGCATTTTAGCAAATATGTTTATATGAACCTTTTTTTCATTATTTTCACGAGTAGAATAGATTATGAAAGTCCCGGGAGAACTTCGTGATACACTTTGTATATTATCTCTCTAAACAATTTGTTTTGTCTTTTATCATTTGACTGGTTTGATGCAGCTCTCCAAGATTCCCTATCTAGTTCTAGTCGTTTCATTTCGGTATACCTCCTACATCCTACATCCCTAACAATTATTTTTATATATTCCAAACGTTGCCTGCCTGCACAATTTTTCCTTCTACCTGTCTCTACAGTACTAAAGCGACTATTCCAGGATGCCTTAATATGTAGCCTATAAGTCTGTTTCTTCTTTTAACTGTATTTTTCCAAATGCTTCTTTCTTCATCGATCTGCCGCAACACCTCTTCATTTGTCACTTTATCAACCCATCTGATTTTTAACATTCTCCTGTGTAGCATATTTCCAAAGCTTCTATCTTTTCTTCTCAGGTACTCCGATCGTCCAAGTTTCACTTCCAAAGCTACGCTCCAAACATATACTTTCAAAAATGTTTACCTGACGTTTAAATTCATTTTTTATGTAAGCAAATTATATTTCTGACTGATGGCTCGTTTCGCCTGTGCTACTCGGCATTTTATATCGCTCCTGCTTCGTTCATCTTTACTCTTCCTTTTTTTACATTAAGTGGTCCATCTTCGTTATTTCTACTAATTTCATTACTTTCGTTCGTTTTTGTTCTTGTTTATTTGCATGCAGTAGTTCTTGCGTAGGACTTCAGCTATACCTTTCATTATTGCTTCTAAACAATTTTATATTAATATATTTAAGACAAAAAAAATTACTGCCAATAATTTTTTTTCATCTCTTGGGCCTCTCAAGAGACATTGCACAGTTGGATAGTTTTGTTTCTTACATAATTTACTGGATTTTTTTTCTTATTTATTTGTAAGTTATTTTATACTTTGTTTAAATTTTTTAATATATACCAAATTCATGATTTTGTATGCTAAATGCATGTGCGGAGTTAATTTGATTTTTTTTATGATAAATTTACCATATAAGCTTGAAAAGCTTGCACATGGGAATATGAAATTAAGATTTTGTAGCGTATGAAAAATGCATTGCCTGACCGGGAATCGAACCCGGAACCTCCGGATGAAAGGCCAGTTACAATAAGACTATATATTTATTTATTTTTTTTGTAAATCTGATGACGGTGTAATTTAATAATAATTTTTATTTTCAATAAAAATTCATTTTATTAGTAATTGGAAATAATTTTGTGTGTTGTGAATGCGAAATAAATTAATAAAAATTGAAAAATAAGCAACTTAATACCTTTTAACTTAGTCTAAAATATTTATGAGTAAATTCAATGCATTATTAGTACAACGGAATAAATATGAAATTTAATGGCAATTATGTTTAATGTAGGTATTTACTCTTATATCAGACTCTTCCGAGCTAAACATTTAATAATGTACAATTTTGGAATTAACTTTCATATTCAAACATCTGTAATGTCAATTCTGCTTATTCGTAAATAAATTATTTTTATATTCGGGTAAGTAAAGCCTCTCTTTAATATAAATACTCGGAGCTATCAGCCCCTAACTGCAAATTTATGCATGAATACTAAAATATAACAAAAATTCAATTAGAAAATAAGACATATACATGATTTATTATTTGAGATATTATTTAAGATACTTCTAAAGTTCCACAATTAATAAATAAAATTTTTTATTCGTACTAAATTATTAATCTGGATGATGTAATTGTTTATTTACGTGTAGAATCTTACCCTAATAAACGGAATATGTATGTGTGTGTGTGTGTGTGTGTGTGTGTGTGTGTGTGTGTGTGTGTGTGTGTGTGTGTGTGTGTGTGTGTGTGTGTGTGCATCCTCTTTCGCTTAGCACCGGAATGTACCGATCACTAGCGGAAAATCCCGATTCGTTAGTACATGTCCTCGTGGTGGTCAGGTGTATACTTGTTATATTATTATACAGATATATATGCGAATTATATATCGATACATACGAGTATATCGAAGTTTTGGGAAAATTTAGTACTTTTTAACCGGATCAAAATTTTCAGAAGAAATTCGCAAATATCTCGAAAACGGTCGGTCCTAGCTCTCTGAAAAATTTTTTCGACTCCCCTCAACGATACCCGATCTGCTCCAAGTGGTACCCGTCGGATGATAATATTTTCAATTACCCCGGTGCGCCGTTCGAAAATTGGGAAGTGGTTGCGATGGGGTGATACCGTAATATCTCGGCAACCGCTCGTCCGATTTTCATGATTCAAACGGCGTATGTATCAGCAGATGGAGCGCTAACTGTTTAATGCATAGGGTACACTCTTGATCGACCGAATCTTGGTTATCCGGAAATTAAATCGTCTAGCTCTATCTATGTTTTTATTGCACTCACCCACCGTTAAAAAGTACCGATCCGATCTTTCGCTAAATACGCTCAAACCTATACGTCAGCGCAGCCGTAAAGTATAAACGTATGAAGATTAAAAAGTAGAAAATAAAAAAATTATAAAAAACTTTTTAAAAACTACTCTTATATTAAATGCACTAAAAAGTAAAAAGAAAAAAATTAAAACCACTCTTAAATTAAACACATTAAAATGTAAAAAATAATTTTAGGACGGTATCTCGGACTGGATTTAACAACAAGCTTTGACGGTGATATGTAAAATTATGTGAAAGTCATAGCTTCAAATTAAAAATTTGATGTTTTTGCCAATTTTTTTTTTATGCGTGATGAATGGCCTAAAGAGTGGGGTGCGAACAGGCATAAGAAAAAATTGGTAAAAACATCAAATTTTTAATTTGAAGCTGTGACTTTCACATAATCTTACATATCATCATCAAAGCTTCTTGTCAAATTCATTCTGAGACACCGTCCTAAAATTATTTTTTACTTTTAATGCGTTTAATTTAAGAGTGGTGTTTTAATTTTTTTTATTTATTTATGTGATTGTTTTTCTTCATAAAACAATGAAATATAACCAACAGGTAGGAACCGGAATGTACCGATCACTAGCGAAAAATCCCGATTGTTATTTCTACAGTTAAATTTCTAACTTAACTTTCGTTATATCAATTTTAATCATTCAAAAATAAGTATTTTTATACAAGAGGTAGTCAATTTTGGACACAAATTATCCCATTCCGAGACCCCGCCCGTCAGGGCAACCCGCCCTGCAGCTAGTAGAGTATAAAGTAAAATAGTACAAGGATCGATTTTTGTACGTATATGTAATTACTGTGAATCACTACACTAATGCTAAAATCAGCTGTTTTTTCATAAACCCTAAACCAGTGATACTCAACCTTTTTAGCTCTATTGCCAACAAAATTAAAACAAGATATAATGAATATTTCGGGACCCCCAGCCACAATCCAACAGAATCTATTTAAAACTATATAGCTGCATGTAAGGTGACGAGTATGAACATGCATGTACGTACTGTTTTTAAAAGTTTCATTGAAAATAATGATAATAATGGTTTCGGTCTTAAGTGTGAGGTCAAATACTCTAGCGGTTCACTTGGAAAAAACTTTATTTTTTGTGTTTACAACGTAAATCCACGTATGGAGAAACTTTTATATGAAAAACAAACGTAACCATCTCTTTACTTTATTTTATTTATATGTGTATTAACAAATGTAAGTAAAATGTTTGTTATACGAGTAAATGATTTTTTTTTCTCACGAAATGATTTCATTATTGTTTACATGTTAAGTTGTAGGATAATTTCTCGCAATCCCCCTTTCATATCGCTTGGGGATCGCAACCTCCAGGTTGAGAAACCCTGCCCTAAACGATAAAAGGCGAATAATGAAAACGAAAAAGCGAATTAATGTTCTTTATTTATCCTTAAGCAGTACCATACTTAATATTGTTAGGAGATTTTCGTGAACCATCATAATAATAAATTACACATTCATTACATAAAATGTTTCGTAATTCAGAAGATACCAATATACTAATTTTGTTAAGCATGGCCCGTTGGTATAAGTACGAGTATATAATTATAACTAATATACAAAACAAACCGCTTACCAACAATTGAATTCGACGCGTTCAAGCGCTTTCGGAATTAAATTCCATCTTCAGGAACTCTCATACTTGTCCTATCTATAATATTGATTAAAACTTTACATGTAAATTATAAGAAAATGGTGATATTTTTGTAAAAATATAACATGTTTAAAGCATATGACGATCAACTGTTATGTTTTTACCCAAATGTCACCATTTTCTTACAACTTACATGTAATGTTTTAATCAATATTATAGATAGGATAAATATGAGAGTTCCTGAAGATGGAATTTAAATCCGAAAGCGCTTGAACGCGTCGACTTTAATTGTTGGTAAGCGTTTTTTTTTAAATATAACTATAATAAAATACCAAAATAACACGTAAAATCTGAAATATTTCGCGATTTATGAGACTACAACAGTAACATAATAATTTTTGCGGTTTTTTTCTTCGTAAATTGACTAATATCATTTTTCTTCAAGTATAGTTCTAAGAAATAATTTTTTTTTCATGGTGTTTAGAGACATTTATAATAAATAACTTATAATAAAAGCCTTTCTTCTTTTTTTAAAATTTCCTTTACGTCGAATACGATCAGCAGTCAATGCTTTAGATTTTGGAATTTTCCATAATAAAGCAATAATATTTAGCTCTTTTCACTCCAGAATTTGTAAAACTGTTACCGCAGTTATGAAATAGATAGAATATCAGGTTATTTGAATTGAATAACGAATTGTGCGCGTTTTATTACAATATTAGGTTTTGTTAAACTGTATCTGCGAAATAAAAGCTGTTTTTTAAGAAAAATAAATTCTCAACAATTCTTTTCATAAAATGTTGAAAACAATGACGTATTACATTCATAATTTTTAAATTTATTAAAAACAATTTTATTGATTTTTAATCTCGGACACCATTCTGACCGATTCTTCTTCAAATATTATAAAAAAAAACTACTAAGTATTAAAAATTAAAAGTGCTAATTAAGAAGATTTAATTAATTGTTTTACCATGTAGAAAAATATAGATCGTAGACTTAATTACATACAAACTAAGAGAAGGTAACTCAGAACCCTAATAAGTTAAAGTATACTACCGACTAGCCAAATTTTGATAATTGAGTACTAAAAATTGTTAACATTAAGTATTAAAAAATAAAACATTAATAAAGTTTTGACTTTAAAATAGTTGCAGGGTTCATTAAGAAAAAGACAAGCATAGTTTTAAAAGAATACACATTATTACAAGAGAGTTAAATAAATCAAGGCTATCTAGGAAGACTTAAATATGAACTCTGGAATTTAAAAAATAATATTATCAGATATTTACGAATATAAAATTACAATAAAATAATAAATGCTAACCTTTTTACTCCAGTCGTTGTAATCCTGTAAAGGAAGAGGCATATAACGGGGGCGTCTTTCCAGACACGAGAACATCTTTCATTAATACTGAGATACACCTCACTTTCACTTAACTCTCTACCTTATTCTCTTGTCTTCTCTGATATTAAGATAGGTCGTGGGAGCTATTTACATTTGTGACGTCATATTTTATTAACCAAACGTACAAGTCATTCACTGTAATAGAGCAAGTTAATTATTTGAATACATATTCATTTTTTGCCACGCAGAAAGATATTATAAGAGGTAATAAGAGAATAGATTTTTAATTTATTATTTTTTCCCTCATATGTTCTACAGATATTTAGTTAGTCGTCGATGTACGAGCTAACTCCTTACCGATATTAATGAAATAAGAAAAATATGGTAATAAAAAATAGATTTACATAAAAGGTAAAAACAATCAATTTATGAGTATACTACAAGCGTCATGTTCGACAAAAATAGTATAATATGTAGCATTAGTAGCATAGTGTAATAGTAGCAAACAACAGTTAAATGTTTAATGTTTTGTAGTCAAATTTAAATTACAATCAAATCACTTATTACAGTTGCATAAAAAAATGTAAAATATATACTCATGTGTATCTTTAAATAGTCTTCATTTCTAAACAGTTATTGTAACTTCCGCTGCGAATAGTGAAGCGGTGGTATTATTATGTTACGTACTTGATGTAAACAATTTCCTATTGCTTATTTATTTTTTTATAATAAATTTCGAATTTTAATTCGAAATCACTGGAAACAAAATCTGTTTCCACCTAATTTATTTGTAATTACTTGCCCATATTTATTTTTATATAATGAATTACAAATGGTTGTTCATATATTGTAATTATTTCTGATTAATCATATAATTTCTTAATTTTTTCATTTATTTTTGATGCATTATATTATTTCGAAATATAATTGAACGGACGAATCGAGATCCTGTAACTTTACCTTTTGGTATGTCATCTGTCCAAGACGTAGTTACAGCCAAATGTGTTTCCCAGAATTTTTTTTTTTTTAATTTTGAAAAAGGTTCCTTGCTATTAGACTCCGAACGATGTACGTATAAAGATTTTTCAAAAAAAAAAATTGTTTAAAAATTACGGCTAATGACCATTTTAAATAGTGGAAATGCGGTGGAAGAGAGGTTCCGTCACCAAGCGTCCCTGCTGCTTATTGAATCAGTCATCTCCTCTCCATTCCTGAGATCTAATACACTCCCACTCTCTGAACGGCTAAGGATTGAATATTTCATTATTTGCGTTTACTTTATATTTAAGCCTAGAGTTTGTCTCTGAGGTGTCGTTTTTATAGTTATGTACAACATCGTGCCTTTCTAAGTACACTATTAAATATTTATTTAATCTAACGTTGGTTTGCGATAGTCATTTTTTTGTTTTCCTTTGGACAGCTCACTTACAAATAAAATTTTTTTTATTAAAAATATCTGAAAACAAAAAAAAAATTAATTCATGAAATTTCCTGAATCTTTTAAGCTTACCTATAGATAAAAAGATTTATTTTTTAAAATCAGAGCAATGGTTTTGGACTATATTGATGACAAATACTTCAAAGTTCTTGTATTTAAGAAAACCCGTATGATTAAGTACAAATAACTAAACGACTTATTTTAACTTGCTAGATCGATAATCTTAATAAAAATCTACTAATAATATTTTGCTTAACGTTATTTTCAACATAAACTAATTTATTTACTCCAGATAAGTTGAAACATGTAAATTACATTAAACATAAATATTATTCATTTACCTTTAAATACAGTGAAATATGGTTAATGAGATGTTATACGAAAAGAGTAACCAGCTTATTGTAGTAATCCTCTGAAGTATTAACTAAACGGTAGTTACCGGAGGCTAAACAGGAAAAAGAAAGAAAGAAGAAGCTTATTGTAGTAAAAATTATTAAAGTTCCAAAACGCTAAAATATAAACGACATTGAAAAGGATTTTTATGGGGCTCCGAATCGATAAAGCTAAACAAAATATCGTAATCTCCAAATGTAATATTGATTAATCGGCTCACCACACAAGTACAAACGAGTAAAATAAGAAAGATAGTGTATGAAACCACAACCGGATGCTAGTTGTAAAAACGTTTCATGGAAGCTGTAAAAATACTATAATTTTGAAAAATGCTTTTAGTTCAAAGAAAACAGTCATTGTAAATTGCACAGATGGTCGATAATTTACTATATAAATTACACCAATTTTGGTTAATATACATTAACACTTAAGTAATCTACACAATAAAATAATTTTGGTTTAGAATACAACCGGATTTTATTATAATACTTGTTAACAAATACACAAGTTTCTCTATTTAGTTTTCATTTTCTTCGACTTAGTGAAGAATATATAGTACACTGATCACACAGAAAAGAATATATCAATTTGTTTGCCATACAATGTTTGTGTCAATCTTTCTAATGGATGTCATATATCTAAATCACATGATATAAGCAGTGCTAGTCGAAGAGTTTTTTCTCTGCGAGGGATGGTACTCGTATTTATTATACAGCTTATTCCATCGATGAACAGAGTGAAGGTCACTCGTAGCAAGATTTCACCCGTATTGCAATGGGATTAGTATATTATTAATATTTGACAGCATAATTTGCTCAATGACGAAAACAACGGGAAACCATTGAAATCATCACTTTCAGCAGACAGAAGCGGCTTGAGATCTTGTTCCTGAGAATGGTTATGACATTTTCAACGAGGCCTGGTGTTTCATATTGTCTACAACAGTTTAGTTATGACATATATGATGACTATTCAGAAATTAACTTCCGGTCCTCGGTATTGAGCAAAGGAGTGGGGGTAGCGATTCTCTTTGCACAGTTAAATAGCCGGGTTCAGTGCGGTTCTAGTAGCGTTATTGGAAAAACCGCTAGCTTGTTCCTATAAAACTCTCGTTCGAAATGGGTGCTGTCATAGAAAATCTCGCCGACTTGCAGTGCGTGCCGGCAAACATTTCCTTCACGCAAAAAATTTGTCAGCTACTAAAATCCATCGTGAACTTTGTGCAGTATACTGAGTGACAGTGCGGTAACACAATGATGTAGGTTTTGAGAAGGTCGACCCTCAATTGTCACACATGAACTTGTTGCAAGTGCCTAAGCTTCTTTCTGACAAAATGCAAAAATGAGAGTGGGGTCAGTTCTAAACTTTCTTCACAGTTACTAGAGAAGGATGAGTTTCTTGAACACATCGTTACAGGCGACGAGACATGGGTTAAATTTGTTAACCTGAAAACAAAAGCTCAATCAATGCAGTGGGTACACCAGTTCTCGAAAACCCGTCAAACACTTTTTTCAAAAAAGCTTAAGGGATCGGTTTTATGGTACCGTAAAGATGTGATCTTGTTTGATTTTATGGTAAGAGGCACAATTAAAGCTGAAACTTATTGCGAGACGTTGAAGAAACTGAGAAGGGCCAAACAAAACATATGACGAGGCACGCCGAGTTCAGGCAGTTTTTCTTCATGACAACGTTCGTCTACACACGCCAAATCAACAGTTTCACATGGGAGTTGTTTAAACATTCTCCCTACAGCCTTGATTGGCTTCCAGTGATATCAACTTTTCCCGAAAATGAAGAAATGGTTACCGAAGCAGCGTTTTATGACAAGTGTATTCAAAAACTTGTTTACAGATTTGATAAGTACTTTAATTTGGACAGCAATTATGTACAAAAGTAGAAAACGATGTATATAATAAATTATTTTGGAATCTGAAGTTACTTTCAGAGTAGGCTCCGTATTAAGTATAAAGATGTAAGTTAATTAACGCTTGGTTAAGTAGTTCCTAGCATTTAGGAAACTGTAAATTTAAAAAAAACTTACAGCTGTGGGTTGTTTCTGATGCACTGCTTACACAAACAACTTAATTTAAAATATTTTTTCGTTTATTTAATTCAATGATTCTAACTAAAGCGCGCACGCATTCGTATTTAATTCGAGCTGGTGTGGCGGTGACGGTCGGCACTAGCTAAACTAATTTCACATCTTGCATAGAACAATATTTGCTTGTACGGTCCTAAGACTGGTGTAGTCGCGAAACTTAAAACACCAGGTACCAAGTTCGTTATTTTTTTACACTTTAAATATTCATTCATTTAATTTTACACGATGTCACAACGTAGCAGAAGACTACATCATTTTTTTGGAGTAGGGGGTGCGAGTTTGCAAATATTATTTTTTAATTAACAAATGTGTCTTAATCAGAAAAATATGAACTTACACCGGATGAAATCTCGAGATACTTAGAAAGACCTTGCTCTACAGCCTCACCCACTTGACATTTAAGTTGAAAATCTAATAGCCCATATATAGAAGTAATCTGACCAAGTTTGATTAAAATCGGTCCAGTAGTTCTGGAGATATAAAGTATTAATGTTAATGACTTAACATTAATATCTGGTTTTTTGGATTCCTTAGGTATCAAAACATAATAACACAATCCCATCGGTTGGTCTAGTGGTGAATTCATCATCAGAAATCATCTAATTTTGAAGTCGACAGCTATAAGGTTCAAATCCTAGTAAAGGCAACTGTCTTTACTAGGAATGGTTGAACTGAGACTTTACAAAACACTTCATTTACATTCATATATGTCATTCTCTGAAGTAATACCTTTCAATGGTTCCTGAGGCTAAACAGAAAAAAAGTAATAACATCTAGACAGGAAAGTAAATGTACAAAATCTACAGTAGACTAGTTTCATTGTATTTAGGTTGATTTTTTACAGCTGGATGATGTAACAATTCAAACCTTTTCAACTAGTCACAAAATACAAGGAAACAATTCATCCATCTTACTGAAAACTATATTGAAATATTTCCTTTGGCAAATGTGAGCTGCCTTTTTTTTCATCAGCAAAATATAATTGAAACATTAGATATTTGTCAAGAATTATTCTGTTTTTTAATATCAAACACATTAAAAATTTTTAAAAAACTTTGTGCACAAGTCTTTTTTCAAAAACTAAGTTTTAGATTTTTCATTCTCTTTCTTTCTTCACTCATATTGTCACTAAAATGTGTACAGTGTAATTAAATCACAAAAAGGTTTTTGCTAAATTTGGGGTGGATTTTCTGTTTGAAATTTCAAATGTTTCTTACGGCATATCTTACATATTTTAATTCTTTTTTTTATTAAAGCCATTCTGGGCACTAAAAAAAAAAATCACCAAAGAAGGGCTTTTCACAAAAAAAAATTGTTTTAGTATAGTGAAAATTCAAATCAGCAATTCATTTTTTCAGATGAAAAACACTCAAAATTCAAGATTAAAAACTTCATTTAAAATAGAATAACAGAAAAATGTATTTAAGTTTTGATAACAGCAAATTCTTGTTGTGAAGTTAGGGAGTTTAACTACGACCTAATATAGATGACAGGATACAAACCATTGAAATTCTTACCAGTACTCTTCATTAATGTAATTTAGTCAAAACTCTGTGAGAGTTAATAAACTGAAGTTCAGCTGAATCTGAATTAACCAATGTTTACATTGTATTTCTTTTATATAACTATCTACAATCCAATATTTCAAATTTCCTGCAAAATCTTCTATTATAAAACCCAACACTATCAGTAACAAACTTTCTATGTTTAACTCATAATTTAATTTCATTATGTCTTTCTATACAATAATTACCTCAGCTCTACTTGACTATAGAAAGCCTTATTTGATACCACATTTTCTTACTGTATATACTATGAAAAAAAAAATGTACATTACCCTTAAAAAGTTTACAATAATCATGTAAAAAGAAAACTTGTGTATGAACATACAATCTTTTCTTGTTAATATATAATATCTTTCTTAATTAAAATTGTATTGTTATCTGCATATAGATTGTAAGTTTAGTTTCAGTTTAATTTTGAAGTTCTACTTACAAATGTGCATTTTCAGAAAAAAAATGAAACAATAAAATATAAATATGAAATTACATGAGTAAAAATCAGGTTGACTAAATTTTCAGCGTTCATTAACAACGTTAAGTTTCCATACACTTATACCCAGAACAGTACAAACTACAGGTCTAAAATTTGTTAACTTCAAGGCTAAAGGGATGATAAAATGGGAAAAAAAAGAACTACATACTTCATTAACATACGTATACTTGCTGCAGATTCGAAAAACTAAATAAAAAATGTCAATGTTAATAATGTAGCCTAATAATTATCTGTAGAGGAGTATAGAATGCCAGTAAATTATAATATTTTTTTTAACTGAAGAACACAAAATATATGTCTATTATAAGAAATTTATAATATGTAAACTTAAAGCAAGCATATCAAAAAGAACATATGAAATAAACAAAAAAATAATAATTTTTTAATTTTAGGAACATGGTAATCCTTTTCTATGGCAAATATGTCATAATTTGACTTTTTTTTTGGTCTTTCATACCATCCTATGTGTTTCATCTACATTCTTGGGTAAAACTAATAATTCTTCCAGTTTCTTCAGAAAATGTATCTCTATTTTCAACTTAAGCAAAGATTTATTTTTTGCTTATAATTTTACTAACAATATCAATCAGTATTGCCTTCTCTTGTACACTCTGTCAAATCATCAAAGTTTTCAACCCCAGATTTGTACAAGGGCTGTTCAAAAGACAATTTGTAGTTAATGTAATATCTGTTAGATGGCATACTAAATCGTTTCTAATATGTCTTCTCAGTTAATTTAATTGTTGTGGTTAACAGGCAGTAGATTAGTGTTGTTGTTTTATGCAAAATGGATAAAATTGTATTTTGAGCAGTAATAAAATATTTCATTGCGAAATGTTTAAACCCGACAAATATAAAAAAGGAGTTAAGAGTCATCATTAAAAGAATCTTCTCCATTGTTTACGATGGTAAATAAGAGAGCAGCTGAATTCTTACGCAATCGAATCTTTGATGATGAGCATTCAGTATGCCCTGCGACTGCCAAGACAGATGAAAGAAAACATCACAAAGCTCCACAATGCAGTATTAAAAGATCAATGATTGAAAATAAGCGAGCTTAGTAACATATCACATCTTACATGAGTATTTAGGCATGAGAAAGCTATCAGTGCGATGGCCACATTTGTTAATAGTTGACCAGAAACGCACTCAAATTAACATTTCTCAGCAGTGTTTGTACATGTTCAACCATAATTCAACTGAATTTTTGCAACATTTCATTACTGCTGATGAAACATAGATTCATTATTACAGCCCTGATACGAAGCACAGTCCAAACAGCAAGTCAAAATTGGTGGAAGTGCTCCAAAGAAGGCAAAAAGTGTTTGATCAATCAACGAAAAAAGACATGGATTTTGGGATGTTTGTGGTGTGGTGCTCATAGACTATCTGGAAAAAGGAAAAACAATCACCAGAGAATATTACTTAGCATTATTGGGGTAATCGAAGGCCATTAAGACCAAATGTCCACATTTGGACAAGAAAAGTTCTTTTTCACCATGACAATGCACCTGTCTTCTGTTGCTGCTAAAATTCATGAACTGCAATTGCTTCCACATGCACCATATTTAGCTCAGAGTGATTATTTCCTGTGCCGTAATTTGAAGAATGGCTTGGTGGGTGAAGATTTGCTAAAATGACAAAATCAAAGCTGAGACAGACGCCTATTTTGCAGAGCTTGAGAAATCGTATTTTACTGAAGGAATAAATAAGCTGGAAAAGCAATGAACTAAGTGTATTAAAGGTGACAATGTTGAAAAATTAAAAGAAATTTTGTGTTTTCTTTCTTCAGCTATAAAAAAAATTTTTTTTGTAGGCGAAAAAACACGTTTTTTGTTACTTCAGCGCCACCTACTGTGAGCATTTTCCATCGCACAGCATCACTTAAATGAGATACATTGTAGAGAAGAATGTTGTTCTCTACATTTTTTGTTTAAAATTTTTTTCTCTACGAAGCACTGATTTCGAGATAAATGAGTTTCAACATTTTTTTGATTTTTTTCAAAAACGAAGGGAGGGGGAACCCCACAAATCTATAGTTAAGCTTCTCTCATGGCCCCCTAACGATTTATAAACAAAAAATCCACAAGGTAATTTTTCGGATAAAAAAATGCTAAATTTACTGTACTAATCAGCTTTTTTGGGAAGTTACATGACGAATTATTTTCAATTCAGCCCGATGAGGCAACAGATAGCAATAAAGATAATCATTTCATTGCCTATGTTCGATTTTGTGATGGTATGATAGCAGTAGAAAAACTACTTTTCTGCAAATCAACAGCACTCGCATTATTTGCTATCTTAAATGGTTTTATTAACAAGGCAAACATAGAGTAGAAAAATTGAGTCTAAATATGCAGCGATGGTGCTCATTCAATGTCTGGAAGATTCCAAAATATATAAGCACTTCTGAAAAAAAAATCTCACTGTCTGGACACATTGCATTATCCACAGAAAATCTCAGGCTTCCAAAGAATGAGTCCTGGTCTGAATATTATGTCAATGAAGGTTGTAACCGTTAATTATATAAAAATGAGACCCCTAAAATAAAGAATTTTTTCTGCACTTTGTAAAGACACAGGTGCAGTATGTTCAGCATTACTATTTTATTATGATGCAAGATGGTTATCACGTGAGAAATCTTTTGCAATGTGCTTATGAATTAACATATGATTTTCTAGAAGAGGAAAACTGACAGGAAGGTGAGAAGTTATGAGATGATTTATTTGTGATTGAATTGAGCTACTTGGACAACATATCTGAGAAATTAAATACCTTGAATCTTCAACTACCAACGAGCAAATACACATATGTTGGATACAAGATAATGTTTTTTGTGTTAAAACTTACAAGGCTGAAGAACAACACGAGAAAGTTGTTTTTGTAACCATTGAAAATCATTTAAACATGCTAGCAAAGAATTATAATAAGTATTTTCTTGCTGATGACAACTTGATAGCAAGTTACCAGTGGATTAGAAATCCATTTCAAAATATCCTTAAGCGCTCTCAACTGCCAAAGAAGAAATCTGCATAAACTTCATGGCAAGTGGCGAAATCAAAAGACAATTTAGTAATAAATCACTCTTTGAATTTTGGGCAGGGATGGATAATGAGGTTTTTGCACTGAAAGCAAGAGCATTTCATATACTATTACAATTTTCAACATCCTACCTTTGCAAAACCGGATTTTCTGTGATGGCTGCTTTGAAGACAAAATATAGATCTCAGCTAAATACAGAAAAAGAACTCAAAAGTGTCTACTTCTAATATTAAACCTTCCTTTGAAAAATTTTGCTCTGCAAGACAGACCCAAGGAGTCACTAATAAAAATTATTAAATTGCTTTTAATTTAGTATTGATAAGTTAATACATTGTGCAGTACTGATACAACTCTATATAAGTGTGTTATATCAATGCAAATGTGTATTTTATTATTTTACATCAGAATGTATTTCTCGTTTTGCTTTCCTTTCAGTAAATTAATAAATTTTTTTTAATATGCTCACAGCCCCTATTAAGCGTTATCTCAACTCCCCCCCCCTTCTTTTTCCTGTTTAGCCTCTGGTAATTACCTTTCAGATAATACTTCAGAGGATGATATGTATGAATGCAAATGAAGTATAGTCTTGTAGTCTCAGTTCGACCATTCCTGAGATGTGTGGTTAATTGAAACCCCACCACCAAAGAACACTGGTATCCACGATCTAGTACTCAAATCCATGTAAAAATAACAGACTACTAGGACTTCAACGCTAGAACTCTTGATTTCCAAATCAGCTGATTTGGGAAGACGCATTCACCACTAGACCAACCCGGTGGGTTTATCACACCCCCCCTAGGGGAACGCACCCCACAGGTTAAGAAACTGATATAATCTGTCAAAAACACTGCAAGTGCTGGAAAATATGTTTCATTCCTCAGCATATGAGAACAATAATCAAAAAACTAATCATCTCTTCAATAACTAATTTTTTCTTAAAATTAGAATTTACCTTGCTGTCTTAAATCTTGATAACAGATACAGCAAATCAACAACTTCATGTCATGAGTTAATGTGCAGTTTGGAGATACAGCGCATACTACCCAGCCAGTTAACCTATTGTCAATGAATTACATGCAAAAGTGTCAATACTTGGACTTGCATCTGATTAATTATTCTTTTTACATTTAGTGCTCATCATAATTTCTATTATTAATAAACACTGCTGCCACAGTTCTATTAAATATGGTCCACAGATTGTGATCATACAATCAATAATTTATTAGATTAGCATGTAGGCATAGGTAACTAATTTAGTAGCTTTTAACTATAAATATATTATACAATAACTGAAACACTGACATCAAATAATCTAATATTGTTTTAGTAATTTAAGTTCTCATGTTTAATTATTACTATTACTGAAATATATAAAAAAAGTGTAGGATCTAATATGTCATATATAATAATAATGGTTTGGTATTAAACTGTTTTAAGTAATTATTATTATTACATACTTTTATAAAATGTTAAATTCAATTATAATCAATTTATCTTTTATACACTTTTTAATATTAATTTAACAAGAATACATACTCCCTGCAATGGAATTAATTGATTATTAGTTGTTTGATTAAAAGAAATGTCACTTAAAAAAAAAAAATTAGCTACTGAGATTATGAATTACAGTCAATAGAATTTAAATTGTTATTATAACAAAGTAGTCAATTAAGAAGGAACAGGCCACCTGTACAAATTAAAATTCATAAAAATACAAACCGCTATTTATAATTAAATAAAATACCAACCAAAAAATTGGTAAAATATTTTTTCTATTTATTCTTTAAGTTTTCATCTGCTCACAATAAATCATTGAGGAGCTTTATTTATAACAATTAACAAAAATTTCTAGTGTGTATTTATTTAATTTTAGTTTGATCATTCACTTTTTACACACAGCAGAAATTTATTTGTAATAATTTAATGCGAGTTAAAAATACACAAAGAATAAATGAAAGAAGTAAGCGCATTTAAATTAATACATTGAATTATTATTCTATACAGCAATAATCCAATTTGGATTTGAATCATTTAGAAAAAAATAATTCACTGAATAGAAACCATAATTCGCTGAATACAAACACCATATCTGTTTAGAAAAATACTACAACAATTCGAGCACTCACAGTTTCTTGATAGAAATTACTAGCATTCTAGTTTGACTGCATTTAAGGGCATTTTCAAACGGTCAATACTCTTTGATAGCGTGAATCGCTTTTTTCTACAAAAACTAAAAGAATGTGGTAACAGGACACTGCACACTTAACACTGTAAGTAAAACATAATGTTAAGGCTTATCACTTTGTCCTCATTGTTAAATAAGTTAATTATTTATGTAAATAATTTGCCCAACTATGGCAATGCAATTGTGATATTTTAATAAAATTAATTATGTTTGCAGAAGACAAAACTGCCATGAATGATTTAAAGATATTGGCTTTAAACACCACAAAAATAAAAGTGAAATTCTATCTAAACTGACTTACTTCAAGTGGTATACTGATTTTCATATATGATTTAAAATTAACATTTGCAACTTTTTTATGCCTAAAGATAGTTGGGACACTGATGTGTATGTGACATTCACAGCATGTATGACTGAATTTAATATTTTTTATTTTATTCATCTTAGACAGAGGTTAAAAATGTAGCACTAATGTTACACGACAATTACATAAATTAATTTTCCATATACTGTGATTTTTTTGTACAAATAACAAAAAAACAGAATGGAAATATTTCTTGTTTAATTATATTCATTATTAAAAACTATTCGGGAGTAGATAAAATTATGTGTAGATCTACATTCAGAAAATTAAACATTACAACAGTCTACTCCTTTAAATAAATATGTCTGTATAAATGCATACTATCAAAGTTTTTTTAAATTCCTTATATACCTTGATATATTTCAATTTTTTTAAGTAGTGCAAGACGTTCTCAAATCACTGTAAAGGAATAAGAGGTGACATTTTTGTAACATGTGAAAAATGCCAAGCCAGATGTGAACCTAGAACATTAAAAAAATAAAAGGTGGTGGGAGGAAATGAGATGAAATAATTCTATATAGAACTAATTAAAAAAACATTTGCATCATAAAAGGCATTAACAGAAACACAAATAAAAATATTAAAATAAAAAAGAAATAATAAATATTAAAAATATATTTACAAAATTTATTACATTTTTTATTTTGCTGCTTAAATAGTATAGCACTTAATGCCATAAAATTAAACAAGAACACTGAAAAATGAGAACAAAAGCACCAATAAAAAAGAAAGAGAAGACAACATAAATATTAACAACAAAGTAAATTTTTAGTAGTAGACTGCTCAACATAAATGACATTGTGAAATACTTGAAAACATACATTTTAAAAATATAAGCATTTTATTTAGTCTCAAGAACACACAGATAGAAGCATACACATATAGTGTAAGTTACCCCAATCATCCCAATCTAAATGAAATTCTCAAACCAATACATAAAATGAGAACCTTAAAAAAAGGTTACTCTTTCTTTAAACTAATTCTAGGTTTCACACAAGCGAAAACTAATTAACAAGTGTAAAATAATTATTAATTGTACTAATGAAATAGTTTTATAAAGAGAAATACAAATACTAATTGCCATTTGTTACATACGATAATACATCTAGAAGGTAAAAAATTCAGCTATCTTTATTTTCTCTTTGACACAGGTCATTGTAAATGAATTACTTAAATAAGCCCACAGCTCATGACATGTATATGGTCTGTATCATAAAATAATTAACTCCTTTCAATAAATATAAAATTTAGACAATTCATATTTGCAATTGCAATTTGTAATGTGCACTGTATTACAGTAACACAGCATTATTATTTAACACTAATTTAACAAAAGCTGAAAAAAGAAAAAAATTATTTACTTTGTAAATATCTTCTGGACATCATGAAAAATAAATCTAAAACTAAAATCTGAAAAAGAAAAAAATATGATAAAATTTACGAGTCTTTAACCAACAGGTTAAGAAAGTACACATTTACAGTATCATGTAAAGTCTATTTTTATATATTATAAAAGAAGACCAAAAACAAATTGTACAACCACAATGCTTTTATAATCCATTACGCAAAGAAGTGTATACATAGTAACATAATGTGTTACTAGTTTAATGTGTGCACTATGTTACTACATTACTAGTATACATAGTAGTGTATAATGTTCCCAAGTCAACATTATGTTACAAAAAATGCAACTTCAAAGCAGGTTATTTACAAACACAATAATGTCCACTTTTACACAAGTGCATCATGATTTTTATAATGTGTGTTTGCTATTAATACCTTATAACAGTGTTTCTCAACCACGGGTCTGTAGAGATAATGCTGCCAATCCCTCAACAAATTGGCCCACAAAAAAATTAAACTTTAAAAATATAAGAAAAAATAAACATTAAAAAGATTCATATAATGGTAATATAAATTTTATAATTAAAATTATTTAATAATGTACATATACATTGGTGAATACTGATGCATGTTCAATTCATTGAATACAATGTATTCTTTGCACAATTGGCAACAATAAACTATCCTGCGACGCATAAAGTGTAGTAGCAGAAGATATCAAAACAATGGCGCAATAAAGAGTGCGGCTTTGGCAGTACCTTTGTTTTATGACAGCTATCCACAAGTTCAATTTATTAAAAGTACTACATTTACAACACATTCTTTTCTTTATGCAGTCGACGACTATTAGTGTTACAGTGAAGTGGTTTACTTTTAATTATTACAAAAACACAAATTTTTATTCCTCTTAAAAGAAAAAGGCAAGAGTAAAAAGAGACAAGGAACTTTACATAATTTCTTCCACACTAAAAGTTCTACTCAGGGAAATTTAAATATAGAAAAATCGAGTAAAACAGAGAATGAATGTACACCAACAACAAAAATAAATCTGCTCGCACTAGACACTACAATGAGTACTTGAAATATGATTTTATACTTTGGCCGGATTATACAGAAGATGATACATGCCCAATGTGCATAATATGTAAGGAAGTTAAGCATATAACATGAAAATGTCCAAAATGTTGTGACATTTAAAATCAAGCCATCCTGAACTAGAGGAGAAACCATTGGAATATTTTGAATTACAAAAACGAGAATTTAATCTTCAAAAGAAAAAGAATTTATAGAAACTTTTATTCAAGTATTAAGGAATCACCAATGTTTGCCATTCAGACTGACGGATCATGTGATATTTCTTAAAAAAGCTACTTAACTCTGCTACATATGGCACATAGACTATTCTTCTGAAGAAATTAAAGAATTATTATTATTATTATGCAAAGATTTAGATTCCCACATGACAGATTCCAAAATTTTTGATTGATTGAATTCATATATCAATAACTATTCCTTAAACTGGAAAATTTTATATTGGTCTGTGTACTGACAGAGCAGCAAATAAGACTGGGAAACACTGCGGTGCAACAAAAATGATTCAAGAAATTGCTTCTCCTGACATATTACTAACACACTGCATAACATATATCGCCAGCACTTAGCAGCCAGAAATATGTCACCTGAATTAAACGATGTTCTCCTGGAATCTAAAAAAAATTGGTAATTCTGTAAAGAAAAGTGATCTTAACTCTCAATTATTTGTCTTTTTTGTCTAGAGGTAGGAGCAGAATATCAACATTTCTTATTTCACGCTAAGACGGCTCTTGTGAGGAAAAGTGCTTACCAGACTTTATGAATCTCCCTTACCAAAATGTTTTTCCAATATGTATTGCAAAACTGGCATATTTAAGTGACATATTTTCTAACATAACTGACTTAAATTTAAGTTTGCAGGGATGTATGATAATTACATTTAATTTATTCAACAAAATTGATGAAAATAATCCTGATGTATTCAATTCTTATTACAATTTTATTATTACATATAAGGAATTAATAGTTGATAACTGAATGAAGTAATAAGACAACATTTAGTCATTATATGATGGATTTGAAAAATACTTACCTACAAACATAAACTTGCAGGGGATGAATTTATGAAAAACTAATCCTATTGAGAATAATTGCAATAATTTTAAGTAACGAAGACCAAGAACGTCTATCGGAACTGAGTTCAGACATAACATTAAAAAACAAATTTTCAACTATGAATTTAATTAAATTTTGGATTGTAATAAAAAATGAATATCCAAATTTACATAACAAAGCCATGAAAATGCTACTTCTCTTTGCAAAAATAAATTTGTGTGAAGCTGAATTCTCAGCTATGACACTTATTAAAACAAGAAATTTTAATCAAAACAAGAAATCATTAATTAATAATAATAAATTCATCTCTTCAATTAGGTTTAAGTAATTTACAACCTGACATTGAAACAATTGTTTAAAATGAGCCGTAACAAATTCTCACCGACTCATTATTTAAAATTAGTTTGTAGTTCAATTTTTAAAATAAAAATAAATGTAGGTTGTACCTACATTTAATTTCTGATTTTCATTTGTATATTGTTTTGTTGTTTAAAGATAAAAATTATATAATTAAAATACATATATGTCAATTTAATTACTAATTATAAGTATTTTTTTTTCTAATAAAAAAATCTAAGCTGAGTGACTACCGGTCCCTGTATATTTTTCCATAATTTTACCAGTCTGCCATAAAAAAAAAAAAAGGTTGATAAACACTGCTTTATAATAAATTTTGAGGCAAAAAAATAGTACTTTCTCATAATATTAATAACAAAAAAATTGTCATTTTGATAACAAAAAATTGTTATCATTAAAATAATGAAATTACAAACAGAAATAATCGAAATTAATAGATTATGATACAGACTTAAACGTTTTTTTTTATACTTACTTTCATCAATCAAGATATTCACAAACTCAACTATTCATGATAAATGATATATACTTACTGTTGAACAATACTCAAAATAATAAAGCTGATATTATGTACATGAAAATACAAGGAATGAAGATCAACAAAAATATGAATAAATAAAAACTAAAAATAATTAAATTATGTCTATACACTACCAAAAGTACTGTTTTACAGTTTAAATAAAACTAATAAACCATACAATAACACATTATTTTAAATGGATTGAAGCCTAGGCTAAGTCTGAAGTTAGTTGACATATACATGATATAACTGAATATTATGTATCTGATATCAGATATTTTGTAACTTATAAAAAATAAAAAATAAATAAAAGCAACTCAATCTGCTTTTTCTGTTTTAGTCTTCTTATTCTTTTCATATTCATGTGGACTTCCTCTTCTTTTACGCCAATTTCCTCCACCACCTGTAAAAACAAAAAATAATAAAATAACTCTTCCAGCTGAAATATCTATTTACTATAGGGTCATTCTACATCAAATCAACGAAAATAAATGCATTTCTCAGATTCATGTCCAGTAATTCAAATAAAATTTACAGGTTTGGCTCTACCCATGAAGTGATGTAAAAACAAATTTTTTTTTTCAAAATTTTTGTCACTAAGTTTTTTGTGTAGGATCCTGTAAAAAAGTAAAAAAATTGCAAAACGCAAGGTTTGGGTAAAAAAAATTTGCTTCCTAATGTGTTGTACATGTTAAAAAATAATTTTATAATAACTAGGTACAGCAGAATATTCCAATTGCTCCTCCTATGTGGTAATTGCTAATTGAGATTCATTCAATGAAAACCCTCCCTTTCCAATCTTCCAGGCTGGGTCATTTGATGAGGTAGAAGAGTAGCAATTCATGACATGCACTCCTAGTGCCAGCAAAAGAATGTATATGTTTCATCCTGCTCAGACAAGTAAAAACATATTCAGTCTGGATCATCTCTTGGAACAGAAGGTTCAGTGGGGTATTCCCCAAGAGGACAGATCATATCTATAAAATAGAGTGATGCAAAAAAATATTATTTTTTCAGTCACTCTTTGTTAACTGAGCTTGTCTTTCTCTACAGGTTTGGAGTTTTATGACTAATTCATAACAGCCTTGAACCAGAATACAGTGAAATCATCAACGTCTACAGCTTCAAGTAAAATGAACGGTTGCGATCCATTTGAATTCCTGTAAGAAAAATCTAAGAAGTGTAAGCAAAAACTTGATGCAAACATTTACTTTTCTTAAACAAGGTTACAAGATTTATGATGCTTGCTGCAAACAGTTAGAAGCATCTGCTAAAAATAATGCTGAAGAATCTACTTCTGATGAGGAATTTCAACAAATAGATCCTTTGTGTTCCCCAGAAAAAGATGAAGCTGTAGAGGCTCTGAACAAAAGTTTGTTTGTTTTAAATGAATTACCTATTCAGAAAAAACAACTATGCGAGAGAAAATACCTTCACGAAAAGCTTAAGAACGCAGCAGTAGTGTTCAAAAGGAAAATACTGAACATGGATTCAGATTCTGAACAAGATGCTATTCCTTTCTCCTTTGACCGTGAAATTATCAACCAATTAAAGGAAAAATTTAGTACTACAGATGATAAGAGCATCAGGATGCAAATATTGACAATGGTCCCTAAAAGATGGAGTTTGAAAGACATTTAAGATGAATTTGGAGTATCAGACTACACCAAAAGGAAAGCTAAAAAAAAGCCTGGTTTAGAAAAAGGTGTCGTGTCATGTCATGTCCTAATCCTAAACCTGGTAGAACTTTATATTGTGAAACAGCAAAAGGTAACTCATTTGTATGAGAGTGAGGAAATAAGTTGAATGTGCTCGGAAAAAAAGATTTTATTTCTCTTAAGATAAATGAAAAACGAGAGCATGTTCAGAAAAAAATTAATTCTGTGTAATCTCTGTGTGCTAATCCAGCTGAAGCTGCCTACTTTGGAAATAACAAAAATGGTCCTGGGTTTGAAGAAGTCAAGGAAAGGATTGAGGAAACTTATTATTTATAATATATCTATATATTATAACTAATTATTTGTCATAACTGTTATAGGCTTTCTTTGTAAGAAATTAAAACTCCAAAAATAAGACAAAAAAACCACTATTTAATAATGTAAAAAACTATTTTTTCTACTTGGATAGAATATCCCACCACAGCCATATTACATTCACAAACTAATGGCAATAAACACTATATAAGTATTAGAATTACCAACTAGTGGTAATAAGTAAAATTACCACTAGTTGCACGAGTTATAAATCATTATCACTATTGTTATGAAAGTTGTTTCGTAATGCTTCAATAATTAGCTCAAGCCCAATTAAATGAACAGTTACATATTATTAACAACCATTTAAAGTTTACATTCATTTTACACAATTTCCTTAGACCTGATTAGTTAAAAAAGTGAAGAGATCCATTCCTGAATTGTTATCAGGTTCAGAAATCTTTATAAGGCACAGTATAAACTAGGGAAAAAGTATAAACTTTGAAACAAAAAAGAAAATATATGAATACAAATTAAAGCAATTGTGAGTAACTGGTTTGATAAGATGTTTAAAAAGCTTTCGTTGTTATATTATGGACAATTACTTAAACTTATGCAATAAAATGATCAGAAGAAGGCCACTTTACTACAATTATTTCACCAATTACCTATTGACTAATAAACAATATTGCTATCCGTAGTAGTAAACAGAAAGTTTAAAAACTGGTTTGATAAATGTAAATCTCTAAACTGAACACCAAAAAATATTTAAACGCAGTAAAGGGTGATTATTATTCTGAAAAAAAGTTTAGTTTACTTTATTGACAAGTAAACAACTGTATAAAAATACAAAGAAATTGATGAAATTTTAAACAATCTCACAAAAATACTAAGATAATAAGATCTTTTGGGCAATACTTAAAAATTTGTTATAGGAAAAATTTTCTGCAGATACATCTACCACTAATAAAAATTTTTATAACAAAAGGATAAGTTAGGGTAATAAATTATTTGATGTTTCTAATTCAACATTTGATAGCAAATTACTTTATCAGAATGGCAAAAAGTAATGTGAAATAAAAAAAAGGGGAAATTGCAAAATACTGAGCAATATATAAGCTGTATAAAACATGTTGGGAATATTATATTATGGATTTACTTAATTGTATTTTAAAAATTAGTCTGGTAAAGTGAAATTCAGATATTTCACTTATTTAAAAAAGGGAATCAAGAATAATGAGATCAAATAAACACAATAATTAAGTTGTTTGCATCTATTTCAGCTAAAAATCCTGTTTTCGACAGGCGGAAGCAACATCCTGCTAGAAAAGAGAGTTGTTTCCTGCACAGGCATTGGACTGGAAAAAATTTGTTGATTTACTTTCAACTAGGCTCCAAGTTTTGAATCGGAGTCTGGATGTCTCGGATTTGGAAGATCTGGCAGTTGGTTTGTCGGCAGCTTTTCTTGATGCCGTTGAGGGTTCAATTTCCCAAAGTTCTGGTCAAGAGAGGATTGCATCATGATGGAATAGGAAGCTGTCCGGCATGTAGAGGTTGGTTTGTCGCTTGTAGAGAAATTCTCAACATGAGGGTGATCCGGAACGACAGGCCGTTTTTGCTGCTGAGTACAGGACCCTGAGGTGCCATTACATTCATAAAGTCCGGACTGCGAAAAGGGACTCCTGGCATTCTTTTGTTCATGAGCAGGAGAAGAGGGATGCCTGGGCGTAGTATATAGGGTCTTCAGACATAAACGACGAAAGGACGTTCTTCTGTCTGCTCTCTTAACCAGGTTTAGTGTAATTTCGGATACTTCTGAGATTTTACACAAAATACTGAACGATTTACTGCCTGAAGATAGTGAAGCTGGAGAGACCGCATACCGTCTGTCAGTGCAATGAGAGGTTGCTCAGTTCCACGGGAGTGCAGTGATCTTGGAGATCACCGAGGCTGACATGCATCATGCTACTGTAGTTTAGGTAGGGGTAAGGCCCCAGGCGTTGATGGAATAACGGTGAAGCTTCTTGTTCACTCGGTTGGGGCGATTGTGAGAGTTGTCACACGTGTATTTAATAAATTGTTGTTCGGAGGTTACTTCCCTGTGTGTTGGAAGAAGGGGATTGTGAAATTGTTGTTTAAAAGTGGCGACAAGAATCCAGCTATTAGTTTGTCATATAGGCCTCTGATGTTACTTCCAGTTATTGACAAGGTCTTTGAAAAGGTTCTGTATCTGCGTATAAATGAGAGGTTAACAACGCAAAATTGTTGATAGGGAATCAGTACGAGTTTCATCCCAGAAAGGGTACGGAGGACGCCATATTCCATGTGATGGAGTGTGGTAACAACCAGTGGGGTGGAATATGTCCTGGGGATTTTCCTGAACATTTCCGGAATAATCTATGCAATAATCTATGGTGGCCTTCTGCTATTTACCAACTCCAAAAAAGAGAATGTACTGCTGTAAGTGAATTGCAAGTTACGCAAAGTTACTTCAGTCATCAGGATGTGCTGCTCTGCGAGGGCGGCCATGAGGTTGGCAAGATGCTGTCTAAGAGATGTCCCCAGGACAGCGTTTTGGGTCCATTATTGTAGGCGGTGGAGTTTCATTCTCTCCTGTAGCTAAGATTGTCCAGCAGGTGTTGCATCGTGGCTTACGCTGGTTGAAAGAAGCTCGCAGAGAGAGGTTGAGCTCCGAGCCACTCAGGTTTGCAGGATGCTTGAGCTGTGGGGTCATCAACACAAGATGACATTTAGCCCATGAAAAACCATGATGATGCTCCTCAAAGGCCGTTTGGCGTGTCCATATTTCAATGGCAGGCCAGCATATAAAGTATGTTCAGGTTCAAAAGTACCTTGGGGTGTTTCTTGATAAGATACTGCAATGCCTTCTTTGGTATTTAACGTGTGGTCAATCCTGATTGGAGTTAAAGTTAAGACTTTAAGACCATGAGCATCCTGTATAAAGGCATGTGCAAGGCTATTATGCTATACATGGCACCTGCTTGGGCAGACAGACTAAAATATAAAAGTTATCGGGATATATTATTAGGGGCTCAATGCCTAATATTGTTAACAGTAATGGGTGATTACCATACTATTTCACAGGAGGCAGTCTTGGTGATTGCAGGCATGAAACCAGTAGATTTGATTGCATCTGAGAAGCAGCAGCAGTATGTTGCTAACAAGTCTGGTGAGTTGACTTCAGATAAAGTTTGAGAAATTGAACATGGCAGGCAAGATGGGATGAGACAGATGGTGAGTATTATACAAATGATCTCTCTCTAAATGTTGTTGGTTTGCAGGATGCCTCATGGGTGCGCCCTAACAAATATGTGATGCAATTTCTTTCCAGCCATGGTGTTTTTAGACAGACTGCAGAAATTTGGCCTGGTAGATTCTGGGGTATGTCTCAGTTTGGACAACTGGACGATACCTATCATTCTTTATGAGTGCTCGAAATATGAGTTAATGCGTACAGAGACCATCCATCGGCTTGATCTTACCAGGTCGGCTTTGGATCTCCGTGTAAACTGGAGGAGCCAGGCTGAATGGGCAGTAGTGGAGAGCTTTGTAGTGTACTTAGCAAAGGAAAAAATTGCTGAGGGGATCTAGAGCTCTGCTCGGATTTCTCTTTTATTCTATTTCTGTTGATGTTTTGTTTTATAAATTATGCTTTCATTTTTCTTGTCCTTGTTTTGTTTTGTTTCAATGTCACTGTTGTTATTGTTCGATGTAATATTTTTATATTTCGTATTGTGTGTTGAATTCACTTTTACCTTCTACAGGTAGATAGTTTAATTCCTTTGTTAGTTAGGTATTTTCAGTCTTGCTTAAGAGTCTGTGAGCTGTATGAGATTGTTTTGAGTTCATTAATTAGTAGTACATCGATGGGAATGTCAGTCGTCACACTCGCATCGGTGGCATCCTGGTCAAAGCAGACTGGAATATGTCAAAAGCCGAGGTTTCAAAGATGACCTCCGGTAAAGCCCATAAGGGCTCGAAATGAAGTGGTTGGTAGAGGGTGTCTTCCCCTACAGGATCAGGATGATTGTCAAACATTTTTTTTCTGGACCATATGAAATGGATTGCATACATGTCTATTGCATAAAAAAATTATAAATGCTCAGAAAAAATATTAGTGATAGCTTTTTTAACATTAATAAGAATTTCGTTTTTTTAAATTAAAAAAGATTTTAATACTTACTACCACCTCTGCTTTTCTTCCCAAAATGTTTGTGATGATTTCTTCTTTTGGTCATATCATCTTTAACTTTAGCTAAAAATTTGGTTTCTTCTTCACCTTCTAGAGCTTTAACATCAATACTTGAATCTTTTAATTCTAATTTTCCATCTTTTAGATTTTTAATGACCTGGTAAAAATCAGAAAATTTATTTACACCGTTTAAAATTAAATGACATTTATATATATATATATATATATATAGATTGAACAATATGTGTAAAATAAAATGATTGGGTTTTACATTACACACAAACTTAAAATTTGAAAGATTAATGATTAACATATAGGACTAAGAAGTTGATTTATATTAAGGAAAACAAGGTCAAGTTTTCAAACAGGAGCATACTGATTTAGTCTGATGCGTAATCCCTGACAGATAATCAAGTGTTACATAAGGCAGCATGGAGTCATAACTGAAGCCAGTGAAGCAGCTAATGCAATCACCACAAAGCCAATCCTGGGAATATAGTAAAGGAATGTGCCTTAGATCAGTCATTTGCTTGTCATTAATCCTTTTAGCATGTTAGCTACTTTGAGTCACTTCAGACAATGGAAACAATTAATTTCACAGTATGTGCTCTCTACTTTTTAAAAAAAAATAACAGAAAATTTAATTTTCAATCATTTTTCACATTAAATTAAACAAATTTTTATGCTGAATTCAATTGTGTCTAGCAATCGTAAATTTTGACAGTGAATTAAATAAAAAAGGCAAGTAAGTTATGGAAGGATGTATAATTTATTTCTCTAGCTTTAGTATTGTATTTTATAATATGGTATTTCACTTTATCACTGTTTAACACTGGACTTCATAAAAAAGATAGATAAACAAAATGATTATTAGTATGTAATGGGAATTAACAGGTATCAGATCGATTAGTGTAGTCTCTTTATATCTATCACGTATAAAGTGTGAGAGTAGCTGAACAATATTAATATATTTATTGGTGATCTATTAGAGAATAGTTAAGCAACATAGTAATGTTAAGGTAGGATACATACATAAATTATTCAAACTAGAATTATGTTAAGGAGATATTTAAAAATTAAAAAGTTTCTGTTTACTTGGGGAACATTTAATTAATAAATTGTATTAATATCATTATATTTTATTTCATAACACTAATTACAGTTATATTTATTTAAAACTTCTAAAAATAAAATCTTTTAATTATTCAAGTATTATGAGAAATGCTAATATTGCTGTTACTGAACTAATGAATTTTTAATGTTCGAATAAAAATTAATGTACTGAATTAAAATCTGATCTTCCTATTATTTTCCACCCAGTTCAAGTAAGAATAAACATTCAAGCCAAAGATAAAAGTTATAAACACCAAAAAATGTAGTGGCTACAATAAAAGAGGTCATTGAATATGAAAATAAAATCAGTGGCTTCTAAGGAGCTGGTACAAATATTAATGGAAATAGAGAAACAGAGCTTTGGTAGCTGAATTAGGAAGATTTTGAAGTTGATAATAAAACTATTAAGGTTTAATTACAGAATTTGGAAGATAAAGGAAAACAATAATTTAATTTTCATGGGTTTGTGCCATAATGAAGAGTCTGATGTAATGAAAGTGGTAGAGCAGACTTTTGTTTCAATTTTTGAATCTGGGAGGAAATTCTTGTAAATAGAAAATGTTAAGAATGTAAGTGCTTTTTAAATGTTAAAATGGAATACAGACTACTGTGTTAACAGAAAGATATAATGTAATAATTTTAAACCAAAATTCTTATGATTAAGAATTAAAAACAGTTTGAGAATAATAATAAAAATAACAATAATGAATGATAAAATACAAAATAAAAAAAAAAGGCGCAAAGAAAATACAGCTAGCCACATACCCATGAACAATATCCATCTGGGGAGGATGAGTTTATATGAAATATTGTAAGCGAGGAATCAAACTATAGTTTTATTCCTCGCCAGGTTAAGTGAATTGAGTATACTCAATTCACTTTACCTGTTGTAAACAAATCGCATGGTGTTGCAAGAGACTGCCTCGAAAGTTACGTGTACAAATTATATATATGTTTTGATGTGTTATATGTTTGATGTTTTCACTTGGCACACTGACTGAATCGAGCTATTTATGGATTAATTGTGTGGCAGTTATATTTAAAATTATATAACTGTTGACAAAACACAATAGGAAATAATGAATTATGTAAATACTGGTGAGGACTAATAAACTGAGTCATCTGGTACATTACAGCAGTAACACAATCGCTCATGCTGCACTCTTACTTCTACAAATTACAGATAGGATATCTTTTATGCTGAACTCAGAATACATAACATTACACTCCATAACACAAAAAACACGATCAGTCAAAATTATACAAAAGAGACAAACAGTTATACTACAAATTATAGTACAACAATCCAATCATAATTTATAGTATAAATGAATTGAGTAATTATTAATAAATATGAAAATATACATAAGCAAAACATAACACTTTTAGATTTTAAATTAATTATAAAAAAGAATAAGAAATGAAAATTCTAATAATACATGAAAATAATGTAAGACATTAGATTCTCAACATGATTACAGATATAAATGAAATATCTTTATGGGCAATGTATACCTAATTCTATGAGAAACAAGTTTTAAACTTCTGAGTACAACAATATGGAGAAAAAAGTCCCTATTAAAATTTAAAAAAAAAACCTGACATTTTAGATTTTAAATTTATTACAAATAAAGTCTAAATATAAGAATATGGATAAATCACAAATAACAAAACAAAATAAACAAAAAATATAAATAGATACCATGACTAGCATGTTTTTAAATTATAAAATTACTCAAAAAAGATATAAGGTTAATAACAAAGTGACTTTAAATACAAATGAAACAAATACCAATGACAATCTTGTTTAGCCAAAAAAACATAAAATTTAAGTTCTCATGTTTTTCAAGTAAAAAGGATAAAGAGTATATAACTGTGAAAACTATATACCATATGATGAATAAAAATTATGGCAATCATTTTAATAAAATGACTAAAGATGAATATCTGAAATATTAAAATTCTTAAATGAACAAGAATCTGTATTTCCAAGCAGCCTTACAATAAAGCCTCAGATTTTTCCATTTTTCTCAATTCAAATATTTTTTCTGTTCATTTCAGGATAAAGTACTTTTTCCAAGGTATTTACACCGAAATCTCAGATAGATCTGGACATCTGGCCAAAGAATGGGTCTCATCTTCTTCTCTAACTTTGGAGAGCAAACATAATATTCTTGAAAACGAATATTTATTTAAATAAATTAGTTCTATTCATGTCTAAAAGAATAAGCTTATAAGAGAAAAATCTTAGTCACTGTAAATGTAGCTTCTAAACTCTTAATAAGTGATCTGAAATACTTCAGGGCACACTTCAAATGAAACAACTACTAGCAATAAATCAAAGGATAAGCACAAAAACCTATTACAGATGATTCCTGAGAGCTAATGAAAGTGTACTCATCTTGATCATCTCCTACCTACCATCCATCCATTCAGTAAGTACAGGTTAAAGTCATCAACAAAGCTTTTCCATTGGCATTATCCTTAGAATTACTATTAAGTCTCTTCAAGTGATAAATGCTGTAGACAATTTCCTGTGTGATGACCTGTTTAGTCCTGACTCTTATATTAGTCACCAGTTTTGGGAATATTAGAAAATTTAAAGTATAAATTACACAAATATTTCAGTTAGGATCTACAAATTAGTGAGATGAGGTGAATCAGTTATAAGAAATTATTAAAGGATGGTTTAATGAAAATTCTGTATAATTTTGATCATAAATTGAATGAAATAAAAATAAGCATAAAGTAGTAATAACTTTAAAAAACTTTAAATTAGTAATAACTTTAAAAAAAAGTCTAAAAATAATAAGATAAATGAAATTTAAGTCTTAATCTTGAATTTAGATCTTAAATTTATGAGAACTCCTCATACATTTAAATGGAGTGCAATCCAAGCCACAACTTACTATATTTTTAGTTACTATTATAGAAATACATAACTATCAAAAAAAAAAAAAAAAAACATTAATTATAACCTCAGCAGCAGAATCAGCTTCTTGAAGTCGTACCCAACCTTCTTCATCGCCTTTATTAAAATATAAATAAGCAACTGCAATTCCAAATTCTTCAATCTTTGATTTGATTTCTTCTCTGGTTACTTCTTTTGAACAGTTTGAAAAGTAAAGGGCAGCTCCTTTGGCTAGGGAATCCTTTTCCTCTTCTTCACCTTCATTTTCATTAACGTCTTCCTGAACAATTATTAGAGCATTAGATAATTAAAGAAAATGTTTAAATAATAATCCCAGGATAAAATGAGATAAACTTAAGTAAATTATATTAAACCTAAAAAAGTAACATGAACTACCAAGGAAGAGAAAGGGAATACAGGAATCATCACTTTTAAAAATCCACAATAAAAGATAAATATATCATTGCACAGAGCAAAATTACCATATTTCAAATAATAAAAATTTTACATGTATGACTTACTTAGAGTAAGGAATTTATTTCTAGTGCACTACTGAGACAAAATTAATATTATGTAGGATAATAAAAACAATTATACCCAAAATAATATTTCTTTTGATAACCTCTGATCACAATGTTATTTTGACAAAGAAAATAAACTAAAATTCCATTTAAATAGTTCAGGGTTTGAATGCATTAACCCAATACTGAAACAACAAATCACATTTTAAAAAATTAAGCTGTTGAAAAAGGAGGTTTCTCAAAATCCCACAAAAAGATTATGAATCCTGTTTTACATTAATTTTCAATGAGTAAAGTATACATTTATCCTAAAAATCACTAATAAGAAAAAACCAAAAATATATTCATTAAATAAAGTCCATCAACTAACACACACTCATTTTTTTTTTAAACCCGTCCAAAGGACTGAAATAATATTAAGATATTACAGAAATATTATGTTATTTAATTTATAAACCACATGGGAAAAATATACTTTCTACTTGCAGTAATGAAGAATAAATATGTCCATTATTAAAAAAAAAAATTATGCCACCTTAATGACAGAAATCAAATATTTACATTTCTTATGAAATAGGATACACAAAGGTAATAACTAATATATTGAAATTCTTAGAGAAAATAACAGAATTAGTTAAAATAAAGTAAATTAGTACCTTTTGCTTCCTCTTTTTTGTTTGATTTTCTAATTTTGCCAGTAATCTTTGATTTCTTTTGTCTTCAATATAATCTTTTCTGGAAAATTAATAAAATATCTTTCAATCTGTTAACACAAGAATTACTTTTTCACAAATTAAAATAAAAATTCTAAGTGAAATAACAGTGAATACTGAAATAATCATAACGATCATTAATTTATAAAAAAAAACATCAAAAATCAATTTCTTAAATGTACTTTTATTTAAAATTACTTATAAATTACCCAAAACGCATTATTTAATATACAGTGAAACTTCCCACTAATGGATAAAAATTAAAAACCAAAATCTTAAAATTAGACACTTTTAGATTCCCCGGCAGGTTTATAATGGTATTAATGGATAAAATAACAGCTCTTCTAAATAACGGATGCAGACAATGAATTTACCTATAAAAACTGTTCAATTAGTTCTGAATAATGGACAGCAGGAATAAAAATTGTAATTTTTGATTAGTAAGAAATTGTTTCATAAAGGCCAGTATTAAACCTCTGCAAACTAACATCAATTCAGACATTGAAAATCTTATTGAACCAATTGAGAGTGAATTACAGAACTTATGGAACCATTTGGAAACTACAAAGAGTAACCCGAACATTGCTGAAGTGCTCAACACAGAGGATGTATCGACTGACATCCGTGATATTGCTGCCTCAGACTTTACTACTTCCAAAACGAACGACAATGACTGAAAACGATGATAATAACAATGACCATCACAAGTAAGGAAGTAATAGAAAATAAAAACAATATTCTTACAAGGAGCATTACCAGAAGGTGTTATTTCTTTAGATTACTGAAAAAAATTGTGTACCAGAACATAATTCAAACTAAAATAGACAGCTTTTTTTTTAAACAATCTATGTATATATAAATTGTACATATACATATGTGGTGTTTTATTTAGATTTTTCTCTTAATTTTTTATACATTGTTTTGATTTGATTAATATTCTTGTATATTGTAGCTTCTTTGATTAATATTTTTGTAGCTTACAATGTTATTCCACTTTAGTATAGTACACTATTATTTTTTTAAATCAAATATCAACATACGAGGACAATGTTTTATTTTCAGAAAAACAAACAAAAAACCTTGAATTTTACAGGCATTTTAATTAACAACTAATCTTGCTTTTTTTTTAATTTTAGTCTATATGAAATAAATATATAATACTGTTGTTCTATTCAGTTTTTTTTTCTATACAATAACCAAACACAATATATTCATTTCTGAATAGCAGACTCCTCTAAATAAAGGACAAATTGTTCCCGAGCCATGTCCAATATTGGAAAGTTTTACTGTATTATAAATTTTGGAATAATGATTTAATGTTGGTTTACACAATGTAACATGCTGCCCAAAGAAATCTAGTATGGAACCATTTGTGGTTTTGTCCTATTCCTGTTACATTTGTCCATTTTATTTCTAGTTATCAAAAGTCAAGGATATGCTAGGCCAACCTGATATGCACCTCTGTGGGCTAGGTCCTTGGTTATTTGCACAGAAGCAAGCATATTGTCTTTTTGGTAAATAGATCATAGCTGGGTGATCACAAGATAGCATGTTTAAAACCTATGGGTGGGTCCTGAAATTTTCAAGGAGAAATTTCCCCCTGAAAATCTGTTGCTCCCATCAAAGCCTCACTAAATGCATATGATTGATGTATACTTTCTGGGGTGAACTTGCTGAGTAAATGCTGGAATTCAAATTATATCTAGAATTGCTGGTGAATGAACAATATTAACTTAGGATAAACACTCATCTTGACAAGCTTTAAGAATAAAATATCAAGGCAAGCTCCATTTAGAAAGATGTAAAGGAAGTAAACCAAACTGCACTCTAACTTTTCTCTTTTATTAACACTGGTTTTGAGACTGAAAATACGTTATTTTCTTTGCAACAGTTGGATTTATATTTATAATATTGTTCTAATTATTCAAATTATTTATTTCTTAATTGTTTTCTATATTTGTTACTGTATATTTATATTAATGAGATAACATTTTAAGAGTATATATTGATGAGTAACATTAGAAAAAGCTTCCCTGTTACTTATATATCCACTTAGATATTCTAAAAATCTCCATTTAAAAAACTTTTAGTTTTGGTAATGTATACTTCTTCACATGCTACCACTATTAAATTTTATCCTGTGAAAGAATTTAAAAAGGAAGATGTTTCAAGTTTCAAAGATATATAATAATTTGCATTACTGTAGGCATTAATTATTTTATTTGTAATTTTATTAATATAGTTATAAATAATATATTTTACAGGTTTAAATTTCTTGATTTTTCAAAGGAAATAATTATATTTATTTGCATTCTTTTAAATATCATTTCTAGAAAAAAATATCCTATCCATTTTGGCTTGCTATAACTTGTTTTATGTCTTAGTCTAATCAGTTTTGTTATTGTGTGTATATTTGTACGCTTTGTGTATCATGCTGTAACATAAATTGTGTGACCAAGGATGATTTGATTCTCTGTGGATAGCATTATGAGATGTTTGTTTTCTAAAAACTCCAGTTATCTCATTGTTTTCATTGATGTTTAAAAAGAATATTCATCTATTATAATTATTTGATCTCTGGAATAAATTTTCATGCTTTGATATAAGAATTTAATTTATTTAAAATGACAAAATGTTCATTTTTTTTGTAATAGTTAATTATTACTAAAATGTCATCAATAAAAAAAAATGTATAGTTAATATTACAAAATGCCATTTGCAAGTCTATTGCAACTTTTTCTATAGGGTGATCATATCAATCCGGGACTTTTGTTAGACTAGTGTAAATTGAGATTATTATGCATTCTGTTAGTTGTACACATAAGGTACAAGTATCAACTGTTACTGCATGGTGCGCTGGTGTGAAGCAACAGTCACGAGTTGTAAAGAACATGGCATCCAATGAAGTAAATGGATAAGTGGAACAGCAAGTTGTAAATGAAATTTCTCATGAATGAAGGCCTAAAACCCAGCAAGTTTTATTTGTGACTCCTTGCACAGTACAGTGATGAGACTCTTAGTAGCAATAAAACACTTGACTGGTGTAAACATATTAAAGAAGCAGATGCTTCAATGAGTGACGATTCCAGTCGTGGTTCAGAGCCACCAAACCAAAGTTATGGCCTCAGTTTTGTAGGATAAAAATGGCATCACTCATGTCGATTTTCTACTTTGTGGAGTCAATATTAACAGTGAGTACTACTGCAAAGTTCTTCAAGATGAGCACAATGCTCACACAAGAAAAAACCGTCTGGTGCTATCACTAAAGGCATTCTGATTCTGCAGGACAATGCAAAATCACATACAGCCCACTGCACGTCATGCATGCTACAAGATCTTTGCTGGAAATTATTGCCCCCCCCCCTTCAGTCCAGCCAGACCTTGCTCCCACTGATTTTCACCTGCTATTCGAGTCAGCATTTCAACAGCAGCAACGATGAGATGAAGCAGTCAGTCCTATGGTTTTGACATAACAAGTCTCTTTACACTGCAGCTATCCAGGCACTTGTGAAATGCTGAAATACATGTATAAATGTAGCAGGGGATTACATCAAGAAATAAAAATAATTTTTTACTAACATAAGTGTGTTCTATATTTATTAAAAATTAATAATCCTAGATTGACCTGAACACCCCTCGCGGCCATTTCCTTACACTTTTAGAAGGAAAAAAAATTTTACTTACTGCCATTTGACAATAAGTTCTGTATCTCCATATTTTAAATTTTCTATTTTTAAAAACTTCTCTGCCTCTTCTTTAGAAGGAAATACTGCAAAAACAGAACCTTTAAACAGCCACTTCTTTGCAGCCTTATCATGTTGCTTACGTATCTATAAAACACAAAAGCAAAAGAGACAATTGAAATACATATAGAATCAAATAAATACAATAATGAAATGCAGATTAAATTTTTTCTCTCTAAAAACAAAAAATAAAATAATACTTGTATTAAATAACTTGTTTAAATAAATAAGTAATACCTGAACCCTGTTTAACTGAATTGATTTAACTTTTAACTAAAGCCAAAAATTTTTTTTTCTACAAATTCAATTAGTAAATAAGTTTTACTAATTATAAAAGCTACTGTGTGAATTAAAAATTCCAACCTTTTTCCATTCATGTATCTCATAAATACACAAGCAGATACCAAATTACAAAAAAAAAAAACTTACAAAACTGTAGTTGTCACTTCAGTGCTAGTTTTAACATCATCTTACCATTGAATGTGAAATTAAAAAGTATATAATTAAATAATAATACATAATAAATTATAATATAAATTTAAAAGGTGTTTCATTTTATTTTTAAAAATCTACAATTTAGTTATAGAGACTCAATCAAGATATATTAGCAAGTAGTATTAAATTAACTGACAAAATAATACCAAAAAATGACTAACCTAACAATATCATAATTAAATTTCAAAAGTTAAGAATAAACACACACAAGATTTAAACTGTCCAGACGCAAGACATCAATATAATCCAACAAAAACAACTGAAACTACTTCTATATTAAAAACAACATAAAATCTGTTGATAAAATAAACTTACAACAACTTGATCAATCTTGGCATGATTTCCAAAATACTCCAGAAGTGTATCGACTTCAGTATCTTCAATGGGAAATCCTTTGACATAGAGTGAACGATGCATAAGTTCTTGCCTTCTAGCCTCATTCATCTCAGGTAACGCATGAGTTGGACATCTGCGAATCTTTTTTCCATCTTCACTGACCTATTGGCAAATCAATAAAGTATATATTTGCAAGATACTATACTAAAAACATAACTCTAACCATTCAAATAGACTGAAGCTACAAAAAAATTGGAACGGAAGTTTAACTTCATTTTACAGCACCTACTCAATCATAAGAATTTCAAATTAAAACATTCTCAATTCATGATGGATACATAAGGGAATAAATTTTTTGGGGCTAATAATATCAGTTTTTTTTAAAATTATCTAATAATCTGTTATAATCAAGGATGAATGAAGTCCTACAGTACGTCAAAAGGTACCTGTTAATTGTTCTTTTAAATTGTGTATTAAGCAATTCATTTATTAATAGATATAAATTTAAGTATACGTAACAGAAAAATATTTATCAAGAAAGACATAATCAACAAAGCAGTATAATAGCGTACACACAGCACAAATGCTGTATGGCAAGCTTAAAAAAACAAGACACAATTTTTCACACTTTGTTATGATCTTGCTAGGAACATGCATTTATTTCAATTTTTCACAACAAATGAATACCTATGTGCATAAGGATATCTGACAAGAAAATGCAAAAAATTTTTTCAACTTAAGGAATAATTTTTAGATTGTAGAAAAATTAATGAAAATACAAATTTAATCATTTTATCTCCTCTCACTTTTTTGCAATAAATGTTTAAGTTTAGTTCTCAAAAAATATTACTACTGTTACTACTTTCTCCATAATTTAATAAATATTTTCAGTTAACACTTTATAATAAGTATATATCATTCAAGGCACATCTGCATCTGTACAAATAATTTTTAGATTGTAGAAAAATTAATGAAAATACAAATTTAATCATTTTATCTCCTCTCACTTTTTTGCAATAAATGTTTAAGTTTAGTTCTCAAAAAATATTACTACTGTTACTACTTTCTCCATAATTTAATAAATATTTTCAGTTAACACTTTATAATAAGTATATATCATTCAAGGCACATCTGCATCTGTACAAACCCCTTAATTATGCGACATCTGGTTGCTAAAAAGTAATCAGTTAACTACACATGATTTTATTTTTTAATGATAATTTAAAATGTTTTCATTTTACTAATTTTTATTGATGCTCTAAGGCAGTTTTCAATTTCCTCATTACTGTTTTTAATGTCACTGTAATATTGCACTATTCAAAACATACATGCATTACACTGTGCTGGCTCAATAGGACCAGTAGTATCATGCCAACCTTCCTTAATGAATTTTTGATAGCTGTCATAATATGTTTTTATACTCATGTTTTCTGCTTTTATTTTAGCAGTAAGATTTAAAAAAAAATTATAAACAGAAAATTGTTAATTCATAAAAGTAATTACAAGGAGCACTATTTGACAGAAAAAGGAAAAATATCACATTCCTTCTTAAAAACCTTTATATTTACTCTTGTGGTACATTATTAAAAAAAAAAAAAAAAAAATCATTGAAGTTAAGATCTACTCTATGATCACACGATACAGAACAATCCACTTGCATTGCTGATATAACCGAAATAATCACAACTATATATGCATATGAATAAACTTTGCAATTGTATTGTTCCATTCATAGCTACTGTATCCAGAAATATGTTTACAAAAATATCCCACTATAACTAGATGATACAAGAACTATGATATTACAAAAAAAAAAGTGTGCCAAACAATAGAATAAACAAGTAAACATGAAGTTCAAAAACTTTCTGGAGAATGATATTACAATGTTCACAACTGGTCAAACAGTAGAGTGAAAAGGGTTAAAAATGATGAAAACAAATACTTTTTACATACTTATCATTATACAATCTACTTCGCAGAAAGATACAGTATTTCAGAACACAAATGTTGTTTGCATGTAGAACATTTAAGTACAACATATAATTCATTTTATGTGATGTTTGCTTATTCATACAAACTATTAATTGTTAAGTACTAATACAAACAATATACTTTTGTATATGATCATATAAGACTTGAGTAATATTGAGGTTTCTGTTTGAACCTTGTAAGATTTTTTTTATCCCTAAATACGAGCAGTATGCGGTATTTGTCACTAAGTACTATCAAATGCAAAACTGCACCAACATTATTTAAGTTTGGTGATCTATATAAACTGGTATTAAAAATACGACTTTTATGATTAACATTCTGACTTAACTTTACATCCTGTTGTTTTCAAAGACCCATTCGCCTGAAATGCTCAGTGTAAAGGAAACCAGCAGGTCAGGTAAATGATAAGTTTAGTTTTAAATTGTTAAAGATTTTTTATAAATGAAACCATCCATGCAAAACAATTGACTAATGTAAAAAATTACTTTGTATTCAAGAACTTTAAGATTATTATTTATAAAGCTTGGTAAAATATTTTTAAAGAAATAAATTTCAAGTAAATAAAATTAATAATTTAAAGTTTTGTAGAAAGTTGATTTATTAGTTTTTGCAAAAAATAATAATCATTTTTTTTTTTTTTTACAGACTAAGTGTTACAGACTAAGACAGGGTGTTTATGGCAATCATCAGCTTGGCCTGTTTACCTTTGAACCAATACCATACACTGAACTGTACAACAGCAGTAGCACCAGTTGTTTGTTTTTTTATAAATCAACATTATATGAAGTGTCTCAATCGAAAAATTAGGCATGGTACAATTTCTTCCAATCAAGAGAAGACTACATTTAAATGATGGGGTATAAGTTTTAATAGTTTGAATGAAATTGTGTTTATTTTCATGATGACTACCTTAAAAAAATTCTATGAATTCCAAAGCAAATTATTCACCAGCAAGTTAAAAGAAAATTATGTATATCGTAAATTATTCAATTTTAAACTTTTGAAACGTGTAAGATTTAAATTTTAATACTTTTGGTTCTTGATAAATTGTGGATAATTGAAACAATATAGATAGGAAATCTATAGGAATTGTAAATTTACAGGTGAAAAAAATCATTAACTTGGAAGAAGTTACAGTTACAAAAATTAATAGATATTATTCTACTTACTTCCATTAAACCTGATTCTGATTTTTTAAGTGAAGATGAAATGACACTTTCATCTGTTGATAATTTTGCTAATCTGTTAAATTTAAGCATTACGTCAAGTGGCACCCAACCATCATCTAATTTGATTTGTTGCTGAAGAAACTTGTCTTTGGGAAGATTGCAGTCACCAAAATAATACTGAAACAGACGCAATTAAAATTTACTTAAAAGTTAAATCTAAATGATGACAAGAGAGAGTAATAACAATTCTACATAAGCAGCACATAACTTTTTAAAAAGCAATATTCTTGTTAGAAGTTCATCACGACTGACAATTTCATACAGAAATTCATTCTCTATAAAAAGTGTTTGGTTTTTAAAATCAATATTTAATGCAGCACAAGCAAAAAACAAGATTATTTTTTGGAAGTACTTTTGACTCAAACAATTATTTTCTTACGTTTATTATTGAAATTTAAGAATTATTTTGTAATGTAATATCAAAATAATGTAGAAATTTAAACCTAAGGAAAAACTGCTACAAGAATACCTATTTTACAGCTTTAAAAAATTCAGCAGTTATCTGATCAAATAATAATCATTCATTCTATATATTGCTAAAGGCATTGCAAGTAATTAATTCCAGAAGCATTTGTCGAAAATGTAAAGAAATCAAGAATCTTAAATTCAACTACATAGTGTCCAAGGGGTAAGAATTACGCCAGGCGGAAAGAAGGATAAGCCGGTGGAAATACACATCAAGAGCCTGGACAGTGAGGTATCCGCGGAAGAAGTACTCCAGGCGGTGCAGTAAGCTCTTCCAGCGACTAAAACGTCAGAGATAAAGGTGACATCTGTATGCCCAGCGTATGGACATGCACAAAATGCGGTGGTGGTGCTAAGCACGCTGCGGATCAGCTGGTGGCAGGAGGACGAATGAGAGTGGGCTGGCAGTCGTGTAGGGTGCTCCTGTGGGAGGACGGCCCTAAGTGTTTCTGATGTTGGGAAAGAGGGCACTTAACGGCGGCATGCAAAGGGTCAGACCGAAGATGTGCTACAATTGCGGAGGGGAGGGTCACTTCCGTCGCGACTGCAAGGAACAAGCCAAGTGTATCAAGTGCGGTGTTAACAGACACAGTTTCGAAGATGGAGCTTGTAGAACTAAGAAAACTACGCAATGAAGCTCATCTATATGAACGCTAACAAGAGTAGGATGGCCCACGATCACCTGTGGGAGGCAGATATAATATTGACATCAGAGCCAAATGGAGGGGTGGTCGGGGACCAAGACTGGTTGGTAGACCCCAGAGAAGATGAGGCACTCAACGACTTGTCGGGCAGGTATGGGCTATCTGACCAGCGGATGGAAGCAGGATTCGTTCGCACTAAGGTGGGGGAGATCCTCGTGTATTGTTGCTACATCGTGGTGGGATGACTTCATAGCGTTTCTGGACGCGTTGGGAGAGGATGTTCGGTGGATGAACCTACCTGCCCTGCATATCGGCGACTTCAACGCCAAGCACGCTGGGGTGGGTGGGTGGAGGTGTCACGGATAAGCAAGGGGAGGCTCTTGCAGAGCTCATCTCCTCACTCAATCTGGTCAGCCTCAATGATGACACCCCTACCTTCTGGAGAGGAGAACGAGGGTCGGTCCTTGACCACGCATACGCTTCAGAAACGGTGGCTTCACTTGTACAGGAGTGTGTAGTGCTGGCAGATGACTTAGGGAGCGACAACAGGGGATTGTGGGTAAAGTTGAGTGGCCCACTTCCAGCCAGAAGTCAAGCGACGTGGTACGTTGACAGAGTACATCTCGAGGAGCTGAAGGGGAAGCTCACGAAAGTATTCAATGAGGATCGCAGGTGGGAACCTGAGGAGCTGGATGCAGCAGTCCAGGAGGCCCGCCACTTTGAACTTCAAGAAACAAGACGCCCCAAGAAGAAGGTTTATTGGTGGACTGCTGAAGTCAGGGCGGACATGCAACGAGCATGTCGGCGTCTACAGAGGAGTAGGGCGCTGGATAGAAATGACATAGAAGAGCCGACCCAACAGGTCCGAGAGTCTAGGAAAAAGCTGAGGCGAGAGATTTGGAGAGCGAAGAGTGAGTCGTGGAAGCGTCTCCTTGTCCAGCTGCAAGAAGATCCTTGGGGACAAGCGTATAAGCTTGTCACCAAAATGCTGGGAAGGAGAGTGCCAGTCATCCCAGGAAAGCAAATCAACGGAATAGTGGAGTCACTCTTCCCCAGACAGGCCGTCAAGTGGCAAACGACGCCAATAGGACAACTTCAAGCGATCATTAGTAACTACTTAAGTGACAGGGAAGTGTGCACGTTCACGGATACTGGTGAACGGGTGTTTCAGATGCGAGCAGGGGTCCCGCAAGGCTCTGTGCTGGGCCCTCTCTTGTGGAACATCACATATGATGGAGTTCTTTGCCAGGCTTATCCAGAGGGGGTTGAAGTATTCAGATTCGCCGACGACCTGGCCTTACTGATCAAAGGAAGGGATGAGAGGAAGGTGGAGCCCAATGGAAACATTGCCTTGGCAATGGTGCACCACGGTCTGCAAATAGCACCAGAAAAGTCGGAGGCGCTGGTGCTTGCAGGTCGACGCCAGCTAAGGGAGATGCGCTTCACCATCGATGGTGCAGAGATAAGCCAAGTCTCGAGGGCCAAATACCTCGGGGTCTGGATGGATAAGCGCCGTTCATTCGGACCTCATGTAAAGGAAACAATAGAAGGCAGAACTACAGCTGAGGGCTATCTCAAGGCTGATGGCGAACACAGTAGGGCCACGAGAGAAACGTCGACGAGTCATAGCTGCAACCGTGACATCAGTTCTATTGTGTGCAGCCCCTGCATGGAAAAGGGCAGTGGCGGTTCAGAAGTACAGGAAGAAGCTGGAGGCCACTCATAGAAGGCTGCTTCTGCGAGTGACATGTGCCTACAGGACGGTCTCCTATGACGCGATCTGCGGTAATTGCGAGAACGCCGCCGAGGAACGATGCTTGCGGTTTGAAGGCGTAAACAAAGAGAATGCAAGGGCGCAGATCATGGCCATCTGGCAGCAACGGTGAGAGGCGAGCCAGGCATAGGACGGTGGACTATGCGTCTGATTCCAGACGTGAGTGCTTGGGTGGGACGTAAGCATGGTGAAGTTGGATACTGCCTCACTCAACTACTTTCGGGCTATGGGAACTTTGATAGCTATCTGCATCGCTTCAAGAGGAGGAGAACAGCAGGTTGCAGGTACTGTGCGACAGCTGACACAGTCGAACACACCTGGTTCGACTGTGTCAGGTGGGAAAACGAGAGACGTCGGCGTTAAGGCTGGTGGCCTTAACACCAGATAACGTCGTCAGACACATGCTCCACAGTGAGAATGGATGGAGGGAGGTAGAGAGAGTGGCTCATCTCGTACTAACAGCGAAGAGGCAGGAGGAACCCCTTGACGTGGACACGGCCCTCAATGTCAAAAGAGGCGTCGAAATGTGTTTTGTTTTTGTAGTTGTTAATGTACTTTGCTAGGTTAGGAATTTATGAGTGTATTATGTGTCTTTGCTCATGTTATTGTTGGATTATGCTGCCGGATATACCGATAAGACATGGAGTGGGGGGATATTGTGTGCGGTGCTCTACCGCTGACGGCGAGGGAGGCATGGCGCAACAACTAATGAGGGGTCATGGGAATGCGTGAGGGATCGAGGACAGGTACAAGTCCATCTTGATGCGTGTAGGGGCCAGGGAGGCAGCCTCTATGCCTAGGGTGTTTGGGCCTACTCACGCGCAAGAGTGGGTAGGTCAGAGCTCCCCGATGATGGCATGGGGGACCCTCGAGGTGTGCATGGGAACTGTGAAGGGGAAACGAAATGTGTGTCTTAATCAGGTACAATAGGGACTGGAAGGGTGCTCTCCTGTGGAGAAAAATTCTGATCACCGGAAGAGGTGATTAGTATGTTTTCGAGGAGGCACGAGAAACCCCGATGGGATATCCGAGTTCGGACGAGCTAGGGAAGGCAGACTGCGCTGCCATGAAACCCTGAGGCAACTGTGTTAAGCTTTTTAGCGTGGGCTGGTCGTCTTGGGGAGTTTAAAGAAAAAAAACATAGTGATATTCAGTGAGTAATGAATGAATTGTTGACAATGTTCTAAGTACTACATATCCCTATGAAATTTTGATTCAACTATGCTATTAATAGTTATTAATTTTTATAATAAGATCTTTGTTTTAAACCAAATATCTCTAATCAGTAATTTAAACAACTTAATAGTTCTTAATTCATAAGTTCCTGCAATATTAGTGTACTCTATTCAAATTTTGGCTTTTACTGGTTATAATTATGTAAAAATAATTTTGATAAGATATATAAATAAAAACTGGTAAAAGTAAACTTTCATTTACCAAATAAGGACTTTTTGACCATTTTTAATACATTGTATAGAGTGCACAATTTTGTAGTCACACACATACAAAACAGTATAGGAAAATTGCTTGCAGAGCCCTGTTACAAACATGAGATAAGTATGAACACATCTGAAACTCAAATGACGCAGTTACGTTTAGTTATTAAATTGAATTTTATTTACATAATATATAAATTACCCCAAAATATATTACTTTAACAAACATTTTTTTAAAATAAAAACAAAATTCAATTCATAACCACACCATATCTATAGCTCAAAGCACATGATAACCTTAAATGGTAATCCTGTAACTTTTTACTTTAAGCACTTATGTTTCTTACACAAAGGTAACATTCTAATTTAATCCATATAATTAAAAGAAAGAAATTAAGAAAAGTGAGGAGGAAACAGGAAGCATATATAAAAAAGATAAAACTTACAAACTTCTAAAAAAAAAAATAAAAAATAAACTAACTGCACAAAAATTATTTACAAGAAACATACTTCTCAATGAATTAAAATTCTCCTCAACTGCTAGAAGTTAAAGCTAACAAAAATTTCTTGTACATCAAAGACGTGATCTTTGAAAATATTTCTTAATATTTGTAATATAATCCATTATATACATCCAAGTAGTTTAAAAAATTTCAAATAAATATGCATATGAGCCGTACAGTACCTCAATCTGCTGAATTATTTTGGATTCCAGATCAGAAATTGTATCATCACCATTCTCAACAACCTAAAAAAAAAGATTTTTATTTAAATCAACCAACATCTTTTGTTACATAAAAGTTAGTACTTGTGGTTAAATTAACATTTTGAGATAAATTAATAAAAAAACCCTGTTAATTTCTTACTTTATTTATTTTAATTCAAAATATAGTTTTAAAACAAATCTTGTAAAATATTCTACATAAAAATCGCACTGCAATAGTTGTTGCAAATAAATAAAAACTAAATACTAACACTGTTCTTCAGATCAGAAAATATTTAATAGTAAATTTTTTACTAGAGAAAAAATTCATCATTTGACATTGGGTAAGAAAAAAACACCAAACATCTTTTAATACGCAAATCTAATTGTTGTGAAAGAACACATCAAGAAAGAATCAAAAGTTTCATAATACAACTAAAAGATTGTCAAATCTGTTGTATTAGTATTAACATTATAAAATATTTTTATTACATAAGTGAACAAATCCAAGACCCTTGCCAGGAACTTAACCCAAGAAATTGCAAAATAGCTGACCTAGAAATAAACCAGTATCTTAACTAGTCTACAAATTGGTTACCCAGTTAACAGTTAACCAATATTAAGCATGAATAATTAAGTACTTCTTATATGTACAAAGAAAAGGAAAAGAACAGTTTTTGTCACTTCAAAAATAATTTTATTTTCACAAATTATCAATATTGATTAGTGTTAAAAAAATAAACCATAAACCTACAAAAGACAAAATGAACATTTATTGCTCACAGTCAACTAAAAATCTGATATGGGCACCACATGACTTCCTTGTACTTAAATTATGTATACACATTTTTTGCTGCACTTCATTTAAACTTATTTCATTTGACAGTGAGATAAGATCCTCCAATTCTTTAATAAAGTGGACAGTTACACAATTGCTGGAATATTACTTTTTATTAACATCAAATATTTATATAATTATTAATTCAACAATCTTACATGAAATATTAGGATACAATAAAAGTCCCTTTATTACTAGATCAGTATTATTCATATTGTTGTGAGTTGCTGATCAACAAAAGTTTCAGATTTCTGGTGTGTCGTATAAATAAAAGTTAATAATTCAACTATTCCATTTAGTGAACTCTTGTATACTGGTTGACAAATGTTAATTTTGACCTTATGGTGTAACATCTTCAGTTTTTATTATTTGATTATTTGGTGAATAATCAAAAATGAAAAACAAATAATAATACAGTAATAAGAAAGATAACATTTAGAAATATATCTCAAAAAAGCAACAAAATGAATATGAAGGGGAAGAAAATGTTAAGAAAAAGATATGATGATAAATATAAAGAGGAAGAAAATGTTAAGACCAAGGAAAGAATAAAAGGATTATGAGAGGATGATGAATATAAAGAGAGAAAATTTGAAAACTAGAGAACGTGTACACAAATTAAAGTCAGAAAAATTATATCAACCAAAGAGTGATTAAATGATGGGCAACAAAAAACAAATAAATGAAATGATGATCAACACCGACTTAGGGAGAATATTGTCTGACAATATCAGAGGAGTAATGAACTAAAAGATAAGAATTTTTTGCAACTTATTAAAGATGGGGCATATATGCCTTGGTGTATTGTTGTTCTTGTGAGGGTGTATTTTTCAGTCACTCTGTTGTTAACTTTAATGCATATAAAATTAAACTAAAAAATCCAAAAATAGTTAGGTTTTAAATTATAATTTCCAATATTAAATAATCAGATGTCTCCCCAAATCTATTACATATAGACGTATGTAATAATAATGCCTATTAAATTACATATACACATTTTTAAAATTACATAAAATTTTATTTCACTAATAACTACGGATTTTATTTCATTTTTATTGTTATTAAATAATTTATTGTAAAAAATATTTTATAATCATAGGTTAATCATAGATCAATATATTTAAATTAAAAAATAAAAGGAGATGAAGACTGATTCAATCCAATGTGTCTTCCCCTAATAAGATCTAAATATTCCATTAATTAAAATTTCATTTGGCAATAACTCTGGAACCAATGAAAGAAAATAAATACTAATCATTATATATCGTTGAAAAGCTCTCAATGAGGGATTATTACTGCAGTTAAAAAAACATCCAAAATCCAATTTTTTTCTTTTGGATTTTGGGCTTTTTTGGATACTTTTGCTTCAGTAGATTGCAATCAAAAGGGGAGATGCACAACTAGATGAACAGTTGTAAATCCAAAATGTCATCATCCTACGGCTAATCATTTTTGAGTTATACGAGAGACATACGCACATACGTCAAACCAAAACTAGTCAAAATGGATATTTCCGTTAAAATCTGTCATTTTTCACTATCAACATACTTCCTTTACTTCATACAAGGAAGTACCAATGAGTTAGAAACTGAATGGTATATATTTTCACAAATAGAACAGAAAACTAAATTGGAAAACAAATATAAGTAAAGCTGCTAAGACAATGAAATGTTGTGAGTAGCACATTAAAACAGTTAAATTTAATATAGTAGAAACTGCAGAATATAGTATTTACATAATAAAATTACAAAGGCTAACTAACTAGATGAAGTACAGAAATCATCAAAAGCAGATTAGCATGAGCAAAAAAAGCTTTCTTGTTGAAGTCTATTATTAAACAGATTTAGAAGATAGAATTTAAAAAAAAAATTTCATAGAATGTAGTACTGCATAGAATATGGATAATTCGAAATAACAATAGCTTTTGAAACATGGTGTTACATGAAAAAGTGTAAACGTCAGATATGTTGATTAAGTAACCTCTTCAAAACTTCTTAACTCTTGAGAATAAAGAGGTTTTTAAAGATAAATTGGAGAAGGGAGATAAGATTTGTAGAATTTAGTAAAACAAACCTACATTGCTAGGCAATAAATTAAGATATCTTGATTCCAGTGAATGAATATTATCTCTCTCTATTTTGTAATCTTATATTCAAGATTACACGGAGCATAAAAACTGCAAGGTGATACCAAAACTAGAATATAATTCAGATTAAAAAAAAATTAAGTTAAAAACAGAAAAGGGTATCCACATTAAATAAGGCAAAAAGAAATAGCAAACAAAAATAAACATTACTATCAAATCTAAACGCTCATTAACATTCACTACCACATTAGAAAAAAGTATGGTGTTAAATGTTATTGGACTACACAAAAACAATAACTTCACAAAAATAAAAATATATAGCAGAAAAGAACTTTCAATCAGTCAAATTATCCTCAATACTGTCTGCATAAGTAAGAGGTTGAAATAGATTTAACCTATGAATAAATTCATCTTCTCTTCAAATGTACTGATTAATTTTGGCCAGTCAATGTGATAGGTAGGTAAAAGAAAAAAAACCATTTCTCATAACAAACAAATACTGGTATCTCAGTATGGATATTTTAATTTTATAATTATTAACCCATAAATCTTGTGATATAGTACATTCAAAACTAATTTACTACCCAGAACCAAACCCTAACACAATTTTCAAAAAAAATATTCTATATGGATTTGTTTCAGATTTTGTTTACTCCAATTTTTGTTCTCCTGAAATCATTAAAAAAACTCATCCACAGCAAAAAATCAGAATAAATGTCCTCACCCATGTTCCATGTATACGTCTCCATGTCTCATGAATGGTTATTACCTACTTCTGAAATGAGTATTAGTCTTCAAAATTTTTTTAAAAGTTCCTAGGAAATTTTCAAACAATTCTCTTAGTGGATATATATCAAAATCTTAGCTAAGACTGCAAAAATTTAAAGAACTGTGGATAACTGAAAATGCCGAGCCATGGCTTTTATTCATCAATTACCATGAATTATTTGGTTAATCGTTTTGTTACTGAAATTATGAAGCTCTAACCCAAACAACTCTTTTCTTTATTGCTCTTGAATTTTATGAATAACCTCTACTGGTTTCATTCCTTTTAAATTAGAAAAACAAGTTACTGCTCACATTTCTTCTGTGGTGCAAGTGAACAAAGGAACACTTATTTTAAATTGACTTTTAAACACAACTACAAACAACCAACAATGAAACAAAACTTCCAATGAAGAGATGATATTATTTTATGACTTACAACAAAACAGTCAGTTATTACAAGACATCTGATTGGGAGGGAAATAAAAATTTCCATTTACTTTTTGAGTTACTCATATACAAATGTTATTTTTCTTTTTTTCTTTTGTAAAAAGCAACCTGGGAGAATAAATGGCAAAATAACATAAAAAAATCTCTTTCGACATGCCAGAAGACGGAGGTAAATTTTACTGGTGCTAAGTAGGGAATAAAAAAAATTTCCACCTAAAAATTAAAAAAAAAAACCTTCAAATTTACTCAATATGACAAGCGTTGCACAAAAAAAAAGTTTCACATGTTTAACATACGACAAGCCCCATCTTCTTACAATTCCAGCAGCAGTTTGGTCATCCCTTGCTGTAAGGGTTGGCCGTATCAAAAATAGTTTCAGACAAAAGTTTTTGTAATGTTTAGAGGACTAACAATGACCTCTTTAAATAGATTTAATACTGTGCCTATTAAGGAAGGTATGATATTTTTTTTTTGTCTTAGAAACTAAGACCCCATTTCATCAACCCCCTAGGCCAATGGTTGGATAAAAAAAAAATTTACTTTGATAAGTTTTAGGTCCTTATCCAAAGAATAGTAGGAACTTTAAATGAATTTGATATTTTATTTAATAAGAAAGTTATAGTGATATTTTGTCTTTTTTAAAAAAAACCTTATTTCCACCCCCATGGTCTGATTTTGGCCGTTAACAAACTCGACCAAGATTTTGGGATAAGTTATTTTTAAGGACTAATTTGAAAGTTTTTTTTTTGTCTTCAGTCATTTGACTGGTTTGATGCAGCTCTCCAAGATTCCCTATCTAGTGCTAGTCGTTTCATTTCAGTATACCCTCTACATCCTACATCCCTAATAATTTGTTTTACATATTCCAAACGTGGCCTGCCTACACAATTTTTCCCTTCTACCTGTCCTTCCAAAATTAAAGCGACTATTCCAGGATGCCTTAGTATGTGGCCTATAAGTCTGTCTCTTCTTTTAACTATATTTTTCCAAATGCTTCTTTCTTCATCTATTTGACGCAATACCTCCTCATTTGTCACTTTATCCACCCATCTGATTTTTAACATTCTCCTATAGCACCACATTTCAAAAGCTTCTAACCTTTTCTTCTCAGATACTCCGATTGTCCAAGTTTCACTTCCAAATAAAGCGACACTCCAAACATACACTTTCAGAAATCTTTTCCTGACATTTAAATTAGTTTTTGATGTAAACAACTTATATTTCTTACTGAAGGCTCGTTTAGCTTGTGCTATTCGGCATTTTATATCGCTCCTGCTTCGTCCATCTTTAGTAATTCTACTTCCCAAATAACAAAATTCTTCTACCTCCATAATCTTTTCTCCTCCTATTTTCACATTCAGTGGTCCATCTTTGTTATTTCTACTACATTTCATTACTTTTGTTTTGTTCTTGCGTAGGACTTCATCTATGCCGTTCATTGTTTCTTCTAAATCCTTTTTATTCTCGGCTAGAATTACTATATCATCAGCAAATCGTAGCATCTTTATCTTTTCACCTTGTACTGTTACTCCGAATCTAAATTGTTCGTTAACATCATTAACTGCTAGTTCCATGTAAAGAATAAAAAGTAACGGAGATAGGGAACATCCTTGTCGGACTCCCTTTCTTATTACGGCTTCTTTCTTATGTTCTTCAATTGTTACTGTTGCTGTTTGGTTCCTGTACATGTTAGCAATTGTTCTTCTATCTCTCTATTTGAACCCTAATTTTTTTAAAATGCTGAACACTTTATTCCAGTCTACGTTATCGAATGCCTTTTCTAGGTCTATAAACGCAAGTATGTTGGTTTGTTTTTCTTTAATCTTCCTTCTACTATTAATCTGAGGCCTAAAATTGCTTTCCTTGTCCCTATACTTTTCCTGAAACCAAATTGGTCTTCTCCTAACACTTCCTCCACTCTCCTCTCAATTCTTCTGTATAGAATTCTAGTTAAGATTTTTGATACATGACTAGTTAAACTAATTGTTCTGTATTCTTCACATTTATCTGCCCCTGATTTCTTTGGTATCATTACTATAACACTTTTTTTGAAGTCTGACGGAAATTCCCCTTTTTCATAAATATTACACACCAGTTTGTATAATCTATCAATCGCCTCCTCCCCTGCACTGCGCAGTAATTCTACAGGTATTCCGTCTATTCCAGGAGCCTTTCTGCCATTTAAATCTTTTAATGCTTTCTTAAATTCAGATCTCAGTATTGTTTCTCCCATTTCATCCTCCTCAACTTCCTCTTCTTCCTCTATAAAACCATTTTCTAATTCATTTCCTCCGTATAACTCTTCAATATATTCCACCCATCTATCGACTTTACCTTTCGTATTATATATAGGTGTACCATCTTTGTTTAACACATTATTAGATTTTAATTTATGTACCCCAAAATTTTCCTTAACTTTCCTGTATGCTCCGTCTATTTTACCAATGTTCATTTCTCTTTCCACTTCTGAACACTTTTCTTTAATCCACTCTTCTTTCGCCAGTTTGCACTTCCTGTTTATAGCATTTCTTAATTGCCGATAGTTCCTTTTACTTTCTTCATCACTAGCATTCTTATATTTTCTACGTTCATCCATCAGCTGCAATATATCGTCTGAAACCCAAGGTTTTCTACCAGTTCTCTTTATTCCGCCTAAGTTTGCTTCTGCTGATTTAAGAATTTCCTTTTTAACATTCTCCCATTCTTCTTCTACATTTTCTATCTTATCTTTTTTACTCAGACCTCTTGCGATGTCCTCCTCAAAAATCTTCTTTACCTCCTCTTCCTCAAGCTTCTCTAAATTCCACCGATTCATCTGACACCTTTTCTTCAGGTTTTTAAACCCCAATCTACATTTCATTATCACCAAATTATGGTCGCTATCAATGTCTGCTCCAGGGTAAGTTTTGCAGTCCACGAGTTGATTTCTAAATCTTTGCTTAACCATGATATAATCTATCTGATACCTTGCAGTATCGCCTGGCTTTTTCCAAGTGTATATTCTTCTATTATGATTTTTAAATTGGGTGTTGGCAATTAATAAATTATACTTCGTGCAAAACTCTATAAGTCGGTCCCCTCTTTCATTCCTTTTGCCCAGCCCGTATTCACCCACTATATTTCCTTCTTTGCCTTTTCCAATGCTTGCATTCCAATCTCCAACTATTATTAAATTTTCATCTCCTTTTACGTGTTTAATTGCTTCATCAATCTCTTCGTATACACATTCTACCTCATCATCATCATGGGCGCTTGTAGGCATATAGACGTTAACAATCGTTGTCGGTTTAGGTTTTGAATTTATCCTTATTACAATGACTCTATCGCTATGCGTCTTGAAATACTCCACTCTCCTCCCTATTTTCTTGTTCATCACGAAACCTACTCCTGCCTGCCCATTATTTGACGCTGAGTTAATTACTCTAAAGTCACCCGACCAAAAGTCGCCTTCCTCTTCCCACCGAACCTCACTAATTCCTACTATATCCACGTTTACCATATCCATTTCCCTTTTTAAATTCTCTAGCCTACCAACCTTTTTTAAGCTTCTAACATTCCACGCTCCGACTCGTAGAATGTTATTTTTTACTTTTCTGGTGACCCCTTCCTTAGTAGTCCCCACCTGGAGATCCGAACGGGGGACTATTTTACCTCCGGAGTATTTTACCAAGGAAGGCGCCTCCATTATTGCTTTTGAAAATGCAGAGCCTGCTTTTGAAAATGCAGAGCCACATTTTCTTGGAAACAAAAAACAGCTGTAGTTTTCCATTGCTTTCAGCTGCGCAGTACTCAGAGGACTGAGTGATGTTGATATGGCCGTTTAAGTCATTGTGACTTACGCCCCTGACAACTACTGAAAGAGCTGCTGCCCTCTTTCAGGAATCATTCCTTAGTCTGGCTCTCAACAGATACCTCTCCGATATGGTTGCACCTTCGGTCCAGCTACTCTGTATCCCTTAGCACTCAAGCCCCCTCACCAACGGCAAGGTCTCATGATTCCTAGAGGAGGAATCATGAGACCTTGAAATTTGAAAGTGACTGGTGCAAAATTACGGTAGTAATCATGTTCACAAGAAAGAGAAATAAATATATATATAAACTTTTGAGCTGATGGTGGTTTTGGGATCAGGGGGATATACGCGAACGTATGTCTAAATTTTCAGAAGTTGAATCATGGTACCCATTACACCAGATAGCTTTCTTATGAAATCTACCTAAAACACATCTTTAAAATTTATCAGTGTAACTTTAATTAAATATAGTACATAATGGCCACTCACTATAAAATACTATTTTTAATTCACTTGCCTACACAAAAATTGTGGTGCTAGAAATTTTTTTATTAAATCACTGATTATAAAAGTATTTATCTAGTTTTAAGATCAATGGTTTAATTAATAAATGGTATTTCACTTATCAGTTTTGATAAATGAAATACCAAAACAAAATTAGCCTTTCTTAATTTCACTTACAGGAAACATACACCAGCTACCTCTTACACAGCATGATTTAGTTACAGACTTAAAATATCTACATGAAAAAAGATAAAAATGTAACATACTGCTTGAGGATTACTGCCCACCTATGTTGAGTCATCTGAATAAATATAAGCTTAAAGCCATACTCAAACCTCAATAAAAATCATTCGGTTATCCAAGCAGTTATTGAATTTATGCAAACAGAATAACAAACATACACGTATGGTACTACTTAATATCAGTTAATTTTTAACGCACTTATCATGCAAGCAAGAACCAATATAATATAAATTCGGGAAATCCAAAAGCTGACAAAATGAATTATCACAAATTAGTATTACTATACAGCAGAACAATTTTGTCAAGCCCATTTAAATTTACTTTTCATTTAAATTTTACCTTTGTTTCTCCTTCTTTCTCAGTTTTTTCTTTCAAGTCAGCATCACCGTTCACTTGATCTTTTTCTGTCTGTGTATCAGCCATTTTTTTCTTAACTCTTAAGTCTAAAAAAAAAAATCTACATTAAATAAATCAATTCACAGAGGCTCTTTTCACAACATAATAGTTATGAATGTATTCTTACACGGAATACCTCAATAATTTGAGAATATGAAAATTTGATTAAATTAAACTATTTTTCTTTAAAGAAGTCAACAACCAAAATTGTTTGCCAACGGTAAACAGATTACCCAACTACATTAAGAATCAAGACACTTTTAAGATTTAGACAGAAAAAATACAATTTACTTAAATCTTATTAAATTACCAGTCTTATTAAATTTACTCAGTTAAACCTATGTACAGAAAAGTTTAATTCCAGAAATTTGGAAATACTCAATGAAACAAAAATCAGCCATTGTGCAACAAAGTTAAAAGTAGTACAGATTGATAACAGTTAAAAGTAGTACTGTCATAATTCAATATTCAGGTTTAACCAGACAGAAATTTTCCAAAGACTAAAGACGTTCATGAGAAAAATTTATGTAATATTATGATCACTGAACTAGCTACTGCCACAATGAATTATAATTCCAAAAGAAATAAACAAAATATGTTATTCGTTTTTCACAAAATTAATAAAAAATAGCTTTATAAGATCACAGAATTAACAAAAATTAATTAATTTTTAAAAAATCTAGTAACGTATTTTGCTAATTCTTTCTTTATTATGGATTTTCATCGAGAAACGGCTTCATCCTAAGTTTATTTGAATTATAATTTATTTATTTTAAGACAAATAATTCAAAAGAAATATTATCATTAAATGTTTCTTTACCGTATTAATAATTTACATATATATGTAAGTATACTACTATACACTAAACATATATTTACTATATACTTTATACTACATTCACAATCTAAATCTACAATGTTTATTTAGACTCCAAAGATACAATGTAACAAACTTAAAAATTAAGTTGTGTAATCTCTTACTGCAAGATGTGATATAAAAGGATGTCAACAGGATATAACAGGATACATTTTATATTGAAATCAGAAAATTGAGAGTAAAAAACAAGTTCAGAGGATTTTTCTGAACCAGGCTTTACTGTAAACATATATATAAGACAGCAATGTTATTCAGTCAAACAAAAAATAGTACAATCTAGTTTTATAAAATCACTTCTACATTTTAGATTGCTGTTTTCAGACACTTTCTTCACAAATGCATCACAAGGAGAAAAAATACACTGTATAATTTCAATAAAGGGAAAGGACACAATCAAATCCAATTTTAATAATTTATAAAATTAATTTTTCCTATTTACTGCTAATTAGTACTTTTAAAAATGTCTGCTTCATCAGAACCTAACTTTATGTGGAATTTAATTAAAAACAACATGAGAATTGTAGAGGTATGTTCACAATCTCCAATTACTATATAAAATAGAATTATTCTGCTGCTATTCTATTAGAGTCTGTAGCAGATAATAAAAATATTTTTGAAAATTTAATCTGCATGTACATTTAAATGCAGGTTAAACAATAAAGATCTGTGCGAAATAATTAATTAAATAAATTTAAAAACAAGATTATGCTCCCCACATTCATTAAATTTTTTTAAAAATTATAATCTAAATAACCATTTCCTATGGTAAATAATCATCAGTTTCAGTAAACACTATGAGAAAAGCGTGCGCACACACACACACACACACACACACAATATATATATAAAATAACAATTAATATTAACCAAACAAAAAAAACATCATGATAAAAACAAATATATTTAGCTGCAATTTTAGAATAACAATAGAAAAGTAAACTAACTGTTATCATTCTAAATAATTCCAAGACAGTGTAAATTTAATTTTAAAACATCTAAATCATTTAAATCTCAAACTAAGACTATCCATGATGACTTAGTGCATACCTCTCATGTGGGTTGTATAAATAACCTATTTCAAAAAACATGAAACAAAATTTCATTTCAAATTTTACTTCTCAATTAATAAAATTATCATCAGTTTTTTATTGTGAATTTTCTTGAGAGTAATGGATTTAAATCTGTTTTATTTATTTCTATTTGCATGTTGACTATACCAGAAGATATGTTTATTTTCTTTAATATATAAAGTGAAAAAATGAGAAGAACAATAAGTATTTCTAACAAACAGAATTTAAAAATTAGTAAATAAGGAATATTCAATATCAGTGACAATGTTGGTCAAGAATGAAAGAAGAAAATATGTAGTTGAAAAAATGAAATTGATATTTTAAACACGTGTAATAAAAATTTGTTGGATTTTGATAAAGAAACAGAAGGAACACAATGATATTTAAAGGTTTTGATTATAAGATTATAAGACGTAGAACACATGTCCCAGCCTTCAAAAAACCAAAGGAATGGTAGATCTAATTATATACATGCCAAATGATGTAGATATGCAATTGAAAGTGTAGTAAACTAAAATGTACAGACTTTGTAATTCATACAAACTATTCCTTAGAAACAAGGAAAGTCAGAGTGAAGATCACTACAAAAAGCAAAAATATCTGACTACAACCACATCTGCATGTTATGGTGTTTTATTGATTGTTTATGAGTAGTTATTAAAGTATTTTCCTTCACATGAGTTGATGAAGGAACTAGAAATGGGTAGTGGGATTGGAGAAGATAACAAATTAATAGATTGTGAAGAATGATGCAGTGGAAGGTGTGAAAATATTAAAAAAAAAAGGGGGGTAAAAAATGAAAAGGGGGCTGGGAGAATATATATTTGGGCGATGTGAGGCAGTCGGCTATTATAACAATATGGAAAGTGATGTCTGTGTTTTAGTGAATAATAAGAAAGAATTAAGGGTTAAGTTTTTGTTGATTTTTATTTAATTTTGTAAAACAGTAGAATTGATTTATGTTATTAGAAACAAAGATGGGAGGAAAATTTTCCCCTCCCATTTTGTTTGTTGAAGGTGGGAGGGAAGAACATTATTAACCTTCCTCAAAAAATATAATTTGACAGAGAAATTTTTTTAACAGGGGAGACAAAAAAGGGAAAATTATTGGGTGTATAGGTCAACTTTGAGTAACTATTTTTCTTTTAAGATTCTTAGTGGAAGAGTAATGATAAAATCTAATAATAATAAACAGATTTATACTATCGTTTTGGTGTATTTAAGCAACAAGGATGAAGTAGATTGGAAAATAATTACAGGTGATTGGAGAAATTTTTACTGACATGTAGGGATTGTTGTAACATTATGGCAATGGATGTTTGGAATGAATAGGGTTGGTAAATCCCAAAATTTATTCCAGGAAGTTCAGGCAGGTGATAGTGATGATGATATATAACTGCTATTCACATGGAATTTACTAATAAACAGATTAAAAAATAACAGATCTCCCAGAAATATTTAACTTAGTTTTAAATGGTATAAATATGGGAATTTGATCAGGCTCAACATTGACATACCTTATTGACCTGTGTTGGGCAGGGTGGAGAAGGGTAAATGCAGTTAAAATGTTTAATGTTATGCTACAGCTTTTTTTGAATCGTATGACTATTGTATTAATTGATCATATACAGAGCCAGTTAAATATATGGAAACCCATCAACAACTTTAAAACCATTCCAGACAGAATACTGTAACTTTCAGAATAAGGCATCAGACAATTACTTTACCTTTTGATGAGAATTAGAATTTTAACCCATTCTTGGAGGGTGGCTTAGGGGTTGTAACTCAAATATTTTAAACGGTAATACCCTTTGTGTGATACATCATTTTAAAGGTCTCTTCAAGACAAGTAAGATAGTAAAATAATAAGTTTTATAATGTCTTTTATAAAAAGATGTAAATAACAAAAGTGGCTTACAAGTGTGGTCAAGGTACATAAAATCCATCATCCAATAATCATAATAAATTTTTACAAAAAACCAACAGTGTAGTAATGTAACAATAAATGGAATATTACACAACAATGAAGTAAGCTTCATTTTGCAACAACGGTAAGAGGGCATCAACGATCAGCATGATTAGGTGACAATATTTTTATTTATTTACTCATTAAATTGGAATTAAAACAATTTTTTGTGTTAAAAAATAATTTCTTTTTTAATGTTTAAAACTAAAATTTAACTGTTAAAGAAAATCTTAATTAAATTATGCTTTACTGTTTTCATTTAATTTTATTATTTGAACTTACTAAATTTTGAAATTTTCATAGTCCAAATTTTATCCTGCCATAATTTTATATGGACATTGAACAAACTTTTTATTTATACCATTTTTCTTGTCTTAAAGAGACCTTAATATCACACAAAGTATTACCGTTTAAAATACTTGAGTTACAACCTCTGGGCCAACTTCCCAAGGAGTTGAAATTCTATTTCTCATCGAAAGATAAAGTAGTTAACCAATCAATACCTTATACTGAAAACTACAATATTCTATCTGGAACGGTGTTAAGGGGTTTCTATTCCTTTAACTTACTCTGTATAGTACTATTGTACTGTATTATGTAAATAGGGCTGAAAGAGACAAAAATGTGTCGCTACTGTTACCAAAATGATAAAGAACTTTTTCTTTAAAAAGAATATTTACAAATGGAAGAAGGGATCATCACCTTTAATCTAATAATATTTTCCCACCATAAAAATGGAGATGTTACAGATGTGTGTAATTTTGTTTAATCGGTCACTAAAAGTTTGGTAGTTTATTAGAGGTTAATAAAATAATTCTGTTCAAGGTTTTGGATAATATTTATGTTTATATAGAATTATTAAATTATAATTTAGGTACAAGAGGTAAGAAACGGCATCTTTTTTTAAAATAAATTTTAAGGGGCATTCAACTGGCTGGACAGGGAACCTAATTTTTTTTAGACTTTTTAAGATGGGTCAAATAAATTTATTAATGTTCTAAAGGAGTTATACAGGGACACTAGTTTCTAAATTTTGTGCAAGGGGGACTTAATTAAGAAGAGATATGAAATAAAATGGTTTAAAAAACAGTTGTTTAATGCCTCACATTCCATTCTCCTCATTTATTAACGACATCTGTGATTGGATTAGATGGCTAACAGTAGGGGATTTTAAAAATGCTTTTTGTACATGGACAGTATTTTTATTATTGGTTGATTTGTTTAATATTATAATAGTAGTGCAATTGTATGTTGCTCAGGTATGGAGTTGCTTAGAGTAAGAGGACTTGAAACGGTTCCAGAGATATTTTATAAAAGACTGCTTGGTTCAGTCATTATATTTCAAAAATGTTCTATTCATTGGAACATAGGGCATGTGCAAAACAGCGAATCTAATCATTAGTAAAAAGTTAACTGTTGTAGGGAATGGTTGAATTATGTAGAGTTCATGCTGAAAAATTAGTGGATTCTATAAAGCAAAGGTAGTTGTGGAAAAAGAAGGGTGATGAATTAAACAGTAAAATAAAGTTGATAAGAAATGGGATGTGCATGAAATGGAGGAATACAGCCAACAGGGCACAATTTCATACAGTATATTCTATGTTGTATACTGATAAGAAATGAAAGCAATATAAATGACAAGAACAAAAGAAATTTCATTAAATATAGTTTTTCAAGTTAGGGCATCTTATTGCCACTTAATTTTAGGCTAGATAGGGAAGAGGGAAATGTATCTGTTTTGTATGCAATACTGGGAAAAGAAAGGATATTATTCATTTTTCAGTAAGATGTAATTGAAATATGAAGGATGTGGTTTAACAGAGAATATTTGGGAAAGCAATTTGGTGATAGAATTCCTCAATAGAAAAGGGTGGGGATGTTTAACAGGATATATTCATGCTGCATTAAAGTACAAGGAAAATATGATTCTAGAAATTAAGTCTGTGAAAAACTTTTGTATATTATTTATTGAGGGTTATGTATGGACTGTCATGTAATACAGGTAGTAGTGTATGAATACATGTACGTGTCTGCACAAGTGTCTACATCTTGTTACATATATTATCAAAAAAATAAATAAATAAAGGAAAGATTATGAAGGGATATAAAAGAATTTTTTTCTTCCTTCCATGTTATACTTATTTTTTATGGTACAACCTATTTGTATGTAAATGCAACAAATTTTTATTTTATATTTTTTGAAAGTTTAAATTGATTTAAATTTTTATTGCAAAAATTAATTATGTTATAATATACAATTATTGTTTAATTTATTTTATCAATGCATGATTCATGGGTAGACATTTGACAGCAAGGGGTCTAATAATTCATTGAAAAATTACCAGCTAGGCGGATAGCCTTTGCCAAGACTAATATGAATTCTGCTAAAACTTTGTTTATTTAAAAAAGTTTGCTTTTTATTACAGTTTTACTTTATTTTAATTTTTTTATATTGCAAATTTAAAAAGATATAAATTCATATTATTACTACTAGAATTTTTACAATTTTTTTTTTATAAAAAAAAAGATTTGAGGTAATGCAAATCAAATTATGATGGTATCATATCCTTGTGACCTCTTTTAAATAACATTACAGCAGAATTCTCATGCCTGAACCAGTCAGTAACATGACCATGCAAGATAACCAATAGGTTAATAATGCAGAATGATTACTATCATCCTTTATTATGCTTATTCGTAGTTGTTTAAAAACCATAAAAAAATAACTATTTTAAATAGTTATAATAGTTATTATATTCTTTCTTTATTTTTAAACATATATATTTTATCAAGCTCAGTAATACTAACTGTAGTAGGTGTAACAACTTCAGATAAATAACTGGTTGTACTGTAAAGTTTTTTCTGCAAAAATATTTTTTAATTTAATATATTCCCTCCCACACTTCAGTTTTCATTTAACACTTACATCTTTTTCTTTTTATTAAGATACATGGAAAATGAAAGTGTACACACTATTTAAATGATGCAATAAAATTGATGCCATGTTAAGAAGAGAATAAACAGTGCTATTCATAGGACATCTTTTAAAACAAGATGAAAAAAGTCTGTATTATTGTGAACAATTTGATTGTTATATAAAGAGAGCATAATTTTTGCAATATTACACTGCACAAATATTAAAACAATATACTGTATGTTTGTATTTCCATGATATGTTAGAAATATTCATCACACGTTAATGAATATATGGCTGTGGATAGGATTATTATTAGAAGAAATATGTATTAGAAGTTTATTTATGTTATTAAGACAAAAATTAAAAAACTAAAGAAACACGATAATTATAAAAAAATAATTAAAATTATCTTGTATCCTCATTTATTGATGTACCTACTAAATGTTAACTGAATTTATATTGTTGATCTTTGCTTTCCTGCTTCATTTTCTCGTGTCACACCAATGTTACATTTAGATAATATCCATATAAGTCACCATTCTCCAATTACTATAATTATTGTGAGCCAATTTTACCTTGCAGATTTCTTAGTGGAGAGCTGTTAATGATTTGGTATTTGTTATTTTGAATACCAATTATATATTACTTAAATTCATTTGTATTTATTAAACCTGATATTGATTAATTTCAGAATATTGTATAATATTCTGAAATTAATTAGTGAGTTCCTAAATGAGTTATCTAAAGCAGTAAAAAAATCTTCAATGGCAATATTGTTGACTGAAACCAATATCTGAACTATAACAAAAGCATCAACTTGGTCATTAAATTTTAGTTAAAACTTGCAACTAGTTAGTTTGTTTATATGATGGTTTTACTAAAATGTGGTATTCACTCATATGTAATAAAAATTACATTAACTGATTTTCTGCAACATATTACTAAGAAAAATCATTTGCAAAGAGTATGAAATAATGCTTTGGTGCAGCAACAATAAATTGTAATACAAAGGTTGATATAAGTGTTGGAAATTGGTTTTGGATTTCTGAGATTTCTCTTATTATGACAGTGCACATTTCATGTGCTCATAAGAATTGTTGATTGTCAACTGCACAAATTTAAAATGGCTAAAATATTTAAACGATCATCAGTTACGACCATAGATGCGTGATATTTCAAGTATATTACTGGAAGAATAAAATATTACAGGGTAAAAAACTGGAAAGAAAGATAAGCACAATTGAGCTTTATCATTTACAAGAGGATCAACCATCTATACAGATTTATACTGTACATACCAAACAAGAACTAGGTGAAGCCAGCACTTCAATGATAGTCATTAGTATAATCTGGATGGCCTGGACAGTAGAGTGCATGTCCAAACAACTGAAAGGATTTGGGGAAGCATAAAATAGCAAAATAAGAGTATTGAGGCATGGCTAAATAGTCTACACACTCAATCTTGCTGACTTTAAAAGACACTTTAGTACTGAAAATAAATATTTTTATCTAATTTTTTTATTGTTTTTATCTAATTATTCTGAGACTAATATAAGTAAAAACATTAACAAACCATATTATAATAAGTCACTCATTTCATTTTCTACGTTCTTATGCATTACATAAAATGCAGATGAGTGGCATACAGATATGTAAAGGAAATTAATATACCTGAACCTACAGGTATTTACTTTTTACTGGTGGTTTTTACTTTTGAAATGTCTGTATTCTTATCTACCTGCTACCTTAACCATCATTTGCATTGTTATATACAATAAAAACATAAATGTGTAGTCAGTTCCTGTTACTTGTCAAAAAAGGATAAACACAAAAAATGAATGTTTCTGTTAAGTAATATACTGTAAGTAAGGAAGCAATTCTGATAATTACAGCAACATGTCACTGACTGCTTGTGACACTGGATCTAAAATAATACTTGGAACTCTGTATCAGACAGTACAGACTCTGCTAAATTCAATAAAACACTAAATGAAAAATAAAAGTTAAATAAAACTATTACAAATAATAGAGATTCTAATCCAGTTTCTAACAATGCAAAAGTTTTTAAAGTATTAAATTCATTTCATAAGCCTGTAACATCATTTCATTACGAGAATTTAATTTCAATATGATTGTATTAACATATTTGTAATGAGATTAAATATTTAATCCCGTACTGTGGTACATATTCTGCTTTAAAATAAGTATAAAGATATTACACCTTGTTTCATAAACACACACTGCAAAAAAACAATAACACCCAGATTTCACAAAATTTTAAAACAAAACATTTCAACCTGTTAATTTTACAGCATAGTTATAAATAATGACTGGGATTTTATAATTTTAAAACTTTTATTACACAAATATTTTAAAAATCTGGTAAAATTTTAACTAAACCATATGGGAGAAAATGAAGAAAACAATTGAGGGTGAGAAATTCACATAATAAAAATCTGAAAAAGTTTGTTAAAAAATATAAACTAGTAATACAGAAAATATTGATAATGATTAGAAATATGTTTATACCAAATACTTTTACTACCTTTCTCTTTGTTTAATGAACAAATTAAAGTGCATGGAAAACACATGAATGCCCCATGCTGAGTCAAACCCAGGAACTTTGTTTTAACAGACGATTTGATAACGAAAAACCTTTAATAAAATTGGTACCATTCATTTAATAATATTACTTATAAAATAAATTATGGGTTTACGGTATTAAGAAAAAATTGGTAAATTAAACACTTACGCAACGTTTACTATGGCAAGATCTAGCATTAAAATTCGACGTTTGAATAATTTAATTAGAAAGATTACATACATAAAAGGAGAATTCTGAGTACGATCAATGAAATAGTATTAAAAAGCTACACTAACAATACCAAGTAAAATCAACACAGATCAGCATGCCATAACCTACCACCAACAAATCGTATATAACTGTTACCATATAAATTACATACTAATTAATTAATAAAAGTAAAGTGAGTAAGATAATGGGTTAAAACAGAGTATATTAGTGGTTAAACATTAGTTTTACTAACTTACGATCCCAATATGCAACCACGAGGTTTGAACCAACAAAGTACTACGTTCTCCCAGACAGCCAGCACTATTGCTGCGCCAAAGAGTATTTAAGCACTAAAGAAAACCGCTAAAAATACATGGACAGAAAAAGGAAGATGAATGTAGTAAAATATAACAATTAGGGTTTAACTTGTATGACAATTAAAATTAAGGGTAATTAAATTAAAATTTCAGATTACAACTAGTTAAAAATCATTCCAGAGAAAAATCGAACATGATAATGGTTTATGTATTAAATGTTTCAGATTAGCCATACATAAATAAAAGATCAACAATCGGTTAAGTTTTGTGGTGTAATGTATATTTTTGTGGCAGCATCCACTCTTTTTACTATACATTTATGTAATCTTTTATATTTACCACATCTCGCTCTTTTATACATAGTTTCTTAATAATAAGGTTTTTTCAAAAGGTATTTAGAAAACAGCTTTTTTTAATGTCTGGGAAGAAATTTTTGTTTTGGCCAGAATTGTATCAGCTGTTTAGCCAAGAGGTTTTGAAATTTAATTGGTGGTGGTTAACCTCAAAAGTGTGAATAATACGTTAAGGGATAGATCTAACTGATGTATTGCACTATTCAAAATAAGTTACTTTAATAGCTGTCTAGTAATTGTTTCTAAACCGCTTTTAAGAGACTTTAAGATTTTTATTTCTTTCGAATTTGAGTTTTTAATTAAAATCTCATATTTTTTAACTATACTTGTGATGCTATGTGTCGTAAATGCAACAAAATTAATTTTTTCCTGTAGTCGTTTTATTCACAAAGTTAAACCAAGAAATCTTTTGATGGATAAACCTACTGCCTACTTTCGTTTACTAAATGGATCTGAACAGTTTCAAGTGACATTTTTGTATAAAGATGAAACTCTCAATGTAGAAAGAGAATTCAATTTTAACAGACGTTTGTCAGAAAAGGTAGAAGATTTTCTGAATCGAGTAAAAACAAACCTTGAGAAAGTATTACTTAAAAAGAAAAAAAAGAATAAAGAACAATCGGGAAATGAAGCAAGTACATTTGAAGTCTCTGCACAGATAATTAAAAATAACACACCTGTTTCTGGTTCAGAAATTTGTAAAGATGTGTTATTTAGTGGATGTAATACAGGATTAATACTTAAAATGAATGATATAGATTTTCTAATATCAGTCAATTGCCCTTGGGTTATTTCAGTTGTATTGCCTACAAGCATGATGGTAGGTTTTCCTGTTTACCCATCAAAATTTGAGATCTTATTTGGAAATAAAACAGATTCTTTATTTGATTGGTATAAAACTAAAGTTAGTAATCAACATCAGTTATTACTGAAGAGTTGTGCATGGCAAAAGTTGGGGACGGGTTTTACATATATTCCAACTATTGAAGATTTAGGTTGCCATCTTAAACTTGAATGTACACCCAGTGATGGTGTATCGTATGGCCCTGCATTCTTAGCAACATCCACAAATGCAGTGGAAGCAGGACCAGGCTTTTGTCCATTTGAAAATCGTCATGCATTTACCAATAAGAGGCTTAAAGGAAATGAGTAAGTTATTTCTTTATATTGATATATATATTTTTTATTTGTAGAAAATTGGCAGTTTAATGATCAGTATAATTATGCTGCTGTCTTTCTGCTTGCAGTTTTGAGTTTCATATGATGAACATAAAATTAATTATTAACTCATTAAATGACATATGAGCAGAATATATTGTTCAGCTTTTCACAATGGATGTTTATTAAGAAATAATTAAATATTACAGATAAATGTTTACTATATTAAGTGAAATAAAATTAAGCATCTGTTTGTGAATGATGAAACTATCGTTTTGATACCATATTTGAATGAATATTTATTAATTATTTTTATCTTATTATTAACACTTCAGACATGATACACATTTATTTTAATGAAAAAAATTAGATAAATAAGATTGCAGATGATAAAAAGTAGATCCATGCATTGGATCTACCATGGATTTGAAAACAGCTGTTTTTTTAAACATGAATTTTTGAATAATTTAAGTATATTATTTACCCAAGCCAGTCATATTTAAATGATTCTTATTCATTTCATTATGTTTAATTTTTCAAGTTAGATTAAAATTTGGTTTTAATGATATTTCTGTGCTTGAAAATATTACTGAAAACATTTTTTAAAGATTTTTTTTCATTTCTAAATTAACATTTTTTTACAGTTCGTGATAACTGTTTTATTATAAATATTAAAATTATATTTTTTTTTTGTTTTAAAAATTGTAAAATGTGAGAAAAAATATAGTTAAAAACATAGTTAAATGTTTTGGTTCTAAAAATTGATAATTTCTATGTTTAAATTACATATTAATTATAAAACTAAAATTATATATATATGCTATATTATAACCATTTTAAGTTGTGTTATTAAATGAAATTCTTTATTTAAATCAGTTTATTATGCAAAGAGTTTAGGATTACAATAATATAATGATAAGTTATTATTTTTTACTGGTATAATTATTATTTGTTGTTAAAAAAAGCAGTAATTAATTGCAATAGAAAAATAGTTTTTCTTCAAAATTAAATAAGTTTTAATAAAATAGCCATATTCAATGCTCTGTCATAGTAAATAGTGTTATAATATTATATAGAGGAAAAAACAAATTAAATGAGATATAAAACTATGGACTAAATGTTTGTTAAAAAAGAGATAATATTTGTAATAAAAACACCTCTTTACATGGATTATAAATTAGTTAAAAAGTTACCAAAATGATGGAAAAAAATTACTTTACAATCCTGATCTAATTACTTTAATTTTATGTTAATCCATATTGTAATTCATTGCTTTTCATTTTATTAGGGTGTTGAAGAGGTTTCGTTTTTAATTACACCAATATTAAATGATCTTGAATAAATAGTTATTTTAAATTGTTATAGAGGACAAATGGCTTGCTTTCAAATTATATAAAAATAGTTCTTACAGAGGTCTTTTGATAATAATTATCAGTACTGTGTAGAATGTAATTGAAATTTCTACTGAGAAAATTTCTTACTGGCAGTAAAAGTATTGTAGATTAGAATTTGCCCAATTATGAATATTGAAAGATCATTTGTATTTAGTTGTAAGTGGGTTAAAAATTGCAAATACGTGTGCAAACATTAGAAAACGCTTTGAAGATCGTTATTAAGTACCCTTTGTAACAAAACTATTCAAGATTAATCTGAATTAGTTTGGAACCAAGGAATCTTAATGAACAAATTTATGTCTGATACATAAATTATATAAGATTAGATCTCATGTTGATAATGAATTTATTGAAGTGATAATGTTTAAATAGTTTGACTGATAATGATAACAGATCTTGCTCAAATTAAAATTATTCTAATTTGTAAGAACATTGTTGTTACAAAAGGAATTCTGAAAATTTATCTTAATTGAGGAAAAAATATACATGAACTAATAAATTTGGTAACAATACATTTGGTAGAAATTACTAAAAAAAAAAAATAAAAATAAACAACTCATAATTAGTTCAATGTGGTATGTAGTGAATGAATTACGTCAATTTAGCCACAAATGTTAAACGAACTGCAGCATAGAAAACAGTTAGATATCTGAAAATTTTTGTCTTCTATGAAGAATTTTTCAGGATTGACTAGATATACAAATCTGATAGAGCAGGTGAATCACATAATGTATTCTACGGAAGTTCTAAGAGATTTTCTTTTACCCAGGGAGCAGTAGCAATTTCCTGGGAATCAAGAAAGTAAGAGTGTGCAGCCTCATCCAGCATGGAAACTGAATTTATAGTCACCAGAAAACATATTCATCTTAAAAAACTTATTGGCTGAATTTTTTAGTATCCCTTTTGTCATGATGCATGTTGCATGTAGTATCTGAAAGGAATCTTTCATTAATTGATACTCTTCATAATGTAGGATTTAGTGTTCCCGTTAAAGCTCAACATGGCAAGGAACATGGGAGGGGGGTGGTGACCAGAACTTCACTAGGCAGGTGTCTTTCCCTACAGGATTGGGATATAGGATTTAGTGCAGCTAGCCTACTTCTCCTCACATCTTGGATTGGTGACTGCGGGTTCATTTAGTGTTAGTTACTCAGGTAACCAGGGTCTACCCAGACAGTTTCATTGGCTGGTACTACACCCTCTTGATCCAGCAGCAGCAAAGAGGTGCATAGAGTGACAGGAGAATACTCAAGGTCTCCAGCTGCTCATACTCACTGCAGGCAGTCATCACACAAGTGGGCTTGCCCATTATTTCAGTGGGAGGAAGACAGCGAGAATTTTGTTAGGATGGCTAATTAGGATAGGGAATCTCAGGCCATGGCAGGATTCACTGAAGTTAGGAAATCCAGGCGGAAAAGGAAGCCAGAGCCTGTTTCTTCAACTTCGTCAAAGGAAGAGGTTTGTGACATGGATACGGGGTCATCCATCTGGGTTAAACCCACTCCGACAGTGGAGGCATTTCAAAAGGTGAAGGGCAGACCTGGCACATCTGTCCCACTGGTCAAGGCAGCCCAGGGCAACCTGGACTACCTCATTCAGTTATGGAACAACCTGGCAGTCTTGGCCCAGGCGTGAGGAAGACAATTCTTCCTCATCTGGCCCATCTAAAAGAAACCCTGGTCTCCAAACCTAAGGAGGTTCGGATCTCAAGAAGGACTTTCAGGCTGCCCTTCGCTACAGCTGAAAGGGCCTTAAGATAGGGGACATTAAAGAGACCAGCAAGGGTCTAGTTGTGGTAGCCGACAATAAGGAGACAGTCCAAGTAATTCAGGACTCTCCTGCAGTGAAAAGCTTGAGGTCAAGGTTGACCCCAGGCGTGGTTGTAGGCCCCATGTCTTAATTTATAACATTGATCGCAGTCTCTCCGATGAAGTTCTGACCCTTATTAGGGAACAGAACACGGACTTGGTCGAGGCTGTGTTCAAGAAGGAATGCACGCTTGGCTTCAAAACAGTGAAGCATGATGCTCTATGGTATCTTGGAGTGTTAGAGTTAGGTGCTGGTCTCTTCCAGAAGTTCTTGTCCAAGGGTAGAGTCTTTCTGGATTTCACATTCTGTCACGTCAATGAGTACCTTGACGTGCAGTGATGCTTTAAGTGTTGTCGCTTATGCCACAGGGCCAAATTCTGTAAGTATGCGTTGGTCTGCGCTTATTGTGGGCCACAGGCGCGACGACTGTCCACAGAAAAAAGATGCTACGACTTGCTTCAGCTGTAAAAGGTTGCGCAAGAGTCGTAGACATTCCGTGAACAGCAACGATTGTGGTTGTTACAAAAGAGCATTCAAGATTTATTTCAACTCTCGATGGCTAGATTCAGTAAACTAAATGTCCAGGATGCCTATGAAGTTCAAATTTGTGTGCAGCCTTGCTTGCGGACTATCGTTGGAAAAGGATCGTGTATTTTCACAAGGTTAGGTCTTCTAAGCTTGATTCCTGGTGCTCTTTTGTGCAAGAGCAGGGAAATAAGGACCCATGGGGTGTCGTTTACATAGTTCTTGGTCATAAAAAGAAAAAAGACATTCTTCTGTTTGCTCTCTCGACCCAGGATGGAGTTGTAATAGTCAAAGACCGTGTCCTCACCCTTCTGATGAACGATCTGCTTCCAGATAATAATGAGGTTGGTGAAACCTCTTATCATGAACATGTTCAAAGGGAAGTTGTAGGTTTTCACTTTGAGAATTTGTCTTCTGAAATTGCTGAGGCGGAAGTATGCCTAGTAATTTGTTGCCTGGCTAGGAATAAAGCCCCCGGATATGATTGTATCACAGTAGAACGTCTTGTTGGCATCTTGTCAGTGATTCTTGGTCCCCTAACTGGGGTTTTTAATAGGTTGCTTTTTGCTGGATATTTCCCAGTGTGTTGGAAATGTGGTGAGTTGAAACTGCTCTTCAAAGGTGGTGACAAGGACCCCACTGTAAGTTCTTCTTACCGGCCTCTGATGCTCATGCCTGTAGTAGGTAAGGTTTTTGAAAAGGTCTTGTACCTCCTTATTAATAGTAGGTTGACTTCTAACTATATGCTGATGGACAACCAGTATGGTTTACGCCCTGGCAAGGACACAAAGGATGCTATTCTTAGAGTAATGGATTTGGCTTTGACTAGCGAGTGGAAGTATATACTTGGCGTCTTTTTGGACATATCCAGGGCCTTCAATAACTTGTGGAGGCCCTCTGCCTTGTTTCAGTTGTAGCAGCGTTGCTGCACACAAAATGAGATTAAGACTCTCTCGAGCTCTTTCAGTGACAGAACCGTCGTCCTTCATGACAGCAGCTCAGAAGTAGGAAAGACTCTGTCAAAAGGTTGTCCACAAGGCAGTGTTTGAGGTCCACATGTCTGGGTCGTTGAGTTCAACTCTCTAATACAGTTGTGGATGCCCAGTTGCTGCTGCATCGTGGCTTATGCTGACGATGGGTTGTTGCTGGTTGAGGGTAACTCGCATGCTGGGATAGAGGGTTATGGAGTCTTCAGCATAAGATGATTTTCAGCGCAGACTATAATGTCTCTTAAAGGTTGTCTAGCCGTGACCTATCACCCACAGGTTGTGATGGACGGCCTTCCAATTAAGTATGTCACTGATCAGAAATATCTGGGTGTCATCCTTGATGAGAGGCTTCAATTCAGGGAGCACCTTCAGTTTGTTGCAAGAAAGACTATAAATGCCTTCTTCATAGAGTCATCCATCCTGATTGGGGGTTGAATTACTGTACCATGCATATTCTTTACAAAGGTGTCTGCGAGGCCATAATGTTGTACGCTGCACCCATCTGGGCTCATCGTTTACAATTCCAGTGTTATAGGGACATTTTATTGCAAGCCCAGCATCTTCTATTGTTAGCTGTTGTTGGTTGCAGTTCTACAGAACTGTCTCGAGAGAGGCAGTCTCTGTGATCGCCGGCAAAACCATTGTAGCTACAGAACGTAGTATGATTCTAATAAGGGAGGCCTTGTTATATCTGGGCATATGCAAGAAATTGAAGACTAAGGTTATGACTCTTGGCAAGTTAGATGGAACGATTCTTCACTGGCCAATACACTTATGGTATATCTCCAAATGTTATGAGGCTGCAAGCAATTAAGTGGGTCTCCCCCCACCACCGCAATATTTACACAACTTAATTCCTTTCAGGACATGGGCGCTTTTAGTAATAGTTCAGCTAGGTTTGGTTTGATTGATTTGGGCTTATGTCCAGACTGTAGGGTCGTTGACACTGTGGACCATGTCCTTTATGTTTGTCCCCAGTATGAGGCTGAACGTACCAGAGTTATTAGGGAGCTCGAGAGATTAAATTCCTTTCTTGATCAGTGAGTCAACTGGAAGACTGGCAGAGAATGGATTATCATGGCTGGCTTCCTCTGTTTCCTCACCCTGAGCAGAACTACTGAAGGGGTATAATTAGAGTAGCACCCTGGGTGGCTAGGGACCGCCTGGACAGTTGATTGCTGGAGGTAGGCACGTTGGCATCAAGCCACAGTTAGTCAATAAAGTAATGGTGATTACTGTTGAAATGTTAGCTGTCAGCAGAACAATGACTGCACTGTCGAGGGTATGGGTAACCTTGCAGCAATGAGTTGTAGTGGTATCTTGATGATGGTAGTTAGTGAAAGTAAATGTCACGCCGGGCTCTACGATGGAACTGAGTGGGAGTAGGAGGTCTCTCTGCCTCTCCCTGGTAGACCTAACCAGAGTCCATAATGAAACCAAGTCAGGAGTATGAACCGAAGTTGCGTTCACTAAGGGAACTAAAAATAAATTTTGTTGTTGCAAACAACATTTTTGGTGATATGTAATAACATATCACCAAAAATGTTAAACAGTCAACTGTTAAAAATGTTAAATGTTAAAATGTTAAACTGAATAATTATTCAGTTCTCTTGAATTTATGAGACATTTAGACAAATTGGCTGTATAAAATGTAAAACTAGGCACGGGGTTCATGCTTCTGCGAACTCGGTTAGCTAGGTGAGAGGGCAACAATGTAGGACATTCAAGATGTCTGGATGAGGCCTGCAGCAAAGGCAAAGCTGAGTTTATAAATCACTGATGTAAATGTCTACCGAGGCATTTACATCAGTGGCATCCCAATGATGCCTGGCTTATTACTATGAGTTTGATTGGCCGGAAGTAGGTGTTCTTGGCACTGAGCCCTGGTTAGAGTAGTTCAAGTATCAGTGCGGGTCGTGCTCGGGAGTGTGATTTTCACTCTCCCGGGTATGATTTTCAAACTTTATTATGGTGATTTGTTGAGTTGGAGTGTACACTGATTAAGGGGCAAATGAGTAGATGTTGGTTGTGATTAACCTAGCTGTAAATCCAAGCAATCCTCAAAGTTGGAACTTAAGTGGGAAGCTAGAGGTTATACTCAACTCCTGAATGGACCAGACCTGAGGTCCTCTGGGACATTTATTCTCGCTGTTGGCACCTCAATCAGTAAATTTATTGATACTGTCATGATATGGTTGACCGAAGTTATTAATATGGTGTTGTGGCATAAATTACTGAAATAATCGTATTGTAAAGTGGGTACATATAGTTTGGATGGTGATGGAATTTAATAGAATTAGGTGCGTGGGGTCTTTGATCTTCCACGAGTAGGCTGTTAGTTTAGCAGTTCCTGAGGGCTACATGGTAGAGTTAGGTGACTGAAGTCTTCTTAGAAGGCAAAACTTGACTGGTGATGGAATTTAATAGAATTAGGTGCGTGGGGTCTTTGATTTTCCACGAGTAGGCTGTTAGTTTAGCAGTTCCTGAGGGCTACATGGTAGAGTTAGGTGACTGAAGTCTTCTTAGAAGGCAAAACTTGACTAAGATAAACTTGAATTTACTGATATGAATGTCTTTTGAGCCATTTGCATCGGTGGCATCTCACGAGGCCAATTGATGACTGTGGAATGTGATCAGTTTGAGAGCAAGAAGATGTCCTCTGATTAAGCCACTCATGGCTATGAACAGAGGGGGTGATATGGTGACCAGATATGTCATGAGAGGGGTTGTTCTCCCTCAGGGAATTGAGATGTAGAATTTATTGCAGTTACTGAATTTTAAGTTTTATACGCTTTATCAGCTTTTAAATGCATATGTGTCTTTTGTTTTATGACCCTGTGTGATTTGTTTTTTTATTTTCTCTGAAAAATATAGTATAAGATTGTGGAATTATTAAAAAACACCCTGCAACATACCAGTTTAATACATAATAAAAGTTATAATACAACGAAGCTTTTTTAAATACAGTAACACATAATTCACTCAACCATTCACTCATTTTTAGCTTCCTAGTTGAAATATCTTTAGATCTTTCAAAACTTCTCTTGTACTGCACAATGAAAAAGTACAGAAAAAAGGGGCTATTACTGTTTTAATGCTAAGTTAATTTGAAATGTAAAACAGTGTCAAATGTTCATCATAAGTATTTTCGCATTCATCTATAAATATTCCCCAACTGAGTTTTGCTGCTGTGTATAAACGCAAAATTAACTTTTGTTGAGTCCTTGACATCACATAACACCAAATCATCCATACACGCCAAATATGCAGCTTTTTCATACATGTATTACTTAATATGCACACCCTTGTCAGAGAACAAGTTTAAAGTAAAAATAATTTTTAAATATCTTGTACACATTAATTTACTTAGAAACATGTTGTATAAATAACAATATAAAAAATATATTTTACATGAGTTACATAATGCCGATCAACCAAGACTTGCACAGAATTTCCAACACTTTCATCAGTAAATTAAGTTAACTTTAATGGTTTCAAAACCATTAAGGAAAATAACAGAATCATAGAAAAAACTATCATTGAATGATAAACCAGAAGAATATATTTAACTTAAATTGACTACTTTACATACTACAGTGGACAAACATTTAACAAAATCAACTTCTGTAAATCTCTTTATAGACACTGAACACTTATACTAAGATATTAACTGCAAAATTCAAATTTTACACATTGTACATAATTGTTATGATTTTTGTAAACAGTATGGCATCTACACTTACAAAATGTGATAAAAAGAATATTCTATTTGAATAAATACAAGCCCAGATCAAATATACTTTTTGACCACATACTGGTAAGGAATATCCCTATGACTTTGTATTGATACTTTTAACAGTGCCATTTCACATTTTGAAAGTGAATTATTTTTTAATATCATTCTTATTAAAATTTTCATCATATTTTTTCATGGTGATTAAAAGAAAAAAGTAATAATTGTTGATCTGAACCTCTAATACCATCCTAATAGCTTATTACCATGTTTTTACTGTTTATTAAGGGAATTTAATCATTTAATATTATTTTCAGAAATTTTTTTTCAGATTTCGAATATTATCATATAATATTTTGGCTGATGTTTATGCAGAAACAGATGAGGCATTAAATTCATTGTTTTCATATTGTCCTCGTTATGCATTGACTCTTGATTATAGGAAACAACTTTTTATTAAGGAAATTATAGGTAAAATATTATAATTTTTAATGTATTATGTAAAATTGTTATTGTTTTATAAGTAGTCAAATGGATAATATCTTATATTATAGTTTCAAAATATAATTATAATTTAGAGATTAAGCAATGTATTAAATATGTATCAACTCAAGTTAACCCAGTAACAAAAATTTAGTATATGCTATGTTACAATATAAAATTAAAGAATGGAACAGTTTTATTTTCATTGAAATGTAAGGTTTAGTAAAAAAAAAGAGTTGAGAACAATTTTAAAAATTCTGTATTATTCCTTCCAAACATGAGGCACTAATTCTTCAAAACAGGCTCCATGGGAATCCAAACAGTGTGTCATCGTAATTTGTTTAATCTTTTCCACATTGTGAAACTTTTCAGCCCTGAAATTTTTATCTGGGGAAAAAAGGAAAAATTGCAGTGAGGTAGATCTAGTGAGTGTGATGGTGTATTGTGAGCAGTAAGTTTGGTAGGTCTCTTCCCATTTTGCCGGCTGAGCTCCTGAGGAAAGTGATGGAGAAGCTGTTCCCGGTCAGTGAGACTGTGACCAGAGTAGACTTAGTTGCAGATGACATCAGGCGTTTTTCTGTGGATGAGGTAGTCTCTGCGGCGGGCAGGCTCAGTAGTGGTAAGAGCCAGGGGCCTGATGAGGTACCAGCTGAGGTGATAAAGGTACTTGTGGATGTAGCCCCCTTGGCTGGTCGCGGAAATTATGACCGGCCTTTTGTTCTCCGAGAGATTCCCAGTGGAATGGAAGAGAGCGAGGCTGGTTTTAATTAAGAAGCCGGGTAGGTCATTCGAGGAGCCAGCGGCGTACCATCCGATTTGTCTGCTTAACACACGAGGAAAACTTTTGGAACAATTACTACTCTCGAGGCTTGAAGAGGAGATCGTGGTCAGCGGCGGCCTTGCGGATAGTCAGTACGGCTTCCGTCAGGGCAAGTCGACTATTGATGCGGTCTCCAAGGTAGTTGGTATCATCAAGGAGGTATTGAGCGGCACCCATAGAGCTAGGAAGATCGCGGATCTCATATTATTCGATATCAGAAACGCGTTCAACACGTTGCCATGGGCCTTATAACAGAAGCCTTGAAGAGGAGGAGAGTCAGTGACTATTTGAGGAGAATTCTTCACGACTATCTCAGTGAGAGGGAGATAGTCTATGATTCGAACAGTAACGTGGTAAGAAGAGTGGTGACCGCGGGTGTGCCGCAAGGTTCTATTCTTGGGCCTTCATTATGGAACTTGGCCTACGACCTGGAGCTACCTCAGGGATCACAAACCATAGCATACGCCGATGACCTAGGCCTATTGGTGGTTGCTCATACGCAATCGATAGAATCATGGACTGGTTCGACGCCAGCGGATTGCAAGTGGCTGTCAATAAGATGCAAGCCATTGTCTTTGCCGGGAGGAGGAGACTTGCTGATGTGACATTCTCGGTTAGAGGCACTGTCGTGGTGCCGGCTACGGCGGTAAAGTATCTGGGTGTCTGGCTAGACAAGAAACTGACGTACCAGGTACACATCAGGTAAATCGCCGGCAAGGCTGAAAGAACAGTCGGAGGGCCATGTCAATCGAAGAGATGTCTGCTGGCATCAGTGGTAGATTCTATAATGCTGTACGGCGTTGCGGTGTGGGAAGCGGGGCTGTGCATTGCCAGAGGTCGGGATATCCTGGAGCGTATACAAAGAAGAATGGCGATACGTGTGGTCTCAGCCTACCGTGCCGTTTCGTTTGAGGCAGCTAAGGTCCTTGCTAGGCTTCCTCCTCTTGACCTGTTAGTCAAGGAGAGGAAGGAGGGCAAGAACAGAAACAAGACTAGGCGAGATCTGTTGGCTTACTGGCAGAGTAGATGGGAGGGTTCCAAAAAAGGGCGATGGACAAGAAGACTGCTGTCTAGCATCCAAAACTGGGTGGATAGAGGGTTGGGGGAGTTGGACTTCTATCTCACCCAGTTCTTTAGTGGACATGGGTGTTTTAACTCCTATCTGTTTGTGAGGGGGAGGAGAGACAGCTGTGAGTGCGTGTATAGCTTGGCAGCAGTCGATTCTGCCGAGCACACATTTTTTGTGTGCCCTAGATGGGAGCTTCTGAGAATGCAGGTATGCAAGAGGCAGAGAGAATGCAAGAAGTGGGTGCCATCTCCCCGGACAGTATCAGAGAGACAATGCTAAGAAGTGAGACATCCTGGGCTGTCGTGGCCACATTTATCAGGACAGTCGTGAAAAAGAAAACCGAAGAGGAGGCAAGGTTTTATCTATAATTGCCAATAAGGTTGATGGTAATAGAAATATGTTGAGTCGTAGACTGCTATTGAAGTCGTGATACATCGCCGTGTTACTAGTTTTGTAATTTCACTTTTGACTGAGCATTCGAGACGTGTTGTTGTCCAAAGGGGGGTGGTTTTAGTCTGTAGTCTGTTGATGGCGGTTGGATTAGACCACCAGCAGGAGTCCGACACTTCGTGCGTAAATGCATTTCCACCTCCGTCCCAAAAAAAAAGTGAGTATGGTGGTTATAGAATTACTAGGATGCCATGTTCTGTCAAAAACTGCTGAACAATGATTGTGTGCTGTTTGCAGTTTGTATCAGTTCAGTATGGTGGGGCAATGTGTATGTCATGTTGAAGTAAGTGAATCTGTTACCTTTCACTTAGAAGATTGAAACCTTGTCTCCAATTGTAGCTTAAATCCTGGTTCATTAAAATCATTTTTTATTTTAAGATATTTTCATTAGATTCAGTGTGTTTTTAACAAACCAGGTGGTGATCTGTTTTCTAGTTCCCTTTTTCTTGTTTGTGAGCAGTTTTGAAATAAACTTAGCACCTCTTTCCCAAATTAGCATTAAAAAGTTCTATGATTGGATATGTATGTTAATATTTACTTATCGATTTCCTTTTTTTTGTGAATAATTTACCTAATAAGCTTGATGCTTTTGCATGAAAAATTGAAATTACAACAAACATCTACAATCTTTGAAACAGTCAAATATATGTGCACATATTATGGACTTATTTCCATACCTCACTAGTAACATCTGGTAGGTTTCTGTGGCAATTTTCCCAAATTTTTGACAGAATTTGATACAAGTTGTACATTTTCTCTCTCACAATATAATTTATTGAGACCAGAAGACATTGACACTCAGTTGATTGTGACAGCTGACTAAGAGATTACTTAGCCTAAGAGTATGAGTAGTTTTGTTCTTCCTTGTATTTCAAACTCCCTCAATGAATCATGAGACCTTGCCAATGGTGACAGGGCTTGAGTGCTCAGTGATACAGAGTAGCTGGACTGAAGGTGCACCGTATCGGAGAGGTATCTATTGAAGCCAGACTAAGGAATGATTCCTGAAAGAGGGCAGCAGCTCTTTCAGTAGTTGTTAAGGGCATAGGCCAGGACGACTTAAACGACTATATCAACATCACTAAGTCCTCTGAGTACTGCACAGCTGAAAGCAATGGAAAACTACTGCTGCTTTTTTCCCAAGAAAATGTAGCTCTCTGCATTTTCATGCAACAAAGATGGAGGCGCCTTCCTTGGTAAAATATTCTGGAGGTAAACTGTTCTCCCGTTTAGATCCCCAGGTAGAGACTACTAAGGAAGGGGTCACCAGAAAATTAAAAAATAACATTCTACAAGTCAGAGCGTGGAATGTAGAAGCCTAAAAAAGTCTTGGTAGGTAAGAAAATTTAAAGAGGGAAATGGAGAAGATAAATGTAGATGTAGTAGAAATTAGCGAGGTTCGGTGGGAAGAGGAAAATGACTTTTGGTCAGGTGATTTTAGAATAATTACCATAGCTTCAAATAATGGGCAGGCATGAGTAGGTTTCGTAATGAACAATAAGATGGGGAAGAGAGTAGAGTATTTCAAAATGCATAGCTATAGAATCATTGTAATAAGGATAAAATCAAAACCTAAACCAACAGCGATTGTTAACGTCTATATGCCTACAAGCACCCATGATGATGATGAGGCAGAGTGTGTATATGAAGAAATTGACAAAACAATTAAACACAAAAAAGGGGATGAAAATTTCATAATAGTTGGAGATTGGAATGCAAGCATTGGAAAAGGCAAGGAAGGAAATGTTGTGGGTGAATACGGGCTGGGCAAAAGGAATGAAAGAGAAAGAAGGGACCGACTTTAGTGTATTGCACGAAGTATAATTTAGTAATTGCCAACATCCAGTTTAAAAATCATAATAGAAGAATGTACATATGGAAAAAGCCAGGTGATACTGCAAGATATCAGATAGATTATATCATGGTTAAGCAAAGATTTAGAAATCAACTCGTCGACTGCAAAGCTTACACTGGAGCAGACATTGATAGCAACCATAATTTAGTGATAATGAAGTATAGTTTGGGGTTTAAAAACCTAAAGAAAAGGTGTCAGATGAATCTGTGGCATTTAGAATGAATCTAGGCAGAATCTAGGCATTAGCTTCTCTTGAAGAAGAGGAGGTAAAGAAGATTTTTGAGGAGGACATCACAAGATGTCTGAGTAAAAAAGATAAGATACTTAGACATCACAAGATGTCTAAGTAAAATGTTTCTACATTTTCTACCTTATCTTTTTGGGTGAATGTTAAAAAGGAAATTCTTAAATCAGCAGAAGCGAACTTAGGCAGAACAAAGAGAACTGTTAGAAATCCTTGAATTTCAGACGATATATTGAAGTTGATGGATGAACGTAGAAAATATAAGAATGCTATTGAAGAAAGTAAAAGGAACTATTGACAGTTATGAAATACTATAAACAGGAAGTACAAACTAGTGAAAGAAGAGTGGATTAAAGAAAAGTGTTCAGAAGTGGAAAGAGAAATGAACATTGATAAAATAGATGGAGCATTCAGGAAAGTTAAGGAAAATTTTGGGGTACATAAATTAAAATCTAATAATATGTTAAACAAAGATGGTACACCAATATATAATACGAAAGGTAAAGTCAATAGATGGGTGGAATATATTGAAGAGTTATACAGAGGAAATGAATTAGAAAATGGTGTTATGGAGGAAGAAGAGGAAGTTGAGGAGGATGAAATGGGAGAAACAATACTGAGATCTGAATTTAAGAGAGCATTAAAAGATTTAAATGGTAGAAAGGCTCCTGGAATAGACTGAATACCTGTAGAATTACTGCGCAGTGCAGGTGAGGAAGCGATTGATAGATTATACAAACTGGTGTGTAATATTTATGAAAAAGGGGAATTTCTGTCAGACTTCAAAAAAAGTGTTATAGTAATGATACCAAAGAAAGCAGGGGCAGATAAATGTGAAGAATACAGATCAATTAGTTTAACTAGTCATGTATCAAAAATCTTAACTAGAATTCTATACAGAAGAATTGAGAGGAGAGTGGAGGAAGTGTTAGGAGAAGACCAATTTGGTTTCAGGAAAAGTATAGGGACAAGGAAAGCAATTTTAGGCCTCAGATTAATAGTAGAAGGAAGATTAAAGAAAAACAAACCAACATACTTGCGTTTATAGACCTAGAAAAGGCATTCGATAACGTAGACTGGAATAAAGTGTTCAGCATTTTAAAAAAATTAGGGTTCAAATAGAGAGATAGAAGAACAATTGCTAACATGTACAGGAACCAAACAGCAACAGTAACAATTGAAGAACATAAGAAAGAAGCCGTAATAAGAAAGGGAGTCCGACAAGGATGTTCCCTATCTCCGTTACTTTTTAATCTTTACATGGAACTAGCAGTTAATGATGTTAACGAACAATTTAGATTCGGAGTAACAGTACAAGGTGAAAAGATAAAGATGCTACGATTTGCTGATGATATAGTAATTCTAGCCGAAAGTAAAAAGGATTTAGAAGAAACAATGAACGGCATAGATGAAGTCCTACGCAAGAACTATCGCATGAAAATAAACAAGAACAAAACAAAAGTAATGAAGTGTAGTAGAAGTAACAAAGATGGACCACTGAATGTGAAAATAGGAGGAGAAAAGATTATGGAGGTAGAAGAATTTTGTTATTTGGGAAGTATTATTACTAAAGATGGACAAAGCAAGAGCAATATAAAATGCCGAATAGCACAAGCTAAACGAGCCTTCAGTAAGAAATATAATTTGTTTACATCAAAAGTTAATTTAAATGTCAGGAAAAGACTTTTGAAAGTGTATGTTTGGAGTGTTGCTTTATATGGAAGTGAAACTTGGACAATCGGAGTATCTGAGAAGAAAAGATTAGAAGCTTTTGAAATGTGGTACTATAGGAGAATGTTAAAAATCAGATGGGTGGATAAAGTGACAAATGAAGAGTTATTGTGGAAAATAGATGAAGAAAGAAGCATTTGGAAAAATATAGTTAAAAGAAGAGACAGACTTATAGGCCACATACTAAGGCATCCTGTAATAGTCGCTTTAATATTGGAAGGACAGGTAGAAAGGAAAAATTGTGTAGGCAGGCCACGTTTGGAATATGTAAAACAAATTGTTAGGGATGTAGGATGTAGAGGGTATACTGAAATGAAACGACTAGCACTAGATAGGGAATCTTGGAGAGCTGCATCAAACCAGTCAAATAACTGAAGACAAAAAAAAAGACAAAAAAAAAACATTATTTCAACATAGTCTATTTATATGTTTAATTACTTATAATCTCCTAACTGTGTTTTTCAAATTTCTGTACTATAAAATTTTATGCTGGGTTTGTTATATTACTGAATATTAAACTATCCTTATCACATCATTATGCTGTATAAATGCAGTATAAAACAGTGTCATATATTCCTAACACTCACCAAAAAATGATATTCCAACGTAGAATTTGCTAGAGAATATTAACAAAATAAATCGCTCAATTTTCTTGACCTTATCATAACCATTAGACTGCATGCATACTTCAAATGCTGATTTTTTTTGTGGATTTGTAGCATCTCCTCTGCCTTTCATCAGTAGGCTTTGCTTTTCAATACCAATCAGGACTGGCATACGAGATGCTACCCAAAAGTTTGGGGAATTTTAACATAAAAATAAAATAGCTTACCATTACTTAAAATTTCCATTGTCTCCTTCAAAGTAATCCCTTTGGGCATTGATACAGTGATCCCAGCGTTTTTCCCATGATTCCATGCATCCCTGGAAGTCTGCAGGTGTAAGTGTTCGAAGCACGTTCTGCATTTCTTCCTGAATCTCCTCAATTGTGTTAAAACGACGGCCTTTCAATTGAAATTTTATTTTCAGAAAGAGAAAAAAGTCACACAGGGCAAGGTCAGGTGAATAGGATGGGTGGGGGATCACTACGATCTTTTTGGAAGCCAAGAAATTTCAAACGGCTAGCGATGTGTGCATGGGCGTGCTGTTATTGTGCAGAACCCAGCTGTTGTTACCCCTCAGATCTGAACGTTTCCGCCTAATGTTTTCACATAACCGCTTCAAAACTTCACAATAGAACATCCCATTGACAGTTTGACCAAGAGGAACATTTTTTTTTATGGATAATGCCTTTGATGTCGAAGAAAACAATCATCATGGACTTCACATTGCAGCAAACTTGGCGTGCTTTTTTTGGCCGTGGTGAACTTGGCGATTTCCACTGCGACGACTGCTGCTTAGTTTCAGGGGTCATACCCGTACACCCATGTCTCATCACTGGTTATGATGTTGGAGATGAAGTTAGGGTCATCTCTTGCTGAATTTCAATTCACTACAGACACCTACGTGATTTTGTTTCTGGTCTCTGTTCAACAGTCTTGGTACGAATTTTGCAGTAATGTGTCTCATGTTTAAATTGTCCGACAAGATGCATTGCACGGACCCATTTGACATTTGTACGATTGCACAAACATCATGGATTGTTTCTCTACGATCTGCAACAATAGCCTCTCGCACTTTCGCGATGTTTTCCGGTGTTGCGCTTGTTGATGGTCTTCCTGAACGCTCATTATCATCGACTGTCATTCGTCCATCTTTGAATCGTTTGTACCACAAAAAAGTTTTACTTTTACTCATAGCATTGTCACCAAATGCTTCCACAAGCATGCAATGGGTTTCTGCACCAGTTATTTAAGCATGAAGCAAAATTTGATGCAGGTTCTTTGCTCTTTAAAATCTGCCATTTAGAACTTCGCTGAAGCAGTAAAAGACAACGTTACACAATCGCATTAAAGTCAACAATGCAGCCTCTCACTGTCACAGCTGTTGGAACACTAATTCACAAAGAGTACTGTTAGCCACATATAGCAGCAGCACAGGTCATACCAGCAATGGTTCACGCGCGAAATTCCAAATTCCCCCACCCAAACTTTTGTGTAGCACCTCGTATTTCACATTCCGAAAGATTCATTATCAAAGTGATAATATTGGACTCATAAAAAAGTGATTATTGGACATCAGCCTATTGTTGTTACTCTATGATTAAATAAGTAAAATATGTAGAAAACTTAATACATCTCGTATAATTATCTACATACATCTAATCATTCTTTATAGTACAAACATGCGGCTTTTCCATACATGATTCAATGCCTGTTATATAAACTCTTGTCAGCAGACAGCTACAATGAACAATAAAATACAACAAATTAATGTAATATTTGTCTTGGCCATATATACAGATAATATGTTTCATGAAATCATAGATTCAACTAGTAATAGAAAAAGATAACTAACATACATCAATCATTGGTATATATATCCCAACATTTTCAAGTAAGTAGATTACTTGTCTTTATTTCAAATCACAATGAAAATACTCATGATTGCTTAACATTAACAAATTGCATATGAGTAAATACATCAGTGCAGGTATAAATTAAACTTCATTGACTATACTAAATGTTATGTTAGGCAAACCAATACATGTTTTCTTCAAAATCATTGTATAGAAACTGTACATACATACAAAGATATTAACTACAATTTGTAGATTTTACAAGTAAATCTTAATAAAAGCTATGATCTCAACCTGTTTAAATATTACAAAATTTTTATTTACTAAATTTAAGAAAAATAATAAATTAATCCAAGTTGGCAAATAATCAAATATAATTTTTTCTTGAATTTATTGGAAAACATACATTAATATATGAAGTATTTTGTCTTTGGCGAGTATTCATTTAAGACTGTGTTGATAAATTTAATATTATACAGTAAAGATGAATGTCATTAACAATACCGCCAATGAATGAGCTGATCGTACTTCTCTAAAGAAATTCTATGAACACTATTAATCATTTAGGAAATCTTTAAATTTATATTAGGTGTACTCCCATATTAGAAAAATTACTTTTAATCCCAAGCTATACAATTCAATCCAGCTTTTTGAAGCCGACAATCATTTTTGAATTTGAAAATTTTTTGAAAAAAGTTAATTATTGGTTAATTATTTTTAGGTTATAATGCTGATGTACTGTGTCTCCAAGAAGTGGATGAAAAGGTTTTCAACCATTACTTAGATCCTACTCTTTCTCAGTTGGATTATATTGGATGTTATTCACAAAAAGGGGGAACTGTGAGAGAAGGAGTTGCTTGTTTTTTTTTGAATGAACGTTTTGAGTAAGATTTTTATTTTATGTGTACATGAAGTATTTAGTAATAATTTATTTTTTGCTTATTTCAGTGTATCAGGGTTTGTGTATTATCAGTTTTCTATATTTTTTTTTTTATTGTTGTTAGTATCTCTTGGTATCATAATAAAAATAAGAATATAGAACCTTTGTTATTTGAGATTACTGGCCAAACTGGTACAACAGGATTGAAATTTATATTTGATTTGAGCTCTTTATTTTTCTTTCTTAAATATTGATGAGTTCTCTATAACTACTGAAAAGTGCTCAGTTTTAACTTTTTTAGAGTTTTTTTTTTTATTGTTGATTTTACATATCTATTCTTAATTAGACTTACATGTTACTAGAAAATGTTATTGGATTAGTTTTACTGCTCTATTATTCAGTCATTTAAATCAATAATATTAGCAATTAATTACATTCATTTAAATTTATTTCGCTAGTTCTATTATCGTATATCAAAATATTAGAATTTTCATCAAGGATGGTAACGATGCATTGATTCAGTTTTTGTGAGCTCAATTTGTTCATTCTGAGGATTTAATCTCCCTATATAAATCATGAGACATTGCTGATGGTGAGGGAAGCTTGAGTGCTCAATGATACAGAGTAGCTGGATCGAAGGTGCAACCATATTGGAGAGGTATCTGCTGAGAGCCAGACTAAAGAATTAACAACTCTTCAGTAGTTTTTAAGGGCGTAGGTCAGGAGGACTTAAATGGCCATATCAACATCACTCAGTCTTCTGAGACTGTACTGCTGAAAACAACAGAAAACTACAGCTGTTTTTTTTTTCAAGAAAATGAAACTGCATTTTCATGTAACAAAGATGGAGGCGCCTTCCTTGATAAGATATTCCGGAGGTAAACTAGTTCCCTGTTTGGATTTGCAGATGGAGACTACCCACCCGGAGAAGGAAGGGGTCACCAGAAAATTAAAAAATAACATTCTATGAGTCGGAGCATGGAATATTAGAAGTCAAAAAAAGGTTGGAGGATAGAAAATTTAAAGAGGAAAATGGATAGGTTAAATAATGTACAAGAGGTTATCTCTAAAGTAAAGACCGTTTCATTGTAAAAAAATTTATTCTGAAAAATTTATAAATATTTTTTATTTCTCTTAAAGTACGTACCTTATACTACTCTACATAAATCGCCACATGAATTAAGACATTTATCGTAGCAATACACCAGCTTCAATATACCCCTCATCTTATTCTTCTGCTGCCAGTCCATTTAGCCACTAATTAACAGCATTTTTAAGTTCATCATCACCCACGAATCGCTTACCACTCTAAAATTCTTTCAATTTTCCAAACAAATGGTAGTCAGAAGGAGCTGTGTCTGGACTATATGGTGGGAGATCGTAACTCAGTAAATCATGTTCTCAGTAAATCATGTGTTGGATCCACAACATGTGAGCATCCATTATCGTTCAGTAAAACGACGCTGTCAGTCAGCTGCCCATTTTGCTAATTTTGAATGGCATGCTGTAACTTACGTAGAGTTTTGCAGTAGGCTTCTGCATTTATAGTCGTTCCACGTGGGATGAATTCAATCAGCAGTATACCAAACTGATCTCAAAAGACTGTGGCCATCAGTTGGCCACAGTTAGCAGCAGCATGACCTTTGTTGGTCTGGTTGGTGCCATTCACTTGACTCTCTGGCGTGTAATACGAAATCCATGTTTCATCGCCGGTATTGATCATACCGATCATCACAGACATTGATCGTGATCATAATTTAGTGATAATGAAATGTAGATTGGGGTTTAAAAACCTGAAGAAAAGGTGTTAGATGAATTGGTGGAATTTAGAGAAGTTTGAGAAAGAGGAGGTAAAGATGATTTTTGAGGAGGATATCAGAAGAGGTCTGAGTAAAAAAGGTAAGGTAGAAAATATAGAAGAAGAATAGTAGAATTTTAAAAAGGAAGTTCTTAACTCAGCAGAAGGGAACTTAGGCGAAACAAAGAAAACCGATAGAAAACCTTGGATATCAGAAGATATATTGCAGCTGATTGATGAACGTAGAAAATATAAGAATGCTAATGGTGAAGAAGGTAAAAGGAACTATTGACACTTATGAAATACTATAAACAGGAAGTGCAAATTAGAGAAAGAAGAGTGGATTAAAGAAAAATGTTCAGAAGTGGAAAGAGAAATGATCATTGGCAAAATAGATTGTGTTGCGACGTCGACAGGACACCCTTGGTTAACAGCATTGCAGTAGATTTTAGAGTTAAGGTGGACTGTATGTGTTCATAGGTGATGAATGAAGACAACAGCTTGTTGATTACTGAAGGATTGTTTAATTGTACACCTTCGTGGCAGTTTAAAATAATTTTGTAACATAACACTTGTAACTTATAACTTAATGTTAAAGATAGCAAACATAAACTAACTAAAACTTAAATTAATGTTCATCCAAACAAGAATTGAGAGACTCCATCGGACACGACCGTCTTGGGTCAGGTATGAGTGCAGACTGGTTAGAAGACGTACAGTGCTCGAGGGAGCAGCTTGTGATATAGAGTGGCGTAATGGTCTGGTGACCATAGTTTACCGTGGGCATCCTAGCCACTGCTAGGTTTCAGCACCCAATGGAAAGAGGGGGTGAAAATGTAACAGATGGAGTCATACAGGAAAGTTGAAGAGAATTTTGTGGTACATAAATTAAAATCTAATAATATGTTAAATAAAGTTGGTACACTAGTTTATATACAAAAGAAAAGGTCAATAGATTGATGGAATATATTGAAGAATTATATGGAGGAAATGAATTAGAAACTGGTGTTGTAGAGGAAGAAGAGGAAGTCGAAGAGGATGAAAAGGAAGATATAATATTGAGATTTGAATTTAATAGAACATTAAAAGACATGAATGGCAGAAAGGCTCCTGGGATAGACAGCATACCTGCTGAATAACTGCGCAGTGCAGGTGAAAAAGTGATAGATGGATTGTACAAACTGAGTGTAATATTTACAAAAAAGGGGAAGTTATGTCAGACTTCAAAAAGATTGTTTTTGTCATAACACCAAAGAAAACAGGAGCAGATAAATGTGAAGAATACAGAACAATTAACCTAACTACTCGTGCATTAAAAATCTTAACTAGAATTCTGTACAGAACAATTGAAAGGAGAGTGGAAGAAGTGTTAGGGGAAAATCAATTTGGTTTCAGGAGAAGTATAGGGACAAGGAAAGCAATTTTAGTGCTCAGTAGTAGAAGGAAGATTAAAGAAAAACAAACCAACATACTTGGCATTTGTAGACCTAGAAAAGGCATTCAGCAACATAGAGTGGAATAAAATGTTCACCATTTTAAAAAATTTAGGGTTCAAGTACAGAGACAGAACAATTGCTAACATTTCAGGAACCAAACTGCAGCAGTAATAACCGAAGAACATAAGAAAGATACCATAATAAGAAAGGGGCCATAATAAGAAAGGGAGTCCAACAAGGATGTTCTCTATCCCTGTTGCTTTTTAATCTTTACATAGAACTATCATTTAATGATGTTAAAGAACAATTTAGATCCGAATAGTAACAGTACAAGTGAACAGTAACAGTAAAAGGTGAAAAAATAAGATGCTACGATTTGCTGATGATGCACTAATTCTAGCTGAGAGTAAAAAGGATTTAGAAGTGACAATAATGGTATGGATGAGGCCCTATGCAAGAACTACCATGAAAATAAACAATAAAAAATTGAAAGTAATGAAATGTAGTAGAAATAATGTAGATGGACCAAGAATATAAAAATAGGAAGAGAAAAGATTATGGAGGTAGAAAAATTTTGTTATTTGAGAAGTAGAATTACTAAAGATGTACAAAGCAGGAACGATATAAAATGCTGAGTAGCACAGACGAAACGATCTTTCAGTCAAAAATTTCTTACATCAAATATTAATAATCTAAATGTAAGGAAAATCTTTTTGAAAGTAAATGTTTGGTGCGTAGTGCAACTTGGATGATTGGAGTACCTGAGAAGAAAAGATTAGAAGCTTTCTAAATGTGGTGCTATAGGAGAATGTTAAAAATCAGATGGGTGGATAAAGTGACAAATGAAGAGGTGTTGCGACAAATTATTGAAAAAAGAAGCATTTGGAAAAATATAGTTAAAAGAAGAGACAGACTTTAGGCCACATCGTAAGGCATCCTGGAATAGTCGCTTTGATACTGGAGGGACATGTAGATGGAAAAACTGTGCAGGCAGGCAACATTTGGAATATTTAAAATGAATTGTTAGGGTTGTAGGATGTAGGGGGTATTCTGAAATGAAACGAATGGCACTAGATCAGAAATCTTGGAGAGCTGCATCAAACCGGTCAAGTGACTGAAGACAGAAAAAAGATTAAATATAATTTTGTTTCTATTTTTAATTATAATTTTATTATTATGATATTGATGTACAGGTTGTTTTTCATCACCTAAAAAATTTGGTTTTGCTCGTTTCATTTAATTACTGTTTAAATATGGCTCTGGTAAAATAAATATTGTTTTATTTTTATAAATAGATATTTTTTTATCATGACATTTTTATAGAATATCAATTATATAATTTAACTAATGTTAGAGTAAATAATAGTAGAGAAACAGTTGAAGTTAAGATAGAAAGTTTGTATAATCTAGATGGTGATCAGATAAGCTAATATTCTAGTGTTATGTAATTGTTATTATAACCCTTTTTTTTGTGTTTCATTTTTATTATCACAGTATTGATTACTGATGCTAATTAATTGTTAGTTTTTCTTTTTCTTTTAAATTTGATGTGACCCTTGTAAGCAACTAAACTATTATTGTTGTTAGCTATCATAATTACAAGTCTTAATTACATTTTTCCTGTTGACTTGAACTACTATTATCAGCCATCTTTTTTTTCTTTAATGTGAATCACATTCGTTTTTATTTTAAAATGGATATATGTTGTTAATTTTCCTCCATTATTAAATTCATCATGTCAGAAATTTTCTTTTTTATATCATATTTTTCCTTATTCATTATTATTAAAGATCCTACATTAATTTAAATCTAAAATCAGTTTTATGGGTTTATCTGTAAGTCTCCCTAAAAAGAGCCCTCCTGTGTGCCCTAAATTCCTGTAAATCCTCATGTGGTAAAAATTATATATGTATATATTTTTATGGATCAGATTGATAAAATGTAGTTAAATATTAAAAAAAGAAATTTAAAGAATGACTCATTTTGTAATTCATGAGAATATGGTTTCCACAAGACATTTTTTGAACTTTTTATTGGTTTTTATAAACATATTTTTGCATGAAAGTATTTTTATATTATTAATACAATATTTATATTATTCTTAAACTTTTTTTTTTCAAATAGTTAGGATTTTATAAACATTAAATAATTTTATTTCCATTTCAAAAATTTATGTCTAAATGGGTGAATTTTAATATTATAAATTGACCAGTTTTGGCTACCCCATTTATTGTTTGATTCTAATTAACGATAATATTCTGGCCCAAGAAGTTGAGGATATAATACAGTTATACATACTAGGTCGCTTTCTAACATCAGCTTATACGGCTATGATATATGATCAACCATAAGTAGATCTTTATTATGGTTTTATTTCAACGTGGGCCATTATATCTCAGCGGAACGGAACGGAACTCAAGGATAGCGGGAGTTTGTTTTCTCCCTACTAATTGCAGAACCTGGACAAATGTCCCTTGCTGCTGTGTCTTTCTATTTTATTTGGCGGGTTATCATCTGTTTTGTGGCGGTTATAGATTTTATTTATGTACGGATTTCGTATTTGCGTTCCGGTCCCTTAAACCAATGAGAAACAATTGACTGGGGCTGATACGGGGATACTAAACGTGTATGTGCTTTGTACTTTCGTTCAAACAGGAATTTGTCTTCCGTGGGGGCCTTAGTGTTTGGAGGAAGCTTTTCAGATACACGTGTGTCCGAGAAGGGTTTGGTAGGATAGCGTTGACACCGTCAATGTGCTGGTTCACCTGAAACAGATATAAAAAGGAGACATGTTCTATATTGTAAGAAAGATATAACAGACTTGCGTTCAGGACAATATGACAAACCTCTCATGTTTCAACCTACTTATTAAATTTGTAAACTTTTAATCTTTGTTTTTTTTTTTATGAAGCGCGGCAAAATCGCTCTTAACGTTCCCGCTCGCCCGCGCGCGCAAAAAAACACCCTAATAATGTCGAAAAATATTAGTTAGGATAGTATGGGCTTAGATTCAGATGTTTTCAATAAAATGTGAAAGTTAACAAATTATTTTATTTATCATTTTGAATTAAGTGGTCTACTAGTAGTTAACACTACTAGTTCAGGTAAGCTACATTTCCGTTAGTAATAGTCACTACTAGTTCAGGTAAGCTACATTTCCGTTAGTAATAGTGACTGTTAAATTAGGTTGGGATCAACAAAATACAAAGTCAATAGATTTGGTATAAAAGGTTTAAAGATACTTTATTTTATTTTGTTATTTAACTGAAGACTTTCACTAACTTAACCGTAGACAATGAAAAGGGTCTGACTAGGTAGCAGCGTCTATCTATTTCCCGTTGAGGACACCTTTGGAGCATAATAAAACAAAACCATGTGTTTTGACACACATTAAGCACTCGTTTGGACATTAGATTTTATCTATATCTATACATTGTAGGATATTATAATAGAGTAGATTAAATTAATATTGGTTCATGTATTTATTTTTCATATTTGAATAAAATACAACCCAACTAAATGTTTAATTATTTGTTAAGCACTAGGAAGCGTGTTATATCGGGGTAAATAAAACTGATTTAAATTTGGTCAAAAAAAAAACCGTATGTCTATACATTTATGAACTGTAACAACTTTACGCGCACATCTCTTTTTTAATGACCTCGCAATAAGGCCCGCAATCATTTGTGGGAGTTCCCTGTTGGCTCACCCGATGTAGAGGCTCCTGACCTGGTTTATCATACACAAACCCTCGTCCCGCCTTTACACGGTGGTTCATCTAACACGGCGTGAGGCCTTTTCCTCACACCTTACGGTGTAGGGTCCTCTCGGCAGATGTCCTTGAGATGGCTGTGCTTATCCGGTCGCTCTCCCGAACAGTACACGCGCCTGTGCTACGCCCAATTCCGACACGATTTTTATATCTGCGTCGTAGCGAAGTGTGGCGTTTCTGACAAACCACGGCGCTCCAAAAATCGTCCGCAGCGCCACGTTTTGGACGGCCGCTAGCTTTTTCTGGAACGTAGAGCACAACAGAGTCCCTCCATGCCGGATAGGCGTATGTCAGAATTGGCCAGATGTATAGTCTGTATATGAGTCTCTTAGTCGCCAGCAGAATGGGGCTGGCTCGAATAAGCACTGGGTATAAGGAAGCCCTGGCGGCCTTTGCCCTCTGAGTAACATATTTTACATGTTCCCTTAAGGTAAGCCGTTTATCCAGGACTACTTCCAGATATTTAACTTTCGTTTCAAAGGGTATTTTGCGAACTGTCTTGCCAGTAGGTAAGCTTATTGTAGGTAGCTTGACAGTAGGTAAGCTTATTAGCTTGACATGGCGGCCAGGCACCGTCGTTTGAGCGAGTTTATATAGAAGGCCGTCATGCCAAACGTTATTGAAGACTTTAGCCACATCCAAGAAAACGGCCGCGGTCACCGCTTTCCTATTCAAGCCTCCGACAAGGATATCCACAAGGCTAGTTGGAGGGTCGTCGAGTGGCCTTCTCTGAACCTGAACTGCTCAGATCGAACCTTCGGCCACGGAAATCGTCGAAGTCGCTCGAGGAAAATTCTTTCAAACAACTTTAACAATGTCGGTAGTAAGGAGATCGGCCTGCAGTTCGGGGAGAATATAGTCTTTTCCCCGGTTTGAGCAGGCATACCGCCTTCACCGTTTTCCAGCACTCTGGAAAATACCTTGCGTACAAAATGGACGTGAAAAGGGTGGCCATGATCGCTATGAGAGCGTGGGGAACGATCGCTATGAGAGCGGGGAATATGCTCGGGCCTTGATCCCGTCCACCCCTGGGGACATATCGGGGCTTGTGGCTTTGATAGCCGCGGTCACTTCTGCTTCAGTGACGTGGACTATTTCACGCGGGGCTTCCTCTATCTGAGCGAAATATTTCACGAGAAAAGAGTCCACCTCGGTTGCATGGTCGTTGTTCGGGCCGGCGGGGTTTGGAGTGAACTATTCCGCCAGTTTTTCCACGAAAACCTTCGCCCGATCCGATTCGAAATAAGCCAACAAACCTCGTCTCAGCACCGGATGGCGAGGCTTCAGAGATGTCGTCCGATATCGTGACGAGATAATCTGTCCAAGATTTTTCGCGATGTTTTGTCAGCAACACTTTCACCTTGTCCGTTTGTCTGTAAAATGCCCGCTTGTCATCGGGGAACAGGGTGAGGCGATATCTCCTCCTCAGTTGGCGCTTTTCAAGATCGCCTCGGAAATGTGATGTGGGAGATCGTTACGGAGGGACGTGCGGCCTTCTCTGTAGTGCTATAAGACAAAGCCTCGTTTATGGACAACGTGACGCGATCGACCGTATCGTCGATGTCCTCCGGTGTGGTCAGGAGTTCTGGATCTACCGGCCTAAAATCCCGTTGGAGAGCTTCATGGAGCTTTCTCCAGTTCACTGACCTTTGGTGGTGGGTCTCGCCCGGCCCCTACTAGACCCAACTCCAGTAAGACCGGAGAATGGTCTGGGCTGAGGTCCTCGATCGTTTCTATTGCGAACGGGATTTGTACCGCTCTCAGAATCACGATATCGAGCACGTCAGGTCTCGACCGACCATTTGCACTCACGAAGGTGGGCACTTCAGGGCCTGTTACGACTAGCCTGCGGGCCCTCGCTTCTTCGCATAACAACCTGCCATTAGCATTTATTACGTGGATATTCCAAGACGTATGCTTAGAATTGAGATGAATTCTTCTCGAAGAATTCTTCGAGAAGAAAGCCGCTCGAATTCTTCCGAGCGGCTTTCACAGCTCTCATTTTAACATTATATTACTAATTTGGCTCATTTTAACATGTGTTGTAATAGTAATATTATTTTAAATAAAATAATCGTTTTCGCTTGATGAAGGGACCATCTTGTATGAAGGGACCATCTCAATTTTCCAGCACGGCATCTAGGTCAGTGCCAGGTACAGCTGAGTTCGGTCTGTTATATGCCGAGACCAGACCTGCACATGTATGCAGGACTGTTCCATGACATCGGTGTGGACCTCGATCCGCATATACGTGATTCGTCTGTGGACTAAAATAGCGGTCCCGCTACTGGCGGGGCTTCGGCGTGGCACTACCCTGTCGATTCTGTAGGTGAAATAGCTCCAAAGGGTCAATGATTTGTCCGGCTTGAGGTGCGTTTCTGCTAACAGTATCACATAAATTTGTAGGTCATCGGCCAGACGGCATAGCTCCTCCGTCTTGCCTGCTACGGAACACGCATTCCACTGCACAGTCGCAGTTTGCCTAGCCATACCGGATGTATAAGGTCATGAGGCATTCAATCAAGGGCTGGAGTATGTCCCTAATAGATTTCGTCTGTAACAGGCGGGGCAATGCAGCCAAAATTTCGGGTAGGATGTCCTTTATTGACATCCTTGCCAGAAAGTCGTTCCCGGCGCTCTCCTTCGAGGACGCGGCTTCTGGCTTTTTCCCGTTGGGGCGGCTGGGTGTTTTTTGACTCGGCGCCTACCTTTGATGGGCGCCGAGTCAAAAATTATCGAACAAATGAATCAAATATTGACTCAGCGCCCAGAGGGTGGGCGCCGAGTCAATATTCTATTCATAATCCTTTTCACGGGAATTCAGAAATTCTGGTGCAGGATTTGTTCAAGCACCCGCCTCAAGAAGGCGGTTCAAAAAGTGGCAACGACTCCTGGTCGCAAGTCCCTGTTACGAGCAAAGGGGTCTTTATCCTTAGTCCTGCTCGCGCTCTTTTAGAGTGGGTGCTGTAATCTGTAACTGTGTGTTGATCTTTGATTTCACACATTTGATCCAGTAGCGGCGAAGAGGTGCAAAGAGTGACTGACAGGAGAATACAGAAGGTCTCCACTCCTGCTGTCTGTGACTCGCTGCAGGAAGGCGTCACGCTTGTGGGCCTGTGCCCAATATTTGTAATAGAAGGAATACAGTGAGCATTTTGTTCATATACTGTTAGGTCAGGGCATCTCTGACCATGACAGATGTTAGTGAGGTAGGTAAGAAGCCTAGCCAGAGGAGGGGCCGGAGCCTTATCCTTCAGCCTCCTCGAAAATTGGTCCTGACAACAATAGTTCAGAGGTAGATATAGGGGTGACCACCCAGGAGGGTATGAACCCACTTACTGAAGAGTTTTTGCAAGCCGGGGGCAGGCCTGGCAGCTCTGCTCCTTTGGCCTGTGATGTTTTGGCAGAACTGGATGGCTTGTCTTCCTATTTAGCAAACCCCAAGTGTACTAGTGATGCTAACAAGAGGAGATTATTGCCCCGACTCGAATTCTTCCAAGCGGCTTTCACAGCTCTCATTTTAACATTATATTACTAATTTGGCTCATTTTAACATGTGTTGTAATAGTAATATTATTTTAAATAAAATAATCGTTTTCGCTGGAAATATTGTTTTTCACAATTAAAAATTAAGCCATCCTGAAACTAGGTTTTTCTGTTTAAGTAATGTTATGTTACTTCAGACATTAATGTAATCTTTATTGGGGGATCTTTATTATCAAAATATCAGACTTGGTGTGGAGATTTTTCACAGTTTTTTCATTCATAAGATTTCTGTCCTTTTTAACAAACTAATAATTTGTTTTATTTTCATTATAACTTAGATTAACATTTAACATAATACATTTATAAACATTGTTTATTCATTTACGTTATTTACACTAGCAACGTTTTTTTTTTTTTTTCAAGAATTAAACCAGGTTTATGAAAATATTTCAATTTTAAATGAGTGCAAATTGTTTTGATTTAAATTATACATGACATCAGTAATATGGGTACTTAATAGGTTGATGAATAAATATCTAAAATATGACTCTTGTAGTAACCTATGTCATTCTACTTTTTATGTAGACAGAATGGAAAAACCCTCTGTAAAAATAAAAAGGTGAAAAATAATATAACACATGAATAAGAAATGTAAATGGTGATATATGATCTATTTCATATTTCAAATTGATTGATTTCATGAACACTTGTAAAGGTTAGCTCAAAGTGAGGCAAGTGGAAAGAACACACTAGTTATAACTACTAACAATATTCTTGATATTTTTGGAGTTTGAAAGCCAGCTGATATTTAATAATGACAATTCAGTTTATCTTAATTTTTTAATTTTGAAATCAGAAAATTTATTTAAGAGTGTCATACAGCAATAATAGAAAGTATTGAAGATTTTTCTCATTTAATTTAATTGAACATATCATGTTGCTTTTGACTTTGTCATTCATTGTTATGGCTTAACTTACCTGCACGTAAATTATCTTGCTGCACTGATTATCTCTTATCTAACTGAACATAAGTATAAAACTTCTGTAGTAAAATATTGCATAAGATAGTATATCTGTTGGAGAAATATATATGGAGTACCACAGGGATCCATTCCTGGGCTGTTGTTTTTTTTTTATCTGTGTAAAAGAAAATCTTAAGTTGTAGTGTTAATTTATTTAGTTTGTTGGTCATAAAACTGCACTAATTAAGGATAGTACAATTTTGGAACTTACTGCACCTGTTGCAGGTAAATTTAAGTCCTTGTTTACTACTTGCTTATTTATCCTGGTCCTACAGTTCACCATGGACTTTCGTTTCATAGCAATTTTCTTAGACAAGATGGAGCGCTGCTGTCTTCATACCTTTAATCCTGCAAGAAGCCCCTAGCGTAGTTTTTTGCCAGGTTTCGTTACCTTAGCCAATAAGGACTCATTTAGAGATTCTGAGCGTTTACCCTCATACTACTATAAAAGGATTTACTAGTGGGAGCAAATTTTATCCCTTGCATTACTCAGATTTACTGCTAACATCATATTGGGATATCTACTCTTAAGTTATCCAACAGCCATTTTTCCAAATAACATAACACTAGTGATTGCAGGCTGCTACTCTGGAAGTGTTCCAGACGTAAAGGAATGATCAGTCTGTAGGAAATGCAGTTTACCATCTTACTTGGGGCCTGTCTTGTTTACTAATAATAATATAGTTATGAACAACTCAAAAGCTAAAATAATAAGTTAAATTAACTGAAGTGGGGGCCATTATTGTGTGTAGATTATATTAATGGTCTTGCCAAATCACATAATTTTCTAGGTTTAAAAGAATTTTATAATGGGGGGAGTCCACATTGGTTATTGTTATCAAAGCAAATCATTTCTATATGTTTTGCTTTTTTTGTTATCTCCCAATTTTTTAATAAAAACTGTGCTTTCTATTACACATATATCCATTTATTGCTTTCTTTTGGAATCTTTTTATGGAGAAGCACAAATGAACATAAATGAGTGTTTCAAGTTCAAAAAAAAAACAATCATTTAATTTGTTCCTAAACATGTAAGTCATTTCTATATTTAAGATGTTTGATTTCACCAGCTTATATGGTCTTGAAGCATTACTATATGTTAACAATCAAATATAAAGATTAAATTTTAAATATGATTATAATACTAGAAGAAAAAATATACAGCTTCCTAAACACTAACATCTTGTGAAAGGAGTCCCCAGTAAAAAGGAATTAAATTTTGTAATAAATTGTCTGAAAAAATAAATTACTCAGCAGTTGAACTTAAAAAATGTTTATGATGTACTTTTTAACAAAAAAAAAAACATACTATATAAACTGTATGGTAATTAGTACATGTTACAAACATTTTTAGTATTTTTTTTTAAATTTTAATTTCTAGTTTATTTAAATTTACATTCTATAACCATTATTTGACTTAAAATTGCATTTTGTGGCCAAATAAACAGTTTGATGTAACTGAAAATTTAAAATAGGAATCTTCACTCAATCTTTCATTTTATAAAATCTAGACCTATCATAGGTATTTTCAGCGTTCAATGAGGTACCATGAGCGTTCAGTGAGGTACCAATGATCTATATATGATTATGTCTGAAAATATTTTGTTTGATCTTAATGTGGTTTTCTTTTTAATTAATAATATTATGAAACTTAAAAATAAATTATTGTCTAAACGCAGCAGAATTTATCTCTCTACGTTGTGTATGAAGTGGGAATGTTATATTGATATCATAGGAATTTTTCTATGAGTTTTTGTTATATTTTTACATTTCTGTTTATGATATTTATTTTTTATCATTTTTTTTTTGTTAATATTCTTAATTTATTTATTTTTTACTTATCTTGATGAGACATCTTTTTTTATTATATTTGTAGATTGAAAGATTCACATACAGTCATTCTTGGGGAAGAGGTTCAAAAAAATAGTTGCTTATCAAGCATATGGGAATGCATTAAAAAGAAAGAAGCATTAAGATTACGAGTTACTGATAGACATACAGCTTTGCAGGTAAACTTGTGTTGTTTACTCTCAGTATAATTTTATAATGTAGTTATTATCTTTTAAGTTTTTTATTTTTTTTATTTAACACTTTCCTCTATATTTAATGAAATTATGAATATTTTCTGAAAAATTGTGAATTAACTTAATAACTGCTTCTATATTATAATGTACAGGGTGTCCATAAAATCTTTCCATGATTACAAAAATTTAATACAAAAAAACTATTACAGTTAGAGTTGTGCAGATTGTGGCAAACGATAGAAAAAATTATGAAGTTTTTTGTACCATGTCAATAAACTTCAACATGTGTGCCTTTTGTCACTCACAGAATGTCCAACCAATAATCAATTTCACGCCATGTGTTGGTCAGCACATTTTCTTCAGTAATACTAGCAACAGCTTCAGTTATTCTTCATCTCAATGTGTCCAGATCAGGTACGCGTATTGCATGGACTCTGTTCTTAACATAACCCCAGAGGAAAAGTCTGAGGGATTTATGTCTAGTGATCATGGTGGCCAGGGAGTGGAATCATCGCACCCAATCCATCTGTCATGAAATGATTCATTGAGAGATTCCCAAACTAGTAATCCCCAATGTGGTGGTGCGCCATCCTGCTGGAAAACCACCCTGGGTTGCAAGTCATTTAGCAAATTGTTGCAGCATATCCAGGTAAATGTTAGCTGTTATTGATTGCTCAATAAAAAAGAAGGACCAATGATACTGTTGTGCATCAAACCGCACCACACTTCACTTTAAGGAAATCTCTAATTTTTTCGCTGGTAAAGTATGGATTTTCTGAGCCCCATATTATCACATTATGCCTGTTTACTTTCCCTGAGGTGTGGAACTCATTGTTATCAGTCCTTTGCAAAATTTTGATTGCAAAGGCAGCACAAGGAGGGCCATCATCTGTTTGTAATGTTGTAATATTTGAACTTTATACGCATACAACCTTAGTTTCTTCTGTAGAATTTTGTGCAGTGTTGACTGGAAAATCCCTAGTTCACAAGATGCCTGGTGGATAGACTTGGAAGGACTAAGTAGAAATGCTTGCTGCACAACTTCAACATTCTCTTCACTAACGGTTGGTTGCCCTGTTTGTGGAAGGTCGACTACACCTCCACTCTTCTTAAACTTTGCAATGATACTCTTGCTATCAGGTGCTGGTTGTTCATATTTCCTTCTAAAATTTCACTGCACATTAATCAGTGATATCGACTTGTGATACCACAACACACATTGCGCTTTCTCCTGGATTGACACCATTTTATAAAAAATTGATCACAGTGCCCTCTACCTGCAACAAACCAATATAAAAAAAAACTTCATAATTTTTTCTTTCTTTTGCCACAAACCACACAGCTGTAATTGTTTTTTTCAATATTTTTGTAATCATGGAAAAACTTTATGGACACCTTGTATTAAGTCAATGATACAATTTTTTACTTTCTCATATTTTGTAATAAATATTTTATTTACTCTCTACAGACAAGGAGGTATGATTTTAATGGTATTTGTACATATATACACAACATAGTTCCTCCCAGGGAGGAAAAGTCAGGAAATATAAACTTAGTCAGAAAAAGTTAGGAATTTTTAGAAAAAATCAGGAAAGGTCAGGAAAAATTGCAAAAAAATTCAGAGAATTGCATTTATATTACTGAATGAAGATTATGTTATTAATAAAATATTTTTTAAGTTATGCCAAAATATATTTGATATACTTTCCCGGTATTGTGACGACCCCATCGCCCAGAACCTTGTAACTGTGTACATCAAGCAGCCATTAACATGTACTGTACTTACTTAATTCCCAAATTATTCTTTTATTCTAAAGGAAGAATATTCCAAACTGCAGTAAATTTTAACAAAAAATTACCATTGAAAAATTTAAAGGTAGTTTAACTGTTTTCTTGAACCACCTTGAATTTTTTTTGTATTTTAGGAATTTAATTGCTTTTAAATGGCCTTTAAAAAGACTCTGTTTAATAATCAGTGGTTAGATATAAACTTACATCTAGAATTCAGTTGATTGAGAAGAGACAGAGATGTGTATCATGCTTTTTGTGATGTGTGTAAAAAACATTTTAGACTGGGCAATATGAGCCAAAAGGTAGACACTTTATACAGTAAAGCAATTAATGAAATAATTAAAATAAAGAATTCTCAGCCTTCACTGAAACGTTTTTTATCTCCCATTGGTACTTTGGATATTATGTGGATTTTGAATGTTGTACAAAATAAGTTATCTATAAGTTCATGTGAAGATATTGGTGCAACTTTTTAAATTATTTTTCTTGATAGTTGTATAGCATCAAAAATCCAGCTTGAAGCTACTAAATGCTGTTATGTCGTTAATCATGGCCTTACACCATACTTTGATGTCTACATCACCTTTGATATGTACATCACCTTTGTTAGTTTTATGAGCATTAATTAATTGGTATCTATCTAAATGACTGTAATGTGTCATTATATTCAGTTAATTACATTAGGGATCCAGAATTTTTCTGATTGCTTTATAATTTATGAATTTGATTACTATTACTCATAAATTAGCATTAGAATTTAGAAAGAACAATAAAAAATATTTCTAATTTAAATATTTTTTATATAATTTGATTTTTTGCACCTTTATGTATGGTATGATATGGATTATTGTGGTTATGATTTTTTTTTTAATGAATTTTTTTAACTAATAATATTGTGCAGGTATTTTTTTCTGTTTATTTTTATCTTTCCTAATTAATATTACATAACTATTTTAACATTTTGAATGTTACATACATTTCATGAAACTAAATTCAAAAATGATTATATTTGAATTTTTCATGTTGTGGAAATTTTATAGTTAGCAACTGTATTTTTTTAATGAATTTTATAGGTTACTGTGCTAAAGAGTAAAGATCAACCAAATGAGTTGCTGATTATCGGAAACACCCATTTATACTTTCATCCTGATGCAGATCATGTTAGACTCCTACAAGCTGGGATTATCATAAGATATCTTACACATTTTATTTCAGTTATAGCTAGTACTGTAAGTATGGTTGTAACTTTTGTAATTGGTTAATGCATTTAAGATTTTCTTGTACATTACACAGGTCTAAAAAAGTTTTATAACACGAAAAGTTTTGGCTTATTCTTATGTATTTTATGATTCTGAATCCAAATATGATCTCAGAATTTGTCCTAATGCTTTATTGTTTGTAATTGTTACTCGTATAAAATGAAAATTTATAAATTATTTATTTTCTCAATTAAGACTAAACAATTGTAAAGATTTGTTGTGAGTCAATGTTTATGTTAATAATGAAATATGATTGTCTGAAAATATTTATAAAAGAGTGAAACAGTTGGAGGAATGACCAGTGTAACTAATAAGGTGTTGCATTATAGAATTAATAACAGTGATACTAACTATTTATTATTATTACTCATTCCTTCTAGGAAAATTAATTTATCACTTAATGATTTAATTAATAGCCTGTATTAATGATCATAATTGATATAGTCATTCAGTCGCTATTTTAACTATGGAATAACCCAGATCAGAGAATCAGTTTTTTTCATAGACTTTCATAGAAGCACTATTGTGAGTTTGGTCTTTTGTTTTATTCTTACACTTTTGATGTAGACATATTATTTTTTTGTGCTTCATTCTTATTGTTTTTTTGTTAGTAATTTATATAAAAATGCCTCATAGCTGTATAAAACATCCTAAGAATTTTTTTATGTGTGTAGTGAATATACTTTTAAATCCCTCCACCAAAAAAAAATATTACGCTCTGACTTAAAGATTAATTCTATTTATAAAATCGAATTCATTGATCCAATAGAAGATTAGGACAAGTCTTGAGCTGTTCATATTTGGTGTAATTTTTGTAACTTTACTAAGCAGTTTGCTAAGTGGAAAGTCGCAACATATGTCTTGTACTGCTCTTTGATATGCAGATAATCTAAGATACTTGATAGACTGTTATTTCAAAGCAACTCAAGTAAATTTAACAAATTTGTTGCATGTTCTAGTTTTTTCTGTCATGATATCTGTTCCACATAGTGAACTTATCCATTACAGTTCCACCAGAAAAACGGAGTTTAGAAGAAAATGTGACAATGAAGAAGGCTATGGTGATTTAAAAGGTAATGAAGAAGAAGAGGATCCAGATTTCTAAGATGAGAGCACTGAATCTCACAAAATTACTAAAGCAAAACTTAATGATTTGATTTGTGATCTTAATTTGTCTCTAAAATGCAATCATAGTTATTGACTTCAAGGTTAAACACTGGAACATTGAAAGTGGCACTGAAATAAGTTTTTTCCACATTAGGCAGCAAGAATATCAGTACCTGTTCTCCTTACATATAATATAATGTATTGTAACAATGTAAACTCATTATTGCCTTTACTAGAATAGCATCACAATCTTGCAAAATGGAGATTGTTTGTAGATTTCTCTAAAAACATTTGAACACCTCTCTCCTTCATAGGTGAAATGAGAAACCATGAAGTCTGTTTGCTTATGCAGCACTAATGGAGATATATTAAAATATGATATATGATATATTTTACTGATAATGATGCAGTATGAAAAGTATTTTGGAGATCTAAAGATGATAGTCTATTGCTTTTTAATTAGTGCTTTTTAATAAGAGTAGGGCAATAGTAACAAAAAATCACTACATTAAAAAAGATTGGCCAAAGACAGAAGCACTCATAGCTAGGCAGAAAAATGTGTCAAGATCTTGTGAATCAAAACATGTGTGTTCTACACAATTACACATAAAACTTGGTTTGATAAAAAATGTTATCAAAGCAATGGATCATAATGACCAAGGTTTCTTATATCCTAAGAGCCCGTTTCCTAGTATCAAGGAGGCAAAAATCAAAGAAAAAATATTTGTTGGACCACAGATAGGTAATCTAATTAAGGATTCAAACTTTGAAAGGAGTTTGAATGAGTCTGAGAAAGCAGCATGGACATAGTTTCAAAATATTTTTAAATCATTCCTGGGCAATGCTTGGTGAATGCTTTCATTTGGATCTATCAATGATGAAACTCAGTACCAAGGAGAATGGAGCTCAAACATGTTTGCCGATTACTACTGCTGAAGAGGGACATTCCAGAGGCTGAATATAGGAGAAAACTGAAGGAAAACAGCTATTAGGTAAGATAATTTCATATGATAAGCTATATAATGCCTTTAAAACATCGGTTTTCTTGAAATTCATGTTACTAAAAACCTTGCCCTTAATTTAATTTTTTGTTTGCAACTTTGAAATCAGAGAAGGAAGATACTATAAACACACCTTATTGAATGCATGTAAGAAAAAAACATTTTTTAGACCAGTGTTATTACAGACTTGCTTAACTGATCTGGCACAAGTGAGTGGGGGTATTTAGTGATCAACCTACCCACTTTAACTCACCGGGTTGGTCTAGTGGTTAACACGTCTTCCCAAAATCAGCTGATTTGGAAGTCGAGAGTTACAGCGTTCTAGTAAAGCCAGTTATTTAAAGCCAGTTCAGTTTGTAAAGCCAGTTCTAGTAAAGCCAGGAAGTCCTAGTAAAGCCAGTTATTTTTACTCGGATTTGAATACTAGATCGTGGATACCGGTGTTCTTTGGTGGTTGGGTTTCAATTAACCACACATCTCAGGAATGGTCGAACTGAGAATGAACAAGACTACACTTCATTTACACTCATACATATCATCCTTATTCATCCTCTGAAGAATTATCTAAATGGTAGTTACCGGAGGCTAAACAGGAAAAAGAAAGAAAGAAGAACCTACCCACTTTACCTAAATAACAAAACAAAAACTAACCAGCACAGAAACATTACATCACACTATTATTAAAAATAATGATTAAAATAGCTTTCAGAATTCAAAAAGTAGGATACAATAGCTTCCAGAACAAAGGTAATAAATTATACACAGTGCACAATACATTTAGTACATTAGAAGTTTAGATCTTTGATTGCTCTGCTTGAACAGTCCTTCTTTGGATGAAGAAGTGCCCTGTTGTTACATAAAAGAATTCACATTACTTAGAATGATTGTGATGGCTAGTTATCAACCATCTCATATATAATGCTTACAGATAACAACATAATCATGTGCAGGATATTATCACTTAAAATTCATTATCACCATTAACAATGTCCTCAAAGAAATATCTCCCTATCATTACAAATTTGAAATTGTATACCATGTAGTCACATATTCCCTGTGAAGTTTTCTTTGTGTAGTATCAAATCTTTAATGAAAATTTTACTTATTTATACATCTTGAGATATAAAAATGAGCTTTAAAGTTGAAAGGATAGAGGCACTATCTTCTATGGTTTTAAAATTGTTTCAAGACAACATTCTACATAACACTCAGTTAATTCATATAGAGCCATCATATTATTATAATGAGATTTAAAATCTTCGCCAAAATTCTCTCTATACACTTTGATCTGAAATCCCTAAAAAGATAGGGATTAGTTTATAACTAAACAATGGGGTGAAAACATACTGTGTTTATCCTGGTAGCTTCAATATTTTGGGCATCCACATCCTAAAAGTTTTTTCAGTATAATCTTTTCATTTAATTTTTTTTTTTTTAAACCAAAAGTTATAGTTTATTACAAGTTTATTTACATTATTAATATCATATTCCTTTTAAGAAAAGTTGTGTTTCAGTTTAATTTAAATCGTCTTTGAAATAAACAATGAGTTCAGTCATTACTTTTAAATATTGATTCAGTAAAAAGAACTTGTTCCCCAAACTGCCGATGTTGTTTACTAAAATCGTATGAGTAATAATAGTTCTAATTATTAACAATACTTTCACCCATTTATACAAGATAGTCCCAATGCTACAAGAATAATAAAATTTTCAAAACAATTTCCAGACCTTTTTTCTTTACTAGTACTTTTCAAGAGGATGGTTATAAAATTATTAAATAAATTTAATGTAAGCAGAGTTGTACTGCATGTTTTAATTTATTTTATTTTTTTAGATATTTTTAAAGAATACTTTATTTTTTTTTTACTTTTGTTATTATTTTATGATTTTTTTCTGAGGCAGAATCCTGACAGTCATGTTTCACTTATGATTTGTGGAGATTTCAACAGTGTTCCAGAATGTGGAATATATAAGCTAATGACAAACAAACATGTTCCTCAGGACTCAATTGATTGGAAGAGTAGTAAGTGTTGACATTTTTTTTCCATTCTGTTGTCAACTTTTTTTCTTAATTTTAACTTTCTCTTCATGCAAGAGTGTGGTTTTAAACACCTTAACCATATTTATTTTATGTGAAAAGGCATACCCGTACATTGTATTGAGTAATGCATTACCTTAGATTTAAAATGTTTTTTAACCCAGTCATGTAATTTCTTTTTTGCTATAAATGCAGTCATATTATTTGTGAAGAAGGTAATAATGGTGTGGTATTTAGGGAAATATAATTTAAAATTATAAAAGAACGGCAAAGTTGAGAGACCCCCACATTCAAATTTATGAAGTGAAAACTTACATTTTAATTTTACTCATTTGATTATAATTATTATAAAGGTATGACTAGCCAGTTATAAGGTGCTCCTCTGATTCTACCATTACTCAATTTTATTCATTTGTAAGATGTGGGGAACTAAATCAGATATTTTATTTAGATCACAAAAATAGAAAAGTGATTTTTTATTTATCTAATCTGGAATACATGTTGAGTGGAAAAAATTGTCTTAAAGTCATGTTATCATAAATATATTTTTCAAAGAAAAATTTAGAAGATTGTTTTGCATAATTCTTTTTGAATAAGTTAGAAAATATGATGACAAAACTTGTGTGTAATTTTGCAAATCAAATATAGAGAATCTTTCTTACAGAGGGAATTGATTGGTTTGCTTGGCATTTCTCCTGCCACCACCCCATTCAGTCACCCTAAAGCATAAGACCAAATGACTGTGCCAGAAACAGTTACTGAGCCTCAAAACAGCCTCTCTACATAAATAACTATATATAATATTTTTTCTCTTTTTCATTTTTGCATTTGTATATCAATTGTTATACAAAGAAAAAAAGGACGAGACAATAGTGTAATTTGAAGTTATTTATTGCCTTATTCTGCTGGTAGAATAATTTTGTTGAAATATTAAACACTCGAATTTGTATTTATAGATTTAAATGAAGCAGTAGAAGGCTTAGAATTACACCAACCGTGGAATCTAGCAAGTGCTTGTGGGACACCAAAGTATACAAACTTTACTGTGGGATTTGCTGATTGCCTTGATTACATATTCTATCAGACTGACAGACTTGCTGTCAAACAGGTGAGTTATAATTACATGCCATGACTAAATAGTGACAGATTTATATTAAATTTCAGAAAAAATTCTAAGTAAATATAAATAAGATCTTTTTTTTTAATTTAGCAATGATTTTTTTGTAACTTCAGTTAGGCTGCTTTTAGCCAATTATAATGGGAGCTATAAGATTAAAAAATTAAATAGCAAAATATTTTTGTGTAAAAACACTTTGAAATAAGTTGATCAGAACAACTGCACAATATTTTTCATATCAAATAGATGGATATTTCTAAAACCATGAAAAGAGATCACATAATTTTTACTTAAATGGGAAATTGATTTTCTTCATTTCTCCTTCTCAAGTCGTACTATTTTTTTCTTTCACTTGCTATACTCATTTAATTTCTATAAACTAGCAATACTGCAAGTGTATTACTTAGTAACTAATTTTTAAATGCACTCTCCTCTTGACAGGTGTTACTGTATTTAAATGTATATTTCCTTGATTTTTAAACATATTTCATTTAGTAACATGCTAAGTTTGATTATTTATTTGAGAAAAAAGTGAATTTTTTTTTCATGCCTCTTGGCAGGTGTATACATAAAATAATGCATTTAAGGGTATAAATTTATTATCAAGAATTAAAAAAAGTCATGTTGTCAAAAACTAGCTTTAAATAAATTTTCTCATCATTAATAAGTTAAACAAAATAAGCACAAATTAATTTTTTTATGTGTTATCATATTGAAACCAATTATTAATATAAAATTAATTTTAATTTTTATATATAGAACGATTAAAACTTTAAACTTCTTAAAGAACATTATCTTTTTGGGAATATAGCAGTCATTTCAACACCAAAAATAGATTAACATGCCTAAGTCAACAAATATCAATTATTACATGAGTTCTAAAGTCATTCATTTGCTATTTAAAAACATTTGTTTTATTTCTCCTTTAATACCACTAAGTAATCAATAACATTTATGCTTGAAAGTAGCAAACTTGCATTAGAAAGTGGTATATTGTTTCAGCTTCTAGCATATTACAATGTTAAATCACATTGTAAAATTGGATACAGGTGAAATAACAAGTGCCACTTCTTTCCAAGGTTTATTTTTAGGTTGTCCCCTTAAGTTAAATATGTGTAACCAAATTACTTTCTGATATGTACTTAAGTTATTAGCTGATTGATATTGGCCAGAAATCTTATTGTGCAGGTTCTTTATAGAAATATTTAATATGATACGTCAATCCTGGAATGTAAAATACAGGTCCAAACGGTTCTTCACCAGTACATTGATGGCATTTCTCCACAGTTTTTGCAGTTTCCACCATTGTTCATTATTTTGCATGTATTCACCAATATCTGGATCCACAAAATTATACCTAAAGTTGAACCATACTCATATATATATTGACATCCAGCTGTTCAGATTTGTGATGTACCCTTACATGAATCACTCTTTAATGTTTGCTTTTGGCATATGTTTTTGTGCAAGGGAATTTGATAGGAATAATTTGCAGGAAGGACACTTTTTGTTTATCTAAAAATTCCATCAAATATCTACTGTTGTGTGAAAGAATATATCTGGCACAATTTTTTCAGAGGATCGTTTCTGTAATACTAGTTGTGAATATTAGCTTATTACAGATATTAGATGCTTAATAGAAAAGATATTAGTGAACTGTATGAGAACTCTCTCACTTATTTGTTCCAATTAGCCATATGCATTGTTATATAGTTATCTAAACTGGCAACTGTATACAACATGCTCTGCTAGTATGATACTTGAATGTCTGTATACAACTTATGAGTTTAAAATCTATAGTTGCCTAGTAAAATTTTGTAATAAAGCCAAATTTCTCCCCATTAATGCATAAGTATCCTAACGCATACGAAAAATTCATTTAAAAAAATGTAATAATGAAAATTTAGTTCTCTAATTTAAATATAGTCCTACTAAATTATATAGAAACAAATTACCTGGACTTTTATAAGTGGAAATGGTAAAGGGGTTATAATAAACATAAAAAAAATAAATACGTGAGCAGGGGTGGTAGAGGGATGATTTGTGGAGGGTTGGAAAGAGGTGGAAAATGGTATTATTGCGATTTCTGGCAAAGGTTGACGTCAAAAAAATTATCCAATACAAATGTTGTAGATCGTACAAAAATCTACAACTTTTGTAAAGATCACTTTTTAACATAACGTCAAAATTTTGGAAAAAAATGCGAAAAGTCGTTTTTCTTTTCTTTTTTTTTGTTTTTGTAAAAATAATTTAATTTTGATGAAACTTGGTGAAGTATACCTTTTTGTATCTTAAATAACCACAAATTTTTTTTAGATAAAAAAATCAATAAGTTTCTGAGTACTCATTTTTTCCGGTCCGAAACACTTTAATTTTTTTTTTAATTCTACTTAGAAAAATCATTGTACAGAGTTCTGCCAGTGCTTATGTTTTTTGTTTTGGCATATGCTTTTTGCTAGAATAAAAAAAATCTATAATCACAATTCAGAAGCATGCTTAAAAATGCAAAAAAAATAACTCTTGCAACAATGAATTTTTCAGTAATTGTGGATAATTTGTTTAAAGTTTTAAAAAAATTCAAAAACTGATTACACCATTCAGTTGTATGGAAAAAAATGCAAAAGAAACTGTGTTTCATTGTATGACCTGAAACTTTATTTTTGTACAGTATTGCTATAAACATTTAAGTCGAATAATTCTGTGTACCGAAGGATCTAAAAAAGAGCGGCAAGTGGGTGTGCAGCTCTGTTCCCACTATCACTTTTCCCCGACGGGGAGTCTTATTCTTTAAGACTTTGGGGATTGGCATCCTCACGGGCCTATCCTCTGCTGCTTTTCTTCCCACTACACAGTAAGCTGCAGAACACTTTCCACTATACACCTATACTGCACCAAGAACACTACGCAAATTACAACATATACCCTTACACAACAACATCCAACACAATTTTTTCCTACATTTACACTTGGTGGTGTTGTGACATCTTACGAAACGCAACCATAACCCAAGGTGGGAACTATCATGCCGATGGGTGAATGGCTCTACGTAGTGAGTCTCGAACGATGTCCTCTGGGCACCAGAGCAAACCCAGTTGTATTTAGCTCTAGCTTCAGTACGCGTGCACTCTGCTGGAGTGGTCTGTTTTATCACCGGTACTCGTGGGACCAAAATGTCAGTTCCAGATAATAATACTATGATGGTTGGTGGTCCATCTGAAAATAACCACCATTTTTAATCTTGTGAAAAGACCCCATTCAGCCTTATCTGACGAGGATAATAGCCTGGTAGAAGAGAGTTCATTAAATCGTAAATATAAAAACATATGTTTCGTTGTTCTCCGCAATAATCAGGAAGGCGGCTCCCTCCAAAATGTCCCACCTTTTTTGATAAACAAGGTTATAACAACCTCAAGCGGTTCCCTGAAAAATATTAGTAAGTTACAAGGCAGATCAATTATGATCGAAACTTTTAATGGTGAACAGAGTTGATCTATCTTACGTCTCTGTAATATGGGAGGTATAAATATCAGTGCAGAATGCCACAAAACATTAAATATGAGCCGGGGAGTAATTTTTTGTCGAGACCTTTTAGATATGGATATCACGGAATAGTTGATGAGCTTCGTCCCCAAGATGTTGTTGAAGTGAAGCGAATAATGAAATGACAGAGCGGAACAGAAGAACCGACACCGTCTCTTCCATCAGAGACATTCCATCTCTCTGTTCCACCAGAGAAGATTAAAGTGGGTTACCTCTCGGTTCGGGTACGACCATTCATACCCAACCCACGGCGATGTTTCAGATGCCAAGGATATGGTCACACTATAAAATCTTGCTCGACGTGCTAAAGAAGGTCACAATGACACTAACTGCGAAGAAAGTGAAAAATGTGTGAACTGCAGTGGTTCACATACAGCCCGCTCCCGAGATTGCCCAACCTTTAAAGAAGAAAAGGCAATTCTCAAAATCTGTAATGAGCAGAAGCTATCTTTCCCAGCTGCACACAGAGAATATAAAACGATAAATAACTCACGGAACCTGGTTAAACCATATGTATCGTTTGCCACCGCTACATCAAAATAAACTTCTACAAATGTTAGTAATCAGCAGTGCGGATCTTAAACCTCAAGAACTTGTTCAGGTGCTTTCTGACCAAGTTGCTTCACTTACAGCCACTATTTCAGAACTTACAAAGATGAACAAAAATTCTTTCATCGCAATTAGTAAACCCAACAGTGTGATCCCTCTGAAAGTTTTACCGGAACAGACAGGGATTATCACAGCTGGCAGTAAGCCACCTAATAAGCTCCCCGTAAAGGGAACCCACATAACCACCCCCTCTGGGATGTCATCTGCGGCATCTCATTCTAATAAATCTCCTCCACCATCACCTCATATACTGGAGGAAGTGGTTGAAGAACCACCCGACCCCAGGGCATCAGAGTTCTTTAAAATAAAAAATACAAAAAATAAAAACCAAATCACATACAACTAATTTTTTTATAGTTTCCTGAATTTATTATTTATTTATTTTTTACACTTATGAACATTATTCAGTGGAATGTTAGAGGTCTTCGGTCCCGCATTGAAGGTATTAGAGTATTGGCGCACGCACATGATCCACTAATCATGTGTTTCCAAGAAACTCATCTTCTGCAACATGACCCAATAACACTCAGAGAGTACTTCGGTGAGAGATTCGACTGTCTAGTAGACAGTAGAGAGAGTGGTGGAGTGGCTATTTATGAAGAATGGGGTGTCGGCTACAAGGATTCATCTAACCACTTTCATTCCTGCTGTTGCAGTAAATGTCTCTATCCCCTTCAAATTGCATATCTGCTACTTGTATGTCTTACCAAACACTGAGTTCAGTGCTCTAGATGTCTCAAATTTCCTCACGCAAATACCATCTCCATCGTTAATAGTAGGAGACTTCAATGCCCACCATCTTTCCTGTAGCTCAACCTTCTGCTCCACTCGAGGAAATATGATAGAGTGAGACAAGACTTGGACCTTTGAATACTGAATAATGGATCACACACATTCATGTCTTTATCATCTAGTACTGTATCTAACATCGATCTCTCCATATGCTCACCGAATTTACTCCCTTATCTTAATTGGTCTGTTTGTGATGCCTTCACGGCATTGATCACAGACCAATTATTATTGGTTTCGGTGTAGACCGCGAGGTCAAAAGAATGCCACGGAGATGGATTGTTGAAAAGGCGGATTGGAATGGATACCATAAAGCCTTCCAATCACAGTATGACGATGGTGCGAACATCCTTGACCAATGTTACTCTTTTACGTCCATGATACTTGAGAATGCCATCAGATATATCCTACAAACATCGGGTAATCCTATACGTCCCTCCGTTCTATGGTGGAATGATGATTGCAAATATGCTATTAGGAATCGACGGCAGGCATTACGCAAATTTAATCGTAGGCCTACAACTGAACATCTAAATTTATACAGCGGGGCTAGAGCGGTATGCTGTCGAGTATTCCTGAACGCTAAGAGGAGTTCATGGACAAAATATGTGAACACTATCTCACGCACTACTCCCATGTCTACTGTGTGAAAAAAAAATCCGTGCAATTTTCGGATCACTGAAACAATCTATTCTCGGTCTTATTGATAAAGGAGAACTCCTTTCATCATCTTCGGCTATGGCAAATACTTTAGCAAAATCTTTCCGCTCGGTGTTTCTCACTTCATCGTATAATAACGATTTTCAAAGATACAAGATACAGATAGAAATATTATCGTTAAGCATTGGTGATTCGGTTGGTGAATTAAACACCCCATTCGTATTTAAGGAATTGTTACACGCACTTAAAAACTCACGTGACACTTCCCCTGGACCGGACAACATTCGCCTTGCCATGCTTTCATATTCCTAATTCAACACTACAACATCTTTTGAATATTTACAATGGTTTATTCTCCGAACAAGTCATCTCTCCCGGCTGGTCAGAAGCATTTATTATACCAGTACTAAAACCTGGTAAAGACTTAACCAACCCCTCAAGCTACCGCCCTATTTCTTTAACAAGTTTTTTGTGTAAAATAATGGAGAAAATGGTAAACCGCAGGCTTACATAGTACTTGGATAGACATGGCTTTCTATTTCCAGAACAGTGTGGTTTCCGACAAGGACGATCTTCCATTGACCATTTAGTGTCAATGGAAACAGCCATACAAAACGCTTTCCTAAACCGCCAGCACCTCGTCGCTATCTTCTTTGATATAAAAAAGGCGTACGACACGGCCTGGCGACGTGGTATTCTCAAAGAATAGGGACTCAAGGGCAATATGATTGCTTTTATCCGGGGATTCTTAAATCACCGAACGTGTCGTGTTCGTGTGGACGATTCGCTCTCAGGTAGTGGCATCTTGAAGAATGGAGTGCCTCAAGGTAGTGTATTAAGTGCCACCTCTGTAGCCATAAACAGTATTACCAATTGCGTGCAGGCTCCTTTCTCATTTTCTCTATTTGTAGATGATTTTGCTATTTGCATTGCGAGCAGTTCAATACCCACAGCAGAGAGACTACTACAGTACACTATATCTCACCTTGAAGCTTAGTCCAGGATTACTGGTTTCACATTTTCATCCGACAAAACAAAATGTGTAATCTTCTCTCGGCTACAAAACCCTTCTATTCCGCAAGTTTTTCTGAACGGAGAGCTTATTGCTATCTCTCCTTACGTCAAGTTTTTAGGTTTATTTTTTGATAGTCGTCTTACTTGGCTCAAACATATAAAATAATTAAAAACAAAATGTTCCAAACTTTTAGATATGATGCGAGTCCTTAGTAACAACAATTGGGGAGCCGATCGGTCACTTATGATACGTTTTTACTATTCCCTCTGTGCTTAAAATGCTGGATGGTGTACGTCATGCTTTCATTCGGCTTGCCAGAGGCGCGTTTAGGTCAAGCCCTGTCACAAGCTTACTAGTAGACTGTGGTCAACCATCACTTTGGGATAGACAAGACCAGCTTTTATATCTTATTTTGCTCGTCTCAAAGGACAGCCAAATCACACTCGGCTTTTGACTCAGTCCTTAAAAATCCTAATTTAGGAAAGTATGAGGACCGTCCACGTTGTACTGCACCTGTAGGTGTCCATACCCAATGTCTGCTGCAGCATATAAATGTTGACACAGCGTCATTCTTTCCAACATATCTGTGCTCATATCCTCCGTGGGGAATAAACCTTATAAATTTTACTTTTATTCCAATCATCCTTTCGTCATTGAAATTTACAACGCAATCGCCGAGTTGAATAATCGCAACACAGAAGTAAGTTTTTGCTGGGTCTGTAGCCACGTAGGGATTCCAGGTAATGAACATGCAGATTCCGCTGCCAAAGATGCATGTAATCAACCTCCTTTCACCACCCGAGTTGCTACTCCTGATTTTACTAATTATGTAAATCAATCTCTAAGATCAAAGTGGCAAGGTGATTGGATGGCTACCATAGATAATAAACTCCGGCAGATGAAAGATTCTGTGATGCCATGGGACTCCTCATGTAGAAAAACTCGGCGTGAGGAAGTAGTCCTCTGTCGATTGCGGATAGGACATACGAGGGTCACACACGAGTACCTGATGTCAGGAGGACATGCACCCCTATGCGTACGATGTAACTGCCGCATGACTGTGCGCCACATACTCGTGGATATGTTAATCGGCGTTGCGTCATAAATTTAAACTACCCAGATACATCTGTGGTGTCTTGTGCAATGACAATAAAGTTTTAAACTGGATGTTTCTGTTTTCGCGTAGTGCTGGGTTAATACGAGGGTTATTTTTTTCAAGGTCCGATCGGTAACGAAACTAAAACCACAGTGAAAATAAAAAAATTTTTATTTTTAACAAGTACCTACATAGTTAGCTATTTCTCTACATAGTCGCCACACCGATTTAGACATTTGTTGTAGCGTGGTACCAACTTTCCAATACCCTCGTCATAGAACGGAGCCGCCTTGTTTTTAGCCATGTTTCTACGCTGGTCTGCAGCTCGATGTCTGTGCCAAAATGTTGTCCTCCTAGCCGGCGTTTCATGTGAGCAAAGAGGTGAAAATCGGATGGAGCCAAGTCCGGGCTGTATGGTGGGTGATCAAACACTTCCCAACGAAAACGCTGCAGGAGCTCATTGTTTTGTGATGGTGTTACAGCATCTTGGGAACCCATCTCGCACACAGTTTGCAGTACTGAAGTCTCTAACTCACAATGGTGTAGAGAGCAGACCCTGAAATTTCAGGAAACGAATCACTCAATACAGAAATTGTGAACCGACGATTTTCTCGAATTGCCTCATCCACTCGCTCAACGAGATCATCGGTTGACACTCGCTTCCTTCCCTGACCGCCTGCATCATGAACATCTGTACTTCCTGCTTTAAAGTCCCTACACCATTGTCGTACTTTGCTGTCACTCATTGAAGTTTCACCGTACACATTACTTATTCGTCGATGAATTTCAGCTGCATTACACCCGTCAGCCTGAAGAAATCGAATTACCGCACGCACCTCACACTGGGCGGGAGAAGCTATTGTTGTAGACATCTTTATGTGCTAGCTGCCTGTTCAGAATTAAACGAAGTGACGCGGCGTGATTGAAGGCCATACTAGAGACGCTGCGCAACACATATGCGCAAAGGTTCATCCGATTTTTGCGCGGGTTTTATTTCGCGACTGATCGGACCTTGAAAAAAATAACCCTCGTGCAAAAAATGTAAAATTGTCGCGTATATTTTTTGTGCTGGAAGAGTTTTTAATAAGTTTGTTTTTTATTTTTAATATTTGTGGTTCTGTGTTTTTATTTTGTTATCCGAGTAGGGAGTCTTTTACACTCCCTATCGGAATTTGTTAAATTTTATATAGTTTTTTTATTATTTTTACTTTTATGTTTTAAAAAACTTCGTCTGTGATATTAGTTGTAAGATTTTAGTGATATTATTTGTAAGTCTTTAAATATAATAGTTTTAATTTTTATTTCACTTTTTTAATTTTTGTTTTTAACTGAATTTTTTATTATATAGTTTGTATTAGTTTTAAGTTTTATTTAATTTTATTATTTTAGTTTTTAACCTAGTTTTGAGTTTTATGTTAGTGTTTTTATGGTTTTTAGCTTTTTTTAATCCTTTTGTTGGGTAAAGTTAACAATAAATAAAAGAACACACAGCTCATATTTGCCAAAAGAAATTGGACTTTAATTGGAAAGGAGACAAATGAACTTAATTTAAATCATAACCTTAAAAAATAAAAATAAATTGTGAAATTAACATAACTTAATGATACTTAATAAATATCAGCTGAATCAACATATGAACAATGATATTAAATGAGAAAATACATGAATAAGCATTTTTCAAATACACATTTTGAAAACCTACAATTTAACAAAGCCTGAAAACAAGAGAACATAGAACACGTTATTTACAATTATATACTTAGAAAAACAAAACATCAATAAACGTAGTATGACTGGAAAACTATTGCATTACTGACATATGTTGTAATATTGAAAAATTAGCAATGAAAAAATGTTATTAACTTAGAAAAATAAATTACAGTAAATCTTGTTATTGGTACTGGCCTTTCTTGATTTATGAACATCAAACTTAGAATTAAATAACTAAAACAGGTAATTCTAGTTTAGTGTAGAAAAAAGGCCACAATAATATTCTAGTACAAAAAGAGTTAATTACAGTAATCAAATTGAAATAAGTAAATATATAAATAGAGTTCATTTAGTAGTAAGCTTTCTTGAAAATATAAAATTACAAAGTCCAAAAACATAAACTCACATTAGGAGAAATTTGCTTTAGGTTAATTTAAGAGAAGTATTATGAATACAGTTCATGAGTAGAAAAGAATTAATCTCGGCGATTAACAAGTTACAAGATTAAATGATAGAGTTAATTACAATAACAACAAATTGTAATAATTAAGCACATAAAATATGTTGCACATGAACAATGACATTGTGGTGGCTTATATAAGCCATCTTTCGTGACTGCACTTAAGTGAATAAATGGTTTTTTAAACCAAACTTGAAAATGAAATGCATAATGTACGATTAACTGAATGTTTCACAAATTTTACTGATAAAATAACTGTTTAACGTAATAAATAATGAAAATTAAAATGCACATATACATACAGTTTATCCTTGGCGTATGAAGAATACAGAGGGGAACGTGGTTTAGAAGTTGAACAAGACGTGGCGTCTCAGATTTGTAGCAATGAGTTTGGAGAGAATACTGCATCAATGAAAATGTAATCAGCGACTGGAAAAGATTCGGCATCGATAGAATTGGCAGTTTGTAGTGATTGACACACTATTAACAGAGACGTAATATACTGAAGTGGCAGAATGACTTAACAAAGAAACGAGGCAAAACAAAACATAGAGATCGGTGAAGTCACGAAACACTGACGAGTAGAACTAGAGAATATTTCGACGGAGAAATACCACAACGTTTATGAGAGTATGAATGCGATGAAAATATTTAAACATTATACAGGAGAAACAATTGCAAGCTGATCCATCCAAGGCTGGAAGGATCAGCGTTGCGGAACCGCACAACGTGAAAGTCAGGACTAGAATGCCAAAATGGTGGCGTGATGAGAAGTTGGGGGAAGCAAACCTAGGCAGTGGACAGGAGAGTGTGTGTGTAAAAGACAAGAGATGTGTGCATGTTTAGTATGGGAACGAAATAAAAAAGGGTGCGTGAAGGCAGCAATAAATAATTCGAGAAATGAAAACACGGCCACTATAGGTGACAGAAACAGACAGTCTGAGCGGCGCCAGAAGTGTCGAATGCGAAAACAAAAACCGAAACAAGCCTATTATAGAAATACACAAATGACAACCCATACAAAAGAGAGCAATAAATTACCAAGCATGAAGCAAACAACAAGACCCAACCCTAGCTTTGAATTCATAGGAAATAACACAACTTTACGCAATGGCGTAAACACCTTTTGTTATCTGAGAATGGGTCTTTTACACCCATCTCGAACCTTGTTAAATTGTATTCACTTTTGATTTTATTTTCGATTTTACCTGTAATATTAGTTTTAAGTTGTATTATTTATCCTTTAGATTAATTTCAATTTCTTTTATTTTTTCATTAAAAAAAATCCGGGCGATGGTAATGCGTAAACATTTTTCGCCCTTAAAAAAACTTTTTAAAACTTTTCAAAATCACTTTTTACAAAAAATGGCTTCAGAAAAAACATTAAATGGCCAACTGTTTCATCAATTCACTAGCACTGAAGCTTTACCAACTACCAAAAATGTAGTACATGTTATTGATCATGGATTTCTATTACACAAAATGTTTTGGCAAAAAAATGATACCATTGAAGTGATTACCAGAAAATATTTGTCTTTTGTACGCAGTCATTATGCAAACAATAGCTGTATAGTATTTGATGGTTATCCAGACAATGAGGCTGATAATGAAAATTCAACTGCATCTTCAGCAAAAACAGCTGAACATTTAAAGCAAAAAAATTGTTCGATTGTTCCTCCCTTTAATATTGAACCACACACAAAAATAATACTTTTACAAGTGAAATTTTTGTCAAATCATAAAAATAAGAATGAATTAGTAAAAGAGTTGCCAAAAGCATTTAGATTTCAAGGATATACAATTAACAAACAGAAGAAGATGCAGATTTATTAATTATTAATTCAGCAATAGAAATCGCCAAACAAAAAAGTTTATAAATGCAGCAACAGGAGTCACTGAATGTTGTTGTTGGCCAAGATATCGTTGATCTTTTGGTTCTATTAAATCAATTAAATTCAACTAATGCAACAATTTACTTTCTCAAGCCAGGTACAGGCAATGTAAGTGACTCAATGTATTCATCAAATAGTTTTAAAAATACAAAGATTATCGTTCTATTGTTGGTTTTTTACATTGTTTTGCAGGCTGTGACACAACATCTGGTTTTGCAGGAAAAGGAAAAAACAACATTAAATTCACTGATTAAAACTCCCGAGTTGACAGAGTTGGTAAAGCCTTTTTATCAGACTAATGCAGAGCCAAAAGTCATTGCTCAAAATGGTTGTAAATTAATTTCATCTATTTACAAATGCACAAATGATAAATTATCTCTGGATGATTTGAGATTTCAGCAATACAAAATATTAACTGCAAAGTCTACTTTTAAATTAGAAAAATTACCACCAACTGTTGGAGCAGCTGCACAACACTCCTATATAGCATACTTTCAGCATCATACATGTGGTTTGGAAACAAAATAACTGCAATAAGTGGGGCTGGAAAGAATTGCAAATAATTCCAAAATAATCATGACTTGCTTTACAGAAGTCTCTGTCACGCCAGAAGATTTATAAATACAATCTCTTACAGCTGCAAAACCAGTTGTGAAGCTAATAGATGCGGGTGTCAAAAACATGGACAGCGATATACTGATTTATGTACAAAATGTCGTGGTTTGGACAATTGTTCGAATGTTGACAAAATTTAGGAAGATTTCAATGATTCTGAAGACATTTCACATAAAATCGAGCAGCCAAGTCTTTGCTTAACCCAGAAAATCAATACCCGAGGAATTTAGTGATATCAAATAAACATTTGAAGATCAGGAAGAAACCCAGTCTAATGAAGGATCAGACAATGAAGATCAAGTTAAAAAGTTGCCATAAAGACCAAGATTGGCTTAGTATTATTTAATTGTAAAAATTTTGAAAAATATAATAATTTTTATATTTAAATAAAAGAAATATTTTTGCGAAAAAGGGAAGAGAAAAAAGGGAATATTGTTTGTCCCATATGCGTTCCTATATCATTCATCCGATTGCGATTTAACTTTGGTGAGTTGTTCTGCATACACCCGCGAAGGTTTCTGAATTAGTTGGGACCCACTAGGTGGCGCTGAGGTCGAGATACTTCGGAGAATTGTATTTATGGTCCAATTTGGCTCATTTTCAGAATATATATTAGTTACATAAAAATAAATATTTTTGCGAAATTTGGAAAAAGGGAAGTAGGGAGAAAGGGAAAAAGGAAAAAAGGGAAGATGTGAAGAAGGGAAAGGTTAAATTTTGTGAGGTAGTTTTTTAATGTTTTATCGAACTTTCATTTGTGTTCATTTAATTTATATATACATGGTGAAATATAGCAATGGCAAAGCATTGCCGGGTCAGTTAGTTATTAAGTAATCATTATATATAAATTTTTAAAATGTTAAAATAAAAAAAATTAAGTCAGACCGGAACTGATGTGCACGATATGTGTGTCCCCTTGCACGATCCAAATATTTCATTAATTAAAATGTTATTTGGTTATAAGTCTGGAACCAGTGAAAATAAGTACCACTTACGATATATCGTTGAAAGGCACTCAATAAAGGCTTATACTGCAGTTAAGAAAAAGTCCAAAATCTAAATTTTTTTTGGTTTTTGGGCCTTTTGGACACTTTTGGTCCAGTCGATTGCAATTAAAAGGGTAGGTGCACAACTAGATGTTATAACAGTCGTAAATCCAAAATTTCAACATTCTACGGCTTATCGTTTTTGAATTATGCAAGATACATAGGTATGTACAGATGTCATGCCGAAACTAGGCAAAATATATTCAGGAATGGTCAAATGGATATTTCCGTTGAAATCTGAAAACCTAAATTTTTTGCGGTCACAATACATCTTTTACTTCATATAAGGAAGTAAATTAATAAATCTGGCAAAGATAAGTTGTGTAGTTGTGGTAAGCAAATCCACTATTTCTTTCTAATTTATCCAAACAGTGCAACTGCAATGTTAGTACTACTAAATACATTTATTTATAATTAAACGTACTTGCTATTTAATCCTTTTTGTTTAAAACCGAAGCATACAAGTTACTTATGACTAAGTATTATATATTATAGAATTTATATTTTAATAAAATAAAGTATATAAAAAGTTTAAAATTATATGCTGCGAGGCTTAATATTTTGGTTAATATTACTTAGAAACATTTACTTAGTGTAATAGAATCCTATTAACAAAATTGTCTGTTTTGACGATTTAATTCAAGTAAAACTACAATGCATTTAAATTTTAATAAGGAAATTAATAATACTTTGTAATATAAGTATTAACTTAATTGAAAATGTTTCAGGTGATCCCAATGCCCAGTGAAGAAGAATTAAGGCAGCATGTTGCAATTCCAAGTGTAGTGTTTCCATCTGATCATATAGCTTTAATCGCTGATTTGTGTTGGATTGATAATGATTAGTTAATTTTTTAATAAAGTTGAGTAGTAAATAATTATATGAAAAGTATTCTATTGTAAATTTATTTTAAGAAAATTCTTTATTTTACAAAGAACATTCACTTTGGTATATAATGGACACCCGAACTCTGAAAAGAGGGAAAAGGGCAAAGAGGGGTGGTCAGTCTTTTCAACATCATCAGCTATTCACACATCTATACGTAAACTATTTCTTTCTCACTCAGTTATTCATTCTTTTCAGGAGTAATTTTATTTTTGCTATAATGTGTATATTCAGATTTGTGCGGGTAATGAGACAGATTAAATGTAATTTCTAGCAGGAGATTTTACTTGAATTCTATTAACAAAAAAAAAGTTTAATAAAATTTCTTGTAATTAAAAACAACCAACCTATAATGGAAATAACCAACAAAAAAGTCTGAATTATCAACAAGTATTTATTAAAGTAGTTATTTCTGAAAGTGTGAATTATTTTTCATTTCTTCAATTAAGAAACTGCACTAAAAAAAAAAAAGTTACAAACATAAAATTTTAGAGAAGATATTTAACTTTAAAAGAGTAGGTGTCATTTTGTTCATAATAAGAAATGAAATACTTAAGATTTTTCTAATAAAGAAATAATAAAACAGTAACAGATGTGAATAATTGAAAGTTAATTTGGCCCTCATTTTGAAATTTGTGAACAAAAAATCTTCATTAATTGATTTTTTATTGTAAATTTAAATATATATATTTATTAATTTTTACAAAAATATATCAAGATTATTGGAATTGTAAGTGTGTCTCTGAAAGGAATGTGTTGTGTGAGAGAGTGATAGGTGATTGTACTAAAAAATCATTCAATAAGTATTGATACTCATAGTATTTAGTAAGCATTACTATGACAAGATAAGTACTAACAACCGGTATTACAAAACCACACTGTTTCATCTCTCACACCAATAGTAATTATTAATAAATCAATATATTTAAATTAAAAAAAAAGGAGATGAAGTCAGATTCAAACCAATGTGCCATCCCCTTGTAAAAGCGAAAAGAGCTCTGTGAACTCTGCGGTAGGCCCCACAGCTCCAGGAGATTTCGGAGAAACCCTGGATCAGCTCCAGGATTTGGCTGGACCGACCTGGGCCCTGAGGGTCTAGAGGGGTCCACTCCCTGGCTAGAAGTTGGGCAAGTAAAGTGAGCGCCGACGACCAGTTAATTAATCAATAAAATATTAATAGATAAAAATAAATCTTAAACGACCAAAATCAAATGTAATTTACTTGAAATTATATAGATCACATTGGAAAAATTATAACTAAATGATAAAGTATTCCAAATTTGCCTTACAAAATCAAGGTAAACTGAGGGGAGAATTTTAATCAAAACAGGATAAAAAGTTTCTAATGATAAAAATAAAAAAGTAGTTATAATTCACGTTTATGTTAAAATAACAATATCCAAAATGATAGTGATTATGTATTGAAGTAATGATTTTGAAAGTATAAATAGAAATTTGAGTGTATAATTAAATCATTTTTATTCTTCATTTATTATTATTATTATTTAAAATGATGTTCCTAATCTTTGTGGCGAAGTGGTCAGCATCTGTGCTTTTCATCTGGAGGTTCTGATTCAAGTTCCAGTCAGGCTTGGCATTTTTTCACGTTATAAAAAAAATTAATTTCATAATCATCCATCGATAGCTATTCATCATTATTCTAGTGCCAACCAGATTTACTACAATGACAGTTGTATTAAAATTAATTAAAAAAGCGTAAAATACTTTTATCATTTGCACGAATTTTGTGTATTTAAACATTTAATTTATTTTTTCTATCATTTTTTGGCATCATAGCTCTAGAGAAATGCTGCAAGAAGGGAAAAAATCCCTTGATAATCAGGCAAAAAATAGTATTTGTATTTCTTTAAGATTCATGACTCAGGGACCCCAAAAAATAAAAAAAAGTGGGAGAGTAACGTTCAACAGTCAACTTCTGATCAATTTAGCGATCGTACATGCGTACACATAAATATAAAAAAACGGGTGTAGACAGTTTTAAGCTGTTAATGCTTAACATTTAATAACTTAAGTTAGAAAGTTAATAACTTTTGACTGGATAAACCGATTTTGATGAAATTTGGTACAGACTCGTGTATGAAGTAATTTGTTGTTAAAATTTGGGGTCAATATCTCCTGAGGGTAGGATCGTTAGTTTATTTGGGGTCAATTTTCTCAAAATCTTTCAGACATAACCCCATTTTTATATTAAACTCATTAAATGTGTATATGTTTATCTTTTTAAAAAAAATTTCTTCCCCTTTCCACTAAATTTGAAAATTTTTTTTTAATGCATATTTTACCAAAGATTTTCGTTTTCCTAAGCATATAAGTATTACAAACGATCCCAAAAAAAATACTTTGGTGACAATTTTGATGGTAGGGGAACCGATCCGAGTTTAAAAACAAATTTCTGGTATTAAGAATTTTTTTTTTTATTTATTTAAACTTTTAATAATATTGTAATAAAATTTCATCTTAATTCACCAAAAAAAAAAGAAGGAATCTTAGGTAACTTTTTATTGGTTGCACATTTTTCAGTGGAATTTTAATTAGTTTCTTCCATTTAACTTAGTAAACGTAGATTAGATAAATCAAAAGATTTTCGTGAGAGGTGATAGGGGTGGGAGTAGAGAATTAAAAAAAAACTAGATTTTTTGAATATTTTAATTTTTTTCATATACCCACACTATTTTTCCACTATATAAGAATAAATAATCAGTACACAACTATATTGTATCTTTTTTTATCTATTTCATAAATTTATTTTAAAAAATACAAAAACTACCAAAATTAAAAAAGAAAACATAAATAATCTAAATGTTCATTTTTATATTCAAAATTACATTTAAACTAAGGCTTATGTTATCTAACTTTAATCTAAATATTTATATAATTTTAAATATTTACTCAGATTAGTCTTTCTTGTACTTCCCTACAAGAATATATATGACTCTGATACTTACAAGGAAGTGCGTCTAGCACTAGTTTTAACTGTATTTAGTTTAGACTTTAATATACAATCGTTATCCACTTTGTTTGGATAGTCGTAGATTGCTGTCCATTCTAAAGAAGATTTGAAGCTATTACTTCTAAATAAGAAAGCCAGCAGTCTACACCTGAATTATCAGACTTTTATTTTAGTTAACTTCTCCAGGTTTAAGCAACAGTGGAAGTGTTTTTACTTCTTTGTAAATTTTCTTTCATTTATAAACAAATAAATATGTAAAAGAAGAATAATATATTTTTGGGAATGTTTTCTATTTGTAAAACTAAAGACTACTCTTTTACTCCATCAAAGAATTGTATTAGTAGTATAGCATTAGTTGTCACCGCATGCTGTTGTGATCTCGTACTGTTGTCATGACATGCTATCGATGCATTGATTTTGTGAAGTTATACTTTTATATGATTAAGGTTAAACAAAGTTCAGTTTGTCTATACTTTTAGCTAAGTTCTCTCATAAGAGTCCGAAGTGGTTAATATTTTATATTGTGAATATTGTTGTTCATATAACCTTATTAATTTACTCTTAATAATTATTCTGTACATAAATATCAATAAGTGTTTCAAGATTTGAGGTTAACTCTATGTAAGTATTAATTGTTAGTAAAATAATAATAAATTTTATAATTACTATATATTCTGAAAATAGCAGAGTTCCAGTAATAGTATGATATTTTTTTAACAAAATTTTAAATTATTAGTATGAAAAATTAAAAATATGCCCATAGAGATTTCTAAAATATCTACAACTAATTTTTTTAATCAATTTAATATTCATCATTGTTATTTGATTTATTTATTTAAAAATGTAATATATTATCATACGTTTGCTACTTGCACGGTCATTTAATATTTAATATTGTTTTTATTTTAGTATTTGAGATGGCTGAAACATTTTTGTCACGCCAAAGAAGTATAACTTAAAACATAAGTACATGCATCCATCTTTTTTTATATCAACATTTTGCTCCAAAATGAGAAAAACCAAATAAAAAAACAACAAACCTATCATTTTAACAAAATTGAGAAGAAGATTACTTTGTTATCAAGAATAAGGGAAAATGTATTTACTTAATATGCAACAGTGCTGTGTCAGTGGCAAAAAAAAAACATAACGTCAAACGTCATTACAAAACTAATCACAGTTCTTTTGAGGTTAATGATCTGCCTAACTTTCTAAAATTTTGCCAGCCAAATAAATAATAATAAAAATTCCACTATTGCTTCTTTCAAAATTTCTTATTTGTTGGCAAAACAAAAAAAAACATTTTTAGAAATTTAACTAATTAAGGAAGCAATTCTCGTTGAGCCGATTCATTATTTGAAGGATTTTCTGATAAGCAAAATATTATTTCAGCAATACAAGATTTACTGTTATCAAACAATACAAGTACAAGAAGAATCCAAGTGATTCAACAAATTTACTAAGTCGATTGATAAATGATTTGAAAGAATGTGAATATTTCCCATTACAGGTTATAGAATCAATAGATATATCACATTCAGTACGATTGGCAGTGATGATAAGAATGGTATTCAGTGATTTTAGTGTGAAAGAAGAACTATTAAAGTTACTACTGATACAAGAGCGAACAAAGGGTGAAGGTATTTATAAAATCTTTAAAAATTACTTAACAGAAATTAATATGTCTTTGTTCAAGTTATCAGCAATTATTACTGATGGTGTACCAGCAATGGGGGGCTGCAAATAATTTCTAGAAAAATTATTTTGTATACATTCCAAGAGTGAAGAAAATGATTGGTAAAAATAATTCTGACCTAACATTATTTATCACTCATCTTAAAAAACCTTTAGAACAGTTTGAAAGTAGATTTGAGCAATTTACCATTATCGAACGCTTGGCTAAATTTTTTTAAATTCTTTTACTCTACAAGTTGACATTACTGAAACTGCTAGATCTATAGCAGAACTTCTTCAAAAAGAAAAATTTTAAATTGAAGAAGAGATTTTGAATTTTCAAAATGAATAATATTAAAATCTCACGATACGGAAGAAAAGTTTTGGAATTTAGTTGAGTTACACTTCAAACACAGAGTTACACTTCAAAAAAGTAGTATACAAAATGAAATCCTGTTTTGGTTGCACATATTTGTGTGAATCTTTGCTTTCCACCACGAATATTATCTTAACTTACTAATGACAACCTTGATTAAGATTATAATCTTACACTTCCAACTATGAAAATTAGTAAATGAAATGCAGTGTCAAAGATCACACTAATTTGACTTTTATAATCTATATATATAAAAATGTTAAGTTCGTTTGTGTACGCTTCAAAAACTCGAAATATTCTACACCGATTGAGCTCAAATTTTAGCATGATATATAACCCGCATCAAAGATTGTTTTCATCTATTTTTAATAAATCTATTTAATGCAAACAAAAAAAGTCAAAATAACCAAATACACAGAAAATAATATCCCTACATAATGACCAAAAAATCCTTTGTTAGGTTAAATATTCACTTTTGTCTGAATTTACAGAAGGCATTTACAACGAAGCATTGATAAATATTGAAGACAAGTGCTTAGCTAATGCAAATATAGTTCTTAGTCAATTGGGAATGCCAGCACCCACCCGAGCTGCGATTGCTTCATTTGATGTGGATTTACGCCGTGAACAGAGTTACAACATTGGTGATCTTCAGTCATATGTCCAATCAAACATTCCCAAATTAACGCGTGAACAGAAAGGCATTTATGATCGCATAATGCAAATGATAAATGACGGAGTTGGGGGGACCTTTTTCTTGGCTGCGCCAGGAGGAACTGGGAAAACATAACTCATTAGATTGATTCTAGCAACGGTTCGAACAAAAAATGACATAGCCTTAGCTCTTGCTTCGTCTGGAATAGCTGCGACATTGTTACCAGGTGGAAGGACTGCGCATTCAGCTCTGAAGTTGCTATTAAACATGCAAATCATCAAGACTCCCACGAGCAATATTTCCAAAGCATCCTGTATGGGAAAAGTATTACAAAAATGTAAACTCATTGTTTGGGATGAATGCACGATGGCACATGAAAAATCGCTTAAAGCTCTTGATCGATCGTTACGAGATTTGCGAGGAAACGTTCAACCATTCGGGAATGCTTTGATATCGCTGGCAGGAGATTTTAGGCAAACATTGCCTGTAATTTCTCGATCAACACCAGCAGACGAAATAAATGCTTGCCTGAAATATTCAACACTGTGGCGACACGTACGTACATTGCAATTGAATGATCCATCAGCTGAGGTATTCTCACGACAGTTACTGGACATTGGAAACGGACAGCTGCCAGTCGATGAGACGTCTAGACAAATATCATTTCCTGATAATTTTTGTAATTTAGTAACATCGAAAGAAGAACTGATTGAAAAAGTATTTCCTGATACTCGAATTAATCATAGAAATCACGATCGGCTCGGTGATCGAGCTATCCTTGCCGCAAAGAATAAAGATGTCTATCATCTTAATAATGTTATTCAATCCAGCATTCAAAGTGAGTAAATTACATATAAGTCGATGGACACCGTTGTGGAAGCAGATGAAGTAGTTAATTATCCATCTGCCAGGGATGCCACTACACATATTAAAATTGAAAATAGGTGTGCCAATTATCCTGTTGCGGAATATTAATCAGCCAAAACTCTGCAACGGCACGCGACTTGCAGTTAAGAAATTGAAGATTAACGTAGTGGAAGCAACGATTTCAACGGGGCCTTTCAAAGGTGAAGATGTCCTCATTCCTCGAAAACCCATGATCCCGACCGATACACCATTTCAATTTAAAAGATTGCAATTCCCAATTCGATTGGCATTTGCAATAACAATCAATAACGCTCAAGGTCAATCTTTAGAATTGTGTGGTTTAGATTTAGATGCGGATTGCTTCTCACATGGACAACTGTATGTGCGTGTTCCCGAGTCGGCAAACCAGATAACCTTTATATCTACGCAGACAGTGGAAAAACAAAAAATATTGAATGTCCACAAGTATTGCAAAATTAGACTTCTATGTAATGTATGCTTTGTTTTGTTTCTCATTTCTTATCCATGCAACCACAGTGTGCCACAGCGAAGCGTGGCGGGTACAGCTAGTAAGTATATAATATGTTATATGTTACAAAATGTGTGTAACATATATTTTATATTACGTAATATAATTATATTTTGTATAATAAAGGACATAATACTGTTTTATTTATTTAATCCGATTGCGCCCCCCCACTATCTTTGGGAATCTCAAATGTCCTCGCACCACAAAAAGGTTGAGAACCCCGGTCTGGGGTGTATGAGCCCCTTGAGTGTAAGAACACATATCTGGTTATAGATCACAATAATATAATGAGAATATTGCGTCTCCCCTGCTATACGTTTCACAGTTTAATAATAATTTTGGTACGCTGCGTCAATCTCTTATTATATACTGTAGCTTTCCAACTGAATAAGTAATTTTTCCTAGATTTTAATTTTAATGTTAAGTACAACCCTTTTAATTTAAATCGCTTCTTAGAGTAGCCCTTTTTAAAAGCTTATCGCACTTTATGTACTCAAAATGTAATTACGGCCAAACACGTTGTCTGATATTTATGAAATTTTTCAACAGGTTTTTTCCACTAAATAAAAGGGTGTATGTATAACGATTTTTAAATTATTTATTTTCAAAATGGCGTTGAATGTTTAGCGTAATCAGGAAATGATTGGATATATCAAGGAGTTCATTACATTAGATATATAGTTGTTAAAACGTATTCTGCAGACCTGCTCAGTTACTTGTTATAGTAACCTAGTACTAGTATAGAGCTTCTACACAACCTTTTCAATACTTACAAGAAAGATAAAATAACCCAGCAATTGCGACTCCTCCGGAAAAGGGGACGCATTGCTCTTTCCTTATAGGTAGTGCCCCGTTGTGGCGTATTCCTGCTAGCTTATTAAGAGTTAGCACCGAAAGGACTTCAGTGGACGGTCTGAAGGGGAATTACGTCGGGGGGACAGGCTTTATAAGCCTAGCCTTCCGCGGTCGGCCCATGAATATGGGTTCGATAACGCTGGTTGAACAACGGATTGGAATGCAATTAAATCCGTCTTAAATTCACTAAAATTACACAAAACTTGAAAAAATTAGACCCGCTATTTAAAATTAACCCTTTAAAAAAAAAAAACAAGCCCGATTAGAATGATCCAGCAGCAAGGGACTCTGTCCAGGTTCTGCGATAAAGTAGGGAGTAATAAACTCCTGCCAACTTTGCATTCCATTCCATACTAGTATAACAAGGGCGGAATTGGGAGATAGTGGCAGTACGATGAAAAAGATTTATTAGCCATTCAATTGAATCGCATCATTTAGTTCACAGTTCATTTCAAAAAGTTTGTGCCTCAGGCTCAATAGCCTCGCATGGAGTACTCACCTTATCTGATCTAGCCTCGCATAATACACTAGTCTAGCCTCGCACGGGGTGCTCGCCTTGCCTGGTACAGGGATTCACACATGCCGTACCTCACCCAGCATGGTCACTAAGGGTGTGTTGGACTAGGGGAAATTTTTGGGTGCGGTATCTTGGGATGGATCTTGATGAATTTTTGCTTCAATTCTCATTTATACACTACTTCTATTAAATTTTTTACATACTTTTTTAAAAGAACAAATATTATTTCACTTGTTATTTTTTCATTTTTTTATTATTATTCATTGTAAATTTTTTTTTACAACAATCAATATATTTAAATTAAAAAAAAAAGGTTAAAAAAAGTAATAACTTCTTAAAAATCGGGTAGTCTTTAAAAAGCTCAGGTAATTTTTAAAGTTTATAATTAAAAAGCGTATTCCATAGAAATGAAACTTATTACATTTTATGATTAGAGAAGTCGCGATAAAGTGCTTAGGACGTCCTTGTTATTTTCTTTCGATATGAAAAATGCTTAAAAATAAATTCATGTCACAACAAAGAATTATTATTTTCATCATCTGTAGATCTGAAATTATAATTTCCTGATTGCCTGTACTTATAAGCATAAGGATGAACAGTGGCGGCTCGCGTATGAACACTGTGGAACTGCAGCCACTCCTACTTCCACTTGGTATTGTCAATAACATTTAATATGAGTCCTTTTTTCTGTGATTCTTTCTTTATACTTGTACAATATATAATCCTTAATGGCTTAATGCCAATAGCTATTCCCCAGTTCATGAAAAAGGTACAAAAATCTTTGTGTGGAACTGTCCGTTGTAATTGCTTAATGACATAATTTTCTTCACTTTCATCGAGAGCTTTCGATTTATAACATTTCATGAGCGATTTTTTTTATTAAATCATCTGGTATTTCTGACCTAAACCGCAATAATCTTTATCAATGACGGTTCCTTAATTTTATCAGATGGAGTTGTTGGGTAAAATTAACAAAAATAAAAGAACACACAGCTTGTATTTGCCAAAAGAAATTGGACTTTAATTAGAAAGAAAACAACTAAACTTATGTTAAATCATAACCTTCAAAAATTAAAAGAAATTATGAAATAAACATAACTTAATTCTATACAGAAATTATACAATGAAAAATCAGCTGAATCAACATATCAGTTATAATAATACATGACAAATACAGAAAATAAACATTTTTCAAATAATAGTTTTGAGAATCTACAATTAAACAGATAACATTAATGCAACACAACCTTCTGGTTGTTTCACCCAATAAACAAAAAAATTGTGCAATAAAAAGATTTTAAAATATTGTAACACTGTTACAATTAAAAGAAAAGGGTAATTTAAAAAAAATTATTTTACTCATCCAAAAAGTGTAATACAACATAATATTGCTACGGTCACTTAACAAAAATTCACAAAATATTGAAAATTAATAATAAAAAATGATAAAATAGCAGTAAATTTACAAAATGAACACAATTTTAAACTAAATCTTTCATTAAAAATAATTACTTCCTGTAGCCTTCATCACTTTCTTCTTCAGGGAAATCATTTACTTCACTGCAGTTACTTATGTTTTTATAAAACAGATGACACTGATGGTAAACACTTAAGTAGAATTAACAGGTCTTTGTATTTTAATTGTGATATCGGTTTCAGATCGACTAATGACAAAGTACATCTGGAAACTTGACATGGTTTTTTCTCAAATTTTTTTCTGTGAATAGCAATTATCTGACCATAATACTATTTCTTCAGATTTTTAATTGCTAATGTTTTATTCAGCCTATCTTAGAATCCAATAACATTACCACCTTGTCATAAATTGTGAAATTAATGTCCGCAACTTCCTGCAGTAGAAACTTTTAGATGTTTGTTAACAATGGTAAACATTTTTGTAAATCAGCTTTCAACGCATTTACTGTTATTTGCATCTTGAGGATCTTTACTGTTTGGTCATACCACTTCTATGATTCCTTAAGGTGCAGTTCATAATTACCTTAAATAAACATTTTACCATCTGAAGTTAATTCGCCCTTTAATTTTGTTAGATACGAATCACAAGTATTGCAGGTATATGGCTATGTAAAACTACTTTTTTGATACTTTTTCTTTATCTATTTCATTTTCAGCGCAGAATTGTTGATAAAATAAATACAACTTCTCTAAATTTAAATCAGGATTTAAAAATGTTTTCTTAGTTTTCAGGTATGAATAATGGCTCTCATTTTTCAAGATAACATTTATGTGTTGAATAACATTTTGAATTATCTCCTCGGGTGTTTCATAACAGGTGTATGCCATTTTCTTTAGTCTATTTCTACAATTCCTCTAGGTTTTTATATTATGTATTAGATATGTTTAAAAACTTAACTTTACACGCCCTTATTTTTACATAATTTATGTTTAAACTATAATGAAAAGAATTTTCTTTTGGTTTTGTACATCCGTACCTCTATATCTTTCTTATAGTGTTACTTCAATGTAGAACGTAATGAACTGTGTTTTTAAAGTGTGAACCTTTCTTGAATCCCAGTAAGCCTTAAAAATGCCGTGTTGTAATTCGGTAATTTTTTGGTAACAGTTCATTTTACATATATATGGAGGGCATAATTTCTTTTGCAGCCACTTTGCACTTTTTATTTGATTGCTTTCACCAGATATGTACTTCTGTTTACTGATATTACAAGTCTCTGTTCAATATTTTTCTGTCATTTTTGACCTTGGTGTTCAGTAACTGTTTTACTTATACCTTTCAAATACCTTATACCTTATGTTTCCTTCTCTGATTCAGAACTTACATCTGAAGATGGTACATAATCTTCATCCTCTGAAGTATTTTCAAATTCACTTAAATACAAGTCTTTTCTAACAAATGTGACTCTGTAACTTAAAATTTTGAGAGCAGTTGGGAGAAGCTGAGGTTCCCTTATGGGCTTGTTCATTTGAAAATAAAGGATATGGTTCCTTTAGATTAATTTTCTACAGCAATTTTTTTACCTGTTTATGCACAATTACAATTTCAATAAACTGAAAACCTTGCTAACTGTGCAACTAGCCAAAAAATTGAGTATTTTATCATGTTTGTTAATTAAAATTAACAATTACGAAATAAAAATATTGAAAGCCTTCAAAAAAGACAAGAATAATTAATAAGATCGATACAAGCATTTACAGTAAGATTCTTCCCAAATGCCAGGATAAAATTACCCACATTAAAGCAGGAATATATATTATTGTTATTTATTATAACCACCTGTAACCCACAATATGGATAACGTGGACGTTATAATGTAATTTCTATAAAAAAATTTCCTCTGATTTCTTTATTTACTTACCAATGATTCTGAGCATATATCTAATATTTTTTTTTAAAAGCTGATTTTTCATATATTTAATATTTTGTTTAAAAGCTGATTTTTCAATTTCAATTATTCAACAATCAATTTCATGATAAGCTGATGTTACTGGCCTTGTAATTAGCCATATTACTGTGGCCTTGTAACAGATCAAAGCTAAAACAGGGGACATAAAGAAAGTGACACAAAGATTTTCATAATCTTTGAGTGTAAGCCAAAGTACTGTTGCAATTAGCACATAAAACATGTTGAGCAGTCCAGTGAAACTCTGACATCATCAAACTATTTAAATTATTCTAAAAATTAGAATTAATTAAAATTAATTAATTTTAATTTTTAATTTTAATTAATTATTAGCACATTTAAGAGTTTCTTTGAACAGCTATTGAAACATTTATGTTAACTGAAGACTAAACCTAAGAGTAGATAAATGTTACTCACTTTCATCCTGATTTGATGTTACTTCATTTATTATTAACCAGGGCATAACTTTTTCAGCCCATGATATTTCAATTGTTTTATCTTTTTTAACATATTTTAAACAAAAATTAAAAACTATTATTTTAACAAAACATATCCCATTCAAGAGAATAAATATTATTATTATTATTATTATTAATAAAAAATAATAATAATAATGAAACATTTATTTAGAAAAAACTTCTATAAATTATTAGAATTGTGAGTGTTAGAAAGTTTAGATAGGTACTAATATGAAATGAAAACCATTACAGTTGACTTAAAATTAATTACTTTAATATGATTTTAAAATACAACAATATTGTCTGTTATGAAATTCATTCTTCTATCATATATCACCTTGTGACTCATCTCACACTAGCCACATCAAAATTGTAAATACAAGTTAGAGGTATAAAACACCATGTGCACATGATGTAATTAAGACTAATTGTTCTAAGAGGTATACAATGATATCTGCACTTATTATCTCATTTTAATGAGATAATGTCATTATCTTATATCTCAGATATAATGATATCTCATTTATTATTCTCAACTGTCAATAGTGTTGTTGTATACCTCTGGAAAGAGTGACAAAAATACTATATGAACCATTCAAACCATTTTCGACAAAAATGGCAATTGTGTCCTTTACCTCCAGGCTACAGATCTGGTACGCTGGCAATTTTTTGTACACCTGTCAAATGGAATGAGAACCTGCTTTATCCCAAGCATATCTTTTTTTCTGCAATCATTTAATGTAGCAATCATTTAAAATACTATTGTATTTTAACTACAAATGGATTCTAACTATTTCATGAGATTTTTATTTATTTTATTTCTCACACTTAGTTGATGTAGTAGGTACCAGGCATTGTTTCACAGAAAAAATGTTACAAAACGAGATAATAATTAGATTTCCTTACTTTGAGAATAATGATGCCCATTTTATAACCACTCCCACTGGTGAACAGACTGGTAAGTTCTGAATATTCACTTTATTTTGGTGGATTTATGAAGAGTAAATCGGAGAAGAGAGAGGTTTACAGCAAAGTCTTGTGGTGTCAACCAAGGATGGTTGGTTGGCCTATTAGTTAATTTAGCAATACAGGGAAATGTAGAAGATCAAGGCCATCGAGGAAGTCAGACTAAAATATATAAAACATAATTGAGGATATAATTTGCTAAATTTTCTAAAAAAGCAACATAGTTAAGTTGCAGTTTTAAAATCAGCAAAGAACAAAAGAAAAGAGAGAATAGCATCAAACTAATTGATTAATAACTCCAAAAAAATTATGTAGGCTTGTACATTTACCAATATCCTAATAAAAAAGACAGTTGGAAACACCATTTTAGTATTAATTTTCCCTAGTAAGCCAGACATGGGAGGTGTATTATGATTGAGAAAAAAAGATTGTAGCAAAAAAATGTCTATGCTGTTTTTGTAATCTTGTCAGGTCACCAACCTACTACAATTATGCTTATGAGATCTAAGAGACCAAGTTTTTTATCTTATATTCTATAATATACTGTATTATATATTATATTATATAGTATTATAATAATATTATAGTATATTGTGGGGTTTTTTGCTAAATGACAGAGCAAATAATTTCAAAGGAAGTATCCGAGTTAATTGAATTCAGAGATATTTCATTTCCATTTCAGAGATATTTCATTTGATTTAAATGTTTGTTGTTTATCCTAGATTATTCTAGATAGAACAACAAATTGTTTAATATTTCAGTACACAGTTAAATTGTATTGTAAAATTCTAACAGTTTTATTTTCAATATTTCAGGACAGGCTCGCCCTATTCAGTTTTATCTTACAGTAGTAAAAGTTCCTGCTATGATTCCGAGTATACTTAAATTTACAATTCCTCTTTATAACAATAATTCAGGAGTTGCTATCACTGCAGCATGTTACGAGAGGTATTATTTATTTTTTTTTTAAAAATTAGGAAATATGATTACATAAAAACAACTCTATGGGGTAAATAAAATCATTTTAGTTGTGTTCTTTATATAAGTGAGGAGATCAAAAACTTACATCATAAAAGTAAAGGTAATAAAATAAATTTTTAAGTGAGATCATACTTAAAAAGAAGGCTTTTAAATTAATGAACTAGGAGAATGATTGTTTAGCAAAAAAGAGTATCAATGAATGCCAGCAATCAGAGCAGCCAGTCAATCATCTTTTTTTATTAACTTTTTTTAATGATATAAGTAATGGGCATCAAGAAAAAAAGATTTAGTCATTCTTTAGTTGTGCAGTGATGAGCATGTATATAAATGCACCTTTTTAGAGTAAAAGAAAATGTAAATCATATTCTATGAATAGTATTTGTAGAAAAATTTTCAGTAAAACTAAAAATGGAAACAATATTTATCATGAAATAAAAAAAATAACTTTTTTAATTTGACAAGCTTTTTTTTCTTATATCTGTAGGCCAAAAGTATTTTTGTTTGTCCATATATATTTTTATTTTATTAATTGTGTTGAGGGTTTATACATAATAAATTAATTTTCATAAACACTTATTCAGTGAGATTTCTATATATATATATATATATTTTTTTAAATGTTAAAATACCATCAAAATTTAAATACTACCTTTTTTTTAAATTTAATTTTGTAATACAAAATAAATTAAAATACGATTTAACTAATATATGATTAATGTTCCCATATCACTTCTCGTTTTTTCAGGTATTAATGAAGTATCATTAATATTTGTGAATTAAAAATGGCAATCTATAATAGCTCTATAGTAGTATGCTGGAATGGAGAATAATAACAATAACAACAACAATAATATTAATAATACTATCAATATTAACAATTTTTAATATAATATTACCCTTAAAGATGATTCTGCTGGATCGGATCCTCTGTACGCTCATCTGAAGTTCGTCGTGTCCTAAAGTTAACTGAGTCAAGTTCGGTGGTTCAATACGCTAATCTAGTTCTGATTATCGGTCTAGTTCGCTGGGTCATGTCCGGTGGGTCACGTACGGTCGGTCACGTCCGATGGGTCACGTCCGGTGAGTCCAGTCCACTACCCAGTCCACGTCCTGTCCACACTCCAGTCCAGGGTCAAGTCCGGTGGGTCACGGTGGGTCCGGTGGGTCGAGGACTGTCATGGTTTTGATCTTTGATTTGCTCATTCGACATTTTTTCGGTCGAGGAGATGACGGAGTATGCCATTCTTCGTTTTGCTGCTTTGTTTCAAGATCGTAACGTTGTACGGCTGATTGAGTCTTCTATTTCCCATCTGTACGCCTGACTGGGTCTTCTAAATCCTATCGGGTGGGTCGGGTCCTCTCCAAAAGACAAATCCATCTGAAAATAAAACAAAAGGTCAGTATTCCGTTATCAGTTTGTATAAAAATTAATCTTAATTTTTATTTCATATTACGTTAAGTTAAAATAAACGTTTCAGTTGTTTTGATGGTATTTTAACATTTCATACTGCTTATGTATTAGATTTAATAACGTATATATAAAAAAAAATTACGGAAAACACATGTAATTATTAATTTATTATGTACGTCCCCGACACATTTAATAAAATATTATATGAACTTGGTTTGATAAAATTTAATTGTAATTGATTGGATTTATGGGAAGTTAACAACATTACCAGTTCTCGGGCGAACCTAGTCGGTTAAAATAGTCGATTACCTTTATATATATATATATTGAAATTATATTATATATATATATATATATATATATATATATATATATATATATATATATACCGTTATGAATATTATCAAAGAAATTGATAATTCTATTATTAATTGAAGAAATATGTTCATAAGATGTCTGTTATTCATCATAAGTTATACATCTTTCATCTGCAAAAAAAAAATTAAAAAACACATTAAAATAATACACATTATTTTATAACTGTAATTAAAATTGCGATTATATAAAAGACAAATAAATATTACCTAGATATATTTTTTACAATATAGACAAAATGAAAATATTTAAAAATGATAGCTATGCAATTTATTATTCAATTGTCTTTTTTTTAAATAGGACTAAATAGTCTATGTGCGAGCGCTGGGATGTCGGGATAGCGGATCAGATAGTACTTGACTCACCGGCTCGGTTTAAATCTGTAGGATGCGGGTGACTGGGAAAATTCAGGCAGAATCAATGATCCTGGACATATCCAACCGCCTCTTCGCCTGCACCATGCGAAGTGGCGTCGTCACTTTATTCATGGAAACTGTTAACTTTTACGATTTCTGTGACAGAGAATCCACATAAAAATGCCTATCTAGGAGAGCCTTTGGTGCGTTGAGTTTGGTGATATTGTATTTGGTGATAAAGAGGAAAGAAGAAGATCCTAAAATCTGGATCACAGAAGCTGCAGGAGGTCCTGTTAAGGAGGCAAAGAATTTTGCTGTGGAACTGTTCGTTGAAACCGTTAATGATCTACAGTCATCGCCGCTACTCAAGGCCAAGAAGATAGGACTATAAACTTTGAGGTGTTACCGCATGGTACGTTAAATACCTTCAAGGGAGTAGCTGTGTTAAGGGATTTGTTGAACACCACAGAAGACGAAATTGTAGAGGAACTCTTACGGAGAAGGAATTGTTGCATGTCGTCGACTGAACACACGATGCAACGGAGAAGTATGAGAAAAATAAAAGCTGGTTTTCATGAAGATTTTTGACCATTCATCACTATTGCGGTGTTTTGGATATCAGAAATTCGAACATACAGCGGCGTGATGCACTAGGATCTATCCTTATGGTGACCCATTATATCCAGATGAACCGTGCAGGGATCCGCCGGCTTGTGTCAACCGCCATGGGCATCACTCTGCGAGATCGCGAAACTGTACAATTTACAAGAAGGAATTCGCAATCCAAGAGATAAAGATTGTTTAAAACGTCAACTACATCGAAGGTAGAAAAGTCACCGAATGTTGCGTCATATGCTCAAGTTGTTGCAGCTCCTGCAGATTACTTTAAACTAAAAGTCGCAATCTCTGAACTGACACCAGATCTAGCAAACATGTTGAAACGTATCAATTACAAATTAAAAAATTGTCCTTTACAGAAATTAATCCCAAACCAACACATCAAAAAGGCGGATGTCTGCAAACAGAAGTTGTCCCAGACCTGAGAATGAGCTCTCAACCGGTCAAAATGTAAGGAAAGTAAACTTAACAGCACAAGTCGTTTAAACATAATGCACCGACGATAAACGTGGTAATAGAGAGAATCCCCATTCAGGGAATCAGGAAAGAAAACGACGTGATGAAGAAATGCCGGCATTCATCTAATGCCGGCAGTAAAGTATCCTCCGATATATATTACCAAGATGGATTGGAAGATTCCATTTCAGAAGGCTCAGACAGCCTGGAACACTCTGGAATCAGAGGTGGTGGCCAGCGGCAGGATGGAGAAAAGAAGCAAATAAGGATTACCTAACGGTAAATCTAGGCAGTAGATGTGCGTATAATAAGTCTTATAAGCTCTGATTAATTTCATGAAAGGATGAGTTTTTAATAAATGAAGGAGTTTAAGACAGTTTTGATAAATTTTAAATTTCTGTATAGATGAAATACATTTCTTACTCTCTAGATATCGTGTTAAAGGAATTAATGTCCTATGACAAGTCTAGTTTCTTTGGATTTAGTCGCTGGTTATTTTGACAGGAAGGGAAAGAATTTTTATGTTCTTTGTTTTCCGGGGAAAACCTAATGACCACGGCAGTTGATTATTCCGGGAATACGTGCATATTTCCGGAAAAAAGTTATTTAGTCACTTTTGTATTTCGTTAATTAGTAGTTTTATTAATTTTTTTCAGATTTGGCAAATTATTCTCTGTTGAAAATATATATAAAGAATATTACCATTATTTAAAATTATAATGATATATTATAATTTATATCTAAGATATATTTTAATAATGATAATAACTAATATATATGTTATATAGTTACAAAACCACTTAGATCCAAAATTTTCAATTTTTACACTTTACCATCTTTTGTACATGCACCGTAAATATCATACGATTTAAAACCAGACAGATCCTTAAAAAATCATATATAAAATCGCCGGTTTGTTGCAAAACCAGATAACTTTCCAGTTAACCTTGAATCACAGATGATATCGCATGGCTCGAACCCTTGTTGTGGTTGTGTAATTATTGAGCTGAAAGTTGCAAGCTGTATTCTTAGTGTCCACCAGTGGCGGCTCGTTGCTAAAATTAGTGGGGGTGCCGCTCCAGAAAATTTTTTTCTGCGCCTTTTCAAGACTATGGTAAAGTTTTCTGTAAAACATAACAACCAATAAAAAATGAATCAAATATAATAACTGGAAGCAGGATAATCTAATTCTAGATTTTTATCGTATTCAAGAATATGGTACACTGTTTTTAAGCACAATGTGCTTAAATAGTCTGTTTAGCCGAATAAATAATAAAATGTTAAATAAAACGATAACTTATAATGTTAAAATCACTCAGTCGATGACCGTATTCCCAGGGAAAAAAATTATTTTGTTACACTTTTGTATTTCTTTAATTTTCTAGATTTATTTTTTTTCAGATTTGGCAAATTATTCTCTGCTGAAAATATGTATATATAAAATAGAATTTTACCTTATTTAAAATTATAGTTATACATACTATAATGTATATCTAAGATATATTTTGATAATGATTATAACTAATATATATATATATATATTGAAACTAGACGATTTATATACATATATAAATTGTCTAGTTTCAAAACCACATACAACCAAAATTTTTAGTTTTTATATTTTTGCATTTTCTAACAGTTTATCATCTTGTACATGCACCGTGATTATCATACGATTTAAGACCAGACAGATCCTTAAAAACATCATCTATGAAGCTTCCGGTCTATTGCAAAACCAGATAACTTTCCAGTTGACCTTGAATCACAGATAATACCGCATAGCTCGAACCCTTGTTGAGGTTATTTAATTAATTGAGCTGAAAGTTGCAAGCTGTATTCTTAGTGTCCGCCAGTGGCGGCTCGTAGCTAAAATTCGTGGAGATGCTCCATCAGAAAATTTTTTTTCTGGGCCTTTTCAAGGCCATGGTTAAGTTTTCTGTAAAATAAAAATGAATCAAATATAATAGCTGGAAGCAGGATAATAATCTAATTCTACATTTTTATCACATTCAAGCATATGTTACACGGTTTTTAAGCACATTGTGCTTAAAACCGTAGTCGGTTTAGCCGAATAAATAATAAAATGTCAATAGATAATATTTATTTAGTATAATTAGATAACTTAAAATGTTAAAAACACTATAGTCCAATGGTGCTTAATTAAAATTTTTATGTACAAAGAAACAAATACATAATTATGAATAGATAATTATTTAGTAAGAGCCCTTGTTTTCCGCCATCTTCTGATCACTACTGAAACAACTAAACAACTTTCATATTCCTTCCATCGACTAAACTAGAAAAGGAAACGAAAAAGGAACATTCCATACACATGCGGAGTAAAAAAATTACCTTTTTGTTTTGGTATAACAAGAATTAGAATTTGTGGTTATTTTAATAATAATAGTTAATAATTGGACTGGAGTATCATTCTGAAGTTGTAATTTAACGGAAAAAGCTTACAAACCAAGACCAAAAAAAAGACAAAGCTGTTTGTGATTTATTAGGATTTTTTTTCTTTTTAAATAGGTGTAGACCTAAAGTTAAGAAAGCAGTTTTACAACATTAATTTTTATAGCCGAAACAATCTTCACGCGGGTTATTTACTGTTAGATGCATAGCCTAATTTTAGCAATTTTCTCGTGTAGGCCTATGCTATTACTTTTTATATTTGGTTATTCTCTATAAGGCTTCTAGTGCTGTAGAATTTAATATTCCTTTGTTATTCATATTGAGAAATGTTTGATTTAGCAATAAATTTTCAGTTTGTAAAATATCCCTACATGTTTTATACTTTTCTACAGATTTTTCAAATGACTAAAGCCCACGGTTTTCTCACAAATATGGAGCTCCCGGAATGCCCAGAAGAATAACTTACCATCATAAAAAACAGACTTACGAGTGCCACAAAATTACATGAAACTGACAAGATAATTTTATTGTAAAATATACAGAAGTCAGTATTCCAAGAAAAAAATCTTACTGTTATTAACAGAAAAGTTCCTTGTCCACAAAATATTTTATTTTTAAAGTCCGTAAGAGAGGCCAGAAGGCCTTTCTTGATACAATATTGTAATCAAAAAATTGTGTTATTAATGTTATTTACATTATAATAATGCTTCATAATAATGTTTCATAATAATTCAAGAATGACGGTCAAAGAAGGTTTTTTCATCATATTTTTAGAGCGCGGTTCAACATTGGTTTTAGTAGGCCACGGGTTGACAAATTTTTAACCTGTATTTCTTTGAAGGGAAAAATAAAACGTGTGAAAAATATATCATATTAAAGCGACTTCTTATAGGAAAAGATATTCAGCGGCTGAAATACAAAGCCTTTTACTATCTATTGAAAGAAGAAAGGGAGAATCTTTTAACTATTTCTTTTGGTTGCCAAAAATATCAGGTTCTGCCACTCATCCCCGATCAGATTGCTTATTATTTGAGACCATTACACAAATGCAATTTCACAATTATAGTAGGCAGCTCTAAAAGCAAACAAACAAAACAAAATGTCTTCATCTATCAATAGAATGAAGCCGATTATAATAAAGGATCTAACGAAATATCAGCATTGTACCACTGCTTAACAGAATTTCAAATTCCAGAATGTATTAGAGAAATTCGCTTTGCCTGCGTTTGGGGGGAGGGGGGGTGGCAAAGCAAGAACATAACCGTGGTTGGAATGTTGTCTGTGTGGTTTCTGAATTTTGCTCCCAAAAATGTGAAACAATTGCAGAAGAAATTGCTAGAAGAAATAATCATGTGTTTTATATAATTATAACGGCTTTAAGTTTATTTCAAAACCAGATAAATGCAGATTGGGTTTCAAAAACATATCCACATAAAGTTTGTAAATGTCTCTTAAACTAAAATCATTCAGAGTTAAATTTCAGTATGAAAAATATTCTACCGTAATACTATTTCTCAAATAAGTCACAATGTTGTATCAATTCATAATTTTGAAAGAACAGTTTTTCAGCTTTCCTGAAAAATTTACATTTCTCGATGTGTCTGCTTTTGAAACTATATAATTCATATACCATGTATATATATATATATATACTTTACTACAAACATACATAATTTTAATTATTGTCTTACAGGACATTTTAATTATTTGTCACAGGAATTTCCTACATGTTTCGTCGCATCAATATATCAGCATCATCAGGGAATGAAAATATCCACAATTAACGTTTTGCGTCAGTCTTACACACAAAAACACACATCACACCACAATATTACATATTTACAAAAAGCACGCAAGCAAATTGCCATGTTACTAAGTCTAGGCCTGAACTAATTAAATTCTATTAATCTTCAAAGTTTATTTGTTCATTAATGAGTTTTGAACTCAGCGATTTTTTATTTTTGTATATTTATAAACCTTCCTATGCATCCATATTATATAGCCTTTTTTGTATGAAAAATGTATGGTAAGGTGGTAATTAAAATTGTTTGTATTTTAGTAAAAAAAATACATATACACCAGTCGATAAAAATTGATAAAAAAGTATTATATGAAATTACTAAATAAATATAAAAAGAATTACAGAAATACTAAATACATAAAAAATGTTAAATTACATTTTCAACTTACCTTATTTTAATCCAGTCTGCAGATAATAAAATGTTGAAAAAAATATAAAGTAATAATTACACGTCTCTATTTACTGTTACTCATTGTGTTTATAACTTCTTTGAGTTAATTTTCAATATTTCTATAAATTATGAAATATAATTTAATAATTTATATTCTATAAATTATGTATTCTACTGTAAAAATGTTATAATGAATGTGAATGTTTAATTTTTTAATAATTTTTAAATGATTGCTATGAAACAGAATTTATAATAATTTTATTGTTACTTTAATTTTTAACTTGTGTACTTAATTTTTTTTATTATTTTAACTTACAGTGTACAGTTTTGTACTTGTGTTCACATTAAGTACTTAGAACTTGCTCTTCATGATTGCAGCTTTGGTTAATGATGTAGTCCAAATACTGAAAACTTTGAACTAGATCAGTTACCAAAGAAATATTGAAATTTTTATTTTTTAAATAAATAAAAAAGTTTAAAATATTGATTTGGAAAAATTTTTTTCGGTTACTGTAGACATTTTTCTTGATAAAGAACATCACAGAAACTATCTAATCACTCTATGTTAAACACATTTACTTGTATATCTTTGGATATAAAATTAATGAATATACAATTAACTTTTTTTTTGCGAAAGTATTTAATTTACTGAACTATATTTAGATTGTTCAGATTGGATTTATTTTTCCAAAAGTAGAAAAAAATGGTACAAGAAAAGTGATTACTTATTTTAAAATCTTTACCGTTTTAGGAAAAGCCTTAGTTCATAAAAATATATAAAATGTGTTGAATGATCGGTGTAATGGTTACCATGCTGTCTGCAAAATCAGCCGGTATTAGGTTTAATTCCTGGTGATATTTTGTGACCTATTATTTTATTCACCTAACTTTCTTCCAAAAATATATGCATTGCTTCTCATAAATCGTACTAAAATAAATTAAAAAAATCGAATGTGGACACCATGTGACTTCCTTGTAAGCCTATTCAATTACGTAGACACATTTTTTGCTGCACTTCATTTAAACTTATTTCATTTGAAAGTGAGATACGATCCTCCAATTCTTTAATAAAGTGGACAGTTACACAATTGCATTGTGGTGGACACTACATTGCATCACATTTTTTTGTGGTGTCCGTATTAGAATTTTATACTAATTTATATATTAATTTTCTTTCACCCAAGTAGTTATGTGGTATAAGTGAAAACTTATCATCCACACATCGGTTTGAATCCGACTTCATATTTTTTTTTTTTTTTTAACTTTTTTTTTTATTTTAAATATATTGATTTATTAATAATTACACTGACGAAAAAAATTAATGTTTCTCCAAGTGTTATACCATTTCTTGAATTGCTTTTTCGCATACATTACAGATCTGTAAATACAATTTTTCTATCACTCTTAGTTTTAAATAAATCACGCTTCAAAAAATATAAGAGAAAATGTAGTTAAAATCTGTAAAATTTATAATTTTTCATGGCTATACCTGTGTTAGAATGACTTCTTTTCTTTTATAAATAGCCTCAAACACATACCGAATTAATGTCAAAGAGTAATCGGCTAGCATGTTAGTATTTCATTTCCCTTTATAGCGGCTTTCCATAACCGAAATGTCTTGGTAGAAACGTTCACCGTGTTCGTTACTTATGTCTCCGAGGTTGTCCGGGAGGAAATGTATTTTCAAAGACGTACTACATCCCATAGATCTGTATGAAGTAAGAAGTTGATTAACAACAATGTCGTGGTAATTGTCGGATTTTTGTTTGCCGAGAAAGTTTTCGCAAACGTCGTTAAATGAAGCCCAAGCTGCACTTTCTACATTATTTACCATCGAGTTAAATATATTATCTTTGACCAACTCTCTTATTTGAGGACCAACAAATATTCCTTCTTTAATTTTTCCTTCACTTACATTCGGAAATTTCTGCCTGATGTACAAAAATCCGGGACTATCCTTCTTCATTGCTTTTACACAATTTTTCATTAGTCCTAGTATGATATGGAGAGGGGGTAAAAATATTTTTTTGGGGGTTCAACTAAGGGCTCATGAATAACATTTTTTCCATTTGGAGGTTAGGTTGTCTCGTTTCTTCCAATCTTTGGTAACATAATGTTTATCTCTAGCTCGGCTGTCCCACCCGCAAATAAAATAAACACATGTTTAGTATAGCCTAACTGCATGCCTAACAAATTAGCTATAACTTTCAAGTCACCACATATGTTCCAGCTATGTTTTTTATAATTTATTTTTTTAAGAACGTCTTTCTTCACATCGTATGTCTCTTTCAAATTAATTTGCGATTGGTATCGAAGGATGTCGTGTAATAGAAACACTTTTAAACTTGAACTTCTATACTTGGACGAAAAGGCGCTAGTCCTCAGGTTTATGAACTTGTTTTAAGTGCAACAGAAGCTCATCAGTATTTACGCAATAAACCAAATTATTTTCATCAATAAAGTACTGAGAAAGTTCTTTTTGTCGGCTTCGAAAACCCAACATTTTTTATTTTTTTGAAGTAAATGCCATTCTTGCAATCAGCTTGATTTTCTGAGAAATTTAAATCCCTAACCCAATAATTTAATTCACCTTGTGACATAAGATGTGACTTATTGGAAGATAATTCAAAATCAAAATCACTGTTGTCTTATTCAGTACAGCCTGATTATTGATCGCTGCTTTCGAAACATACATTCACAGGTGGCTCAGGAACTGGACTTATTTTAATGTGAGGTACAGGCCTGATTGCAGATTGCAACGAAGGATATTTTACGGTATGTTTAGATTTTTTAGAAATTCCAACCACACTTGTTAAACAAAAATAACACTCGTTACATGATCCTTTGCTTCACACCAAACCATAGGTACACCAAATGGCAAAGCCTTCCGTGTACCTTTCAGCCATCCTCTTAAATGTACAGAACAATTAGTGCATACTATATAAGGAGCCCATGTCGTATCCTGATTACCAATTTTACACTGAAAATAAAAATGATATGCTTTTTTAATTAAAGGTGTAATGTTTTTCCTGTTTGATTTTACAGTAAACTCACCACATACATAATAAAAGGCATAGACATCATTTACAGAATTTCGAGGCATTATGACACTGCACTGTTAACAAACTTACGACTGAACAAAATTAAATCATTCCTAAATTCAGTGCTTAATAAAAACAACACAGCTGTGTTTTCAGCTACATGTTTTGACCTGCACAGACATGACTAATCTTGTCCATGAAGTCTGTCTTCAGTATTAGATATGTTATAATATGCGATTATAATACGTTTTAATTTTTTGTCCAGTATTGTTTATTTATAGCTTACAAATTATGTTAACAAAGTTAAACAATAAAAAATTAGCTAACAAAATAGAATTTTTTTGTCTTCATTCATTTGACTGGTTTGATGCAGCTCTCAAAGATCCCCTATTTAGTGTTAGTTGTTTATTTCGGTATACCTCCTACACCCCTAACAATTTGTTTTATATACTCCAAACGTTGCCTGCCTGCACAATTTTTCCCATCTACCTGTCCATCCAATATTAAAGCGATGATTCCAGAATGCCTTAATATGTAGCCTATAAGTCTGTTTCTTCTTTTAACTATATTTTTCCAAATGCTTCTTTCTTCATCGATTTGGCGCAACACCTCTTCATTTGTCACTTTATCCACCCATCTGATTTTTAACATTCTTCAGTAGCACCACATTTCAAAAGCTTCTAATCTTTTCTTTTCAGGTACTCCGATCGTCTAAGTTTCACTTACATATAAAGCTATGCTCTAAACATACGACCTGTGTGAGAAAAGTAATGAGACTGACTTTTTACTTACCAAAGTTTTTATTTTTTTCAAAATGACGTCCCTTTTAAGAAATGTTTCAATTTCGGGAAAAGGAAAAAGTTACAAGGACTCAAATCAGGTGAATAGGGGGTTGAGGAACCGTAGGAATGCGTTTTGAGGTCAAAAATTCCCTGATGGAAATGGCCGTGTTACACGGGGCATTGTCATGAAGCATCCACTTGTCTGCGATGTCTGATCTCACGCGAATCACCCTTTTCCTGTACCTTTCAAGGACACCTTTGTAAAACACTTGGTTGACAGCTTAGCCTGGAGGAACAAATTCTTTATGCACGATACCCCTACTGTCAAAAAAGAAAATCAGCATGGTTTTGATCTTTGATTTGCTCATTCGACATTTTTTCGGTCGAGGAGATGACGGAGTATGCCACTCTTCGTTTTGCTGCTTTGTTTCAAGATCGTACTCAAATATCCAGGATTCATCACCTGTGATCAAACGACTGAAGAATTCTTGGTCGTTGTCAATCCTCTCAAGAAGATCAAAACACACGTTTCTTCGATTGCCCTTCTGTTCCGTTGTGAGGTTTTTCAGCACCAATTTCGCATGTCCAAATCGTCTGTCAAAATTTTATGTACGGTTAAAGTGTATAAATTTAACTGTTCACTCATCATCCTTATTCCTAAACGACGATCTGATTTCACAAGAACCCTCACATACTCAACGTTTTCGTCAGATTTTGAAGTTGAAGGTCTCCCTGAGCGAGGTTGATCTTCAACGTGTTCTCGGCCTACCAAAAATGATTTGTGGCAGCGGAAAAATTGTGCTCTTGATAAGAAATATTCCCCGTAAGCCTGTTTCAAATTTTCAAAGGTCACACTCGCGGATTACCCAAGTTTAACACAGAACTTGATTGCATAACGTTGCTCTAAATTCCGATGCTCCATTTTCGTAACACAACTTCACTGATGGTGTCAAAAATAATGTATTGGCTAAACGGAGTTGGAACTCTTACTGAGCATGTGGAAGGGATAAAGAAACCGGTCTTGCACAGACTGTTAGACACAGCGTTGCTAGAACGCTCGCAGTGTTACCAATCTCATTACTTTTCTCACACACCTTGTAAACCTTCAAAAATCTTTTCCTGACGTTAAATTAATTTTTGATGAACACAAATTATATTTCTGGCTGAAGGCTTGTTTCGCCTGTGCTATTCGGCATTTTATATCGCTCCTGCTTCGTCCATCTTTAGTAATTCTACTTCCCAAATAACAAAATTCTTCTACCTCCATAATCTTTTCTCTTCCTATTTTTATGTTCAGTGGTCCATCTTCGTTACTTCTACTACATTTCATTACTTTCGTTTTGTTCTTGTTTATTTTCATTCGGTAGTTCCTGCGTAGGACTTCATCCATGCTGTTCATTGTTCCTTCTAAATCCTTTTTACTCTCATCTAGAATTACTATATCTCTGCAAATCATAGCATCTTTATCTTTTCACTTTGTACTGTTACTCCGGATCTAAATTGTTCTTTAACATCATTAACTGCTAGTTCTATGTAAAGATTAAAAAGTAACGGTGATAGGAAACATCCTTGTTGGAATCCCTTTCTTACTATGGCCTTTTTTTATTGTTCTTCAATTATTACTGTTGCAGTTTGGTATAAATGTTATGTTATGTTACATAAATGTTAGCAATTGTTCTATCTCTGCATTTGAACCCTAATTTTTTTAAAATACTGAACATTTTATTCCAGTCTACGTGCCAAGAATGTTGGTTTGTTTTTCCTCAATCTTCCTTCTACTATGAATCTGAGTGCTAAAATTACTTCCCTTGTCCCTATACTTTTCCTGAAACCAAAGTGGTCTTCTCCTAACACTTCTTCCACTCTCCTCCCAATTCTTTTGTATTGTACAGAATTCTAATTAAGATTTTTGATGCATGGCTAGTTAAGCTAATTGTTCTGTATTCTTTACATTTATCTGCTCCTGCTTTCTTTGGTATCATGACTATAACACTCTTTTTGAAGTTTGACGGAACTTCCCCTTTTTTTATCAGTTTGTATAATCTATAAATCGCTTTTTCACCTGCACTCCGCAGTAATTCTACAGGTATTCTGTCTATTCCAGAAACTTTTCTGCCATTCAAATCTTTTAATGCTCTCTTAAATTCATATCTCAGTATTGTTTCTCCCTCTATATCACCATTTGCTAATTCATTTCCTCTGTATAACTCTTCAATATATTCTACTCACTATCAACTTTGCCTTTCGTATTGTAAATCAGTGTGCCATCTTTGTTTCACACATTTCTAGATTTTAATTTATGTACGCCAAAATTTTCCTTAACTTTCCTGTATGCTCCATCTATTTTACCTGTATGTGACCAGGTGTATATCCAGTGCCTAGTGCCTAAAGGAATTGGGTGAAATAAACTTATAAGAAAGTGATAACAGAGTAATATTATGGAAATACTTAACTACTCATCAAGAACCAAAAAATATAAAAAAGTGATGTTTTTTAAAAGTAAACACATTTTTTATTTAAAAACCCACTGGACTGATACAGAAAAAAAAAACCGAAATTTTTGGGTAAAAACCAAAATTCTGGTATTTCCCTAAAATAACAGTAAGTATTGAAATCTATAAAAGGAAGTTAAAATTCATTTAATAAATAAATCATAATGAAGAATTTCAATAAAATAAAATTTTCTAAGCTTTCAGAACTGGAATTGTTGCTGATTACTATAAGAGATGTCAGAAAAATTATCACCACAAAGAGTTTTAAAACTTTTTTCATCATATAATCAATAATTCTAAATGATTTCAATGTCCATTTTGGCCACTTTCCCTTCAGTAGCACATCTGATTCATTCTCATTAACCCCCTTAGACTTATGTAATCGTGAGGTGTATTCTCCCTTCAGAATAAGAAGCACTATAAAATTACAAATGCGTTTAGTTAATACATTAAAATATGTATTTAATTAATTCATGTAATCTGAATAAAAATCTAATAACAATCTTAGCAACCCCACCCACAATATAGGTATATTTTCTACCTATTTGCAAATGACATCTTGGCAGACAAAGTCATAAAAAGAAATAATTTAACATTAATAACATAATATTTGAATCATAAAGACAATTTTTTTTAACATTTTCAAATTTAAATTTATAAAATACATGAACGATATGGTTGTTACAATATAATTTTCTTGATGGTTAGTGTTGAGACCAGCCCTTGGCAGTTCACTCAGCTTTGTATGGTTCATACACCTCCTAGTGGCTCACTCAGCTCCATCTACACTATAAAAGCTGGTTCCGCATTAGAATAAACCAGTCTCTGCCCATCCTTCGAAGACTCATTGTGTTTGTTACAAATGTATGAATTATAAGATCAAGATCAAAATAAATATAATTTATATGATAATCTGAAGTAAGGCTTTTTATTTATGTGAATGAACTAGTGAATAATAAGTTATTTAGAATAATATAAATCTAATCGAGGTAATAGACCAAGGTGGCAATTATTCATCATATTTTGGTCCTCTGGCCATGGATATTATTGGAAAATTGGAAGAATTATTATTTGGTCTTCCAGAACCGTGACTATAATCTAAAATTTTTCAAAAATCTTTGTATACAACAAACTTCATATGATCAGGGATTGCAACAATTATATGTACAACATTATTTATCGTAAAATCCTTTAATTTATTTTACATATAATTTACATTGCTTCATCGTTATTGTAATATCATTTAATTTACATTAATTTAAGTTAATACTATTATTTTCATGGAAAAGGAACAATTAATTAAAAAAGGAGGGTCAGTAAAGGCCTCTACAACAAGAATTGCCACATTCACTGACAAATTTGGTCTTTCACAAGGTTAAAGGCCTTGTAAATTAAGTTAAGGAATCTTGATTTACAAGGCAAATATTACATCTTTCAATCAAAAGCTGAAATGGGTTTTGATGATGATGTTTCATCATTGGATCGTGAACAAGTCAAGGAAGACTTGTGTACTACAGAGTGAAAATTACTACAGTTAATAAATAATACTAATACTAATCAAAAATCATCTAATCAAGAAGTTGGTTCAAATACAACATTTAAACAACACAATTATATATCTCTATTTAGAGGTATTTTTTAGAGTGGCAGCATTTTTATAATACATTTATTGACTAAATACATAATACTGATTTAACAAATTTACAAAAACTACATTATTTGCATGCTTCTTTAAAAGAAGCGTTAGCCATTATTAAAAATTTGTCAATAACAAATGATAATTACGGAATTGCTTTAGATTTACTAGAGATTCAATATGATAATAAACATTTAATTGCTTCTCATAATGCTGATTGCATCATAAGGTCAGATTCCATATAAAGAGAATCTGTAGATACTTTTCTAATTTTATTAACAAAATATTCTCACATGTACTTAAAGTAATGCAACTTCCTCGTAATACATATGAATTTATTGTAGTCCAATTTCTAACATCTAAATTAGATTATAACACTTTAAGAATGTGAAACGAGAAATTGTCAAATCAAAGGTTTCCCACCTTTAAAGGTTTTATAGAATTTCTCAACACGAGACGACAACTTCTCGAAAACATTAACTTAGTCACTTCAAACATTCAAGTGAAAACAGGAAACGAAACCAAAGGACAGCGTTATAACAATCCAATCAAATCTTTTAATAAACGCTTTACTTTAGATCATAACAAACAATATAAAAGAAATAATGTCAGTTTTTATTCAAAATTTAACTTTAATCAATTTTGTTCTTTAACTCAAATCATTATTTATACCAGTGTAAAGAATTTTGAAATTTGTCCATTGATGATTGTAAGGCCTTTTTGAGAGATAATAATTGTTCTAATTGCCTGCAGAAAGGACATCCCATAAATTAATATTATTCAAAAAATTGATGTAAGATTTTTGCTAAGAAACACAATATACTCATCCATATGGACAAAATTAATGATTCTAAATTAGAAAGTAATAAGTCTGAAATTAATACTTATTGTTTATCTAAGAATCAGTCACAGAGAAAATTTGGAATAGCTCAATCACACATATCATGTGTTGGTAATGTAATGAAGAAAAAATAATCAAAGAAAAGTTAAAAAACATGATTCATGCTATTCTGGGCATCAACAAATCCAGATGAGACAACAAAGGTCCAACATCAAAAGACATTTTGTTACTGAGAAACCACAACCTAGAGTATCGATCAAACAATTTTACAATAATAAAAAATAAAATAGATCATTCAAATATCAATGATGATCATAAGTATCAGTCGCAACAAGGTGACATTATTTATCAAAATAGATCGTGTAAGCTATCTCAAGAAAATATTCCTCAATTGAAGCATAAACATATATGGTATCTGAAAGGGGAAGACTTTTATAACCCCTAAAAAAACAACGATCTGAGTTTACAAAAAATCTACAAATGCTAACAAAAACCTTCAATTCACAGCACAGGAAATTGCATGTACCAAAAACGAATCTCAACATTAATATAAATTTAGACATTACCTTATTCACAAGGACAACAGAATCCTGATTATCAAAATAGTATTAAAAATACTAACGATAATAATATTGATAGCAATAATAAATGTAATCCTTATCAACATTTAAGGCCACAATCAAAACATTCAAATGAAGAACAAAGCAACATCGGTTATAGTGATATATATACCACTATTTCAAACAAATTCTTATCACTCTGTTTAATTATGATTCGTCATGGCAGGCAGAGGTCTGCATGAATTATGTCTGTTACCAATCTCAAGTGATTGATTTAAATAATATTTTTAATTGATGTAATCATTTTCATTCTATGTTATTATAATTTCATTTGATTTATATTCTTATGATATGATTGTTAACATTCTCATAAACATTTATAATTTCATTTACATTGTTAAAAAAAATCATATGATTTTTTTTTTTGCTTCTGATGGTTCACTCAGCTCCATATAACTCACACAGCTCCTGATGAATTACTCAGCTCCATATGGCTCACTCAGTTCCATCCATGCTATAAAAGTGCTCTGCACTAGAATAAACCAGTCTCTGTCCATTCTTTGAACACTCATTGTGTTTGTTATAAATGTATGAATTACAAGATCAAGATTATGATTTATATGATAAGTAAGGCTTTTTATTTATGTAAAAGAAATAGCGAACAATAATTTAGAATAATATAAACCCAACTGAGGTAATAGACCAAGGTGGCAATTATTCATCAATTAACACTCATTTCAGTACCAGGAATAAAAATAATTATTTTTCTGTCAAAGATTCTGAGTATTTGGTCATCATTATTATAACCTGAATGTTACTTTATTTAGTCTTTAATTCTTAAGCAACTAATACAATATTAATAATAGACATGAGTAATTAATAATAACATTTTTTCATAAATTTTCTTTGAGTATAGCTGCTACTTTTTAAGTCGTTGAAGTTTTATTATACTTAATAAAATATTATTGCAACATTATATCAATAAATGTATTTTATAATATTAATGTTTACCTTTCCCCATATTAAGAGATTAATTTCTAACAGATTGAATATAGAACTGATGAAGGTAAAGCATAATGATATTAAAGTAAAAACATCACAGAAAACCATTTTTGCCAAAGAGGATGGTAGGTGGTTGACTGCAGCATATTACTGAAAAGCTATATAGTTACTTTAAATCAGCTAATACCAAATTAATGTATGAAATTATTAGTTGAGCAGTGATTCTTAAGCGCTGTCTTAACAGGTAGCATTTTATGTTTACATACTGACATGGAATGATTTTGATTTTTTGTATTCATACTTCTTTTTGCCACGTCTCTTACATCCATTTCATGATCAATTGCACTCTTTCAAAAACTACTCAACATTTATTACCAGACAAAGAAAAATTACTTTTTATCACATCTTTATTTACCTTATAAAAAGATGAAAATCTCTCTTTCTTTTTTTACATTTTTTTTATTATTCTTTTACACTTTATACATCTCATCTAAGAAAGTAATCTAACATACCAATTGGCATAATAATAATAATAATAATAATAATAATAATACTAATAATAATAATAACAAAAATAATATTTCAATTAAGTTTATTACACACAAATAAAAATACATTTTTTGAATACAATAAATTTATTTTTTCAAATTAAATTTTTTATTTAGGATCTTAATGTTTTTCATACATTTCCGGGAAATAAAAAGTCATTACAATACAAAGATCCAACACACAATTTCAATTGTACAATAAATTAAAATCTGTTGCTAGTTTACTGCAATTATTACTGGGTGCCCAAAAAAGAATCCTGGGATTTCAAAAACAAATGCAATTTTATTTTGCAGCATTTAACAATGATTTCTGCATAATCTTAGAAACAATTAAGTTTTAGTTCACACGTTCTCCGTCAGATAGCAGCAGCGTTAAGACTGTTGGACAGACCAAGGTTTATGAGTACAGGCTTCAATACCATGGCATCACCACAAGAGAAAGTAGCATGTATTGGTTTGCAGAAACAAAATCGGTGACTGTCATATAAACTTCTATCGTAGAAATTTTCTGAGTGACAAAAGCATATGTAAACGGTGTGAACAGTTTTGAAACCAAAAGCATTTTGAAAGGACTATCATCAGTAGACTTAAAACAAGTGCCAAAAACACAGAAAGAATTCAACTGTTTTTCCAAAGAAATCCAAAATGTTCAGTTCATAATGTTAGTTGTCACATAACACTTCTAAACTGTTGTTCGCAAGTAACCTAACTATAAGCCATAATAAGTTTAATTTGTAACAACCATGTTAAACTTTGTTTCTGCAGATGAAAACTACTTGTAGCACATTTTCCTAAGTGATGTGGTAATAATTGTTATTCATGGAGTTGAATCACCATAATTGTCAAGTATGGGCTTAGAAAATCCACATAAACTGGTGGCATTTGTCTGCCACTGTCTGAAAATAAATATCTGGTGCGGTATCATACACAATTACATTTTTTGGCTATTTTACTTTTTCCATGCGTATTTTCCATAGTATTACGGACTTGGTCTCTTATGGATGGTCTTTGCATCACACAGAAGTTATGTGGACTGCACTCAACACGATTCCTAGAAGGTTGGTTAGGTAGGGAAGTTCCCATTGCTTGGCCACTGCAAAATCCTGATTTGACACCAATGGATTTCTTCTTTTGGTGCTGTATAAAAGAGATTGTATATCAAGAGAAAACCCAGTTAATCAAACACCTGCACTAATAAATAACAGTACTTGTGGAAGCAATTCCTTGAGACATGTTTGTCAGAGTGTGGAATGAGGTGGATTATTGGTTTGACATCTGCAGGACTGTAAATGCTGCTCGTATTGAATGACATTAAATGGTAAAAAAAATTAGATTTTGTACTTTCATGTTTATAAAACATACATTTATAATTCTAAATGTAATAAAGTAATTTTTTCTTTTTTTTTCTTGATGGTATCGCCACATAAGCTTGAAGCTTGTGCATGAGATATGAAATGTAGCGTATGAAAAATGCCATGCCTGACCAGGATTCGAAGTCAGAACCTCTGGATGAAAGACTAGAGGCTTGAGGCATTACCACTCATAACACGGAGGCCGGTATGAGTGGTAATTTAACCGCAAACCTTCTTTTATGGACACCTGTAGAAGAAAGTTTACTGTTTTGTTCTGAGCAAATAAGATATGTTATATGAAAAGAATTAAATCATTGTGAAGCTACATGGCACACATATGTGCCTGCCCATAACAGTGAATGAATTAAATACAAAAAATATGGAATATACAAAATACACATGCACAAACCACATGACTGATTTATTTAAAGTGAATAAGTTAATAATGTATTTAAAAGTCAAAGATCTGAAGAAAATGTTATAATTTATTCTGCTCACAATAATGACTCATTAAAAATACATTTCTTAGCATACAACCTCTATATATTTTTTTACACATTAATTTAGATATTTTTTATACACATTACTATACTAGATACGTATTAATTAAAGTACAGATTTAACATAAAAATAAAATACTCAAAGACTCTCACTATAAAACCAGATGTAATAAAAACAAAAAGAGAATAAAATTATAATCTAGTACCATACTGAATTTAACATAAGCTTTCCAATATTTCATTAACAGAGGGGTAATGAAAGTAACTGCCACGTGCAAGCTTTATATCTTTATATTCCTGGAAATATTTAAAAAAATTATCATACATACTTTCACATGCATATTAGCACAGAGTTGGTCTGATTTCTACTTCATATTACAGCCCTCTGCTGATCTCAAATAAGTAAACTCTTTGTATATACATTAATGTTATTTATATATTAATATAATTTATAGGCTAATTACAGTACAAATAAAATGAGTGTATATAAAATGAGAAAATTTTTTATTTAAAAAAAAAACAATACAAATTTCTACATGACGAATACCTTGGGCATTCAAAAACAGATTGTTACCTTACAGCGAGATTTTCAATTTTTTTTTCTCAATTATAAACATAAGCAAAATCAATCCATGTCACAGTAAAGCTATAAAATTTCATACAGCACTAGCAGAGAAACTGAGACCAGCTGGCCTTGATCCATTATTGTAAGTGAAGCTGAACACATTCAATATGCAAACAATTCTTACTTTCTGGAAGACCATAGTATCATTTATCAAGAATCAGCAGACAAATACTACTACTTCTTTCCTTTACTACTTACTATCACTAAAAGATTTTCCAGCTGTCTCTCAAAGAATTTTTTGAGCAGCAAATCTACCAGATAGACATTACATTTCCTTCCACATTCACACTACTCCATCTCACAATAAATTCATGAGATCATGACAGACAACCAGTCTAGTTTTATGAGATCCTACTAAATGTTTATGGTAAAGAATGATAATTTCTTTTTTCAATGATGTAACTTTCATGGTTTTGTTAATACTTATTTAGCAAATGAAACTGTTGTAATACATTTATGTCAAAAAATAATTAAGTCATGATATCTTATATTTTAAGAACATTGGATGAAGGAATGGAAATATTATATTAGCAAAAGCATCAAAATGATGGCTCTGGTCTATGCAGTGTTAAAAAAGCTACTTCATAACCGGTTTTGTACATTTTGACACAATGTTCACTCTTTAAAAGTTATTACAAAGAGTAACTAAAAATAAAGAAATTAAGTAGTTTTTACACAATCTTCCTCTATGAATCATGAGGTCTTGCTGATGGTGAGGGGCTTGAGTGCTCAGTGATACAGAGTAGCTGGACTGAAGGTGCAACCATATTGGAGAGGTATCTGCTGAGAGACAGACTAGGAGTGATTCCTGAAACAGGGCAGCAGCTCTTTGAGTAGTTGTTAAGGGCAGGAGGACTTAAACGGCCATATCAACATCACTCAATCTTCCGAGTACTGTGCAGCTGAAAGCAATGGAAAACTACAGCAGTTTTTTTTTTCGAAGAAAATGTAGCTCTCTGCATTTTCATGTAACAAAAATGGAGGCGCCTTTCTTGGTAAAATATTCCAACTAAGGACTACTACAAAGGAAGAAAATTAAGAAATAACTTTCTACGAGTCGGATAGTGAAATGATAGAAGTCTAAAAAAGTTGGCAGGTTAGAAAATTTAAAAAGGGTAATGGATATAAGTTAAATGTAGATGTAAGTTAAATGTAGTAGCAATTGGCGAGGTTCGGTGAGAAGAGGAAAACGACTTTTGGTCAGGTGATTTTAGAATTAATTCAGCTTCAAAGGAGTAGGTTTCATAATGAACAAGAAGATAGGAAAGACAGTAGAGTATTTCACAATGCATAGCCATAGGGTTTGATTTGACAGAATCAAAACCTAAGCCAACAATGATTGTTAACACCTATACAAGTGCCCATGATGATGATGAGGTATTCATTAGTCTATATGAAAAAATTGGCAAAGAAATTAAACACGTAAAAGCGGATGAAAATTTAATAATAGTTGGACATTGGAATGCAAGCATTGGAAAAGGCGAGGAAGGAAATACTGTGGGTGAATACGGGCTGGGCTAAAGGAATGAAAGTGGGGACCAACTTATAGTTTTGCGCCATGTATAATGTAGTAACTGCCAACAAGCAATTTAAAAATCATAGTAGAATACATCCATGGAAAAAGCCAGGTGATATCAAAGGTATCAGGTAGATTATACTGTAACAAGACCGGTATAGCGGGGCTGAATAACAGATTCCTAGAAATTATTATGAAAGTAAAAATTAATTTACTGATTGGGGGACTCCAGAAAGGAACAAAAAGGAGAACCCTTTTTGTAAAGAATAGGTCTGTTTTACAATTGTCTTTTATTATACTGCTGACTAACACATAATGTACACCTGTTGTACAGTGAGAAGAGACTAATTTTTGGTCTTCTCATTGGGATTTTGACTCTTCTCATGGTTCGACTTGGATCTGATCCTACAGGTAAAGAGGCTAACAGTATAAATAGCCTAGTAAGACCAGCTAAAAATCAGTACAGCGGAAATCTATGAACCAGTCTGCGAGGCATTACGATGTCGGTCCTGTAAGGAGATGCTGCGAGTTGTGTGAATTCAGCAGAGAATTCTGCAAACCAGTCTAACAAAACAGACGACAACGGTCCAGTGTGGAAAGTCACAGGTGTGAGTGCAAGACATCAGTCCGGCGAGGAGAGTATCCAGTTTGATATGATTAAGGTGATGCTATGAGTAATTCAGTAACCAAGAAAGTACTATCAGTGAGTTACAGAACTATAAGTGTATAAGTGAAATAAATAATGCAATAGACTTCATTCATAAATTGTTAAGACAGAAGACAAAAGGGATTTGCAAGTGAACTTTTTAAGACTATTTGTTAATGTAAGACTAGTGGTTAAACTAGCGTTTCTTTTGTTAATGGGTCTGAATATAGTTTTCTGTTTATATACCTGGAATAAACTCCGAACGATTATTTATTGTGAACTCTGTCTTATGTGTAATCTGTATCTATTACTTACTATTGACATTAGTATCACTATTTGATGTATACTAATTTTGATTGTTACCTTTGTTGATTACATTATGTATTTTTGTTTGTTTTTATGTCATGCTTACTCTTTTGATTATGTTTTGTTTGATGTCATGTAATTATCATTTACCACTATTATCCTGACTATTATTGTGGTTATAATTACTGTATTAATAATTTTTATCATTAACTGTTTTATTATTGTCACTTATTATTATTATTATTATTGTATTATCACCATTGTTATTATTATTAATTTTCCAGGCTGTAATTTGAACATTTTAAATCAATAAACCACAATTATATAAACATTATAAAATGTCAACAACCTATCAAACCCTGACTGAGCTCATGGTTAAGCAAAGATTTAGAAGTCAACTCGTTGACTGCAAAACTTATCCTAGAGCAGATATTGATAGCGACCATAATTTAGTGATTTTACAGCAAAGTTTGCTTTCACAGCAAAACAAAATGTAGATTGGGAGTTTTAAAACCTGAAGAAAAGGTGTTGGATGAATCAGTGGAATTTAGAGAAGATTGAGGAAGAGGAGGTAAAGAAAAAAAAATAAGGTGGAAAATATAGAAGAAGAATGGGAGAATGTTAAAAAGGAAATTCTTAAATCAGCAGAAGCAAGCAAACTTAGGCGGAACAAAGAGAAGTGAGAAGAGAAGTGAAAAGAATGGGAGAATGTTAAAAAGGAAATTCTTTAATCAGCAGAAGCAAGCAAACTTAGGCGTAACAAAGAGAAGAGATAGAAAACCTTGGATATCAGAGAATATACTGCAGCTGATAAATGAATGAGAAAATATAAGAATGCTAGTGATGATGAAAGTAAGAGTAATTATTGACAATTAAGAAATAATATAAATAGGAAGTGCAAACTAGTGAAAGAAGAGTGGATTAAAGAAAAGTGTTGAGAAGTGGAAAGAAAAATGATCATTGGTAAAATAGACGGAGCATATAGGAAAGTTAAGGAAAATTTTGGGGTACATAAATTAAAATCTAATAATGTGTTAAACAAAGATGGTACACCAATTTATAATACAAAAGGAAAGGTTGATAGGTGGGTGGAATATATTGAAGAGCTATATGGAAGAAATGAATTAGAAACTGGTGTTATAAAGGAAGAAGAGAAAGTCGAAGAGGATAAAAAGGGAGAAACAATACTGAGATTTGAATTTAAGTGAGCATTAAAAACATCTGAATGGCAGAAAGGCTCCTGGAATAGATGGAATTACTGCACAGTGCAAGCAAGGAAGCGATATAGATTATACAAACTGGTGTGTAATATTTACGAAAAAGAGTAAGTTCCATCAGACTTCAAAAAGAGTGTTAAAGTCATGATATCAAAGAAATCAGGAGAAGATAAATGTGAAGAATATAGAACAATTAGCTTAACTACTCACGCATCAAAAGTCTTACCTAGAATTCTGTACAAAGGAATTGAGAGAAGAGTGGAAGAAGTGTTAGAAGATCAATTTGGTTTCAGGAAAAGTATAGGGGCAAGGGAAGCAATTTTAGCAATCAGATTAATAATAGAAGAAAGATTAAAGAAAAATAAACAAATGTGTGAGGCATATTTTTAAAGTAAGTACCGTTTTGAAATTCCACCACTGCTATGCTACGCTACGGTCGGCATTTCACAGATACGCACTGTGTATTTGCATCCGTTGGCAAGCCATAGACACAATTATGGAAATATTCCTGACTGTGTTTACATTTGTGGGTATTTAAAATGCCTCTGCTTATTAAGAATCCCATCGACTGTGAAATACATAGTTTGATTAGTTTTCTTAGTGCTAAAGATGTGAAAGTGGCTGAAATTCATCATCAGATCAGTGAACTGTATGGAGAAAACATAAGTAATGGAATGGTATGAAAATGGGTTAAGCTTTTAAAGATGATCAGAATGTTCATGATGAGGAACAGAATGAAACAGAAAAATTAACCTTTGTCATTACCAAAGATTTAGTGCAGAAAGCTGACAAAAAAATGAGAGGGAACAGATGCTTTATGATTTCTTCACTACCTGAAGAGTTTCCTCAAATTTCAAGAAGGGTTGTCTATGAAATTGTGACCGTGTTGCAGTGGTTATTAAGTCAGGCGGCAGACTCCTATGACGATTGTGTTCAAAAGTTGGTTCCACAATATGACAAGTTCCTTAATATTGATGGCAATTATGTAGAAAAGTAGATTAAAGTACAGGTTTTCAAATAAAAATAAAATTGTTAAGAATAGTGTACTTGTTTTCTTTTAATTTCAAAATAGTACTTACTATAAAAACATGCCTCGTACTTGGCATTTATAGACCTAGAAAAGGCATTCGATAACATAGACTGGAATTTTCAGCATTTAAAAAAAATTAGGGTTCAAGTACAGAGATAGAAGAACAATTGCTAACATTTAAAGGAACCAAACAGCAACATTAATAATTGAAGAATATAAGAAAGAAGCCATAATAAAAGGGAGTCTGACAATGATGTTCCCTATCCCCGTTACTTTTTAATCTTTACATAGAACTAGCAGTTAATGATGTTAATGAACAATTTAGATTCGGAGTAACAGTATAAGGTGAAAAGATGAAGATGTTACGATTTGCTGATGATATAGTAATTATAGCTGAGAGTAAAAAAGATTTAGAAGAAACAATGAACGTCAAGGATGAAGTCCTACCGCATGAAATAAACAAGAGCAAAATGAAAGTAATGAAATGTAGTAGAAATAATGTAGATGAACCATTGAATATAAAAATATGAAGAGAAAAGATTATGGAGGTAGAAGAATTTTGTTATTTGGGAAGTAGAATTAGAAAAGATGGATGAAGCAGGAGCGATATAAAATGCTGAATAGCACAGGCAAAATGAGTGTTCAGTCAGAAATATAATTTGTTTACATCAAAAATTAATTTAAACATCAGGAAAACATTTTTAAAAGTATATGTTTGGAGTGTAGCTTTATATGGAAGTGAAACTTGGACGATCAGAGCACCTGAGAAGAAAAGATTAGAAGCTTTTGAAATAAGGTGCTATAAGAGAATGTTAAAAATCAGATGGGTGGATAAAGTGACAAACAAAGAGGTGTTGTAGCAAATTGATGAAGAAAAAAGCATTTGGAAAGATATAGCTAAAAGAAGAAACAGACTTATAGGCTACATATTAAGGCATTCTGGAATCATCGCTTTAATATTGGATGGACAGGTAGATGGGAAAAATTGTGCAGGCAGGCAACGTTTGGAGTATGTAAAACAAATTGTTAGGGGTGTAGGAGGTATACCGAAATAAACAATTAGTTGTTTATTTCACTAAATAGGGGATCTTTGAGAGCTGCATCAAATCAGTCAAATGACTGAAGACTAAAAAGAAAAAAAAACACAATCTTAAGTATAGCAGTAAAATTTATGGTAAACACTTGTCCTCAAATTATTCCTCGACAAAGAGAAACATTAATGACAGACCCTCAAGTTTAATAGTTGCCAGTGATTGCTCCACCTGGAAATTACTTATTCTAGCAACCACAGGCTTATAACAAATTGTGGCAACTACAGTTACTTTACCTTTTTTGTTTTGAATAAGAGATGAATTTTGTAGCATGTAAAAAATACCACAGCTGACAGATTCAAACTCAGAACCTGCCAGATAAAGGAAATGTGCAACCATTAGTCTTTGAACACAGCTGAATTGGTAAACATACCATATTTCCAAGCATAAAAAAATATCTCTTGATAAAGACTTGTAAGTGAGTCACTGATTAAGAAGTCCAAAACATTTAACTGAACTGCAACTTAATGTATATCTGTTACAAAAATTTACACCTAACTTAATTACCACTCATTACAATTACTTTAAACCAAAGCCTATTAACACAATACAGGGCTGAAAATCTCAGCACTACAATAAAACACATCTGTCTACAAAGAATAAATTAAAGCTGTTAAAGTGTTAAAGAGTTTTTTAATAATTAAAATTTAAAATATGTAAAAAGTACACATACTTATTCTATTATAATAGTATTTTATAATATATATATGTTCATCAACTGTTCACATTGAAGATAATTTAGTTGTGACGACTGATATAATTGAAGATAACATCCATTCAAGTTAGTTTGCTCTGTACCATTTCAAAGGATTCAACTATATGAAAAGAGAATCAATTTACATTCCTGGTGTTTGCAGGCCAACTCGTCTCTGGAGTCCAGGATCAGTCTGTGAGTCCATCTGCCCTTTGTCAACTGATCCTACCTCTCCTGTCACCTACAGACAAGAGATGCCCCTGCACATCTCCTCCCTCCCTGAACAAGGAGATTAGTAGTTACAAACCACCCATCACTCCAGCAGCTTCACTCAAGATTGTACCTGCATCCTTGGTCATACTGCCAAATCATATTTGTCCCAGCCATTCATCACTTTTTCTTGTCATTTACCGCAAGGGTTGGGCTACTCTTCTATCTTTTTGTGGGATCTCAATATTCATCACCTTAATCTCAATCTAACACTAATAATGCCAGTTGATTGTTAAACTGATATTTTCCAGGTTGAACTTCCAGTAATATTTGAATTTTAATTGCAAGATGAAATTATTTAATGTCTTCCAACTAACAAAAGCCGTGATCAAAACCCAGTCATCAGCTTCACTCTAATTCTCTCTTTTGATTAATAAAAATACTTTCAGTATTTGTTAAAATTATCATGTATTAAAGAATACCTCAAAATCAAGGACAAACTTTGGCCAGTTGTATAAACATATATATTAATTTATCAATAAAATATTTTAGAATCAATAGTAAAATATGTAATTTTTATTTAGTAACAAAACAATAATCATTCTAAAAAGCTACAAAAAAACAATACAATTTAAAGAGATACATTTAAAAAAACATAACATGGTTTGTCTGATAGTTATTGAAAAAGTATCACCACAAGCGAAAGAAATTCACTTAAGGAACCACCTTGTTAAAAATGTACTGATAAAAAATATAAAATTGTTAACTTTAGAAAATACATTTCATTAAAATAAGCGATAAAAACAAGTTTTTAATTAGTTGTTCAACCTATCTTTCTTCAAGTCACTTACTTATAAAAAAGCTTCTTTTGAAAAGTCGAAGTCAAAAGTCAAGGTAGCCACTAATCAAATTTCAAAAAATAATAAATAAATAAAATTGAAACCATGATAGAGAAGTACCTTCTATTTATATTCAAGAACTCTAAACATTACAGCACAACTTAATGACACTGAATAACATTACAAATGATTTGAAGCACAGATGCGTAATATGGACAATCGATACAACTTAACAGCTCACAATTTAACACACATTTTACACCAAGTCTCTTTTAATTATTGAATTATGAAAAAAAATGAAAAGGAAACAAAAATTTTCCTATCGGTCAACATTTATTTTAAATAAATAAATTATTATTATTATTTATTTTTATATTACAAATTAAGACTTAATGTTAGGTATACAGTAAAACTTCACTGATGAAATGTTGAGTTGCTGAATAAATTCAATTGAAATAAAAATATTAATACTGCATTGTATATGAAGCATTATAAGTCAAGCTATCGCATACAGTAAACTTCATTTTTTATTTATATCACTGTTCATAAACAACTTATAAGCATATATATTATTTATCATTCTCCATACAATTATAACTAATTTATTTATTTACAACCAACAAAAAAGTTATTTTTGAAGTAAAGGAAATATTACTAAAAAAAGAGCAATATTCGTATTATATATGAAAAAAATCAATTCATTTTCAAGAATATAAGGCTGAAATAGTTAAAATGTTTTTCTAGACTAAAAATTAACTAGCAAACAACTAAGTTTAATAAGCAATAATAATCACTTTATTAATAAGCAAGAATCAGCTTTATTGCATTCTACACTTTAATGAAGAACAACTGATTTTAAAATTGAATGCTATTTTGCTCATTCAATTAATGGTTTATTGAATATTAGTTGGTTTAAAAATGCCCAAGGAAAATCATTATTAGTTTTCAAGCATTTATTTTCATTTTAAAATTATTGTTTTACACTATTCTGAGAAAATTTTAAGAAATTTACTTCTTTCAACCTTTCTTTTTTTCTACGTGGAATTAATTTCATAGAAAATATACACATTGAACTGAGAAACTGGCAAAAGTTATAATTCCATTTTTCCTTTCACAGCAAAGATTATCACAAAAGGCTTTGTCTTCTTATTAAATTGGTAAAATATTTTTCTACAAATTGTTTAAAGATATCCTCAATTTCTGAATTAATTAATAAGAAGCAAAGGATACAGGAAGGGTTAGAAGGCTATGAAGATAAGAATATGCATTTTATTCGCTTGTTAGGCAGGTCAATCTAAAAGGAGTTCGTAATTTTTTCAGGGATTAGGGGAAAGAGAAGATAGAACTCCCACATTTATCAATCTATCAAAATAAATGTGTAATCTCAATTACATAATAAATTATAATGTATGTAGATCATTTTTAGGACAACTTTGAAAGCACTGTCACACTGTAATGAAGAAATGAATGAAACGATTGATAAAAATTAAAAAAAATCTTACAAGAGGAGACTTTTACATCAATCATAATTTATTAGGTTATGAGCTATGATTAGAAATGGAACTTAATTATTTTTTAAAAGAGATTTCAATTTTTAAATGTACTTTTTAATTATGCTATAATGAAAGTACAACATTTCTTAAGATTAATATTACTAGCAATATACATAGTACAGTACTTGTAATGAAATTCAACTTCATCATGTTCATTAGTATAGGAACGACTTTCTACATAAACTTCATAATAACAAAAAACTAAGCTGCTATCAATAATACTGTATATTAACCAATTTAATTTAATCAAAAACAAAAGCTGGAGCAGTGTTTAACAAAATATATATATATATATATATATATATATATAAAATGCTTATAATTTTACGTCACTTATCTATAGTAGTACCTGTTGGATTCTTCACAGTTTAAAATTTTTAAACATTTACATGACTTACTGTCATCAGGAAGGTGATGCAATCTTTTTATAATCACTCTTAATTCAGTTCAATAACAAATAATTCACCACTTCTTTTATCAAACAAATATTTCATGAAGCTTTAACTTTTTTCTTACCTGTACTACAATGTGATTACACCAAGAAAATAGTGAGGTTTTACTGTAATTACCTTTATAAAATCTATCTTATCAAAACTGTTAAAATCAGTAAAATCACTTTAAAAGAATTCATAATACTATTTATGTAATATATCATACTTACTGAGTTCATTTACTTATCTTTAATAGTATATATTAATTCTAAAACAAAACCAAAATCTGTTCCAAGTTTTGCAGTACTTGGAGCACCAAAATATGACACTACATCTTTAAAATTGAACTGAACTGGTGGGCGGTTTTCAACATTAGTCAGTTTTCTACTAACATAGTACATATTTGATGTAAATAACATTATAGTATATTTAACATTCTTTTCAATATTTACAGAATCATTAAGAAGCAATTCCGCACTTGAATTGTACTTAACTTTACCCTTCCAGGTCGTGGTAACAATATTGCGGTTATTGTAAGATTGTTGAACTGTAATAACATAAGATTCATCATAATCCATTGACATAGTCTTTTGTGGTGAAAAAAATGTTGGAACTTGTATACCATGCAATATGATAGGGTGATTTACTAGAATTTCACAACAAAAGTTCTTTGCTCCAAAAGATGCAATCGGTGAAGGATTGGCCAAAACCACCATTCTGTCATACTGTCCAACAGTGAAAGGTGTTGTATAAGTTGGATAGGTTCCCAAAGGATTGAACACTTTGCGAGTAACACGTAATTTTCCAGCTAAACGAAGTCGTGCATCCTTACACAGATTATCAGGTAGTGGTTCAATGCCAGGCATTATAAGATTCAACAAGACAGAGTAACTTTCTTCTCTAGTTAAAATAGCTTCTTCAGCTCTTTGTGCTGTATAAGCCACTTCTTTCACAAATGCTGTAAAATAGATGCAAAATTATTGGATTGTTTTTAAACATAAAATACATATAAAATTCATAAAGTTTTCAATTATAAAATATATGGAAAAAAATTAGCAGATGATATTGGAGTGATGTTAATATCTCAATACTTCATATACTCAATATATATATATATATATATATATATATATATACACAAACATTAAACATATTAAATGTCATATCCATTAACAACTGTGGGCAACCTAACACAAACCACAAGTCCATTTGTTAATAACCTATTTAAAAAAAAAAAAAAAAAAACATGCATTTCTTATAGTCTAATTACTGACAACAATTTCATCCAGAATAAATTCTTTAAAAACCACTACAATATTTACAAACATACTCTTACATGTCATTAGTAAATCATTGCTATTAATAGTGTAGGTTTGGGTAAACTTCAGCTTGAATAGTAATTCTTTTTTTTTTTTAACAGTAATGGGAAAATTAATGTCGATAAATATTAATACTTTTAGTTTACTGTTTCAGTAATGGTAGCTGTTGTACCTCAGGTATTTACATATGGCACAGACAGAAGAAATACTGAGAAAGAGAGGGAGCACAAAGCAATAAGTTAAAATTAAGGTGAAGTAAAACTGTTACATACACTTCTTCAACTTGGCAGAGAAAAACATTAAGTGTATGAAGTAATTTTATATCACAGTGTCACTAACATAGGATCACTTTGATAATTAAACAGCTACAATTAACACAACTTTTTTTAACATTTGCACTCATATGAGCATAACTTCATATTCTTAATAGAATAAAACTTATAAGAAGAAATTCCTTTAAAAATAAAGATTTCATTAATCTGAAAACCTTCCTATAAATAAAAACGTTTTTCAACTGGGAATTTGATTCAAATAGAGTGCAAAGGTTGTACACTTTTTTTTTAAAAGAACAAAGAAAGTAAATTCAATTTTGAAAAATAATTAAAGACAAATGCTATCGTATATACGGAGGTTGAAAAAATCCATTAATAAAAAAGTTAATTATAAAAAAATAACTAACTAAGGTCAATCTTAGCAATTTTAACACTTTAAACATTTAACATTTTAGCATTTTAAACATTAGAAATTTTTTTAATACTTTTGAGTGCCAACATTTAATTAGACTTCCACCAGTGCCAGCTGATTTTAGTTGAGTTAATAAGAAAGAGCTTTGTTAAAAACTCTTAAAAAGGAAATACAAAGAAGTAAATAAAACTAAATTTTAGAATATCTTTTCTAAATATATATAATTCAGAGTACATTAGCCAGAAGAATACATTTGTAAGTAAGAAATAAAAAAAAAATGTTTGACAAACTGAAAAATAATTAGCTAACTAATATTTTTTAACATTAAGTATAATAATTGGATAATATTTTGGAATTCAATTTTCAATGCATAAAAGATCTTCATTAGTATCACTTAGATCAATATAGAAGAATAAATTATTACACTTTTCTTAATGCAATTATATCTTTATGCAATATCACTATAAAGACCACAAAAAGAGTTTAATAAAATGTTTTTTCCAACCAAATTTGTGTAATGAATGCCAAGTAATAGTGTTACATATTCTATAACAGTGAATGACATCTAAAAGCTTTCAAATGTGTAATATGATGAAATTTATAACAAATCACAGAAAATAGGAGACATATTAAATGGAAATTTTCATGAAATTACTTCTGGTACAACATTATGGTTCTGGCACACAAGTTAATAAAAAGAAATTATTTTTACAAATTTTATGAAATTATATGGGCATCACTTTCTTCTCCAATCACATGATAAATTATATCAAAAAACCTATTACAGGTTCACAGATTTTTAGGCAACTGTAAAATGCAGTTTACTTCAAGACAGTCAATAGTCTCCTTTTACTTTCCCATCTACATAGCACCTATAGCTATATAAAAGGGAAAGTATGGTGCTCGGTCAATATTGGGCATATCCAGTTTTCATCAAATCTTAACAAACTGACCCCTAAGGACCCCAGAAAAGTAAAAAATGGCACAAAAATTTCCACAACAAAATGTGTGTACGTATGTCTCCAGAATCACTTTATATCGCCTTATATCTCCAGAACTACTTGACCGATTTTCACCAAACATGGCTATAATATTTGTACAGTAGGGGCATTGATGTTATAAATTTTCAATTCAAAAGGTCAGGGGGTGGGGTCACAGGGGAAAAAACGAAATTTTCTTGATTTTGCAAAATCAAGATATAAAGGTTTTATAATTTTTTTAATATTAATAAAGTAAACAACTTTTGTAAACAAAAAAAATATTTTGCTAAATTTCAAACCCCCAAAAATAATTTTAATTTTGAAGAGTTATAGAAGGCAGTACAAGAGGCGATTTCCATTGCCCAAAAATTCTTCCTTCACAAAATGCGAGCTTTAACCCCCACCTATCAGCCGGACCCTAAAAACCCCCATTTTGGGTTTGCACTGAAAGTTACAAATGTAACTTTAGTGGTGTGGGATATCGATTTTCACATTTTCAAAGGCCGTTAAACTTGTTTTTTTAAATAATTTTGTAAACAATTACAAAATAAAAATCTTTTGTGTAAATTTTTTTTTCTAAATTGCACCCCTACTCCAAAAAATAGTAATAATTTTGAAAAACATACTCTTTTTTTTTTTTTTTTTTTTTTTTTTATCGCAATTATTTTGAGTTACATAATTTGTTTGTTGATTGTCATTTCCATTGTTTTAGAATGATGTTTGTGGCATTGAATGCTGAACATTTTTTTTTATTGCAATACACTGCTATTGCTTGGTTAAATGGCTTATTAAAAATAAGTTTCATAGACTTCGCAAATGACAAAAAGATTTGTGAAAATGATATCCAATTGTGTTCCTAATTACATAGTTGATTGATCACAGTTTAGTCTGCTGAATAATCCAAAAGATGATACGAATTCCTTGAAACTTGGATTATTATTATTTAAATCAATATTCAAGTCACTAAGAATAAGTATACCATATTGCCTGTAATTAGCTATGTTGTTACTAATGACTTTTTCTAATTCAACTTTGAAATCACTCAAAGGATAAGCTAGTGATTTATACCCAGTTATAACATACATGCTTCCAGATTTCAGAAGTTCAAAGTGTGGCTTTTGGTGCCATTTTGCCATACATTTTATTACTTCAATACCATACATAAATCTTTCTTCTTAAGCATAACATATTATTCCTCTGACAAAGCTGTTGCCTTTTTTCCCAAATAAACTTTTCCTTTTTGAACAATAATTATCTGATCAAAATAAAGGCTCTGCATTGTTTCACATTTTCTTTAAGGGTCTCAATGAAGATTAATAAATCTGAATTATGTTAATAAATATCTGCATTTACATGTTCTCTTTTCGTTTTTAGTGAATTTATATTTAAATATGTTATTTTTATTTTACCTTCTTTTAATGTGTATTTATATGGCAAACATAAGTGCTTTTCAGTTTTCAATGCATTTATTTCTTGCTCATAATTGAAATTTGATGTTATGGCTTTTGTTCTGAGTTTTTCCCAAAAGGTATAAGTTGCTTATTTTTCTCACACGACAAAGCAATCTAGAGAGCATTGCCTTACTAAATCAACCATTTAAATCGACACATACTTTATCATCCGTTGATTCCTGACTATTGTGAACTGTTGTTGCCTCAGCAGAAATAACAGGAAATTGATTACATACTAATTGTCCTTTATATCCAATTTTCAATGACATATCAGCAGAATATCATTTAATTGGAGTCCACCCATTTGATATACGAGTTGGAAATCTTTTTGCAACTTTGATTCTAATTTGAGAGCCAACTGTTTCCCGGAAAAATTTAAACCAGATGATTTCCACTGATTTATCATTTGAACTGAAGTCAATTTGTTTTAAAACATCTGTGGTGCCATTAACTAAACCATCAGAAATATGTAAATTAATTACAACTATGTATTTGATACCTATTTTCAATTCCAGTTCATAAAATAATCCATGACACATTCAATATCTAACTAAATTTTTTTACAATTTCACTATTTTTATTGGTATAGACTATCACAATCTATATGGATAATTTTTCATCACTTTACCTAATTAACAATTCAGATAATTATTAAATAATCAACTTAGCTTTTTTCCACAGTACGGTTTCCAATAATCTTTATTCATTGTATTGGTGTTGTTCTCAGTTAATTTCTGAATATCTGGCATCAGACATGTTTTTACATTATATCTGCAACTCTTTCCACAAATGATTATATTATCTAGATTAAATTCAAATCAGGATGTTATTGCAAATTCTAAGAACCCAATATCCATGTTTATAAAAGTTCCTCAAATTGATATTGTCTTCTTATAGTTTTATATAAATTAATTGATATAACTGTGATATTAGCATACACGAAGAAAATGGAATATAGTTCTTTGCCAGCCATCTAGTCAGTCATACCACCTTTTTTGGAATTAAAATTCGGATCTTTATGGAGTAGTGAGTTGTATGAGAATGGGGCATATCGAGAACTACTATTAACTGTGAAGGGGGATAATAATTCATAACTTTCCCACCTAGCGTTATAGCTTTGAAGGGCAAGTATTGTAATCAGACCATTTTGGACATAAGCAATTTTCACCTGATCTTTACCTTTTGACACCTAAAGAACCCATAAAACACAAAAACTGGATGGAAATGTTTGCATGTATGTGTGTGTGTTCAGTGTTTCACATCACATATCTCCAGAACTACTTAACCAATTTTGACCAAACCTGGGTCACTGGATTACTTCTATATATGGGGCATTGATGCCATCAAATTTTCAACTTAAAAGGTCAAGCGGGTGAGACTGCAGAGCAAGATTACCATCAGTATCTCAGAATATCACCTAATTAAGGTCTTATTTTTCTTAGGCACATTTCCTAACAATTAAAAAATAATATTTCCAAAAAAAATTGTTTGAAAAATCACACCCCCACCACAAAAAATGCTCTAAATAAACTTGAGGCTAAGTGTGTATAGTGCATCATTAGTACCCCTCTCACCACAAGGAGTGATAGTGCAGCACTGACATACAGCTCCTGTAGTCATCTTTCTTTCTTTCTTTTTCTGTTTAGCCTCCGAAACACTGTAAGGTAATATTTCAGAGGATGAATGAGGATGATATGTATGAATGTAAATGAAGTCTTGAAGAGTCTCAGACCAACCATTCCTGAAAAATGTGGTTAATTGAAACCCAACCACCAAAGAACACCAGTATCCACGACCTAGTATTCAAATCCTAGTAAAAGCAACTGCTTTTACTAGGATTTGAACCTTAGAACTCTTGACTTTGAAATCAGCTGATTTGTGATGACGAGTTAACCACTAGACCAGCCCAGTGGGCTGTGACTATGTTACAACATAGTCGTCTGCTACATTGTAAGTCATGCGAGTGGTAGAATTAAATAAACAAATAATTTTTTAAGTAGCTACTAGTATCACCACACCCGCATGAATGAAATACAGTATGCGCACATGCTTTAGTTAGAATCATTAAATAAAATAAAAATAAAATGATAAATATTTTAAATTAAGTTGTGTGTGTATGCTATGCTTTTTTTAAGTTGAGAGAAATATCTTATAATTATAAATTATAAAAAAATCTGATGTGGACATCACACGACTTCCTTGTGTACGCCTATTAAATTACATATAAACATTTTTTTGAAATGAATAAATCTACATATTTAAATGAAAAAAAAAGTTAAAACAAAGGAGATGAAGTCTGAATTGAACTGATGTGCCTTTTAAGATTCAAATATTTCATTAATTAAAATTTTATTTGGCTGTAACTCTGAAACCAATGAAAATAAGTCAAAAAAATTTGGATTTTGTGCTTTTTTTGGACATTTTTGGTCCAGTCGATTGCAATCAAAAGAGGAGGTACACAACTAGATGTTACAACAGTCCTAAATCCATCCTATGGCTGATCATTTTTGAGTTATGCGAGATAATTACATATGAACAGACATCATGCAGAAACTAGTCAAAATGGATTCAGGGATGGTCAAAATGATATTTCCATTGAAATCTGAAAACCAAAATTTTTTGCGATCACAATACTTCCTTTACTTCATATAAGGAAGTAAAAAAGTCACATTATGTTAAAAAAAAAAAAATGATAAAATTAATATAATTAAGCTCTTCTAATAATATTTATTTCAAAAGTAAAATTAATCTGCTAATATACCAATTTATAGCATTAAAATTTCAATACTATTTAAAAATTACAACAAATTTGTTGAGTGATTTTTTAAACTATAGGTTAACAAATATAAAATAAATAAATAAATGAAATCAAAAATAAAAGTTTTCTCTGGCAGTAGCCCTCTAGTTGCCAATGAAGACAAAATGATAAAAATCAGGTGAAAATTATATGAAAAAACTGAGTTATAACAATTTATAAACGTTAGTATGTAGCACAAGTTAGTTAAATATTTTTAAAAATAATGAAGTACAATGTAATTTATGAAATTAATATTGATGAAAGAGAATAAGTTTCCATAAAACCTATTCAATTTTACTCCACTATATTGTCAGTCTACTTAATACAATCCAATCACTTCATCATGGAGCTCTAAGGTAACCATGTATTTATCTGCTGAACAGTTTAAACACATTAACATTAGTGTCAAATCATTAATTAGATGAAAATATAGCAAGTTAACATGTGCATGATCACAGATCAAAATTAACATACTATTATAAACTATTTTTTTTTCTAGGAAACATAACTTTACATGTTCTAGGTGAACTGACATAGATAACAGATCATTCCAACTACGAGAGATGTTAAAAAAAAAAGAGAAGCATCTCATGCCAGTCAAGTCAGGGAAACTAATGAAGTTTAGTTATATTCAATATAATTACTACCTACTTGAATACTATCGTGTTAAACTCCATGTGATACCCTATAAACAATACACAGTTTACCAAAATAATGGATAATACAGTAAACATCATAATCATTTTGGTAAAATAATTTATACATTAAAACAGCACAAAGTTATAAAACAATCTTAATAACTTACTTAATTGTGGGAAAGAAAGGAATCGCAGCTTTGCAAGAATTTTGTCTCCGATAAAATGTCGCCTGTTTTCAAATGTTGATGGTAAATTAGCATTTAAACATTGAATTTTTGACCAGTGCATAACTCCTGTAACAAGTTCTGCTTCACTTACTCCCTCAAGAACTTCTTGACCGACTAGTTCTTCCAATATTGACACATCAACCGTAACAAATTTAGGATGCCTCAATAATTCCCGTGTGTGTTTTTTCAAGTACTAACAACAAAATAAATAGAATATATTATTAGAATATAAAAATAATGTACTTATTTAAAATAAAAACTTGGTTAAATTAGAATCTGAAAAGAAATTATTATAGTTCAACATGCACATTAAAAAACTTAAAGAAGAAATATTTTAAAGTAAAATGGATGAAATTGTGTCATAGTTCACTGGAAAAAAACCTGATCTTACACAAAAATCTTAAAATTGTACACTATAGATGAAAATCCTTTTTTCAATCTCTTTTGATAAAAGAAATGTACTTTATCCACTTAACAGATCTAAAGAAATTATTATCCCAAATAAATCTTGATAAGGTAGCAGTAGTTCACAGCTAGCCAATTAGATATAAACAATTCAGTTAAAAGTAAAAGTCTGAGAAAATTTCATGAAATCATTTTACCATTCAGGCTCACATTCATTCATGAATTCTGTTGTACTGCCACAAAATTCTCTTTATAAAGTTATTAAATCAACAATGCAAATATTATAAGTAATGTTAAAATACTACAAGTGCTAAATAACTGTAGGTGTAATCTGTGAAATACAGGAAAAAAACAACCAGAAGATGGAGTTCACTTTGCTGTAGATCACTGATAGAGGAGGTTTATTAGAGAACATGAAATGGACCATCAATGATAAAAGCAAGAATTACAAAGTGACAAAATTAAAAATGTACTTGCTGTCTATTGATGGATATGAAAGAACAGAGACAATAGGAAAAAAATCTGTTGGTTATAATACTTGAACTAACAATCACTAGAGGTGAATCAAGTATGATTTACTAAGTAGTATTAATTACAATTGACAAACATTAAAAAGACTTCTAATATTTAATCTTAGAACACTGTCTGATTTATTTTTTACTTTAAATTTAACAAATTTTTTCTAAGTTCACACAATACTTTGGACATAAAAAATTATAAGTTAAATTTCTAATTCAATTCTGTATTTACTTTGAAAACCATTTTATGGCTAGACAGTGTTTTTTCTAGTTCACATTACTGTTCAAATGTACCAGAATATTTTGATTACAAGTAATTCAGTGGATGACATTTCTGAAAAGTTCAATACCAATTTACTAGATATTTAACATTCAAACAATAAAAATTGTTGCAATCACACTGGTTTAATAAAAAATTAAAAATCATCAAAGAAATATGCATTTACACCTGAACCTAAACATCTTAGCATTCATAAAAGAAAAATATACACACAAATGCATTACAAATTAAATGTATATTTTTCTTTTATGAACACTCAGATGTTTAGGTCCTAATTTAAAAGATAAAAACTGACAAGTATAATAACTATTCTTGTACTAATTATTTTTTCATTGTTGTAGCCAGACTAAGAGTAAATCTTTTTTGTTAGAAAATTTTGCTTAATTTTTTGTTGTAGGTACTGTTCAGACTCAGTGCATCTTATTAAAATTTATTTAAGAAGGACTTAAAATTTAAAGGTCTTTCTTTCTATCAGTTCACACTCTCCTCCTGTCGGCTGCATTCGGTTTTGTACAGTTCACACAGCTCCTTTTGGATGCACTCGGCTCCTAATGAGTCAACAGCTCTATACACACTATATAAGTCGGTTTCGCACTACATTCAGGCAGTCTTCTTCTGGCCTTCTTCTATCAATCTTCCTGAACTCAATGTACAAAATATAATACATATTCTTTAACAGTGTATCATTTTTGGAATCACTAAAGGCATTTACATTCACTTATACATAATCTTGTATTATTCATTCAAATATTAAAGGATCATATCTAATTATGAAGTGATAAATGTCTATATTCATTTATTTATTTGAACCAGCGGTAAATATATAATTACCCTAAACAAGGTACTACACCAAGGTAGATATTATCTCAACAGGTTTAATTAAATGAGGTCAGTTTCTAAAATAAGATATAGTTGAAATAAACAAGTTAATGTGGCCAAATTTTCAACTGTTAAACTTCTTTAAAAAAAGCCTTTGCTTAATAATTTAATTTTAGTTGTTTAAAAAAGTTATTTTTCTGGAAAATGCTCCTTCCAAAGGGGAAAGTCGGAGGGTGTGAATTCATAGATGTTGGGAGGGTGTTCCAGAAATTCTCATCTTCTAAATTCCTGAGAGCAACCATACACTGGCTGATAAATTTGGATGTATTTATTCAGTTGAATGTAACTGGAACAGAATTTTTATTTATAAGGCTTGGCTGATAAATTTTGCTCACTAGTGTGCTAGGAGACAGACAAAAGTTACTATCGAGTTAGGCATGACAACACATGATAGCTAAAATCCCCTTCATCAAACCTGCGATAATGCATTGAAATCCATTAACTGGTTTGTTTTTAGTATCAGTTAAAATGGAATCGAGTACAGCCAATACATTAATACGGTTAAAACAGTGTGCAGTGATTGAATTTTTAACAGCAGAAAACGTGAATCCTTCGAATAGTTTTCATCATTTAAAAGCAATTTATGATAGTGAAACTTTTGACAGGAGTACTGTGAATTGTGAATAGGTGGGCGTTGAAATTTCGCGAATGTGAAGCTGGTAAAGCGACAATTGAGGATGCATCTTATAGCAGATGACCGGTTTCTGTAACTGACAAGAAACACTAAAAGGAGGCGAATAATTTGCTTCAAAGTAGTGTAACGCATCACTATTTAATTAGGCATATCTAAAGAACGAGTAGGCCATATTATCAAGCAACTGGGTTACTGTAAAATCTGTGCACGATAGGTAACGTGCAAACTCTCTGATGGCTCTCCACAAGCTGAAGTTTGAGCTTATTCCACAACAGCCATACTCACCGGATTTGGATCCGTGTGACTTCCACTTCTTCTTCTTTCATCTCAAGAGGGATCTCAAAGGTAATCATTATTACACCACCGACGATGAGGTGTGGCCACTTGGATCCGAGAAAGACTGCCAAAATTTTTCAGTGATAGAATGCAAAAACTTGTCACATGGGAAAAGTGTATCAGTGTAAACTGGGATAATACTGAAAAATAAATACTGCATTTTGTAGATAAGGTACTGTACTTTTACTCATTTTTTATTTCATTCCAATATCTCTTTTCATTCCCATGATATGCACATAGGTGGAAAATTTATCAGCCGAGCCTTGTATTTCTTCTAAACATTTCCTTTGAATTTGCTAGCACATATTATGACAATCAATTCTTCAAAATTACAAATTTTACATAAAAACCAATCATTATTCTAAAGAACTTATAAAGATCTATAGAATAATTACCTCCAAGGTTACTGAGAAGACCACTTTATTACATTAATAACTATCATTATTGTTTCAAGCATTATATAATATCCTTTTATTACTGAAAATGTTTTATACATAAATTTCAGAAAAATAATACAAGCAAATACTTCTTAAATTAGGTAAATAAGCAACAAGAAAAATCATTAAGTTGTATAAAATAATAAACATAAATGGTAATAATACTGTTACAGTAATATATACCTTGAAACATTCTGTTTTAAGAATTACATCGCACGTAACTTGAGCTGCTTCTAAAGTAGGCCAGATACTTTCAAAACTCATATTTGCCATAAGAAGTTCAACAGCTTTTTCAATTATTAATGTTAATCGGAACTTCTGAGCGGCTCTATACAATGACTGAGTTTTTTCCATCGACCCCAGGTTGACAGTATCTTGATAAACATATCTGAATAAATTTATAAATTGTTTCTAATTAATATTATTAATTACAAGACCAAACTTGATATGACCGATAAGTCGCCAGCCAGGATAAGTGAAAATAAAATAGACATAAGAGAAAAAAAAACATGTAAGAGATAACCTGTAACAATCTTAAGCAAATAAAAATAGAAGAAATTATAAAGGATAATTAACTATCATCTAAGTTACTTAAACCAAATCAGATACACTAGCAGTTCTGTGGGCATAAAACCTCAGTCTTTTTTTCCTAAAATTAATAAAATTAAGGAGTACAAAAAAACCAAATTAATAAAGTAAAATTTTATGAAATAGAACTAACAGTCAATCAAAATTTCAAAGTTTCAGTTACGGTCAAAAATAAAATAATTTTATTATCAATATTGTAAACATTGTTTGCAGGAATGCAAAATTGCAGGAATGCTACATCAAAATTTTTTTTTGAAATTTCACGACAATATGTGAAATAAACAAAAAAAAACTATGAAAAGTTTCTATGCCACACAATGACTTTGTGAATCAGGATTACCAGCCTGCACTTTTCCTTTATACCAGGCCCAACAGCCTAATGTGATTGAGAACTAGACTGAGCCCATAGCTTTAATAAGAATGCCTGGGAATGGAACATGACCAGTGCTTGGCAAGATCAGTTCCTGACACTGGCCAACTGGTCCCGGTGAGTATAAAGAGAGCAGAGTCCTGGAGCAAGACACTTTGGCAGTCTATATGAACTTGTCACTGGCAAAGTGACAATTGAGGATGCATCTTACAGAAGACGACCGGTTTCTGTAACTGACAAGAAACACTGAAAGGAGGCGAATAATTTGCTTCAAAGTAGTATAACGCATCACTATTTAATATGCCATCAAGTCGAGAGTTACAGCGTTCAAGTCCTAGTAAAGCCAGTTATTTTTACCACGGATTTGAATACTAGATCGTGGATACCGGTGTTCTTTGGTGGTTGGGTTTTTCAATTAACCACACATCTCAGGAATGGTCGAACTGAGAATGTAAAAGACTACACTTCATTTACACTCATACATATCATCTTCATTCATCCTCTGAAGAATTATCTAAATGGAAATTACTGGAGGCTAAACAGAAAAAAAAAAGGCAGAAATAATATTTCCATATAACCTGACAGTTTCATAACACATGGGAACTTAAAATACTAATAGAAGAATGTTACATTTAATAGATCAGTTTATTAGAATCAAAATAAACAATGCTGGAAGTAGTTTAAATGCACGCGTTTGGTAATGAACATTGATCACAGTGGTAAAAACAACCATATATTAAGAAAAATACAAACGTAATAAATATACATGTGAGGTATTCCTGTATAGTACATAAATTATTAATTAGTATCTGTGAATAAAATATAAAAAGATATCTCTCAACATCTGAATCAGATTAACATACTGAGTGATAGACAATTTTTGCTTGCAATATTCTCAAATGGATACAGCACCAAGAATGTTTAATAATTTATTGATTAAAGGGAACAAAAGCTTATAAACTACCCATCCACAAATGTGTTATCTATATAAGAAGTTTATATACCTCTCTATATGATTCCCTGCATATTACACATAGATTTTTCTAAGTCTTTTAAATATATTACAATAAAGGCAATAAATCTTTAACATAAATTAAATAAAATATTATTTAAAAAAAGAAAAACTAACAAAATCACTGAAAGGAAGTAGCATAATAATTGAAAATGTTACATGTTGTTCAATCCATTCAACATTACAGGATGTTATGAAACACTCTACTGTACAACAACATACACATCATGGAACTTTGCAAATAACCATCATAACATTTTTAACTGATAATATTTTGATTTACTCCCTCTATGAATTTACTCAAGCCAGCAAGGTCTGAATTTACCAACAGCAAGGTCTGTTGGTAAGGGGGCTTGAATGCTCAGTGATACAGAATAGCTGGACCGAAGATGCAACAATACCAGAGAGGTATCTGCTGAGAGCCAGACTAAGGAATGATTCCTGAAAGAGGGCAGCAGCTCTTTCAGTAGTTGTTCAGGGCATAGGTCACGATGACTTAAACGGCCATATTAACATCACTCAATCCGAGTACTGCACAGCTGAAAACAATGGAAAACTACAGCTGCTTTTTTTTCCAAGAAAATGTAGCTTTCTGCATTTTTATATAAAAATGATGGAGGCGTCTTCCTTAGTAAAATATTCCGGAGGTAACTAGTCCTCCGTTCAGATCTTTGGGTGGGGACTACTTAGGAAAGGTTCACCAGAAAATTAAAAAAATAACATTCTACGAGTCGGAGCATGGAATGTTAGAAGTCTAAGAAAGGTTGGTAGGTTAGAAAATTTAAAGAGGAAAATGGATGGGATAAATATAGATGTAGTAGGAATTAGCGAGGTTCGGTGGGAAGAGGAAAATGACTATTGGTCAGGTGATTTTAGAATAATTAACTCAGCTTCAAATAATGGGCAGGCAGGAATAGGTTTCATAATGAACAAGAAGATAGGGAAGCGAGTAGAGTATTTCAAAATGCATAGCAATAGAATCATTGTAATAAGGATAAAATCAAAACCTAAACCGACATTGATTGATATGCCTACAAGCACCATGATGATGAGGTAGAGTGTGTATACAAAGAAATTAAACACATAAAAGGAGATGAAAATTTAATAATAGTTGGAGATTGGAATGCAAGCATTGGGAAAGGAAAGGAAGGAAATATAATGGGTAAATACAGGCTGGGGAAAAGAAATGAAAGAGGGGACCGACTTATGGAGTTTTGCACAAAGTATAATTTAGTAATTGCCAACACCCAGTTTAAAAATCATAATACACATGGAAAAAGTCAGGTGATACTGCAAGGTATCAGATAGATTATATATATCATGGTTAAGCAAAGACTTAAGAAATCAACTCATCGCTGCAAAACTTACTCTGGAGCAGACATTGATAGTGACCATAATTTAGTGTTAATGAAAAGTAGATCGGGATTTAAGAACATGAAGAAAAGGTGTCAGATGAATTGGTGGAATTTAGAGTACCTTAAGGAAGAGGAGATAAAGAAGACTTTTGAGGAGGACATTGCAAGAGGTCTGAGTAAAAAAGATAAGGTAAAAAATGTAGAAGAAGAATGGGAGAATGTTAAAAAGGAAATTCCTAAATCAGCAGAAGCAAACTTAGGTGGAACAAAGATAACTGGTAGAAAACCTTGGATTTCAGACGATATACTGCAGCTGATGGATGAACGTAAAAAATATAAGAATGCTAGTGATGAAGAAAGTAAAAGGAACTATGGACAATTAATAAATACTATAAACAGGAAGTGCAAACTAGCGAAAGAAGAGTGGATTAAAGAAAAGTGTTCAGAAGCGGAAATACAAATGAACATTGGTAAAATAGACGGAGCATACAGGAAAGTTAAGGAAAATTTTAGGGTACATAAATTAAAATCTAATAATGTGTTAAACAAAGATGGTACATCGATATATAATACGAAAGGCAAAGTCGATAGGTGGGTGGAATACATTGAAGAGTTATTCAGAGGAAATGAATTAGAAAATGCTGTTGTAGAGGAAGAGGAAGTCGAGGAGGATGAAAGGGGAGAAAAAATACTGAGATATGAATTTAAGAGAGCATTAAAAGATTTGAAGAGGGCAGAAAGGCTCGTAGAATAGATGGAATACGTGTAGGATTAATGTGCAGTGCAGGTGAGGAAGCGATTGATAATTATAAAAATTGGTATGTAATATTTATGAAAAAGGGAAAGTTTCGGCAGACTTCAAAAAGTGTTATAGTCAAGATACCAAAGAAAGCAGGAGCAGATAAATGTGAAGATTACAGAACAATTAACTTAACTAGCAAAGCATAAAAAATCTTAACTAGAATTCTGTACAAAAGAATTGGAAGGAGAGTGGAAGAAGTGTTAAGAGAAGACCACTTCGGTTTCAGGAAAAGTATAGGGAAGTAATTTTAGCACTCAGATTAATAGTAGAAGGGAGATTAAATAAAAACAAACCAACATACTTGGCATTTATAAACCTTAAAAGGCATTTGATAACGTAGACTGGAATAAAATGTTCAACATTTTAAAAAAAAAGTAGGGTTCAGATACAGAGATAGATTGCTAACATTTACAGAAACAGTAATTGAAAAACATACAACAGTATTAATTGAAAAACATAAGAAAGAGGTCGTAATAAAAAAGGGAGTCCGACAAGGATGCTTCCTGTCCCTTTACTTTTAAATCTTTACATAGAACTAGCAGTTAATGATGTTAAAGAACAATTTAGATCTGGAGTAACAGTACAAGGTGAAAAGAAAAAGATGTTACGATTTGCTGATAATATAGTAATTCTAGCTGAGAGTAAAAAGGATTTAGAAGGAACAATGAACAGCATGGATGAAGTCCTACGCAAGAACTACCGCATGAAAATAAACAAGAACAAAACGAAAGTAATGAAATGTAGTAGAATAACGAAGATGGACCACTGAATGTAAAAATAGGAAGAGAAAAGATTATGGAGATAGAAGAATTTTATTTGGGAAGTAGAATTACTAAAGATGGATGAAGCAGGAGCGATATAAAATGCTGAATAGCACAGGTAAAACAAGCCTTCAGCCAGAAATATAATTTGTTTACATCAAAAATTAATTAAAACATCAGGAAAATTTTTTGAAAGTATATGTTTTGTATATGTAGCTTTGTATGGAAGTGAAACTTGGATGATTGGAGTAACTAAGAAGAAAAGATTAGAATCTTTAGTAATATGGTGCCATAGGAGAATGTTAAAAATCAGATGGGTGGATAAAGTGACAAATGAAGAGGTGCTGCGACGAATAGATGAAGAAAGAAGCATACGGAAAAATATAGTTAAAAGAAGAGACAGACTTATAGGCCACGTATTAGGGCATCCTGGAATAGTCGCTTTAATATTGGGGAGGACAGGTAGAAGGAAAAAATTGTGCAGGCAGGCAATGTTTGGAGTATATAAAACAAATTGTTAGTAATGTAGGATGTAGGGGGCATACCGAAATCAAACGACTAGCACTAGATAAGGAATCTTGGAGAGCTGCTTCAAACCAGTCAAATGACTGAAGACAAAAAAAAAAATTGATTTAATATTTTTATCATAAAACAGGACACTCATTTACCCCACAGCACCGATTTTTATTATATGTTAATCAAGTAAAACATTTAATTTAGTTGTTTAAATAATTAATTAGTATTAATTCAGTATTTGAAATAATTTCATTAATGTAGTTTAAAGCTAAAAAGCCAAAAACAAATATAATAAGTAAAACTTATTCAATTTAATTGGTCTGCTTAAATTTAACACAAAAAAAATACTTACTCAACAATCTGGTCAAATATATCAGGCTCAATATCTTCTAACTTTATTTCTTTATTAGTTGAATCGGACAACAAGTCCTCAAATACAGGGCTAGCCATACTCAATATTAATGAATGCAATTTGTAAATCTGAAAAAAGATAAATATAAAACCTTTTATTAATATTAAATGATAAATTTAACACATAGTTAACATACAGTACAATACTCTCTGTAAGCAATAATTTAATATGATTGTTGAATATCATTGCTTGGATAGTCATTATTATTGTTTTAAAATAATAAAAATGTAAAAACAAAAATAGTATATTTAAAATAATAAAACTGTGTAAAATTGAATAAATCTACTTTACTTTGCTGCTGAATTTTTTTTTAATAATATTACAAAATCAGATTATAGGTTAGAATGAATAAATATAAAAAAGCTGTGCAATGTAGGCAATAGCGATTAACGAGTGTTTTTTATTATTTATTTTAAATTATATCCATTTTGTAAAAGGAATGTAATAGCATGAAACCTATAAACTGCATACCCAGAGTAAAAGTTGATATTTTGGGGCTAAAATTAAAAAAAAAAATTATTCGTTCAATAATATTTTTATCATTAGTTGTCTGGGTGTGACTTTGTCCATTTCTATGTTTACACTTCAAATGCAAAAGTATACTAGCTGATCAATTCATACAAGCTGCATATTTCTCAGGCCATCATACAGTCAACTGATCACACAGCAAACTTTGAATAAGAAATTTCATTAATACTAATCTTCAGTTTTTCACTAATTAATGAATAATTGTTCTTTCTCTGTAAATTTAGCTAAAATAAAATAGCTAGAATTTATTGGGAAAGTATGGTGATCATAAAAAATAGGATATCAGGTTTTTTGATTTCCAAAAAATTAAAAAACCAAATCATTCATGAAGGGGGTGTTAGATTTAGAGAAAACTACTTAGCAAATTTGTTAAGCTTAACTTATATATGAATATTTTCACAAAGAAATTTCTTAAAATTTATTCTCCACCTCTAAAAAATATATTATTAAAATAATAATAAAACTGCTTATGTATTTTTTAATTTATTTTTGTTATAAGTTTAAATTTTTAATTTTACATTCAACATTATAATGTCTCATTATGAACATAAAAAAGTTTGGTTACCAAAAAGGTTTACTAATCATGTTTATAAATTTATGTTACTTTTTTTAAAAAAGATTAAATTATTTTATTATAAAAATAAAAGTCAGATCCTTAACATCTGAATTGCAAAAATCGTTTTCTATGTGCAAGGTATTGTATTATTTGACCAGTGTAGCCAAACCTCTTTGTGTAAGTTTTTTCAACCTTATTCTAAATTAATGTTAACAGCCATTAAAATATTGTTAGCAATATCAGCAGCCCACCAGGCTGATCTAGTGGTTAACTCGTCATCGTATATCAGCTGATTTCGAAGTTGAGAGTTCTAATATTCGAATCCTAGTAAAGGCAATACTAGAGGCAAATACTAGATCATGGATGCCAGTGTTCTTTGGTGGTCGGGTTTCAATTAATCACGTATCTTAGGAATGGTCGAACTGAGACTGTACAAGACTACATTTCATTTACATATCATCCTCATTCAGCCTCTAAAGTAATACCTTACAGTGGTTCCAGAGACTAAACAGAAATAAGAGGGAGATAGAGCAATATCAGCTAATATTGATCTCTTTAGTGAACATGGTCTCAAGAGCAACTAAAGTTTATTAAATCTGACTCAGTTGTAATAATAAAAACATCAGAATAAAAGAATGATTTACTTATTTATATCAGTACATTCATCAATTTCCAAAATGATGAATATTAAATGAAGTATATGATTATTTTAGTTAATGTGAAAATTTTTCCAAAAATTAAAGGATGATCCAAAAATTATTATTAAAATTAAAGAATAGTGGAAGATTTTTGTGATTTTTATAAGAGAATCCTAAAAGCAACTACAGTAAATCAGTAATGGCACGCTTTAAAATAAGAAAAATTCAAAGCATAATCCCATGCAATAAAAATTCATAATCATTTTTTTGATTTCTACAGAATAACATTTCATACTATCCTCATTGGATTAAAACAAAACTATAAAATATATATATATATACTTAGATATTAATATAATATTAAAAAAAACACTTGTATCAATGCAAATATACCTTTGTTATATTCTCTCCAACAATAAATGTACAATCTGTTAAGGAGTCACTTTTAAACAACTTTGTCATTCTTTCTTTAATAGTTCTGCATGACACTTGCCATCTTTCATTTTCTGGAAAAAATAAAATAAATGAGTTAAATATTTTGGACAAAATTAAAAGTGGCCAACGTCATGCAGGTTATTATGAACTAGATGTGCTTGAATGTAACAGTCAGGAATACACACACAACACATACTCATTACAACATGTGTGACTCTAGCCCCTGAAATAGTCTGGAGAAGTATACTTTAGGATTTCTGAAAATTTGAAATTAAACAGAAATTTAAAAAAATCTACTATAGCAGTAGTTCACCTGCTATCATCCTCTGAAGTAATACCTTACAGTGGTTCCAAAGGCAAAAAAGAAAAAAAAAGATATACATGGACATTAAACAGGCTCAACAGCATTACCAAACTAAACTATACACACTGATGTAGGATGGGTTAGTTTGAGGATACACACACTTGGTGGGATGGATAAGTTGACCTACTCTGGATTTAGAACAGAATATTTCTAAATAAGAGGTTTGTTCAGAAAATAACCGAATATTCTTAATTACGCGCCAATGGAGATATTTAGTGTCATGCAGTTGGCAGCATTGTGTTCCACGTAACCTCCTCTGTAACAAGATCTTGGATTTTTGATATCTTGTTTAGTTTTCCTGTTATTGTAATTTGAGTGCAATGTGTTTAAGTATTAGTAGCAATTTTTGAGAGCAATGATACAATGTAAAATTATGCATGAAACTGGGACTTGGCTCCTTGCAATTTTTTTTTTCTGTTAAAATCGGCGATGAAATGATGCTGTTTTGAGACTATTGATGACATTTAACGTAAATTCGTCACAGATCTTAAAGACTATTTCAAATGAAGCTATACAAGACTGGTTCATGAAATGGTAACACCACTGGGAAAAGTGTGTGAATAGGGGAGCGGAGTAATTTGAAGGGAACAAAGACTAATAATATGTAAATTAATAATAAAGATTAAAAAAATAAATTTTGGCTATTTTCTGAACAGACCTTATATGATTATAAAACTTTTAAAACCTGCATTAACTTGTTTTATCACAAATTTAACAAATATACTATTTTTTTAAAACTTCAAATTTTGTGAACACATTTTAAAAACTACACAGTAAAATGATTATAGAAATTTCTCTATTCAGATTGAGATAAAAGTTTAATTTAAAATTCATCATCACTTCATTACATAGTTTTTAAAAATATATAATAATAACACTTTAAAATTTATAAACAAAAGATTTGATAAATCTATGTGCACTATTAAAAATAAAAAGATTAATACTCATATAGATCGTTCTAAATCAAGATTAGATAGAAAAATCCATCAAAATACCTGACTGATGTGTATTACCTTAGTAATAATACTGAGCCCAGGTAATCACCATACATATAAGTAATTGTTTTCCAAATTTCTCTTTCATAGCGCAGTTATAATGTAAGATAAACTTTACTATTATTTATACTAATTTAAAAAAAAAAGAAAGAAAAGTTGGTAACTTTCTTCTTGTTAACTTTAAATGACGACCAAATTATATACCATTCACACTAGTCCCTCATGGTAGTCAAATTATTGAAGGAAGCATGTTTTTGTGACCTATAATGGTTAATGTGCTTTAGTAAATATTGCTATTCATTTGGTACATCTTTTTGAGCACGTTTTACTGACTCAATTATATCGGTTTAAAAGATAAGAAAAATGTTTCAGAAGCAGATAATATAATAAGTAAGAATACTTAAAACAACTGCAGAAAAGCTTCTATATTAACATTTTAGGCAGCTAAAATAAAATAGTACAGTACTGAAAGAAGAGAAAACCCAATTTGTTTGTAATATAATGAATTAACTATTATTATATTCAAATGTTGTGCGAGTAATACTCTGTTGGCAATTTGTGCATTGTATTAAATGTAACCCTACTTGTAGGACACAGATGATAAAAGGTTGGATAACAGTTCCTACAACTTTTTTTTTATATTAAAAAAATAACAAAAGTTTTTAGTATATAATTTCATATAAATACAACATAATTTCTCATTTTTAATAAAATGGTTCAGAATACATTTCTTACCATTCTCCATTGGAATAGTGCCATCACTTTCTGAACAATCATTAGAAATTATGGGCTTGTCATCATCCAATGTTGTTATATCTGCTAACAATAGAAAATGAACAATTTTAATCTCAAAACTGAAGCAGGTATAAACAGCCTTTTAAAGTAAATGCAATGTGTGACTCAATATAATATACTATCTTGTTTTAGAAAACTGATAACAAAAACGTTTATGAAAAAATCTTAAGCTGAAATGCTATGAAATAATAAATACATTAATAATGAGTAACTAAATGCAACAAGTTTTATGTTATATATATATAAATGATTGCTTTTCCCTTATGCGTTCCTATACCATTCATCCGATTGCGATGAAACTTTCATGAGTTATGCACACGCCTGTGAAAGTTTCTGAATTAGTTTGAACCATTAGGTAGTGTTGGGGTCAAGATAATTCAAAAAATTGTATTTATGGTCTGGTTTGGCTCATATTTAGAACATATATTAATTACATGAAAATAAATATTTTTTTCAAAAAATGGTCCCACTAGGTGATGCTAGGGTCGAGATATTTCAAAAAAATTGTGTTCATGGTCTGATTTGGTTCATATTCAGAATATGCATTAGTTACATGAAAAGAAATATTTTTACAAAAAATGGACCCGATAGGTGGCGCTGGGGTTGAGATATTTTGAAAAATTGTATTTATGGTTTGATTTGGCTCATATTCAGAATATATATTAGTTATGCGAAAAAGGGAAAGTGGTGAAGAGGGGAAGGAGTGAGGATGGGAAGAGGGAAAGAAGGAAAAAGGGAAAGGTTAAATTTTGTGATATTTCATAATGCTCAGTTTTTTATGTTTCATCTAACTATCGTTTGTGTTCATTTTATCTAAATATATATATATATATATATATATATACTCAAATCTAGCAATAGTGAAGGATTGTCGCGGATCAGCTAATAGTCTATAAAAATTACAATTACTGTCTTGTAACTGCATGAAAATTCCACAGCAGACGATAAAAACGGTATTACCGCAAACAATAAATAATCACAAAATATTTCAACTGGTGATAATGTATCCATTACCAACCTTTAAGAACAAATAAATTACTAGTTAGCTTTCCATTTAGGTAAATAATGTTTCAACAGCCTCAGAAATAATTTAATATAAATATATATGCTGATAATAAACCTATCAACAGTAATCATTATGTTACATTTTAATACGATATAGTACGTGTACTTTCATTTCGCTAACTTAATTCTGCGAACATTTATGCACATAAACAGGACTATACTTGATACTAACAAAATGAAAGGCAAATAAATAAATTCATACTTTTGGATTAAAAGTAAAAAAAAAAAAATATATAACATGCATAGATTTAACATGTACAGTTATTTTTTGGCTGAGGACTGTTCAGGTAAGGAAGTATTTTCAATTTGTTCTTTGATAATAAATTAATTCCAAAACTATCCATATAACAGCAAAAACCACTAATTCAATTTAATGCTTTCTTCTGCTCTCACTAATGAATGAAACTTCTACAGTACTTCAAGTAGAATTGAAAAAGCCAGCAATAAAAATAAACATTACGCTGTATCCATAAGCGCTCTTAAGAGTATAAAAGAGTTTATAATTTTGTTAATTACACAAATAATTATTACAATAATCAAATCATACCATTTAGTTCTCATATATGTTATTAAGTAAACAACTTAATTCCAATGTATGAGTCTTCTCATCACTACAAAAAAAATGTACGCAAATCTTATAACAGCTAAACTTTAACATAACCAAGACTATTCAAATAGTATCTGATAATTATTTTTTGAATATTTTTTAGGTTACAATGTTTTTTTTTTTTAATAATTTTATAAATAATGATACTACATATCTTAGTTTTTACAGAAACAAATAATAATCTTGGTGCAACAATCTTTTGAGAACTACTATAAAGGTTTTCATTAATACAAAAGAGAACCGTATTTACTGGGAAACATGAAACCTAAATATATAATCATAACATAGGCATAGCCAGGATTTTCTCCAGGAGGGCAAAAATAAGATAACTTTTTTGTTAAAAAAATGCTTTTATTTGAACATTTGAAAATACTAAAAGTAATTAGTTGCAATGCTACTTGAACCTATCTAAATCTTATTTCAGCACTAGCCTAGAAGAGTTCTGGCTAAATCTTGACTAAATTTCTTTTTCAGATTTATTTTTAGCTTCCACAACCCTCTTTTTATGCACACTCATCATACTGACAAGGTGATTTTCTGTCATCATTGACTGTAATCAGGTTTTTACCCTGCATAACGTGCTGAAGGATCTTTCGATAGCGCATATTGTGCAGGGCTGTGCTAGTGAGATAAGTAGCGCTTGTTTTATGGATGGATAGAACAGTTGGGTTTCTTTAACTAGTGCAGCTAGTTTTATTTTCTTCAGTTCGGTATTTGGCACATTTTTTCCTTTCCACTGGTTGTACCAAAGTTCAGCTTCACCAAGGAAATTATTCAGATTAGATTGTAGTAACTAAAAAAACTTGTGGCTTGTTTTTAAAAAAATTCTCAAATGTCATATCAAGCATTATGTGAGGGTGCAATATAATATAGGCAAGTTCTCCTCAGAAAAACACTGTTCCAGAGATATTATTAATGAACCTATGTACGGAATAATTAGTGATCTTCTCTAAAACTTGCTAGTTGTCTGTGCTGGTGGATTCACACAATATTTCTGCTGATTTATGACTTGCAGAATATTGAAATCTGTTCCAAGATGCTCGGTGATTGTTTCAGCCTCTGCTATAACACTTTCGCTTTCAACAACTGCATTTCCACGGTGTTTTTTCATGATGTCTGTGATTTTTTTGTGTGATTTTCACATTGAAGTAAGTCCACATTTCTTGACTGAAGAGCATTTACCACTAATTGCAGGAATATCAAATATTTTGCTATGAGACAAACACTAAAAATGAAAATGAATTCTGACTTTATAGCAAAGAAATGCATTTGATAAGCAGCTTTTCTGGTTGCATTTTTACCATCTGTTGATAGTTTTTCAAGTGCCTAATGATTTTTACATAATGTTTCTTAATATGGCGATACTTTTATATTTTTGAGACCAATGGGTTTAACAGAGCATAGGTACAGGATCCGGCATATAAATCTGATGATTTTTTAGTAACTATTATGTTGGCATCACTGTCAATGAGAAGGCGGGAGTGTTGTACATCGACAGGTCTATTCATGCTATTTCAGTAGCCAGTATGTAATGGTCAGGTGAACAACGAGCGTTTGTGATTGTAACCTATTTTAAAAATAATGACTCTGTTCCTAGTAGGAGTACGATATTATTGTAGGCGAAGAATTTTAGGAACACATCGTCTGCTTTAAAAATGAAACCAACAGGACGAAAACAGACTGTGAGAACGCCTGAAAACATTAACGCTGTAAGGTTAACTGTTACACGGTCTCCACGACGTTCAGCAGTGAGACATGCTGCTACGCTAGCCATTTCTACGACGAATTCTTCATGCTGACCTGAAATTCCATCCGTGTAAGATGATGTTAGTGCAGCAACTTAATGCAAATGATTGGGCATCTCGCAAAGCAGCTTGTGAGGTCATCCTCGAAAATGTCCACCAGTATGCCATTATTCTTTTAAGTGATGAGGCACATTTTCATCTGTCAGGATTTGTGAATAAACAAAATTACCATTATTAGGCTTCGCATAATCCATGGCAAATTCTTGAAAAACCACTTAACAGTCAATATGTTACACTATGGTGTTCGGTTTCAAAGTTCGGCATAATTGGCCCATATTTTTTTGAGGAGTTAAATCGCAGAGTAACAGTAACATCTTGTCGATATGTAAACATGTTGAATGAATTTCTGCGACCGAAACTGAATGATTTTCAAGGACATGAAATTTGATTTCAACAGGCTGGTGTCACTGCCCATACGGCAAGAATCGCAATGGATGTTCTGCAAGAAAGCTTTCCTGGACGCTTGATTTCCCGATTTGGCAACATTCCTTGGCCAGTGCGTTCACCTGATCTGGCTGTTTGTGATTTTTTTCTGTGGGGTATCTCAGACATAAAGTCTTCAGTAGTCGACCACAGTCAATTGCAGAACTCAAGGAGGTCATTCGACAAGAAATTGAAGCAGTTCCACAAGTGATGATTGAGCGAGCAATGTCAAATTTTAGAATGAGGTTAAGTGAGTGTGTGAGGAGTAATGGAAAACATTTGGATGACATAATATTCAAATAAAAAAAAATCTATGTAAGAAATTCACTATAAATTGCAAAAATTAATCTTTAATTTGATATATTAAATGTTTTAATAGTACGAAACAGTTTAATTATTATCCCTCAAAAATCATCAGGTTTATATGCCAGACCCTGTATATTCCATATGCATTTTCGACGAAGGGCCGATTCTAGGAAGAATCTTATTATTTCTTTTATTCTGGACACTGTATTTCATTTAAGTTGTTTAAACTATGTTCAGTTTATGATTAGCACAGTGGAAGTATATTGCTCTCGTATACTTTTCTCGAATAATTTTCTGCCATCCTGGAACATCCACCATAACCTTGTCTGATGCAATTTTCTGGATCAAGGCCTACCTTTTCTAAAAAGTTGTTAATTGCAGATGCTACAGATTTTGCATCCATGTCAGTCAACTCTATAAAAAACTTAAAAATTCCTCATGAACCAACATCTTTTCTTCATCAAAAATCTAACCCCAATAAAAAGATGCTTTTTCCCTGACATGTCACTGTTCTCCGTCCGCCCGGATACTGTAAGCACATGCTTTCTTTACATCATGAGTGATGTCATCAGTAATGATGTCACCAAATAGGTTGATTATTTCATTTTGAATCTGTGGTGACAAGTGGCATATTTTGCAAACTTTTGTATATGATCTTTTAAAATGTGGTCACTAGTATAAATTTAGAGTTGAAACAAGTCTTTATAAACACCTTCATGATTTTTTTTGCCCCTCAAAGGTAGGTCATGTGTACCATAAAACAACACAGTCAAAATTATTGATGCAACAATTTGCTTGTTGGCTTCTATTTCTTGTTGGCAGACAGAAATAAGCTGTACATCAATGGGATATTTCAACAAAACATTTTGCTGCTGTAGCCGCCGATTTGTGCCACTGAGATGACAAGTGAGATTACATGAATTCATACATGTCTTTATCGTGAATAAAGGACCTCACTATGAAAGAACCCAAAACACCATGGTGGTGGAAACAACACACAGTAAATGCACAACATGCCTTTTAATTTCTTGGAATACGCCAGCCAAGAAGTATAATCTGCCAACAAACTGAACCTGAATTTTCTTTTTAATTGCACAGCATCCTTAGCAAAGTCGTAACTTGGAGATGGTGACCAACAGTTTTTTAAACTTCCGTTTTTTGAGATGAGGTCATACTAAACGAACATCCAAGCCAGTAACCCACATCATTATCAAAATAGGTTTGATCCTGTCCACCAGAACCAGGTGAGAGCCAAGATCACTTAATTTTTCACCAACATTCTGCTTCGATTTCTCTTCTCCACTGCTACCACTTTCGCTATTACTTTTATCTGGTTGCTTCCCTCTCCGTCTCCCTATAAGAAAATAAATAACTATTACTTCACTTCCCAAAAAAATTAAAACAACTAAGAATTTAAGCTTCTGAACAAACTCTCTACTAGAAACTTCAAGCTTAAAAATGTTTTTTTATTGTCTTTGTAAAATAATTTTTCACAAAGTGAAAAATGTTCTTAACCTAAACATGAGTTGATGAGTTTCAAAACCATTTACTTGTCATTTTTTCCATTTCTACAAAAGTGTACTAGTGGAATAAGTTGAAAAATAAACAAGGAAACTGGGGGAGTGGTCAAATCTAACAGAGATTGTGGCTGTATACAGAATGAAATTAATGTGAACCAACATGGTTTTAATTTGTGATTAGAAACTTTTGTGCCAAGATTGTGTTGAGTTTAACATAACTTTTATAGTGACTGAACTTGATCACAACAAAAATTGGACTCTTATGAATTTTGAACCATTCACTTATTTCATTTATTAGCTAAAGAACTTTTAATGTATTATTAATGAATGACAGTATTTTTTAATAAATCTTTAATATTTTGTACAAATTTGTTTTATTATTTTCAACTAGTAAAAGTAGCTATTTGCAAAATCAACCATTTCAAAATTCAAAACCATCTAATTAAGCAAAACTGCTGCAAAAGTAGCTAATTACAATTTTCAATCTTTATTTAAAATTATTGGAGAGTAGTATACATTATTTCTTTATTTAGTATTGTACGATTTTTTGTAAAATGCCAATAATAAGACAATATCAAAATCACTATTATTACAAACAAAAAAAAAAACAGTCTAGGTGTTTCCTGAACATTTTTGGTTGCTTTAATTAGACGGTTTTGCAACTCAATGACTCAAATGAAAATATTATAGATACATACCTTTCGTGCTAAAAACGTTTCTAATATCCATTTTAGATTACGGGATTGCGGTCTGAACTAGCTCAAATGTATCAACTTACTAAACTGACTCACTCGCACTGATTGCAGTACTTAAATAGAAAACAGAAGTTACTAGAGTTTTCCCGCTAAATCCAACCTCAAACATTCTAAAATCTTTGAGTTTTACCATAGACCATCCTGACCTTTAGGTCACCCTGGGGAACAAGTTCCCCACTTGTTCATCAGACAGCACTCCTGCCATGATTCAAACATGCTTTCTAGCCGCACAATACTATTATAACCTATTGATACTGACCTATAATTTTTCGTTTGAATAAATGTGCCAGGGGGGCAAGCACCCCACCCTGATTATGCCTATGAATCATAAGACTCATTACTGTAATACTGGTACATAACCAACTTTAAAGACTATTCTTCTCTGAATTTATTTATACCTGATAACACTTAATTGAAAATTTATACCTAAACTAAACTTTCCTTTTGTTCCTTTAATGAAGGAAAAAAATCAACTTTTTTGTTTTTAATCCAATTTTAAGATTGGTCACTTTTTTGATCATATAAAATTGCAATTTCCAATGAAAAATTTTCTTTATAGAAAGAATCAGAATTTTTTTTTTTTCAGGAATTAAGCTAAGTTTAACCTCCCAGTGCAAGGAATGTGCCAAAGTTGGTCCCAAACATGGGGTGAGAAAATAGGGTAAATAGCTGTTTAGCAAGCTTGGTGGTTAACTGTAAATATTCCTTCAGATTTTCTATTTACATCACAAGCAAATTCTACCCCTTACTGTGATAAGCAAGAGCAAGTATTCAGCAAAGTTTTCTTGGCTAATGGAAGAAACTCCGACAGAAAAATTTATTCTCAGGTTGGGAACTGCGCATAGTATCAACAATCCCATTTCATGAAAAATCAATTACTGCGAAACCAAATATAAACTTGGTTAACTCAGAGAATTGAATGGTAAAAATAGAAATATCACAAAATAAAAGACAATGGAAAAGGAAATTTGAAGGATGCTACAGAGTACTTTGAGGTAGTCTCTCCCACATTAATTGAACTACAGAGCGGAAGAAGGGAAAACTCAAGAAACATGAGTTTTTCACCAGAGGTAAAAAAACTGTTTACTGAATCAGCTATTGATTTACAAAAAAATTCTAATAATGGTTTAAAGATTTAATTTAACAAAGATTTTTATTAAATATATGCCTCATTTTATCCTTTTATATGCGACTGGCGAGTAACTTTTGCCGATGGAAGATAAAACTTCAACTATCCACAAGTTTATTTTTTGAATTTTGAACTGGAAGCACTACTTTAAAAAACTAGCTAATTCTTTTAAGACTTATATCAACATACATGAGTCGCCTTTTATTGGTTTTCCTGCTGATAAGGGTGTTCTAAATCATCATATAATGCTGTGCTTCACCCTGCTAAGATACTACCATAAATTTTTTTGAATTTATCTGGAACGTAATGAAGGATTTGAAGTAATCTTTCAATTTCTTTTATTTATTGCAATTTTCTCAGGATATGCATTCACTGATAGAAGTTCTACTGTTTTGATCTTCATTTTGAAAGTAGTCTGGACATTGTTCTCAATAAATGAAAATGCCTTTCCATCCCCTTTTTCATCAGAGCTGTATTTTTGAAATACTTATTATTTACTAATCTTGAAAGTAATATTACCATTTTTTAACACTTATACATGACTATTTAAAAAAATTGGGCCACCAGTCCTTGACATTAATGATCTCATGTTGACATTAATGATTTCATGTGTAACGAATTTACTTTGAAAGCTGAATTTTTTTTCTGCCTATTATTATATCATTATATTGAATAGGTGCTTAGATGTGATCAATATTTTGACAACATGTTTCACAACTGAAAAATTCCTTTCACATGGGAGGTAACAGTGGCTTTTAATTGGAAAATACTAACGGATGGCTTACTTTCCAATAAGTGTAAGCAACAACTGTGCTATAGTGTGGTTGTGATTATGACCGCCACAAGAATCACTAAATACATGTAATTCCTGTACTTTAGGATCAAGATATGTGTTTATGCAATACAATAGAAATTTCATTTGGCCCTTTCTTTCATTCTTTTTCTGAATAGGTGTAGAAAACACCTTTATTTTCCCTCAAACTAGTAACACAGAAAACACTATATCAGTTTTTGTAAATAAAACATTTTTTGCTCTGCTTAAAGGCAATGGAAGACATGGCATGGAATCAAACACTATTCCCAATGTCATCTTTTTCATTACAAATCTTTGTTACTTCTCTAATTTCCTATAAAATTTTTAGCTCTTTATTTATGTAACAACATTAAGGTTGTTGTCACCAGCTTAGCAGTCATTGAAATGTTATGATTTTATTTTGAACCTAAATCTTCACAGGTGGAACAGGTGTCTACTTGTGGTCTGCCGAATTTGTAACCATCATTTTCTTTAAAATATTTATATTCAACAACAGAATTTAATTCAGGATGTTTTTTGATAAATAACTCATTCATTTTTTAAATGTTAAGTCAGACTGTGAAAGTATGTTATAGAACTTGATTTTTAGTGTGAAGTTTTATTTGGAAACTGTGATTTATACTGGTCAATTTTTATAATAATTTCTGAAGAAAGGAGATTACGATGATTTATGTGTTTGCCTTCCATAAGTACAGGTTGCTTGTTATTGGCAATTAATTAAACAAATGAAAAACCAATTTGTTGGACAAAGCATGCAAACAAACTTATGTAGACTTTGTGAAATACCTCTGTTCTATCTATATTTTTCATAGGATAGTATTTATATGAAAATGTGTTTTGCTTAGAATCTTCAGTTTTTGGGTGACGTCATTTAACAAGACCAGTTAGTATTGTGTTCATTTTTTGATTGCCTGTTGTAAACTATTTTTATTATATTTAGCTTTCCTTTGGGAGTAAAATTTGCTGTGCTATTTTCATGACAACCTCAATAGGATCCTTGTTTTGCCTTCAACTAATAAACCCTTGCTGGAAACAAATTCTTCTCTTTGACTTCTGGCAAGTCTCATCATCTCCTTAGAATGTAAATGCTTATTAACTACTTACTACTTTCTTTTTTTTACATTCAGGGCTTTTACAATCAGATAAGCTCACTTTTCAAACAATTTTACAAAAGACTGAGTTAACTAAAGACCTAATGCTGAATAACAGGTAGTCTTAGATTATGTTTATGTAAATGATATTAAACAAATAGTAAAAATATAATAAAACTTACAGCTGATGAAGAAACACTTAAAATTAACTTAAATATCACAGAAACTTGCTCAAATTAACGAAATAAAATACATTAAAATGTATGAAAAAACAGAACTCAATAACTTTAAATACAAAACAGATTGTAAGAAGCAGTACAAGGCAGTTCATAGAACTATAACATGGAAGACAGTAGCAGCATTATGTTAAGTATAAAAAAATTAAAATATTTTACGAATACTTCCCTTCTTCAACTCACACAAAAGAGCAATCGCAATTTAAAACAGGTTATAATAATGGAATATCTCCCTTTTTCAGCCATCAATGATTATAAATACTTTAAACAACATGGCTAGTCTTAACTAATTTTTGCAAAAAAGTGAAATATTTCCTTCTTCCAAGAAGGTGTTAAAATAAACAATGAGAATTTTAATTATTTTGCTGTATACACTGGGAACAAAAATACATTTTTTTAACAACTGATTCCTGAAATTCATGTTACCACAACCTAGACGGAGAAATCATTACCTCTTAGTTTACCACAAGTGCTAAAATAATTGTTTCATTAGAACAAAAAGTTTTTTTAATAAATAACTGGCATTATTAACTCTTATAATACCATTGTTAAACTAAATAACCCCCCCCCCAAAAAAATTATAATAAGATTCATATAAAAATAGCTTATGTTACTTACTTGACACACTAGAAAGAGGCCGGTCAGATGGTAGCCCAGAATTATCCCCTTGCCCTTCAAGGGAGAATGTCTCTTCCCTAGAAGGATAAACAACAATTTGAAGTACATAAAATAAAGAAAATAATATCTGAAATCATAGATAAAGTAAGCAATATATGTGTAATCAAAATTTTAAATATATAATAATAGAAAAAAAAAATTTAGACTTTTTTAAAATGATTATATATTTAAAAAATCTATAATATAATAGATTTTAAAAGAAAACACCACTGTTCAAACACAAATCTCTAAGGGTCATTCCACAACAAATCAATGAAAATAAATGCACTTCTCAGATTCACGTCCAGTAATTACAATAAAATTTACAGGTTTGGCTTTATCCATGAAGTGATGCAAAAAAATACTTTTTTCAAATTTTTCAGTCACTCAGATTTTTGTGTATGACTGTAAAAAATGAAATAAAGCAAGGTCTGGGTAATTACAAAAGAATGAATTTCTCAACTCCTATAAAAAACACACATACACAGCGAGGGGGTGGGAGAGGGAGGGGTGAGGGAGATCATTTTGGTGTCATTTTAAAACTCTTGGAATGGGCTTTCATATGATATGTCACTTGGCAAGGTTTTGTGATATTAATAATTCAAGGCCACCAAAAGCATTGCTTGATCTTGAATACATCCAAGTTTTTTTTTAATTTGGAAAAAAAGTTTTGTTTCTTAATGTGTTGTACATATGGTAAACATTTCAAAAAGGGGTTCCAATGGAATCATGTTAAAAAATAATTAGGTAAAGCAGAATATTCCAATTGTTACCCCTATGTGGCAATTGCTAATTGAGATTCAAACAATGAAAACCTTCCCCTTCAGTCTTCCATACTGGATCATTTGAAGAGACAGAAGAGTATCATGTCATGACATGCACTTCTAGTGTCAGCAAAAGAATGTTCATGTTTCATCCTATTGAGACAAGTAAAGAAATATTCAGTATGGATCATCTCTTGGAACAGATGGTTAAGTGGTGTACTCCCAAAGAGGATTAATCATATCTATAGTGATGCAAAAAAATACTTTTTTCAGATTTTTCAATCACTCTTTGTTAACTGAGCTTGCCTTTCTCTACAGGTTTGGAGTTTTATGAACAATTCATCACAGCCTTGGCCCAGAATACAATGATCAGCATGGAACCATCAACTTCTACAGCTTCAAGTAAAATGTACTGTTGCAGTCCATCTGAATAAGTTAAGCCATAATTCCTGTAAGAAAAACCTGAGAAGTGTAAGCTAGAACTTGGTGCAAACATTTACATTTTTTAAACAAGGTTACAAAATTTGTGATACTTGCAGCAAACAGTTAGAAGCATCTGCTAAAAATAATGCTGAAGAATCTACTTCTGATTAAGAATTTCACCAATTAGATCCTTTGTGTTCCCCAGAAAAAGATGAAGCCGTAAAGGCTCTGAACAAAAGTTTGATTATTTTAAATGAATCACCTATTCAGAAGAAACAATTACATGACAGTAAATACCTTCAGAAAATGCTTAAGAAAGCAGGGAGTAGTGTTCAAAAGCAAAATATTGAACATGGATTCAGATTCTAAATAAGATGCTATCCCTCTCTCCTGACCGAATTTATCAACCAATTGAAAGAAAAATCCAATACTACAGATGATGAGAGCATCAGAATGCAAATACTGTCAACGCTCCCTAAAAGCTGGACTTTAAAGACATTCAAGATGAGTTTGGAGTATCAGACTGCACTGTAACGAAAGCTAAAAGCCTGGTTAAAGAAAAAGTTGTCATGTCTGTTTTGATCCTAAACCTGGTAGAACTTTAGATTTTGAAACAGCAGAAATAGTAACAGATTTGTATAAAAGCAAGGAAATAGGTTGAATGATACCTGGAAAAAAGATTATATTTCTCTTAAGATAAATGGAAGAGACCATGTTTAGAAAAAATTAATTCTGTGTAACAAGAAGTGCCATCTTGCTGTAATCAGTATTGTAACTCCTAAGTCCCTAACATTGTTTGTAATAGTTTTTTTACAACAATTAATGTTCTAAATTTAAAAAAAATTGAGAATATAAAGACTTTTTGCAAAAAAATAATTTAATTTTTTAATTATTTTGAAATGATTTCCAGAGTTTTATAGTCGAATGTTCTGATGACTGACTAAACAAGATAAAAGTTGTGCTTTATCTGAATAAAAAAATTTCTCCAAAACATAAATATATTACTTCAATCAAAACATATTAACTATCTACAGTACTTAATTTGTTAGTCTTCTTAACCATATTTATGCACAACTTGAATTTAATGTGGACATAACTTCACACTGTTTTTAAACAAATTGTGTAAAACACTGAGAGAAGGCCTACTCTATTGAGAAAGTTTGCTTAATGACTTGCTAAGAGAATGTAATGTCAGACAGATATTTTAAATAATATATGCAAAATTGATAGATGACCAATATGCAAAATTAGACCTTTTCCATTAAAGGTCAAAATTTTTCGAAGTATGAAATGATGCTCACAGTGAACATGGCCTTGGAAATAATATTGGCACCATTGTGTTTTCTACTATTTTAATAGCTATGTAAAACAGTGTTTTTACTAACACACAGTCTTATTTGCACTATTTTCATTTATTCTGTTCTATTTATTTGTCAAATAAATTATCATTTATTATTTTTATATTTATATTAACTAACATACAATATCACATATTATTTCATTGAATCTAATTTACATATACCCAATTTATGTATACTTCATTACACTAAAATTAAAATTTTAAGCTATTTATAATCAATATATTGAGAAAGCATAAAAAAAGAAAGAAAAATGATATACCAAAAAGATTTGACAACACAACAAGAATGTTCCAATGAATGGTGATACAATGAAAAATAGCAATTGCCGAGATATTCAGTGTGCATCATAGTTTTAAAATGTTGCCCACTACCAGAAAACATCCTACATTGGTCATCTGTTCCATGAAATCTAGTCATTAAATGAGTAAAAGTAAATTTATTGCACAATCAGGAAAACTCACCCTAAGGTCATTCTGGTATTATGACTATTACTAAAGTTATCTGGTAATTTCAATAATACATAAACCCTGTAATTATTCTGACACCACAAGACAATAATTCAGATGAGGGATGATGTACATGCTTTCATGTCATGCTGTATTTTACATAATATAAATAATAAAAAAAGTAAAAAGAATAACTATGTACATTCCTAAAAAAACTCTAATTCAGAAAAGAATTTTACTCGATTTCTTTACGGTACACGGAACACTCACTCCTTCCTCATAATAAATATATGTACACCCAAACGTTACAAGTGTGATGGAGTTCAGATCATAAATATGAACACTACTAACAATTTTAAAAAGATATGCTCTCCTGTATAAAGAGTACTCTTTTAAAACTGACTAACATTTTTAACTGGGAGGAAAATATTATTCTAGTATTGTACAACCAATTGCTAAAATTTATGTTGTAAACATTAACATATTCTGATGTGTAATGATTTAACAAAAAACAGAATGGGAACAAAATTTTGCAGCATATTCTGTTGCTATTACAAAAAATAATTCATCTACCAGTATAATAACAAACCCATTGCTAAACAGATAAACTTAAGGTATTTGTGGCGAGATTATGGAAAAAGTAAACATTCTGATATAAGTAACCCAGCATGTTTTCACCACCTATTAAAATAATGTCTAATAAACCATATTATTTTAACAAATTTACTATCAAATAACTGCGTTGGGGAGTAAATAATTCACTCCTAATGATTAGCAAACAGTTTAAAAGAAAAAAAAAGTATACTCCAACTTCGTTTATTTTGACGTGCCGGTAACTAAAACAACCTAACATTACCACTTACGATTTTAACCGCTTATCAACTGAGGCTTCAGAAGAATCTGGAGGAATTGAGCGTTTTACTGCAGAATCCATAATTCACAAATCAGTTTTTGTCAGTATGATATATATAACACCTAATAACAAATACTTAGCATAACCAAATCATCACCATAAACTGATACACCAAATGGAATAAGTGTTGCCAACATTCATTTTTTTAAAAGAGTAATTATAAAGAATTTCATTAAATACAATAACAAAATTTAAAAAAAAATATTTTTAGATTAAGAAAAAATGTATCCATTTTCATACAACATTCTATAAAATAAAATTTCCTGGAAATCTAAAAAGACTTATTTTTACTTACAAGAATATAGCGCTATCTATAGTTGGCAATTGCATAAACAATATTATTATAATTAGCCACAATTCTTTGAAATAATTATTTAAAGAATTGTATTGCGTTTTTTTTAACTTTATATTCGTTGTATTCTGTTGAAGTCGTAATTGTTCCTTACTATTTTATCCTTTAACCAAATGAGTACTGTGCATTTCCTGTAGAGTGCTCTACGATACGTATGCATTAGAAGTGTAACATTTTACTGAAGTCGAAGAATAACGCTTGTACATATAAATTAAATAATTAAAAATATGTTCTATCAATAAATTAAAACTAAATTATTGAAAAATTGCTCTGTTTTTAAATTGGTCATATAAAAGACTTTTATATTAGAAAGTTGTGTTGGCTATCATGATGAGCGGCAGCTGGTAAAACGGTCCAAGCTGCCATGTTAGTTTCAGTCAAGTCTCGGCGAAGAAGGTTGTTAGTGTCGGTTCGTATTAGTGTTTGTTATGAGTGGAGTGTCAATGCCCGAAGTGTTTTTATGTAAAACGAGCAAAAATACTGTGTATTATTACAATTTTTATGTACAAGATAAAAGAAATGAAGATCTTTCCGTATAAATTAGGATTAACTTAAAACTTTTTTGCTTTTTAAAAACATGTGTCGTAAAGAATAATGGTAGCCTCTACTCGATTAGATTGAAATAGTATTTTTACATGAAATAAAACTGTAGACGTTAATTTAGTGATAGAATTTGTAATTTTATCCAGTCGCCATGAATTTTTTATACGCACTCTGTACCAGCGTTGTAATGTATTTTACTCTATTTAGTTGTAGTAGAGCTTCTCAGCATTCAGTGACATCCAGAGTCACCGACCGTGATAGTTTACCTCATCACGGACGATGTGAACCCATAACAATACCTTTCTGCATGGACATAAAATATAATGAAACGATAATGCCTAATTTACTTAATCACCAAAAACAGGAGGATGCAGGTTTAGAAGTCCATCAATTTTTCCCGTTGGTGAAAGTAAAATGCAGTCATGATTTACAGTTTTTCTTGTGTTCTATATACGCCCCAGTATGTACAATATTAGATCGTGCAATACCGCCTTGTAGATCACTCTGTCTTTCTGCTAGACACGGCTGTGAAGAATTAATGAATAAATTCGGATTTCCGTGGCCGGAAGATTTAGATTGCGCAAAATTTCCTGAAGCCGGTGGTCCGGACATTTGTGTGGGTGAAAATAATACGTCAGGAGCAAATAGCGGGTCAAGACCTAGCTCGATGCCTAACCAGCCCATTCATACGGGTGTAGGCTATCCCCCGGGATATAGGCCGAATCTTGCTTCAAGACCTAGTGATTTAATGCCTTCATTGCCGCATATACCGCCGGAAGGAGCCAAAGATTTCGGTTTTATCTGTCCTGTGCAGTTCAAAGTGCCAAAGGGAATGGATTATTCTTTGAAAGTTGTTGACAAAATTGAGAAGGATTGTGGAGCCCCGTGTGACGGTATGTTTTTTACTGAAGAACAGAGAAGATTTGCTCGTATTTGGGTTGGTGTATGGTCAGTTCTTTGTGCCGCGTCATGTTTGTTTACTGTGCTTACCTTTATGATAGATACGGATAGATTCCGTTATCCTGAGCGTCCGATTATATTTCTATCTTTATGTTATTTAATGGTCGCGTCTGCGTATGTTGTCGGTTTCGGATCCGGTGATTCCATTTCTTGTCGTAGGCCATTTCCTCCGCCAGTTCAGTTACCGCATTTACAGATGGCATCGTCCATTACACAGGGCACTAAAGACGAAATGTGTACGATTATTTTCATGGTTCTTTATTTCTTCAGTATGGCATCTTCCATCTGGTGGGTTGTGTTAACACTTACTTGGTTCTTGGCAGCAGGTCTCAAATGGGGTCATGAAGCTATCGAAGCAAATTCGCAATATTTCCATTTAGCGGCTTGGGCTGTTCCTGCAGTGAAGACTATAACTATTCTTGCGACCGGTAAAGTGGAAGGTAACTATTTTTTTTTATCACCTGACTAAAATCTAATTGTTTCAATTTCCTACCACTCTCACGTGTCTGTTTTATTTCAGTGATTGAAAGAAAACGATGTTTGAAACAGCGTTGATAATCTGAGTAGAGTCTTGTTTTGTCTTGTAGATAACCTTTAAAAAAATACATACATTTGACCCAACTAATTGTCTAAATACTTGAAACATGTTTGCAAAGATATGTTGCAGTTGCATGAGCAGTAGCATTACCACTAGTGGCGTCGTTGCCATGGTGCTTAAATTAAAATCTATTAAGAAACTCGTTTATTTATTTTTATTATGCGGGGTCAATTATTCTGTTTTTTAATTTTATATTTTTCAAATGTATTTGAGTTTTTCACGTGATTAACGTTACAAATCACTTCGCATAATTTGGCCAAATTATGCGAGGTGATTTTTAACGGTTTATTATTATGTATCCTAAAGGACTAAATCAGAATTTAACTCTGTAAGTTACTTAATATAACATCGATGAGAAAGAAATTGTGTCAAAGTTTTGAAAATATCTTCTAAGTACTTAAAAAATCGTGTGTTTATTTATTTTTAATAATTAAAAATGTAGGTGATTTAGTAAAACGGTATGTTACAGAAATAAACTTTTTACCAGCAATCATATTTGAAAATTGTCACGTAAATTATAAAAGTAGTTATTTTTATGGCTTTATAAACATTAATTTTATTTGATGTATGCAAGGATTTTTTATATCTTTTGATAAATAATGTTTCCCCCATGATATGTATTAATACAGTACCTTAACATTATTCAGACTGCTAGTTGGTGTAGCGGTTAGCATTTTAATTTTTGGATACGCTGATCCCACGTTCGAATTCCGCCAAGAGTTGTAATTATTTTATTCATCTAAAACTTCTCGTTAAAATGTATGTATCAAGTCTGAAATTTTATGTTTAAGAAAAGTATTGTAAATAATAATTTAATTAAAATCTGCTATTATTATTCATTAATATATTACGTTAAAATCTTAACAAGGAAATTTTTTAGGACGTACTGGATAACAATATTTATTTTCAGTTTTCTTTTTTAAATTATTTCCTATGCATAATTATTTTACATTCAATTGCCTTAGTTATAATGTAATATATAATAAATATTTAATTATTTATTCATTTTGTTAATTTTTATTAGAGGTTACATTTTGGGATATTCTTCTTTTTCTTTTATAAAAAAGTTTCCAAATCGGTTCTTTTCATTATAAAATATAAAAACGTTCTTTTCATTAAGAAAATAGTATGATATTTTAGTTTTGTTATTGTAAGCGTCTCAAATTTATTTTATTTTGGTTAACAGCTACCGAAGAGCATTATCAGTAGATTATTAATTAATTTCTGTTCAGAAAAGGAAATTGTATTAGGACAGAAATAAAAAACGGTATTTAAAAAAAATGATCAATTCTGTCTTTGCATATTCTGTTGAACATAAAGAATATATGTGCGCGAATAAATTTAGTATTACTTTTAAATTATTTAGGTTTTCTATATATATATATTTTTTTTTTTGATATAATAAATATATATTATTTATTTTTAAGATATGCAGTATTTTTTTTTAACTGTAATCTATATATTACCCTCGTTGTGATTTAAAGATGTAGGATTACATACATCTTTTGTCAATAATTTTGTTTTTTTTCTTCATAATTTAATATTAATTAATAAGCATTGCAATATAGACTAGTTAAACGTTTACTTGAAGTGGTACTGTATAACTGGACGCAAAGTAAAGTCAGAATTCATGAAACGGTACTTTAAAATAATTTTTTTTTAATTGTATTTCTATTCGAGTTCATAAATAATTATTTAAAAGCGCTGGAGTAGATTAGACCGAGGATGCTGATTGGTACCTCTTAACTGTACTGTTTGTTGATAAATTAAGGGAATAGAATTTTCATTTTTTATTCGAGTGAATAAAACTTAATTTGGTTACGAGTATTGTCAGTAAAATATAAAAAGTGGTGTCTAATGTTGATATCTACTTAAAATTTCGTAGAATATTTTTATGAATACTGCATGAAAAAGGAAAAGTAACCTTATTTATTACGTAACCAGATTTTTTTTTAATATATTTATTATGAGTTATAATATTTATGTTTATTATTTCTTCATGTACTTAACTAATTCATTTTTTCTGCTTATTGAGGAGCTTTTTATGTAGTGGAATTTATAATAGGAAAGAAAAAAAAAATATATATATATATATTTATATAAAGGAAAGAAGTTTTAGTTTTATAAGCTTTCAGGTAGATTTATAATTAGAATTTATAATAGATTTATAATTTTAGTTTGGATAAGCTTTCAGGTTTTTGTTTTTAATTTTTACCGTTCGTAGTCTGTTGAATATAATTATTTTTAAAAGCATAAATTGCTATCGACATTTATGTATTTTAATATCGATTGGGCTTTGTTTTTTAATGCCGAGAAAATAACATTCTCGATAAATGCAATTAAACTTGCCGTGTACCTTTTTATCTCATTATAAGACGATGATGTGATTCAGTAAAGTTTTAGATAATTTATAATAGGTCGCTTATTTTGAACTTTGTTTAATGTTAAATAATATTTTACCTTAAATTTTATATATATGTAATTCTTTTATCTTGTTCATTTACTATTATTATTTTTTGTATTTTCATTTTGTTAATGGATTTATTAATCTTTTTATTATCAGTTTTCCTTTATCATTATTACAAATGGCTTTATCGTGTTAAAAATGTAACAATTGTTTTTTGCTATTAAAACATTTGTTTTTGTTTATAAATATATATGTATCTTTTTTGTCTGTGAGTTAGATGATAGATTTTTATTAATTTGTAATGAACATTTTCACGAATAATTTAAATATCTTTATTATTTGAATAGCTGATCTTAAAAAAAAATCGATGACATATGATAAATATTTTTCCTTAGTAACTATCGTTTGTTTCCGAATTCAGTACTTATTCAACAGAAAATTTTACATTGAATTTTTGTTGTATTAAAATATAATTTATATTATACAGCGTTCAAAATTAAAAAAAAAAAAATTCGTCAATTATTTAAATTTTTATTTTTAGAATTATGTACCACATTAAAAACAGTTACTACCATCTTATTAAATACTCAATTAAAGTTCCAATTGGCCTGCTAAGATATACCTAAAAAAACGCTAAGAAAAATAATAAATGAATAACTGTTACCGAATGTGAGCAAAGGCTTTTTGTATGAAGTCGTAGTACTATTTTTTAGTTTCGTAATTAATTTTTTTTTTTTTAATTTTAATTGTTTATAATTTCAAAATGATATTGTTATACTGTGTTCAACATAAGAGCTATCCTAGTCGTTATTTGTAGTAGTGAGATTTTACTGTACCTTGTGCGATTGTGTTAGTGCAGCGATGAACGTATTGGGTGACTGAATTTGTTAATTCTTGACAGGTATTTATATAATAATTTATCGTCTATTGTGTTTTTATCACAGTGATATAACTTTAAATATAGCTGCCGTGTAAATTAATTCGCTAATTATTCGATTCAATCGAGCCAAATGAAAACGTCAAACAAATCAGATCATAAATGAAAAACATAAAACATCATATAATTTGTACGCATAAGTTTTGAGAACGGTTTTTACAAAGTCATATATTTGTTTACAATTGGATAGCCCTTGAATTAAGTAAAACGTCAAAATTTTACTTATAACATCAAAATGACATTAGGTTATTATGTATCATTATGTTGTTAAAATCCAATTCTAAGTAGTAACAACAAAAAATGAGAATTCCTGTAAGTATTTTATGTTGCTAGTGTAATTATTCTTTAAAGAAATCTTTCGCTTTTCAAAAAAAAACATGCATCATCATTATGAAAAGTTGCTGTACGAAAAAAATTATCAAAATAGGTCCATTTTTTATATATGTATTTTTTTATTTTTTATTATTAATTAACCACAAAACTCGAAGCTTGTTCGTAAAAAATGGAAATTTGGAATTTAATGCGTATTAAAAATGGTATACCCGACTGATAATCCAACACGGGACTTTTTGAATGAAGGCTGAGTTGCTAGATAAGTAACGATTAAACATACATAAAAAATAAATAAATACACTTATCCAGATGTGAACGTCCTCCTTTTTTTGAAGTCTATTATCTGTAAATTTTTTTTTATATCTTGATTACTGTTTAATTCAATTAGATTAGTAGTATAATTCGAAAAATATAACTATTTGTCCAGACGACGGGCAGCTGTTCGGTTTATTTTGTGCTGATTACAAATAATATTTATTATTAATAGTGGTCGCCTTTAATGTCTATATAATACATTAATTCTTAATCAATGTTTACAATAGACTACCAAAATTATAACAATCAATAATTTTTTTATTAAAATGTAAGCTTGATTTTATATACTACTACAAGTAGGGTAATAAAATACCTACAAAAAGAAAGAAAAAACATACAGTTAATCAAATTATATTAATTAACTAGTGCGTAGTGTGTCAGAAAATAACAAAAAATAGTTTATTCTAAGTGAGAGAATGTTATTCAAAGACAATATATATATCATATATAGTCTTTGAATAACAATATATATAGTCTTTGAATAACATTTAAATTAAAAATTAAATCCATAGAAGACTGTAAAATGTTTTCGCTATCAATTTATGATTGGCTGTTGTCAATTGAAGATGTAGTGAGTTTTTTTATTTGATTGGCCTGTGATTCTGGGTGGAATCGATGACTAAAAATTTCATATTTTTGTTATCTTTATTTTTCTTTCAATTTTATCTAGGATTAATTTCATTTTTAATTTTATCACTGTATTCTTGTTTTGTATTAATGAGGTTCTGAGTTATTTAATCTGTATGTATGTATATATAATCTTGTCTCTACCTGAAATTTTGGTATTTCAGGACTTGTATCGTGTAATTAATTTTAAAATTCAACTTGGAAATCCATACTTGACCATTATTCAATAAATGATTACTTTATTATTTAACTCATTGAAAATAATTGGTTGGTAGCCTCCAATACAGTTATTACTACAGGGGTACCTAGTTCCACAAGATTATGTAATAATTTTGTACTTTTATTATTTTATATTGTTTGGTTGTACATCTACTAAGCTTATGTATGAAGAATTTATAAATGTAAATAATTTTATTTTCATTTGTAATCTGTTTATTTTTTGGAATAAAGATTATTATTATTTTGTATATGTTTTAACCGTTTAATGATAATAAGTATAAGTATTTTAACCTTTGACATTATTTTAATTTTTTAACTTAGTTATATAATATTTTAATTTCTGATGATGGTTTTGAAATAAACCGAAAGATCTCGAGTCACACTTAATTTGCTGGGGGGATTTAAATTTTTTTAATATTTATTAAATATATCGGCGGTAAACATGTTTGAGAAATTGATTGTGAGTGGTCTGTTTATCATGATATTGTACTTCAGACTCGTATAAAAATTTCAATTTTACATTTAATTTTTTTATATGAATCGATGGTAGAATGCTAACGACTTATATAAGCCCAACTGCCGGTTTGCTGTTTGGTTTAGGTTTATAGTAGATTTGTGTATGGTAGTAAGTAATTTCATTAGTTTCTTCCTTTTTTAATCATTTATATGTTACTAATATTTGAATATTTAGTTTTTTTTATCAGCTTAGAATTTATTCTCAACCGTTTGAGTATTTTAATTAATAAATAATTTTGTCCTATTCTCTGAATGTTATTTTGAAAGAATAATTATATTATAATCTTAATACAGTTATTAAAAAAATATATAAATTTGTACGTTAATAAAATTTTCTTATTTTTAAATAAACAAAGTATTTATTTTATAAATACTCTTCAATATATATAAATTAGTGAAAAGGTAAACGGCGATAAATAGTAAGATCTCACCTTAGTTGATTGATTCTGCATTGAAATTATTGTTGGAACGTTGTTATAAATATGTCGGTAAATTATTTTAAAGATTAAAGTTGAATAATAAAATTATACTGATATTTTCGCTTTGTAATTAAAATAAGGGACTTATATTAATCTATTCTAATTTATTCTTTATATAACTTTTATATTTTCTTAACATGATTTAGAAAGTTTTCCTCCTTAGTTTTATGCGTTAACTAAATTTTTTTTCAATTAGTTGAATTTTGTTCATTTTAGGGTGATAATGTGTAATATTTTGTGTAGGTCTTATTCATTAAGAAAATAGGGATAAGTAGAAAACTATAATGCTCCTTGGTTTCCTAATATTTACATCCGTTTTATTCATGTATATCATTACGCGTAACTATTTATATAATTATAAGCTAAGTATATGCATTAATCATTTACGTATTTTCGTGTGATATTTTTTTTTCATAAATTTCTTAATATACATATTTTTAGTAAATCGATACAAGGAATAAGTAACGTGAGTAGTATTCGGTCGAATATGAGACTATTATACATGCTCCAGTAGCTTGCTATATGCAGCATGTTGTGGGTTATTTAATGGTCTGAAGCTGTACGTCTGTGTTCAACTAGTGGAACGCACAGCTCGGCATGGAGCTGCGTGGCTGCCTCCTGGTGCTACCAAAGTACAACTGTGACCTTGAGAACGGCTAAGGGCGTGCTGGCACCACTGTGGGGCTTCAGTTCAGACAACAGCTATTGCCAGCCAGCCGCTTTTACGAGTTCCTTCATCGCCCCTAGCGGGCGAATGGAGATCCCTTTTCCTCGCTTCCCCTCGCTCATTAACATTTCAAATTATTTCTTCGTCCTACACTTCATACCAGTTTTCGTTTATTTTTTATCCCGTGGTTCCTAACTACTTCTTTAAAAACCACTTGTAATGAGGCCAAATTATTATTTTAATAAGTAATATAGCAATTATTATTATCATCATCGATTGTATAAACTTTCTTTTTCATAAGAGTACATGTGTCTTAATTCTTAAAACCAAATTTAACATCATCTTTTTTTTTTATTAAAAAAAAAAAAAAAGGTGAGTAAAAAATTTAGGGTGTATTCAAAGGGATAAAAAGAAAGATGTGAAACAGATGACTATTAAAAATAAAAAAATTCGATAATATGATTTTATTTTAACTACCACTATCAAATCTTGCTGTCAATTTTTTACTCGCTTTCCATTAATTAATTGACCTGAAAATTTTGTAAACAGGTCTCTTTCCAGTGCTGAAATGATAGTCATGAATGAATGAAATCAATATTTAAAGTAAATAATATCAGTTGATATAACCTTTTAATTTATTGTGTGTTGTTAATTATTAGTTATTGTTTTTTAAAGTTCGATATAGTATTCATTATAAATGTAAAATGCCATAAAATTGTTCCCGTTTTATTTCGTTTAATTGTTTACACGATTTTTCCGTCATTGTAACTTTGAATGCTTGTAACTCTATAACGAAGACATTGACAGAAAAGCGGGTTTCATCATTATTTTTCTTATAAAATTTTAAATCAAAATCACGTATTATATGTCCACGTTCCTGTTTAAAAAAATTAAATTTATTCAATATGGCGGATCTAAGATGGCGGACAAAAATTAAAAACCCACAATAATGGAGATTTTTTTTAACTATGTAGAACTCCATTTCTTTCTGCCACCAAATACCTCTCAGATAAGCAGTATAAAGCTGTTTCCATACTTAAATATTAATCTGTTTATATATTTCTTTTTTAATAATTTTAATTTTCCTTAATTTTCATGATTAATGATCCTATTTAAGAATTTGTATAAAAACGAATAGTTAATGAACAAATATAAGTAGTTGTACAGTGTGCATGTTTCTTAATATACACTTCATATCTTATGTCAGATTAGTTTGAACTAATCAGAACTTTAAAACAGCGTTTGCGTGTTAAGAACGTAACAAAACTAATAATTATTCATGCTATTACCTATATCAATGACCTTGTGTGCATGAAAAATGAAAACGTTCCGTTTTTAATTTTCATATGAGGTATAAAAAAATAGCTGCTGATTTTGTTTAGCGCCAGGCCCGTTATACGCATACGAAGTTTTCCCGTGACATCAAAATAATTTTATTTAGTAATCAACATTAACAGCATGACAAATTTTCGTTGTGAATAACAGCAAAAACTCAGCCCAGTAGCTTATTTTAATCGTACTATAACATTTCAAAGGAGAATAATGATAATTAATAAAAGTAGAAAGGTTGAATTAAATGTTTACCAAGAAAGGTAAAAGATTGAGTTTGAAAGTTTTACTTATACTGGAAAATTCATTTGATGATTTTTTTTGTGCCTTCATCAAAATTTGATTTTGTCTATTTTCGAGTATTTATTTCTTTATCATTTCAACTTGTATTATTGGTATGAAAATAGTAAAATTGCCTACTTTTTTTACACTCAAAAAAAAAAAAGGAAAACCTGAAATTTTGTTACACCTTATATCAACCAATTAAAATTAAATACATAATTTTTAAATATTTATTAGGAAGTTTATTGTTAAGTAACGGACGTTACAGATTTATTTATTATTATTTCACGCTCATGTATTTTAGCCTATATTATTAAGAGACGTATCATCAGAGACGTATCATATTTAATATTATTTATTAAATTACGTTTTTATCTGGTTGTGTAAAATTTAATGATGTCTAAAGTTTAATCGTAATTATTTTAATAAAGCGAAAAGTCTGTTCAGTTAACTTATATTTGTATGTTTTATACGGATGAATAAAAGTAGTAGCGTTTGAATGAATGAAGGATGGTTAAGAGAAACTAGAATTTATTTATTTCCTTTGTCGTGTGCTGGGTAGTGGATTACGCTTGTAATCTATAATTCTAATTAATAAGTAGAAAAATTTCATAACTAAAGAAAAAAATCTGATGTGGACAACACATGACTTCCTTTTACACCTATGTAATTACATATACACATTTAAAAAAATGAAAAGTACATAAAACTTTATTTCATTAATAACTATTGATATTTTTTCATATATCGTTTTTTTTATTGTTACTATTGAATTATTATTTATCGTAAAACCTTTTTTACAATCAGAGGTTAATTATTAATAAATCAATATATTTAAATTTAAAAAAAAAGGAGACGAAGTCTGATTTGAACTGATGTGCCTTCCCCTTGATCCAAATATTTCATTAATTCAAATTTTATTTGGGTATAACTCTGGAACCAATGAAAATAAGTTCAAAAAATTTGGATCTTGGGATATTTTTGGACATTATTGGTCCAGTCGATTGTAATCAAAAGGGGAGGTGCTCAACTAGATGTTAAAACAGTCCTAAATCCAAAATTTCAACATTCTACGGCTAATCGTTTTTGAGTTATGCGAGATACGTACGTACGTACAAACATACATTCGTACGTACGTACAGACATCACGCCAAAACTAGTCAAAATGGATTCAGGGATGGTCAAAATGGATATTTCTGTTGAAATCTGGAAACAGAAATTTTTCGCGATGACAATACTTCCTTTACTTCGTACAAGGAAGTAACAAACACAAAACAGAATTTAGTCTACTAAAAATTTATTGGAAAATATTGATATTTGTAAAACTACATGTTTAAACATAATTCACGATAAAATAAAAATCTGTTTTTATTTTTTCCTCCCTAATGTATACACATTAAGATGGTATAAAGATATAATTATGAGTAAGCGTTAATAAAATTTATTTAAACAAACAGGTTAACAATTTTTAACCTTGTTTCTGATCTATGACAACATTATGTTCACACATTTCTTTTGTTTGTAAACATATTTTTACGCCGGAAATATGTGTTGGAACTTAAATAACAATATTAATTTTCTTTTTCAATGGAATGATATCTAAAATCATTCGGCCAGATTAAAAAGTATTCGATTCATTAATCGAGAAAATGCCATTTATCCTTTTAAGTTTGTAAAAATAAATGTTCTTTCAAAAATCAAGTACAGTTTTTCAATTGAGCAAAAATTACATTTACATTCCGCCATTACCCAGCTTATCAAGTTAGAAAAATTATTTGATAATTATTTCATGAAAATTAGTGAAGCTATTTTTGTTGCCGAGGTTCAAAAATGCATTATCGCCCAAAATATTACCTTCTTGAGGAGTAATCCTCAAGAAAATCAAAATGAAGTAACACAATTAGTCAAAATCATTAAATACAATAAGTTCCTCAAAAATAAACTATAGAAAAACTTTTAATAATAGTCCTGTAAGAATTTAATTAACTAATGCAATATAAAACTATTTTTATTGATATACTAATTAGTTATTAGTATTTTTTCATCCACCTCCCCTCTGGGTCACTTATTGCCATAGACCACGAATGTGTTCCCAGGAACTCTTACTAATTACAATATTAACAAGAATTTTATTATTAAAATTAAGTTAAAAACTTGAATAAATTTTAAAGTATGTTTTTGCTTTATCATCACTATTTGCTTGGTCTTCACTAGACCAACCCACCTGGTTGGTCTAGTGATGAACTCGTCATCGTAAATCAGCTGATTTCGAAGTCGAGAGTTCTAAGGTTCAAATCCCAGTAAAGGCAGTTCGTTTTATACGGATTTGAATTCTAGATCGTGGATACCGGTGTTCTTTGATGGTTGGGTTTCAATTAACCACATATCTGTGGAATGGCCGACCTGAGACTGTATAAGACTACACTTCGTTTATATTCATACGTATCATCCTCTGAAGTAATAACTTACTATATTTCCGGAGTCTAAATAAAAAATAGAGAGGCCTTAGTCAAATATGCGTCAGCTACATTTAATAAATAAATTTGTTCTTTTGATTAATGAAATAAAATAAACTTAATTATATCTAAATGAGAATAATTCGTGGATAAATTCCTCTAGTTAGACGACAGACTTATTTGTAATCAAACTATCGAGCCTTCTGTAAACCACTTGATCACTTATGCAAGTTAGCATGTGTGCAAAATTAAGTGTATAAAATTTAACTGGTAACTGGATTCACCTTTCCAGAAAAAGCGAGGCTTCTGAATATTACCCAATACAGTTGAATAACGCAACCTCATCGAGGAACGCTTATACAGTTCGGCTTTGTGTGGTTCGCACAAAAACCACACCACCATAATGACAGGACAGTTTTCCCTCCGATCAATAAAGTTCCAATTGTTAAAATTTGTTGTCTTCCACCCTCCAAGTGAAGGTTAATCAAACAAAAGGTGTTATTCGGCTGGATCATCCCGCTACTAGCAGAAGTTTCATTACCTATTATTTTAAATGTCAGAAAATTGTAGAAAACTTTCCATAGTTTGACAGAACGTGTGATCAATCTGTGCTTTTATATAGGTCGATTCACATTATATAGAGCGGAATTGATTTACATAGTGTTATCGGCTCTTTTTAAGGTCAATTCTGTTAACGAAAAAAATGAAAAAAAGTTCATATAAACATGGGTTCGGAAACGCTCCGTTAGCGAGTTACGGCTAGTGAAATATTTTGCCCTGATTCTAGGACAAAGAGTGAAATAAAACCATACTGTAATTCTAGAAATCCATTAAGAGGTAAACTTAAATTAAATAAAAACAGTTTCAGAATCATATCTCCAGTAGTTTTCATAATATCCGACGTAAAAAGAAAATAAAAATTGTCTAAAAACTCGTTTTATTACGTTTTTAATACAAAAACTTTGTTAAATGGCTAATAAACATGTAAAATTTATTATCCAAACTTGTAGAAACTTTAATTTTAAGAAAATTGATGTAAAATTGCCCAGTTAGAAACAAATTTAAATTTAAAAATTTGATTTTATTACTAACATTTATCGTATGAAAACGAAGCGGTTATACGTAAAAACATGTTTGATTTTCTTTTTTAAGCAGATATGCACATTCCTTAACAAATAATAATTTTCTGAAAAAATGATTTCATTTTGTTTTGTACTGTTAACCTTTTTTACGTAAAGTAATTATTAGTCTGTATAATTATACCTCTTAAGCCATAGATTAAAGTGTAGACTCCGCACCTTTCATAATTCAAAAAGATTATTTTTAATTCTTATAAAAGGCTTGACTATCGATGTTTCTACTCTGCAATAATTTATTATCCACATCAATAAATTGTCACAGAAGGATAACGAATTAACATACACATTTAAATTTACCACTATTTTTAAATCAAAGTAGTATATGTGACAGAATATGATAATGTTATTTATTGTATTTTAATAATACTTATAAAAAATATAAATTTAATGACGTGATCAATGAAAGTAAGCTGTAAGAAAAAAGAATAATATTTGATACCAAATAAGTCGGCATTTATAAACGCCAAACTTGTTTGGTCAGTAATTCATAAATCATTTTCATATATATATTTTAATCATCTAGAAATAACCTCTCGCTTCTGACCCTAAACTGTGGTATTTTCATGGCATTTACATAATATCTGGCTAGAAATCAAATTTATAAATAGATTACACACACATTCCCTTTTCAATACGTAATAATTAATTAATAATAAATATCAAATAATCAATTTAGTTGATTTAGCACGTGTGTTGAATAACGAATGAAGATAAAGAAGATGTTACTCAAGTATAATTTGTAAAAATTAAACTATTATCAAACACGAATGAAAATGTTACAGTTAACAAATAGTTAACCACTTAAACTAGTCAAAGTAAAACTAGTAATAGTGATCGAGCTAACCAGTGTTTTTAACATAATGTAAGCTAACATTACATTTTTATTTTTATAATAATTTGTTTTCTATTGAAATCATTTGTGACTTTTTTAACGGTAATGAGAAATGAAGAAGAATGAGGATGCTAAGAAAAATGTACAAATGCTGAATTCTATATGCAGGATTCGTTTTTTCGATTAACCAACATAAAAAGTGTTTCATTAAGACCGGGTGATTCAAAAAAGACTTCACAACTTTAAAAGCATATGAACATTTATTGAAATGACTTAATAGATTAGGTTGTCTCATTTCATAGAAAAATACATCAAGTTTGTCACCCAACATCTACTTTGGTTCTTGGCGGTAGGGAGAAGGTTGGTGCCCCATTTTGCTTATAGTAATGACACATCTGTCATAATCGTTTAACTGAGGAATTAGAAAATTTTGAAACATGTCCCCATAAATGATACCGTTTACGGTTGCCTTCTGGGAGAAGAATGGCCCGTACAATTTCTGTTTGCTTATCGCACAAAAAAAAAATTGACCTTAGGGCTATGACGAAGTGCTACAAAGTTTCATGAGGGTTTTCGCTACCCCATATACGGCAGTTATCGGTATTCACCTTGCCAGCAATATGAAAGGTTGACTGATAACTAAAAATTAAATTGGCTAAAAAATGTATCGTTGTCTGCAATTCTATGCATAATTTCCACACAAAAATGCAGGCGAGCAACTTTTTCGTCATCTGTAATGTGTTGAATCACGGTTAGTAGTGTATTCAAGGCAATCGTTTACGTAATACGCACCAAACAGTCGTCTGTGGAATGCCAGTCTCACTTGAAACACAATGAACTGATTTCTTCGGACTACGTGTAAAGCATTCTTTGAATTGTTCCACAGCAGCTTCAGGGACGCGTGGGCGTCCTGGTGATTTTGTATGTTTAACATAACAACCTCAATAAAGGTTTGGTGCCAAGGGTAAATTATACGTCTAGTAGGAGGCTCTCTATCGTACTCTCTACGAAAATTACGTTGAATTGCAGTTGCTGACTACAAATCGTTAAACGAAAACACACAGCAAGCACGTTCCGCACCGGCAAATGTATCCATTTTTAAAAATACTGGTGACGGCGCTGTTGGCCGAATTCGGTACCAATGTTAACTACGTGAGTCAAAACTTGATGTGTTTTGCTATAAAATGAGATTTCAACCGAATCTATAAGTTATCTAAATAAATTTTTATATATTTTTAAAGTTTTTTTAATCACTCTGTTTTCGCCACTAAACACTTAATATCATATTATTTCTCTTTAATTAATTTATCTAAAGGCAAATCAGTGCATTTACCTTTATTATACGGAACGGAACGCAAGAATGGCGGGAGTTTCAATATTTCTCCCTACAGATCGCAGAGTCTGGACAATGTCCCTTGCTGCTGTATCTTTCTATTATCGGGCGAATTTATTCGGTTATTTAGTGGCGGTTATAAATTTTAAGTTTTATTTATGTACGGATTTGGTAATTTGCGTTCCTATCCGTATGGACCATCGTGAAATTTATTTACTGGTTCTGACCGTGAGAGACTAAGGTTTTGAGCCTAGCAATCCCGGCGTGATTCCCCTTCAGTCCATCCGCTGAAGTCCTTTCGGTATCAGCACCTATGGGCTAGCAGGAGTGCGCCTGCCGGAGCCCTAGTTATTTGGAGGGAAAAATGCGCCCCGTTCTCCGGAGGGAGTCGCATATGCTGAGTAAATGAAATTGTGGTTTTTCCGTGGGACGGTGTGGGGTGTTGTTTAGCTTTTATATGTGTTAAACAAAATTTAATTGCGAAAACTGTCACTTTTGCGGTCGGAATCATTATACGTATATATTTATCACCTCGCACGTAAAATAATTTACTGATTGCTGTACATTTTTTTTTTTTTAGATTATAAACTGGATAAAATAAGTACATATACAGACAAGTTGCAACGAAAAACTACTCAGTAGTATGAGAATTATGTATATATAAATAGAAAATTTAAAAAAAATAAGCAAAAATGAAGTTTATGTAAAGTTAACATTTTGAAATATCATTTTCTTAAAAAGTGAAACTTATCAATATTAATTATTCTTCTTATTATAGCTTTTGTTATAGATGTATGCATAATAAAATCATCAGATTTAGGTGGTAATTTATTGTTTTATAGAAGAAGCCTTCACAGTGATCCCATAATAACTTTTTATCCCTTTAATTTAAGGAAGAATGCTTTTAAATAAAAAATTACGATTAATATTTTTTGTGTTTGATTGATAATTTTTTGATACTGGATTGTTTTAACGTAATTCAAATGAATTTCTAGTTAATAATTTGGTTGAAAAAGTTGAAGTTGAAAGATTATATATATTCCGGTAATCTAAGTAGCTTTTTACTTTCTTGTACGAAGTAAATGATGTATTGTGATCGCGATAAATTTCGATTTTCAGATTTCAACGGAAATATCCATTTTGACTATCCCTGATTCCATTTTGGCTAGTTTCGGAGTGACGTCTGTACGTATCTCGCATAACTCAAAAATGATTAGCCGTAGGATGTTGAAATTTTGGATTTAAGACTGTTGTAACACCTAGTTGTGTACTGCCCCTTTTGATTGCAATCAACTTCACCAAAAGTTTCCAAAAAAGCCCAAAATTCAAGGCATTTGGATTTTGGACTTTTTCTTAACTGCAGTAATAAGCATTCATTGAGAGCTTTTCAACGATATATCTTAAGTAGTACTTATTTTCATTAGTTCCAGAGTTATAGCCAAATGAAATTTTAATTAATGAAATATTTTGATTTTACAAGGGTATCAGTTCGAATCCGACTTCATTTCCTTTTTTAATTTAAATATATTGATTTATTAATAATTCAATAATAACAATAAAAAGTATGAAAAAATATCAGAATTTATTAATGAAATAAAATTTTATGTACTTTTCATTATAAAAAAATGTGTATATGTAATTTAGTAGGAGTACAAGGAAGTCATGTGGTGTCCATATCAGAATTTTTTTTTCTCAAGACAGATTTCTTGCTATTAATGTCTCTTGGAGACTCTTTTTATTTCCTACAGGCAGCATTTATTTACACGCCTAGCTCTGTTTTAATTCAAACAAACATGTTTAAATTAATTAAACTTAAAAAATAAATAAATAAAACATACTAAAAATAAAATACTTTGTAATTATTTTTATAATTTCTTATTTTTTAATTCGAAATTAACAGCGTTAAATATTCCGGTCAATAAGTTGTTTGTAGGTGTTTATTTTTAATTAAAATCCGACTTCAAAAGATAAAAATTTTAATGTAGTAGCGATGAAACACCAAATTAGGAAATAAATTCGCTTTCTTGGGTATGTAGAAGTTGAGCAATAAATTCCGTAAGAAAGCAAGTGGATCGTCTTTTTTCTTGAATAAAAAAAAAATATATTTTTAACAAGTTTCATGAAAGTTTTCGTATTTTTCATATATGTAACGTTCCGAATTTTTCGTGTGTAGGTTATATTACGACGTTTTTCCGGAACTTTCATAATCTATTCTACTCGTGAAATTACTGGAAAAAGTTCATATAAACGTGTTATAAAATGCTTCGAATGCGAGTCAAGGTTAGTGTAAGATTTCGTACGGATTTCAGCTACCCCAGAGAAATGAGGTTGCACTGAAATTTAGGACGTTAATTAAGGGGCAGAACGAGTGATTTCTTGTGGCTTTTTGACCTGAAAAATCGAATGAAATAAGTCCCACAACCCTTATCTGCAGTAGTGTTTGAGAAATCTGAGGTGAAAAACCAATAAATTGCAGTAAAAAACTCTGTTTTATTTTTTTTTTACGTTTGACGTAAAATAGCTTTGTTTAATGGGTAATAAACACGTAAAACTTTTAAACAAAACTTATAGAGAATTTAATTCTGAACAAAATGTAAAATAAGTTAAATAAAACAAAGAAAAGTTAGAAAAATTTGAATTTCATTTAGAAACGGTACACTAGACCAAAGTGCATTATACGTACCACTTTATAATAAATGTTCAAAAATAAGCCTGCCATTTTCAACATATTTCTTGGCACGTTTCTGTACTGCTATTGTCGCTCTTTTTAGTTCTTTAAGACCCTCCTTAAGTTGTTCAGCCATTTCGAATCAAGAAGTCATTTTGATCGAAATATTTTTAATAGACTTCAAAAAAGAATGAGGGTCTTAAATAGATGCCTTTTTCTATTTATGTACAAGGATTATACTTCAATGGTTCGACAGATTTTAACGTATTTTGTTTTATTTGAAAGAGGATGATTTTTCATTGGTCCCATCCAACTTTAGTTTACATCGGTTAAATATTTCTCTACTTCTGAAGTTATTCAAAATTCAAACTTGTATATTTAGGTAGTTAATAGTAATTATTATTAGAAAGTCAATTCAATACATATTATGATTTTTATTAATTATCAAGAAATTAATTTATTTATTGAAACAAGAAAGAAGTTATTTATTTAGAACAATATTTACAATTTTTGTAATTGTTATTTAAAGAAAGGAAAAAATGAAAAAGCATCTTACAGTTGTCTTATTCTCTGCATCTCTCTTAATGCGTTTTCATCATTTGGTTTAAAGAATAATTAATTTAGATCTAAATCACTCGGAGCTAAGCTGTATAATGTTTTGATTTGACTAAGAGCGACATAAATTGACCTTTGATAAAGTTTTTCTTTCGAAGATCAATTACAGCCTTATTCAAAGTGGTACCTTGAAGTTTCTGTACTGTAACAACCCAACTTAAAATTAACGGAAGCATCATTCATTCGACATTATCGAAACTTTTTTTATACCTTTAAATGCCGCGCTTACTGGTAACATTAAACCTAAAATATATTTTCTTTTAATCTATCCAATCGTTTCATCATCGAATTGAATATATGTATACTGAAGCATGTAGTTCCCCAACCACTAACTGAACTCTACGGGGAGCAGGTCATTTAGATAATAGTATTATATACCGATTGCGCCATTCACAACCCTCTCAGAAACAGTTAGGTTACATCTTAACATTACTCTTAAGGCATTCGTTCTTAGAGGGCGATAACGCCCCCTTGTAGGCACTGAAGGCCTTCAGGTTGGGCGGTAGAAGGCTCACAGAAAATTGGGGACGTTCAGGCGGTCTAGGAAGGTGATAGCTGATTAAAAAAAAGCAAAAATCATGTTTTTCTGATATTTCAAATTAAAATTAAATATCTACTACAGTAGTAAAAAAATTAAAGTGACACCTATATTTTATGACAAAAAATGATTTTGTATTCAAACTACTTTAACTTTGCAACCAAGAGGGTGAGATGAATAAAAAAAATATAAATCCTGAATACTCTACTTTTTGACAGTAATTCAGATTTAAAAAACATCAAATTAAAAAAAAATCTGTGAGAAGAAAAAAATCTGAAAGTTTTTCTTCGTTCGTTTTTTTGATCGAGCGCATTGGGGAAACGAAATGTTTTTAGTAAAAATTAAAAATTCAGTACTGCATTAAATCGTTTAAAAGACTTTAGCTTTAATTTAAATTTTTGTATGTCTTGAAAGCTTCGTTTAAAATTATTGTGTTGTTATATTGAATGTGCTATCACTATTGTTGTTATATAATTATATAGATACAATTGTAATCTTTTTAAAAGCTATTTTTATAAAACTACTTCCAAATATTATTAAATATGCGTTTTAATTGCACTCATTTAAAATATAAGTTTCAACTCAGAAACAGGATATGCCACGTTTAAAAACTACAATTGCAATTGCCGTTTTCAAGGGCGCATCTTAAAAACAGCAATTGCAATTATTATTTTTAACAGATGGTAAGTTTAAAAAGTTTGGGGGGATAGAAAATGTTTGATTCTCTATGTGGGCGGTGGGCGAAAATGTTTGAGAATCAGTGCTGTATAGTATATCATTGCTATTTTCATGGAATGCAAGACTCCCCACAGTTATGTATTTTACGAGTTTTATAAGGTTGTCCATATCTCAGCTTCGACAAAGTTATAAAACTAAAAAGAGTTAAATAAAAATGTCTTGAAAAAAATTCAACCGACTCCAAAAAATAAAATTAAATGAATGTACAAAAAAAAAATGTTGCACTGAAAACGAAAAAATAGTTTTTCACTACGCCCTCCAATTTTTAAAACTTATTGAAATCTACTCCAAATTTTAAGTGAATTACGAGATACGAGTTACGAAATTTATTTAAATTTGTCACAGACTTCAAAAAATAAGTTTCAAAGAATCTATTGAGGACATTGTTGGAAATTATGGTTTCCTTTCAATGAATTTATTTATAATCTTGTTAATTTATTTTATTTTTTTGGAATCGGTTCAGTTTTCTTTTCAAAGATTTTTATCACGCGCAAATTTGAGAAAATTCCTCGTTTTTCTGCATTCTTAGTTTTATCAAGAAGTAAATTATTTCTTGCGAGCAGATTTTTTTCGTACGCGTAAATTTTTTTATGCCTATCCAAATCTTAAATAAAAATAAAACAACTTATAAAAAATAATAAAGTTGACGTTCAAAACTATACATATACCTAAACAGTTATACTTTTTCTAATCGTTAAATTTTGACATTCTGAAGTCTGCCTAAAATTAAGGGTTATTAAATTCTTGATAGTGTTTTTTTTTAATTTGGTACCCGCGACTAAAATCAAAATTTAAAGAATTTTTGGTACTTATTAACGCCATCGCAGCTACAGATTTATTTAAAAACAAAGTAGTCAATCGGATTTTGGTGGAAAATGGGCCGATATATAGAACATAGATTCAAAACAGTCTCTTTATTAATTTTAATAAATGGTTATTTATATTTATTTATTTTATAAATATAATTTAACCAAACTTAACCTACCTAATTGTCTAATTAAAAGGAGTGTTTTGATTATTTAAATAATAAATAATTGCAATAATTACTGAATTTATTAAATGAATACTCAAAAAATTACGGTACTAATTAGTTAAGGTTAGCGAGCGTAGGTTGTTTGGTTAAATTATATTTATAAAATAAATAACCATTTATTAAAATTAATAAAGAGACTGTTCATTTTCCACCGATTGACTACTTTGTTTTTAAATAAAGCTGTAGCTGCGGTGGCGTTAATACGTAAGTACCAAATTTTTAAAGTAGATGTTTTTTGTAACAGGTTTTAAAAATGTTTGTATTAGTGACTCAAGTCGGAAAGGTGTACCGGATGTTGTTTGTTTTTTTTTTATCTTACCCGAGGTGTTTAATTATCAAAAACCCCATGTGTCGATATATATATATATATGTAAATAATAATTACAGAATAGAAATAAAATAAATAAATGAAACAGGAGTTACAATTACAAAATCAGTTGAATACAAAAAAGAAATTAAATTACAACAATTTTACAGTTAATGAGGAAAAACGCATCGGTAATCATTTATGTCGTATTTAAATTCTGTGAATTTTGTAATAGGCCGAGAGTACAATTCGACATAAAATACAATTTGCGGTGCCATCTATTGTATTACTGTATGCTTCACGGTTTGTTAAATAAAAACAAATAACTTTCACTCCAAGCCAATTAGCAGTGCAATGCCACTGTAATTACAGTTCTTTTTTTTAATAAATTTACTTCCAAGGTAATTGAACTATACGATTAAAATGTACAATTTTTTTCTAAAACATGTCCTGTAATTCACGAATATTGATTGAAGCTTGATATACTATATTCTTAAGCAACTTTATTACTACGTGGTATAATTTTTGGGTAATCTTTATTTTATAAAATCGCGTAGTTATAGCAGTGCTTATCAAATCAAATACATAAATTTGCTTTATAAAATTATTAAATTTAAATTAAATTTTACTTTCCGGTCTAACGTTATAGAAGATCTAAGCTCTAGAAGGGAAATTATCGCTCCAATTTGGCCGTCTGCGGTTTTCACCAGATCTTGACGTTTTGACACCTAAGGATCCCAAAAAACCGGATGAAAATTTTCCGAGTGTCCGGATGTTCGTATGTACATATGTGTGTTCGGTGTCGCCCTCTAAATCACCTTATATCTCCAGAACTACTGGATCAGATTACTTTTATATATGGGGCATGGGTGCCATTACATTTACAACTTAAAAGGTCAAGAGTGTGAGGCTGTATCTCAAGATTTTTCCTAATTAAGTTCATATTTTTCTTAGGCACATTTATTAACAATTAAAAAATAACTTATTTGCAAAAAATAATCTTACTTACGTATTAACGCCACCGCAGCTACAACTTTATTTAAAAACAAAGTAGTCATTCGGATTTCGGTGGAAAATGGGCCGATATAGAGTTTAACATTGATTCAAAACAGTCTCTTTATTAATTTTAATATTTATTTATTTATTTTATAAATATATTTAACCAAACTTAACCTACACTCGCTTCGCTCGCTAACCTTGACTAATTAACAGGATTGTTTTGATTATTTAAATAATAAATAATTGCAATAATTACTGAATTTATTAAATAAATACTCAAAAAATTACGGTGTTAATTAGTTAAGGTTAGCGAGCGTAGGTTAAGTTTGGTTAAATTATATTTATAAAATAAATAAATTTAAATAACCATTTATTAAAAATAATAAAGAGACTGTTAATTTTCCACCGAAATCCGATTGACTACTTTGTTTTTAAATAAAGATGTAGCTGCGGTGGCGTTAATACGTAAGTACCAAAATAATATTGCAAAATTGCATCCTCATCCCCAAAAATGCTCTAAACTAGTGGCTAAGTGGGCATACTGCGTCAATAATACCCCTTGTCACCACAAGGAGAGCTAGTATAATATTGACGTACAGCTGTTGTAGTCGTCTGCAATGTTGTGACGTCACAGGTGAGCGAATTAAATAAATGAATAATATTTAAAGTATGAAAAAGTAACTGTCTGGCTGCGTTTCGAACTTGATCGCCCGGTTGACTCGGTATCTGGTGCATTAAGCCTTGCGGCTACACCAGTCTGCTGATCGTACAAGCAAAATTTGTTGTACGTAAGTTGTAAATTTACATTAGTCTGGGGCTGACCGTCGCCGCTACTACCGCCACACCCGCTTGAATTAAATACGGTATGCGCGCTCGCTTTAGTTAGAAGCATTGAATTAAATAAACGAAAAAAAATATTATATTTATTTATAATGATAAATATTTTAAGTTAAGTTGTGTGTGTAAGCCGCGCATCAGAAAGAACTGTTTAATATGCAGAAGAGAGATAAACTAACAAATTTGTTTAAACCATTATCTTTTTCTCTACAGTGATTAAATTATAGGATAAATATTTCTTCAGCAAAAATGATATCTCCCATTGGATTTTTGGATTTTTTTTAATTTTGTGATCATCCATATTAAAATTACATACCATTAAATTCATTTATAAATATATTTGATTTGATTACTTACAAATAATTGGAAATACCGTTTGGAGATTTTTAATGATAAAATTAATAATTTCCAAAACAGTACATGTTCATATTGATGTTATTTGTATATCATTTTTTGAATTTGAACCCACTTATTTTAACCCAGTTATTTCAACCGAAATTAACTTTACTTTTTGAAAGATCAAGAAATTTCATCGGAATAAAACTAATCAACAAAAAAAAGGCCTTTACTCAAAAAGTCCTTTTTTTGGAGTTTATGCCTGGAGTTTTCAACTTAATTCTTAAAAATTAGTTAAATTTCAAGCCTTATATAAATTCAAAAGTAGTTAGCAGAATTGTTACCAGCCCTTTTATAATTTATTCAAATACTTATTAAATAGATACTAATACTCACTAAATTGGTAGTAAAGTAATTATTTTAATTTATTTTATTAAATTAGTCTGAAAATTACTTTACTGTAATCGGATAAATCATCTGTGAAAGCGGACTCATTAATATAACATACGGTGTTATGTAACGTATTTTTAGAACATATGTTTAATAAATTGTTATAGAAAATGACTTGAACAGATGTTTGTGTGTAATTTACAAAATATACTACACAACCATAACTTTACGTATTATATGTAATTAAAAATCGATTGGTCTATTAACATAGTATACACGCATAAATGGGAAAAATGAATCAGATGAATGTTGTACTTTCATCTGAATAAATAAATGTGTAATAGATGTCTCCTCACTTACTGCTTTATTGATATTCTTAAGTTTTGAAAATGACAAATATAGTAGATAATTTAAAAATAGTTCAGATACTGTTGTGAGAAATCACCTCTTACAATATGAAGGTAATCCATTATTCAAATGGTAGTACTTTAAAGAGGAGTGTGTTATATAAAGTATGAAATAAAAAAGCGTGGCGTATTTAAAGATGTTTGACGAAAATTTTGGTGTATTTAAATATATGTTTGACGAAAAATTACTATGAATATTTCGTATAATATATTAATATGTTGTAGAATGAAGTAAATTTAACACATTAAACAGTATGAACATAGCATTATTAAATTACAATTTATCTAGTTTACTATTTCATATGTAAATGTCATAAGTTTGGAACCAATAGTAGAACTGATTACAAGCACATTTATTTAATCTAAAGCATCTTTATCACGTACGTTACCGGTTTCAACGCATTTCCTGAAATCTCTTTAACGTGTAAGAATGATGCAGACCAGCCATCACAATACATGTCTTTTTTCCGGAGATTACTCAGATTTTCAGAATCTCTTATGGTAAAATGGGGTTAAGGTTACGTGATCATGGTTGCAATTCCAAAGGAATTTTTCCATCTCAGGGTCCGGGAATCGTACAATTGATACAAATCCGTAGCACTTGTTTTCTCCATAATGATTTGGCCCCGACTTGGATAAGCCATTTAGTTTAGCTCTCTATTCTATGTAGTAAACAAGGTCTTTTGTGCTATATCATTACATAACATATGAAAGTAGATTCTTTTCTGTAAACTGCCAATTTGATAAAGAATGGACCAGATATGTTTACTCCCATAAAACACTCCATTCCTCAGTTTTGAGGATCTTAAATATTTTTGATTTTGAAGTAATGGAGATTCGTGATTAATCGGTACCTGAAAATCTGCGTGTCTCAGTTAAAATACAAAATTATATCCATTTGATCGATTTTCATCACAGTCAGCTCATTTGTAATGAGAAAACAATTTAAAAATTCATTACAGATTTTATGGGTACTCTACCCTATGTACCCCAGTAAAATTAAGGTTGAGAATGGAAATTTTATTAAATTTAGTTGTTATTATTATTGGAATGATCATAAATAGTTTACTATAGGAGGTTTTTACACAACCCACCGATCTTGTGGTGAACTCGTCATTCCAAATCAGCTTATTTAAAAGTCGAGAGTTCTAAGGTTCAGATCATAGTAAAGGCACTTTTATACGGATTTGAATGCTAAATCGTGGATATCGGTGTTCTTTGGTGGTTGGGTTTCAATTAACCACACATCTCAGGAATGGTCGACCTGAGTCTACACTTCATTTACATTCGTACTTGTACATATCATCCTCATTCATCCTCTGAAGTAATATCTTATGGGTCCAGAGGCTAAACAGAAAAAAAGTGATGTTAACCCAGTAAAATTTAACCAAAATACATTTTGGACATTTTCCCCTCATTCAGTCTCAAAGGAGTGAATTTTTTTAAATATCTCAAAAAATGTATTATTAATAAAAAAATATAAATATTTAAACTTTACAAAATTTTCGTAAATCTGAGTTTGCTACGTTGAATTTGATAAATAATTGGAGTAGAATACTTTCAAGACCAGTGAAATCCTTTTACGCAATGAATGTCCACTTTTATAGGTTAAAGGTTCGATATTTTTTTTTTTTACGAAAAATTGATCTGTTATTCTATTTAAAACAGCTTTAAATTAATATTTCTCATTTTTATTTAAAATAGATTCAATTAACTTTCAAATATGCTTGTGATATCCCATTTGTGATTCATTTCAACAATAAAAATAACTTCAATTTCCATTTTAACTCCATTTTCGACCTGACAATGGGATAAAATTTCCTTGGTTAATAAAAATAAAACTAAATGTGTTTTTTTTGTTTTCAAGTTGTAAGGAAACAGCCTTAAGGCAACTATAGTTGATGTGACTAAGGATGGATGAAACTGTTGTTAACTGCTATATTATTCCAATAAAAAGCCCTGCATAATAACACAACTTCAATATATGTATGCATATTTAATAAAACTTGATATCTTTGTAGAGTTATTGTTTTGACATAGTTTTTTTATTTACTTTTTGATAGCTTTTATTAATTTATTGATTCTGTTATTTATTATGACGTTGCTGATTGTAAAGCTACATGTACAGTGAGATGAAGATTTGCTCCTGTCTTTGTCAACCGAATTGTCGGCTACCTTAGGCGGGACGGGCTAGCGGGATTTGTTGTACTATCTAAGCAGATGACATCAACCGATTACTAGAGTATATGTAAAATCTAAAGGCATTTCCTCCCTATAAGCTGCCTCTTCTTGCCTCCTCTAACACTTGCCCACTCCTACAACCCGGCATACGGAACACGTGTTACTAGTTGCCACAAAAGTAATGCGAACGTATTACTAAGAAACAGTTTTCATAAATAACTACACCACGTCAAAAAAATTGTAACATTATAGCCTATAATAAATAAACAACTCGTTTCATATACTTTTTTATTACGTCATTGTTACTATTTACTTTCAGAAAAACCTTAGTTTAACGATTTGCATACTTGCAAAAAAACATATACTTCAAGAAGTAAATACATAATGTACTTATATACATCCTGAATTAAATATTAGGCATAAATAATTTTATGTGTAATAACAAATTACCAGAATATTTTGTTACTGTAATAGTGATGTCATAATTAGATACGGTATAAGTCATTGAAATTAATTGATGTGACTTTTGGAATACACTACTTTGGCTGCTGCTGTGAGATGTCGCTGAATGATGTAAAGAGAAGTAGAGGGGATGCCATAGCATGCCACGGACCCGCCTTCAGATATTATTTACACTATAACTTGACACATTTGTGTATAAAACACAAACACAACAGATTAGTATAATATATGAGTAATAATCTAGACACAGCTAGCAAGGGGCAAACTTTCAGCTCACGTATTGTAAAGAAGAAAGAGGTCAGTCAGAAACTTTTTTCTTCAGAATAATCATGTACACTTACACAGCAGCAATTATTGTGAATTTTGATGGGCTTAACATGCGAACAGGAAACACTGTAATTAACGCAAAAAAGAAAACAATGAACCTATCGACGAACGCTTGTTATTCTTGATAATAAATATGTAGTTTATGAAAAAGTGATTTATGAGTTAAATTCGAACGCTTTCTTCGTGTTGCGGTCATGACGCTTGTATACTCATTCAACCCACCAACAAATGCAATTTAGACATTCTTTACTACAAGATCGATCCACTGTTTTCCAGTCAGACAGGCCTTTAATCCGCGACTATAGTTCACTGCCATATCCAAAATGGTTCTTGGGGTTCTTAAGACACCAGTCATTCCTAATAATAGTCCAGCAACTGGAAAGAATAACATGTATCCTATGCCGTTCTTACTACTTAAAATGAGGACCGAATTGGTTTCATTGTAATGAATATATTGTTGCGTATCAACATTCCAAGCCTAACAAAATGCAGCTTTATAAGTAGCATCTTTAACTCTTTTCATCACAGGGATTGGTTGTTTAATGAACATACTTATTCTAAAAAAAAGAGGCAACTTTGCCAATAGATCATAATCTTGTAGTATTTATATTTGACAGTAACTAACCAATCATCATTTCTAGAATATTCTTGAAGTAAATTAATGTGATTATGTAATGCAGTTGAATAGAAAAAAAAATCTGTTCAATCTTGTAAATCATTTATCAAACTTTGTTCCTTGAAATTTATAAGATAATTAATTTTTACTTCCTTGTTCGAAGTAAAGAAAGTATTGTGATCGCGAACAATTTCGGTTTTCAGATTTCAACGGAAATATCCATTTGGACCATCCGTGAATCCATTTTGACTACTTTCGACGTAACTTCTGTACTTATGTACGTATCTCGCATAACTCAAAAACGATTAGCCGTTGAAATTTTGGATTTAGGACATCCAAAATTTTACATCTTAGCTTTTGGTTGTAACATCTATCTGTGCGCCTCCCCTTTTGACTGCAATCGACTGAACCAAAAATTCCCCAAAAAACCCAAAATCCAAAAAATATGTATTTTGGATTTTTTCTTAACTGCAGAAATAACCTCTCATTGAGAGATTTTTAACGATATATCATAAGTGGTACTTATTTACATTGGTTCGAGAGTTATAGCCAAATACAATTTTAATTAATGAAATATTTGGATCTTACAAGGGGAAGGCACATCGGATCGAATCAGACTTTATCTCCTTTTTTTTAACTTTAATTATGTTGATTAATTAATAATTATTAACCTCTAATTGTAAAAAAAATTACGATAAATAATAAATCAATAATAAAAAAAAAAAAAAAAATTTCAGAAGTTATTAATAAAATAAAATTATATTTACTTTTCATTTAAAAAAATGTTTATATGTTTAAAAATTTCATAAGCATAAAAGAAAGTCATTGGTGTTCACATCACATTTTTATAATTTTACTGTCGTTAAACAAATCTTTCATTTTTATTTGAATTACTATTTTGTATGTTATATATACATATTGTCATTATTATTAATGGCAATTAATGACCGATGTATATTAAAATATGCATCGGTTCGAATCCGACTTTATATACATATTAGCCTGTGATTGTAAAAGTTTTATATAATAAAAAAATAATTCAGTAATAATAATAAAAAATATATATGAAAAAAAATCAAAAGTTATTAGTGAAACAAAATTTTTACGTAGTTTTAAAAATGTGTATATGTAATTTAATAGGCGTACAAGGAAGTCATGTGGTGTCCACATCAGATTTTTATTTTTTATTCTATTTTACAAAAAATCAACGGTTATTTATTTTTAACTAACTAAATTCATTTCTTCATTTAACTATAATGAATAGTATATTCATTAATACAATCTAACAGTAATCTTAAGTTGTTTGTAAATTAAAAATAAAATAACTTGCTGATAAATTCAATTTATTGTATATTAAATTGTTACGACTATTACTGAAACAATCTATTTTTTCCTGTTTAGCCTTCGGGAATTACCGTCTGGTATTACTTCTGAGGATGTGTATGAGTGTAAATGAAGTGTAGTCTGATACAGTCTCAGGTCGACCATTCCTGAGATGTGTGGTTAATTGAAACCCAACCACCACGATCTAGTATTCAAATCCATATAAAATAACTGTCTTTACTAGGACTTGAACGCTGGAACTCTCGATTTCCGAATCAGCTGACTTGGGAAGACGCGTTCACACCACTAGACCAATTCGGTGGGTTCACTGAAACAGTCTGAACGTATTCTTAATTACGATCAGTTTTTAGATTTTCACAATCGTTTACTAGAAGCTTACTGCAAAATTCACTATTTTTAATCGATTAATTCTCTAATGATTTTAATTAAAGAATTTTTTTCTTTATTAATTGTAAGTAAAAATTCAATGGTTTCATCTAAAACGTTCTGCACCGTTCAAAGATTGTAATGTTTGAATAAAATTGGAGAGAAAGTGTTGATTAATTAATTTAAGAAAAGGTAATTAAAGATGGTTTTTGCTATAGATTTTTCTTTAACATAAATTTAAGATAATATTTTTTTTAAAAAGCTGCTTAAAAACATAAAATTTTTACTTTATGTGCTAGTAATAAGTAAATTAGGGATGAAAAAAAAAATTTGTGATTTACATAGAAGTATATGGAAATTAGTAGGGTGTTTACATTTTATGTTATACCCTTTTATTTTTAAAAAAGATATAATAACTCAAGTATAAGTTTCATCTTTAATCATGCATCCTTTAGTGCGCAACAAGTTGAAAAATATTATAATAATTAATCATTTACATAATATAACTTTTGACAAAGAAATTAACATTGTTTTCCTTAATAAAACATAAGAACAAAAGAAATTTTTATATACTGTCTTTCAACTAAAAGTATATTTATTTTGTATGCTTATATTCAAAGCATTCACCCTTTACAAAAACACCCTTCCTAGTTATTTTCTACTACCCTTTTTTTTTGACCCTTCAAGTGAGAAGCGACCTGCTAGCTATTGTTTTCAATTTCCTTCCCCTCAACCACTAACTTGTATATACAAACCTTTCTTTTCACTTCTTATTTTCAATAACTTGTTTTTTTTTATTTTCAGATTTACTTGGAAATAGAAATCAGTTTTCTATTTATACAAACATACTTTTATTTTTTGTTATTTATTCAAAGATTTTAGAAAACCTTTTAAACCTGGGAAAATAATTTAGTTTAAATCCTAGCTCTTAAAAATAACAACCAATAATAGTCGATCGGAAAAATGTTTCCGCATCGTATTAAGTAAAATAATATTAAAAGTTAAACAGATAACTTATAATATTTTCATGATTCAAATTAGAGTTATTTGTTAAAACGGGTCTTCATTCAATTGAAGGTGATGATGTACGTACTCTCCAGAATATATGAGGGGAAAATGTGTCTGTGTGTGTGTGTGTGTGTGTGTGTGTGTGTATGTGTATGTGGGCGGGATGCGTGCGTATGGTGGTGGTTAAAGAAATGTTTTATTACTGTAATACAAGCATTACGAAATATTACATACTCCGGAAATTTAAATAAAACTTTTGTTTTAAAAAAATAATAATAAATAAAATTATTTTACGCGATGTTACTGCATGAAAGTACTAATTTTATATAAAATTCATAACTAGTAAAAAAAACTTTTGTGGAACTCAAATAACAATTCCGCATCTGCACCGCAAAGACAACAAAAGAAAATTACTTTATGTTTCATCAGTGTAAACAGAAGCGAGTTCTTAATAACACCTAACCTTTAAAATAACACCTCTTAGATAAAATAAACAACAAGAAACTTTAACGATATCCTTCTTTTTTTTAGAAAAACAAATTATATTAATTTAAAATATAAACTTCTGCAACGATAAATCGAATTAAATTTTATAAATTTTACAAAAATTTCATGCGATGAAGATTAGTAAATTAGTAAATTAGAAGTTTAGATTATTCATGTTTAAGTTTTTTAAAAACTACGTGTAATTAAAGAAATTACCTACCTACTTACTATTAAGTAAATTACGTAATATGATTATAAATTAATAATAATCTTCAAATTATATTAAAAATAAAGCTTTTATTTAACTAATATTTCTATTATTAAAAACTATATATAAAAATAATTGTGACGAGATATTATAAATGTTTTGTTTCTCGACAAAGAATTAAAGTAATTTTCTGCTGGAAATTATTGATCCAGTATTTTTTTGTGATTTTAATTTATGTAAAGTACCTAAGTACAAAATACAAAATTACTTTCTCTGAGAGTAATGATGTTCACTATACATGTATTCCCGGAATTAAACAGATTGAAGTTTTTAGGTATTTATAAATATCAACCCGCCGGGTTGGTCTAGTGGTGAACGCGTCTTCCCAAATCAGCTGATTTAGAAGTCGAGAGTTACAGCGTTCAAGTCCTAGTAAAGGCTTTGAATACTAGATCGTGGATACTGGTGTTTTTTCGTGATTGAGTTTCAATTAACCATACATTTCAGGAACGGTCTAACTGAGACTGTACAAGACTACACTTCATTTACACTCACACATATCATTCATCCTCTAAAGTAATACCTGAATGGGTAATTCCTGGAAAAAGAAGAAAGGTACTACTTATATGTATCAATATCATCTACTACTCACTAGACTTGGTATTACTGATTTACAACTAACTGTGTTTAAGGATAAGTAAGGCTAATAACCGGAAACTACTTCAATCCTTTATACTAATAAGCCTAATACCGTTTTCCTAATATAACATACCGTTTTCAAGGGTGAGTTGTAACATTTGTCAAGTCGCCTAGAACCGTTATTTTTACAATACTTTACTAAATAAACGTGCTGGCCACCGTGGCGCGAGTGGTAGCGTCTCGGCCTTTCATTCGGAGGTCCTGGGTTCGAATCCCAGTCAGACATGGCATTTTCACTTACGTTTCAAATCGTTCATCTCACCTCTAAAGCAATGCTCGTAATATAAATTTTTATTACTGCGAATTATAAAAGGGGTTTTATGGAACGGCTTCAGTTTTACTTGTAAGTACAATTGTGTTGTTCACTTCATATAGATTGGGTGTGAAAAAAAGCAGTCTGTTATCCTGTAATCGCTAAACCTCGCCGTTATAAATCTATTCCAAATGTCTGAATATTGGCGTCTCCTGATTTATATTAGTGCTTATTTTTTATAAATCTTTTATATTTAATTTTTTTTCTTTTTTTACCTATCTGTAGAAAAAATAAAATTAAATTGTCTAATTTCATATTTATTGAAATTGAGAAGAAAGCTTGCCTGGAAAAAACCGAAAGCGCGCATTCTAACTCAGAATTATTTTCCCAGTTCTTAACACGTAATTATTTCTTAAACCTTATGTCTGTCTTTTATAATGTGTTCTAATTTCACATAAAAATATTTTATTTCTATTCTATAATAATATTTACTAATTTATTATTATACAAGCCGGTATAGGTCCAGGTGAACCTCGGGACCGATTCAGGGGCTCCCGTGGGCAACGGGGCCTACCTTAGAGGACTCGCAGAGCTCGCTTCGCTCGCCGTCCCCGTTTAGTGATGTTGGTTACCCTCATGGTGAGAATAATACTGATAAATAACAATTAAAGGTATTTTGGCTTTATAGAATCCTGAAAAAGAAACTAAATTACAAAAGACGGAATAGTATTAACTATAAAGGTACATCTTCTGACGACGAAAAATTCATTCAAAATAATTTTTTTTTTGTTGCTATGGTTACATAAATATAATAATGAAGTAAAATGATTAATTTTTTTTCCTTTAATGTCTTTAATTCACTACTTCCTTCAAGGGGGGCTAGGGCCTCAGTCTATGGCTTAAAACTTTCCCTGGGATAAGACATATATATCCTGCAATTGAAAAGCAATTGGTCGATTGGTTCTCGCGTGATGCGAGAAGTAGAAAACAAACAAACAAACTTTACCGTTATACAAAAGATATAAAAAAAGTTGTAACGTTTGTTATGTTTATATAACCGTGTTAACCTACTACAGCTATAATATTCTTCTTAGTTGCTTGTAAACCATTTTTCTTATGAATGTCTGCGTTTTGATTGTCTATAACAGACTGTAGTGTAACAGTATTAAACTGAATTACAATAGAAGTATTATTAATAAATAAAAAAAATAACATAAATAAAATATTTAAATTTAATTTCCAGAAGGCATCCAAGAATTGTTCTACAAAATATGAAACGAATGGCATGAAGTAATTTATATTTAAAAAAATATTTTATTTCGTATAGCTCACAAACATCCCTCGAAGATTATTATTTAAATTTATATAATGTATTATATACATCGAGTTCTTAAATAAATCTTACGTCATTTGACGTTGTCGGGATATTGATTCGACATAGTTTTAGTAGAGAGCTTTTTATAAATAAATACATAAGAACTTTGCAATATATATACAAGATAGGGATTATTAAAATTGTGCAACTGAACAAAATAGTTTTCATTTCGATGTTGCATAGTTTAGCAACCGTTCAAAATATTAACTTGAAATTTTCAGGGTGTTCATCTCATTAAAATCTAGTTCCTTTTATGAGTATTTTGCAATTTAATTTAATTTTTTTTATACGTATATTTTTTTGGGTTAAAAAAATATCATTAAAAATTATATAAATTGAATACAAACACAGAATTTAAAAAGGACGCGTAGAGCGCTAAAAAAATAATGAATCTCAAACAAATAAGCGCTATCTTTTACAGTTGCCGACTAATGTGACAAAAATGTAATATTATGTGAGATAAGGATTGGGGACTTTCCTTAAACAAGGTAGAATTATATACTTTTTAGAGTATTTTATTTAATATTTTCTTTTTAGAAAGCAAAATAATGATAGAAATAAAAAAAAAAAGATTAACCCCGGTTTATAAAAGTTTTACTTAAAATCTGAATGTCCATTTTTATTGCTAAGCAATCATCATCAGCAGACACTGGGGAAGTAAACTACTGAAAAAAAAAGAAATAATAATAATAAACAATACTTATGAAACATTGTAAGACAGATATTTTTGCCGAGATTTTAGAATTTTAATATAAAATAAACGAATTGTCTAAAACGATAAGATTTATTTTTTAGAACTTCTATTTTTTAATTAATTTTATAAATTTTTATAAATTAGTTTTATAGTTCCTCAGTACGTTTTTATTGGCTTTGATGGGTTACCAACATATCATTTGTATCGTCTAGTAAAATAAATTCATTTATTATTTATATTTTAACTAATATTTTTTAGTGTATTAGTAAAATAAGATATTCGAATGAAATAACAGTATATTTATTTTTAGTTAAATATTGTCATATTCGTAAAACAAAAATCAACACGTACGAAAAATTTAGTGTATTACACTCATCTTTCTATCTGAACAAATGCGTATTCGAATATGCTAGGGAAACATACTCGCACGCGCACCCTTAAATATTTAGGTATTTAAAAGTAATAGAATGCAACGATAAGTTAATACAGATTTTCTTCTGGTACAGAAACATCAAAAGCAATCCTTATGATAAGGTGTGAAGTTTTGAAAGTTATCTGTTTGTTTGAGTCTATCTACCACTTAAATGTAATATACATTAAAATTTTACTCATGTACTCGGAAATTGGTGGTTGTCATATAAACTTTTCTCTACATTGTATTACTATATGATCGTTATAAAACACACTAATACAATGGTTAAGATTATTTGTTTGTAAATTTTGTTTTACATTTAATAAATTCTGTTTATTTAAACCGGTTTCTTTAATTATCTAAGTTTAATAAGGGAAAAATGTAATTTATATTGAAATAAAAGGCTACTAATAAAGAAGGCAACGATATACAATAATATCTATAATAAATGTTGGTTTATTACACGGTTATAAAGAAAGTTAGGTTTTAACAGAACTCCAGCTGTGATGGGACAGAAGGTATATTAGTACTAGCATTTTAGGTAAAATTGGTGTCGTCTCTTAAAATTACTTCAGCCCCTTAAGAATGTTTGAAAGGTAGGCACATTATTTCTTTATTATAAAATATAATGGGTCAGAAACCATTATTGCTACAGGTACAGTAAATTTATTTTTTCAGAAATATGTTTCTTTATAAAAAACGGAAATTTGCAGCAATCTCATGTTACAACTGGAGGTTTATTTTTCGTTAAGACCAAGAGATTATAATGAAAGACAAAAAATAAATTTTTATAGCTACTATAAGAATTCAACGATTTACTGAAGCTGTACTAGATTTACAATACTGCTGTAAAAAATAACTGTTTAAAAAAATCGCTTTCAAGAAGCTTTCTACTAGTAACATTGTCGATAGAAATTCTTAAATATGTATAAAGTTAAAATAATAATGTGCATGATAAAATTATAATAATACGGGCTTGAAAAAGTGAGCAATACCTTTTTCAATTTTTCTTTGAATTTTGATTTTCTGAACTCTGTGCCAATATCAAATCCACCAACAATTTATTAACCTTTAATTTGCCACCAACTGCATGAAAATAACCGAAAATTTCAAAGAATTTAACACAGTACAATTTTTACTTTTATTTATAAGTTTATTTTTAAACCTATTTTCTAGATTTATTATTATTTAAAATTCAGGTAGGACTCCAAAAAATTTTGCCTGTATGAAAGAAGCCGTAAGCAAGAAAGGTACGGATGAGAAACTTGCGTCTTAGTTATGATTAAGAAAAGAAATACGTAAAAAATGAAAGGTAGATTTCTACCGACCGTGAAAGCTGCCTGAAATGCAGGAACATGTACAATTTTTTACTCTGTAGTTTTTCTGCTCATTTTGTTGAATATAATTTTAAGAATGATATAAAAAAAATACATGCAGAAATCTTAAAATCTGTTATGAGAAAATATATTTTTTCTTTTCCAATTATGTCTGGAAAAAATTTTCAACGAAGTTTCTCAGAAAAATCCTTTTCAGAATTGGATTTTTTCATGTCACAAAATTTATATCGCAAAAAAAGGAAGTGAACGGCAGTTGTAATTTCGGATCACACTGAAAAAAGGAATGTTAAATAAAATTATTCATTGAAATCAGTCGTTTTGGTAATGGGTAAAACGTGAATAAATATAATACATAATAAAAATTAAACAATATATCGTATGTATGTATATATATATATATATATATATATATATATATATATAAAAGTTATATATATAAAAAAGTTAAAAAATCCAAAAATTTAGTAATTTTCAAAATCCATACTTTATTACGCCGAAACTTTGGGTACAGACAACGTACCAACCTTTTATTTATACCATTTTTCCTGTCTTAAAGCGACTTTTAAAATTATTTATCTCACAAAGAATGTTACCCGAGGACTACCCAAAGAAAGGTTTGAAATTCTATTTCTCGTCAAAAGGTAAAGTAGTTTAGCGATACCTTACCCTGAAAGTTACAGTATTCTATCTGGAACGGTTTTAAAGTTGTTGAGGGGCTTCAATACTTTTGATTCACTCTAAGGAATGGAATACAGAGAAATTACGTTTAAACTACTACGGAGCATGAACTGAGATGTCTGAAATGGGAGAAATCTGTACTTATTATATACCCTAAGTTTTTATTACTAATTTTCCTTAATCTTTTTCGCAAGATTATACTTCAAATATCAGAATGACAACAAGCTACTTATTACAAAATAACAATCTAATACTAAGCTATGAGAATAAAATGAGAACAGTTTTCAAGTCATCTGTGTAATATTTTATTAAAAAAAACATCTTTCTCTTTTATTGAAAAACTTACCAGAGATAAATTTACAAAAGAAATTTCCTCTATAAAATATAAATGTTAGCATGTCAGCCGTTATCTGGAGGGTTTCAGGTTCGAATCCTAGTGAGGCTTTTTATACGCTATAAAATATTCAATCCATAATCCCACTCACTAACTTGGAGCTTATGTGGTAAATTTATCAACCAAAAGATTAGTTCCTACTGTAGAAGGGTACCTGTATATATAAAAACTAAATAGTTACTGGTCGAATTAAGTGTACAGTAAGACTAAATTTTGTAAGCATACAAAGTTGGTTGATGTACAGTAGTGCATTTTTATTACCTAAGAGTACGTGTTGGTGTAGGTGAGTGGGTGTAATGGGAGTATATTGATTGCGGGAGAGGAATATACTGTGTTGCATCACAAAACAATATTCAGGCTTTAATTAATTGCATGTGCATGTTTTGTCCCTTTCGCACTTTCAACAGTATAATTCCCTCTCCAGCGTTTAAAATATCCTTTCCCATCTGCGCTTTCAAAACTTAGACTTACTGTATTAGTCTTTCTTTGTTTTAACTCTTTTACTAAAAACCCATAACTGGTGAAAATACAGGTGTTCAAAAATTGACGCAACCTTATGGAAAATGCGTAAATTATAGTAATTTTTGAAAGTGGCCTCCATTATGCGATTCTCACAATTGATTATGACCTTGCGTGCTTTAAAACACGTGTTGTAACGTTTGCTGAGGAATTGCAGCGATATATCGTTTAATTTCGCTCTGGAATTCGGGAATGGTGTTTGGATGAGTTTTGCAAGCAGAATCCTTGATATGACCACAAGAAAAATCAGGAGGGGATAAATCAGGAGACCGAGGGGGCTGCAACCCCTTTTAAATCATTTGTCCCTGAAAACACTGATTCAAGAAAGTCATAGTGTTGTTGGCTGTATGAGCCGTAGCGTTGTCCTGCTGAAACCACGTGTACTCTAACCGTTCTGCAGATATAGTGTTTACAAATTGTTGCACCATCTGACAGTAGCGTAGCGCTCACTGTTCTCTGTCCCATGAAAGAATGTCACGAAGATTCGCCTACGTGGCATTGCACACCAATTACCCGCTTTTTTCCGTGCTAAGGAGACTCGTGCAGCTGATGTGGATTTTCCGTACACCAAATACGTGAATTCTATGCATTCACGTATTTGTCAAGGTGGAACCGTGCCTCTTCAAACCAAAACCAGTCATCGATTTCTTCTCCCTCTGGCATTACAGATGAAATGAACTACCGACAGAAAGCAACACGTTTTCCAGTGTCTGCAGGTAACAAAAAACACAAATTCTGTACGGATGCATGTTTAAACGCTTGCGCATTGCCGTGTGGGCACTACCAATAGAGAGACCAGACCGGCTAGATAGGCGCCGTACAGACTTCTTTGGATTAACCGAATATGCATTTTGCACGTCGATCATCATTTCTGGTGTTAGCATTTTCGGTCGACCAGTATTGACTGCATCTGCCACATTCCCTGTCTCTTGGAACTTGTACAGCCGCTTGATGGAGGACTTGTTTGGTGCATCTACACCGTACTGTACTAAAACGGCATTCAGAATCTGGACATGACTGGCACATGTAGTTTACTGGGAGTTTAATATAATATTTTCTCTTGCATTATGTAGTCCATTTTTTCTCAATTAAACCAGCAACAATAGAAGGAAAAATTCTTTCATAATGTTGCGCCACTTTTTGAACAGCCTGAAGTTTGATGATTATTGCTAAATACTGACTAAGAATTTTAAGTTTCGTTCGTGTTAGCAATTATATTAAATTGAAGTACAATATAGTGTAGCTATATACAATACTAAATGGAATTTTCTTAGGTTGTTATTCTTTCTTTCTCCTAAATTATGCAAACGGCAAGTTATTTTCAATTCCTTTTATTTATCAACCGATAAAATATTTTTGTTATTATAAATTCTTAAAACATTTAAAGAGAAACGGGCAAAAAGTATTAATAGGATAACGGCATTCATATCTACAAACTAAATACACATGACTAGGTTAACAGATGGCTGCTACCATCCATAAACACGAGAATGGCTTACTCAACTACAATCCTGTGTTATTCTTAAAAAGCCGGCTACATGTTTTATATAATATAAATTTACAGGAAAAACAAGTTAAAAAAAACTGGAATAATAAAACAAAGAATTTACGGTGCTGGCCGAGACATTTATTACTTGTATATTAAAAAGTAAACTAAAATAACTTACAATAATTGTGAATTTATAAATGAAAAAACCCTTATGTACTGATGAACTGCATAAATTAGAATAAATTGTTATCGTCTGTATACACGTCCCATGTTTTGAGATACTACTTTAGATTAAAATCACATTACAGTACGTAAAATAAGGCACGTTTTTATGCCGTGTATCTCATCAGTAAAAAGTAATAAAAACTGGATTCATATCTCGTTTTAAAGCTTGCTCTTATAATTAATTAATAATGTTCAATATTATTTATAAAAAAAACTATAAAGTCATTTTTCAGATTTAAGTAAAGAAAAAACAGTCTTCAATATATTTTTTACTTAAGTAAATTTTAGATTTTTTAATTTTGGAATACATTAAATTTAAGACGAAAATATATTACTTTTTGTGTATCTTTCCTATAAAAGAGGATGGTGCATGAGTTTGTTTGTTTGTTGTATGTGCTCACATTTTTATTTTAGCTGCTATTAGCGCAGAACGGATCAATGGTGGTGCGCCGGACGGCTGTGCGCAGCGCACGAACGATTTATACTTCTTGATATGAACGATTTATATAAAATTATATTTCTGTTTTGGGGATAAAAAGGAAAACATTGGGGTTAGAGCTGTGTTAAAAAATCACAACTCAAGAAACAGCTAAAAATGTTCAGGATTTTAAATCTTTTCGTTGAAACGTTTTTGTCGTAGTTAGTGCGCTAAATTCATGAAAGTTATTTACTTACAATTGGCAAAAACATTTGTAATGAAAGATAAACCATGTAAAATTGTCGCACCGCTTTTACGTAGATTTCATAAGAAAGCTACCTATTGTAATGGGTACCATGATTTGACTTCCGGAAAATTTCGACATATCTTCGCGTTTCACATCCCCCAGACCCCAAAACCACCGTCAGTTCAAAAGTTTATATATACATTAATATATATATAAAATATATATTTCATTTTCTTGTTGACACGGTAACTGCCGTAATTTTGCGCCAATCACTTTCATATTGATGCATAAAATATAACGACCCAAAATATCGGTCGAGTTCGTTAATGGACAAAAATGGACTGTTGGGGATGGAAAGGGGGGGCTTTTTCGAAAAAAACAAAATATCACAAACTTTCTTATTAAGTAAAATATCGAATTTGTTTAAAGTTCCTATTATTATTTGTAGGTGGGCCTAAAACTTACCTAAGTAAAGTTTTTTTGATGTTACCAAACGTTGGCCCAGTGAGTGGAAAAAATGTAGTTTCGAAGACAAAAAAAATCATACCTCCCTTAATAGGCACTATATTGAATCAGTTTAAAGTGGTCGTTAGTCCTCTAAACATTACCTAAAAATTTTGTGTGAAACAATTTTTGATATGACCAACCCTTACGGCAAGGTATGACCAAAATGTTGCTGACATTATAAGTAGATGGGGGGTGTCGTACAGTAAACTTGTGAAACTTTTTTCACATGCAACCATTGTCGTATTGAGTAAATTTGAAGTTTTTCTTAACTTTAAGGTGGAAATCTTTTTTATCCCCTACTTAGCACCGATGAAATCTACCTTTGCCTTCCGGCGTGCTGAAACAGATTTTTTTTCTAGTTTTATTAATATGTTATCAAATTTTTGTAAGGCGTTTGTGAGAAGTTTCTTTTTAAAATTGTTATCTATTTCCTTAGATACGTTGTGAAGTGGTAAATGCATCCTTATATTTATAAAGATTAAAGTAGAATAGGACAGAATTTTAATACTTTCACAGGTTTCTCGTAAATGAGTAAAAAATCGAAATATGGGAAATAAGTTTCATTCTGTAACAGCAGTGGATTCAGACACAGATTACAATCAGCTTGAAGGACTCATATGCATTAATTAGGTTTTGTGTGCATTACTATTACACATGATTAAATTCTGTTACTGTCGTTTTATTCCAGCTTGTTTGTGTTATTAAAATTTAAAGAAAAATTGAATTGTTTGTAGGTTTGTAAAATTTTCAATAATATATGTTAAATATCTTAAAGATAACTGTTAATATTTACAAAATTATATTGTAATGCAGCCAAAAGTAGAAAACGCTTAAAAATATTTTACGCAAAACTTAAATTAAAATTTAAAATTTGATGACTATTTCGTTTCTAAAATATAGTATCATCGGTACAATTGATGATATTTTTTTTATGGGTTATGCTCTCATTGGAGCAATTCTAGTTAATGTTGGGAAGATCATTTCTGGGAACGTTTCTTTGCCCAGTATTTTCTCATTCTTTTAGGTGTCTGAAATCTCTGTTCGTCTGTGATATTGCAATATCTTTGTTTAGGAGTTCTCATTTTTAATTTTGTTTTCTTGTTTTTAAGGATAAATTTTTCTTCCTTGTTCAAAATATGTTCTTTTGTAATTTTAAGGTCTTCTTTTTCTTTTAGTCAGTTATTTTACTTCTAATACGTCCTCGTACTTCGTACAAAGAAGTATTATAATCGCGAAAAATTTAGGTTTTCAGATTTCAACGGAAATATCCATTTTGACTATCCCTGAATCCATTTTGACTAGTTTCGGCGTGATGTCTGTACGTATGTATCTCGCATAATTCAAAAACGATTAGCCATAGAATGTTTAAATCTTGGATTTAGGACTGTTGTAACACCCAGTTGTGCAGCTCCCCTTTTCATTGCAATCGACTGGGCTATAAGTTTCCAAAAAAGCCCAAAATTCAAAAAATTGGATTTTGGACTTTTTCTTAACTGCAGTAATTAATTATGCAGTCATTGCGAGCTTTCAACGATACATCATAAGTGGTACTTATTTTCATTGATTCCAGAGTTATAGCCAAATAAAATTTTTATTAATGAAATATTTGGATCTTGCAAGGAGAAGGCACATTGTTTCAAATCCGACTCATTTCCTTTCATTTTTTTAAAATATTTTGTTTTTAATATAAATATATTGATTTATTAATAATTTTTAACCTGTGATTGTAAAACGGTTTTACAATAAATAATTCAATAACAGTAAAAGAAAAAAAATGAAAAAATATCAGAAGTTTTTAATGAAATAAAATATTATGTACTTTTCATTTGAAAAAAATGTGTATTTGCAATTTAATAGGAGCACAAGAAAGTCATGTGGTGCCCACATCAGATTTTTTTTTTGTCGGAAGGTTAGTAGTTTCTGGGTTAGCCTTCTGGGAGCCTTGTTACATGATTGTAGAAGGCTTCTTTGGTCTTTTCCTCATGATATTCAGTAAGGTTTTGTTCTCTTGATGTGCGATTTCATTAGGGAAAAGTCGATATTTTCCATCTACTATACATTTTTTTTTGTAAATAATTGTCCTTAGAATTCTTCCGTCTACTTTCTGAAGTTCTTCTGATTTGTTTTTGTTTCTAAGATTTAATTGTGTTTCACATGCATAGGTCATTTCTGGTCGTATTACTGTGTTGTAGTGTCTATTTTTTGTTTTTTTTTGAGAGAGGCTTCCTTTTGTATGTAAACCATGTTAGTTTCTGTGAGTCGGAATTTATTGATTTTATTTAAGATTGTTGATTTTTCATTTATGTTTCTTGATATTATTTCTCTGAGGTATTTAAATTTGTGTGTGGTTTTTATTACTTGGTTGTTAAGGATGATGTGATTCGGTTTATTCTTGGTGATCGGCATTATTCAGTCTTTTCATAGGAGATTTGCAATCCGAATTTTCCTGCTATATTTGGAGAGTTTCTATTTGTTTTTTTTTGTTTCCTCTCTACTTTCTATCAGTACTGCAAGATCATCCGCAAATGCTAGACAATTCAATTTTGTTTTCCAATTTTGTATTCTGCTTTTTCCAATACCTCGTGATTTTTTCCAGTACGCAGACTTTACTTTATTTTTTCGAAGAGAAATGGGAAAGCCCGGCTCCCTGTCTTAGCTCTGTTTTTATTTTAAATGGTTTGGAGAGCTCTCCTGTAAATTTTATTTTGGAGTTTTTATTTTTAAGTGTTGCTTTAATCAGATTTATTAATCCCGTGCAGAATCAAACTTGTTTAAGGGTATTTAATAAAGATTCTCTGTAGATACAGTCTTACGCTTTTTTGAAATCTATGAATGATATTTTTAAATTTTTATTTATTTTCTTTTGATGACCAATTATCCATATTAAATTTATGATTTGTTCCGAGCAGCTTCATTCCGGTCTGAAATCCCCTTGATATTCTCCCAGTTCCTTGTTTCAACTTGGCCTTCGATACTCTACAAAAGAATTTTCGATAATATCTTGTAGGTTACATCGAAATGGGAAATTACTCTGTACCTGATGGATTTGTCTTGTCTCCTTTCTTGTGAAGAAGATGTATTAAGGCTGTGTTCCAATTCTCGGGCTTTTCCTCTGTTTTCCAAATTTCTTCTAAATGTGTGTGGAGATTTTTGATCGTTTGGTCGTTAGAATTTTTCCACAGTTCCTCTGTTAATTTTCTCCTGCAACTTTGTAATTTTTAAGAGAACCACTTTTTTAAGAGAATCGCTGATCTTTCTTCTTTTACGGTTCAAGGGGCAATATTTTTCAAAGGACTTTTATTTTTTGTTTGAACGTCGAAGTTTAAGAGGTTTTTTGGGGTTCTTCACTGTTCAGTTACTTTTGAAAGTAATTTGCTTATATTTCTTCGTTATCCGTATTATGTCCCAGTTTCCTTTCCTATTTTTAACCATTAGGGTTGAAGGGTAATATTTAGAAAGGTAGGATTTAAAAGTTTTATAAAAGTTTCTTGCGTTGTTTGCGTTAAATTCTTCGATAGGATAGATTATTGATGCTCGAGCTTTACTCTGATAATAATATACAAAAACCAAACAATTTTAATTAAAAAAATAATAATAGTTATAAGTTATTTATTTATTTTCCTTCCCCGTATAAGGACCGTATATTATATTGTATTGTGGAATCTGAGTTGAAAGTGATTCAATTTACTCGTAAGTTAATTTGTCATTTTCCGATGGAATTTTCTAAAAAAATATACTCAATAGGTTTTTTTAAGAACTATTTTTATAAATATAAACAAAGTAGAAGTACTCTTTTTAGCGTTTCGTTAGCTTTGCTTTCTTTGATATTAGTTACTACTATTTTACCATTATTAATTTCTTTGTTTTTATATTGATTTTTGTTTTCTAATAATTCCTTATTATCTACTAATGTGATTATGTAGCAATCAAAATGACCATCTAGTTTGAGGTTTTAATTAATTCTTATAGACTGCTATTCATTATATTTAGATGGATCTTACGTTATAAGGACATTGTAAAACGCAACATTATTTAATTATTTATGTAATTAATTATTATTATTATTGAATTTATGTAGCTAAACGTTTTTGGAAAATGAATTGAATACGTAATTTTATTCTCCTTAATCATTCTGTAACTATAACTTAATCATAATGTACTTATGTATTTTCCCTGTTATCGTGGGGGTCGTAATAAGTTTTAGTTACATACCGAATTGTACATGAAGAAAATTGATAAATACTCGTAAAAACTCACGATGAAATATTTTGTTTTTGATGTCACAAATACTACGAGTCGTATGTTCAAAAAATAAATAAAATTGTATAATTATTATGGACGTTTGTACGCCATTAAATAAATACCACATTTAGTTATTATTCTTTTTTTTTTAAATAGGGTTGGACTTAGATGTTTAGCTAATGATAAAATACTTTGCTAAGTCCAACTATTTCATAAATAGTTCACTGTAGATTATTTCTGAATGTTTTTTCTCAGTATTTTTATTTATAATCAGGCGTATTAATTAATAACAGTTATTTCAAGCTGCCGTGTAAAACAACGCAATGAATAACTCTAACTTTGTGGGTGCCTTTAATACTAAAATCAGTTAATACATCTCACGGCCGATACTATGTGTACCTGGTCGCCTCTTAAAAAAATTTCCAATGAAATCTTTATACAATTTTTTTTTTTTTTTTTTTTTTTTACTTTTTTATCAATACAAGGATGGAAGTATTTCGTTAAGTGTCGGGTAATGGAAATAATTTTTTTTTTAATTTCTCAAATTTCCTTCCATAACAGAGGTTATGTAACGTTTTTAACAAACTAATAAAATTTACAAGAATTATATTGATAAAAAGCTCCGAAAGAAAATAATTTCGTCGTATGAAATGTATGAGATACACGGTTTCAAAGTCGACTTACGTGAAAAATGTAGGAAATATCGGGTACTTTTCTCTTAAATTACAACTCAAAAATGGTTTCATAGTTTTTATTAAAGGTTTGGTGGGTTGATTAATAAGGAAAAAAATTTTAAATGAACCATGAATTCTGTTTTTTTTTTTACTTTTCAATGATGGGATACACAAATTCAAAGACTCAAATAACCATTGGACATGAAAATTCAAAAAAGTTATGATAACATACGAATATAGATGTATTAAGATATAAAATGTATAATTTGCTGTTAAAAATATTTTTCGCAGACTAAAAAGAGATTTATAGGGAAGGAAAAAATATAATTTAATTTTACTACATTAGTAGTAGTTAAGAAATTTCACTAATTTTTTAACCACAACTATTCTGAAAGTACTATAACCTAAAAGAATATGTATATATATTTTTTTAATAAATATAAAATTGCAAAGAAGATAGATTAGTTATACATTCCCCGCTGAATTATATATATTTTTCTATTTTTAAAAGTGGGATACATTCAATTTATACTCGTACATTGTGTAATTGAAAATTAACACTTTAGAATAAGCCCTACCACGAAATAAGAACCAAGGAAGTTACTTATATGTTAAAAAATATTAAACCGATCAAATGTAAAAAACAATATTAGTTAAATACCATTATGGCATTTTCTTTATGAAAATAATTAAGACATTTTATCAAATAAAAATAGTAAAAAAAGTCTACTTCAAACATTTTATATATACTCGTACATTCTTTAAAAAGATTTTGCATTTATATTTAATCTATGTGTGTTATATTTATAAATTAAAAATATCTGAAAGTTGTAATACTTTCTTGGCATTGGTTATTTATTCATATGTAGTGAAAAAATAATAACGCTTGAAAACCTAACATTTCTTTTTTGGGGGAGATTATCCCCAAAAAAGAGATTTTTTAAAAGTTTTATTGTAAAATTATCATTATATGTTTAAATAAACCAAAAGGAAAGTTTTAAAAATTAAAAAAAGAAGATAATTGTTTTTTTTCTGCTCCCCCACCATCAAAACAACTTCCAAGAAATGTTTTTGAATTTTTTACTTTCATTATGTTAAATGGAAGATACTAAAAAAAAATTCCACTAAAAAATGTATAACCAATTTTGGTGGCTGGGAGGTGAATTTTGATGAAATTTTATTATAACAATATTATTATTAAAAGTTTAAATATTCAAACAATTTTTGAAAAAAATCGTTATTTTAACAATTTGATCGGCTTTCCCATTCCCAGTATTGATCCAAAGTATTTTTTTTTTGGAAGGTGTCTTCCACTATTACAATGCCTAAGAAGACATTCAAAAAAATCGGTTAATAATGTAATGAAGATAAACTAATAAAGAATAAACTATTTTAGATTTTTGGCGCATGGGGAATTTTTAAGGAATCATTAAGGAATAATTTAATCTAAAATGGGGTAATGTTTTCAAAATTTGAGTACCGTAACCCCAAATCCCTCTCTTTCACTGTAGATATTGACCCCAAACTTTTACCAACAAATTTTCCTATACATACACAAATCTATACAAAATTTCATCGAAATCAGTTTATCTAGTCATATGTTATTAAGCTTCAAACACGCGAACATATGTATGTATGAACATTACCCCCCCCCCACCTTTTTTGGTTTTTGGGGGTCCCTGGATCATGAAATGTCAAACGATGCAAAAAAAACCATAGCCCATTTCTGGCCGATTGTCATACTTTTCTTCTTGCAGCTTTGCTCTGAAACTATTACGCCAGGAAACTATAGGAAAAAAAACAAGCGTGTAAAAAATGTTAATTAAATTCTAAAATTAACATCAATAATGATTCTAAAACTTCATCATTGAATAATGTTATCGAATCAATATCTATAATAGTCTTTTGGAATTTTAATCTTATATATATATAAATCTGTTGTGGATACCACATGACTTCCTTGTACGCCTGTTAAATTACACGTACACATTTTTAAAAGTATGAAATTCTATTTCATTAATAACAACTGATTTTATTTTTATTGTTCTTGAAATATTACTTATTGTAATTTTATTTTACAATCAAGCTAATTATTAATAAATTATATATTAATTAATAAATTAATATATTTAAATTACAAAAAAAAGTAAATGATGTCGATTTCTAACCGATGTGCTTTCCCTTTGTAAGATCAAAATATCTCATCAGTTAAAATTTTATTTGGCTATAACTCTGAAACCAATGAAAATAAGGAGCACTTATTACATATTGTTGAAAAGTTCTCGATTAGAGCTTATTACTACAGTTAAGAAAAGTCCAAAATCCAAACGTTTTGGATTTTGGGCTTTTTTCGACACTTTTGGTCCGGTTGATTGCAATCAAAAGGGGAGGTGCACAACTAGATATTACAGTAGTCCAAAATCCAGAATTTCAACGTTCTACGGCTAATCGTTTTTGAGTTATCCGATACATGCGTACTGACGTCACGCCGAAACTAGTCAAAATAGATTCATGGATGATCAAAATAGATATTTCTGTTTAAATCTGAAAACCGAAATTTTTACCGTCACAATACTTTCTTTTACTTCGTACAAGGAAGTAAAGATGAATGTTGGTTGTTTGTATGTCCCGTATGCGTTCCTGTACCATTCAACCGATTGCAATGAAACGTCGGTGAGTTACGCGCACGTCCGCAAAGGTCGCTGAATTAGTTTGGATCACGCTTGGATTAGTTTGATAGCTGGCGTTGGGGTTTAGATATGTAGAAAAATTGCATTTATGGTCCGATTTCGCTGATATTCAGAATATATATTACGTGAAAAGAAATATTTTTGTGAAAAATGGATCCGCTAGGTGACGCTGGTGTCGAGATATTTATGAAACAAACAAATACACAAACAGACATTCTTCTTCTGTATTTATAAAATGCAATGTATGTGTGTGTCCCCTATAGGAAAAAAACCACTGGACCGATTAACGCGCGGGAGAAATGGGAAGGGGAATATGGTAAAGGGTAGAAAAGGGAAAAAGTGAAAGGTTAAATTTTGTGAAGTTCCGTAATATTCAGTTTTTAAATGTTTTATCATTTTATCAAACTTTCAGTTGTGTTCATTATATATATATATATATACTCAAATCTAGCAGTAGCGAAGCCTACTAGTTTATTAAAAATATTTTTATTTTAAAGTTCAGCTATCTCTATCTTTTTTGAGTTAAATATTTATCTTATCAAATCTATTTAACAGGCGAATAATATTAGATTGTGATGGGCAGTCTGAATTGAAGTAGACGTTTTAGTGGTTTAGATGTTTTTTACATTTCTTACTCTTATTCTAAAAATCTTCTTAAATGTTCTCTTTTTTGTAATATTTTAAAAGTATTGTTTATAAGGCAATTTAAAAAAAAAAATTAATCTTTGTTATTTTTATTTAATTCATTTATTATCCGTACTACTGTGTTTATTATTGAAAACAGTTTAACAATCGAAATGGATGTATAGTTTTAAACGTTATGTAAAATCTTTGTAAACAGTTTTATATTTTATCTAATATCCTTATTAATTTCTAACCGTGTAGTGTAGCTCTTTATTTTTACTTTATTAACCTTTATTTACTCTTAATTGACGTATATTTAAAAAATGAATTCCTAAAGATAAGATTATAAAATAAAATACGTTTAATCGTTACTGATCAGGGATTATCTTATTTAACAGAAGTTAAGTGCTTGAAAAAAAAATAGCAAGACTCATATTAGATAAATGAAAAATTTACTATATTACAATTTTATAATAAACTACCGAAACCGAATTATTTATGCTTCTTAAACAAGCCACGAACCAATTATATTATTATTATGTATTTCTCTAAATTGTAATTACTTTAAAAATTAATTGTTTATTATAAGTAATATTCAGTGTTTAAATGAAGTTCGGGGCGGAGATTATTAAAGAAAATGTTAATTAATTATTTTCTCATTTTTCTTACGTAACATGGCAGACATTTTAAAAAAATATTACTTATTAAATTTTTTAGTCTCATCCTTTTAAAAGTATTATTTTAAAGTTCATTATATGTCTTTATATTTTATTAAGTTTAACCAATATCCGTGGCAGAGCGGTAGCGTTTCGACCTTTTTTCCGGGTTTTAATCCCGATCAGGCATGACATTTTTCATACGTTACAAATTCCATCTCCGTATTGCCGTGTAAAAAAAATTATTTACAAGTAAAATTGTACTAAATAAAAAAAGCTAAGAAAATTACTATATATTACTATAAAGGTTTAGCATTGTTTTCTTTCAAGCAGCATATTCTCTACTGTTAATATTCTATTTCTTAGCTGTATGCTATTCGGTTTTTGAATGAGTTTGATATAATTCTGCTCAAATAAAAAAAAAAAAAAAATATTGACAGTTTCGAATGAAATTTATAGAATAAGTGGATTTATTAAAACCAATTCCACTCCCTCAATTACGTGAGAAACTGTGAGATGTGTAACGACTGGAAAGAGAAATTTCCAAGAGATGCATTCTTGATATGCCTTATTTAATTAATTAAACCGAATACAAGTCCTTCGATCGAGGTTAAACTTTTATGGCCACCACTCCCTTACTGTTCGACTCACTGGAATCTGAGCATCTCCGGCTGTGGAAGAATTATCACAAAGTTGTTAGAGTTAAAGAACGTCTGTAATCCGACTGTAATTTGAAGTATAATTACTGGAGATGTTTAAATAGACTTGAGTACAAAAATCAGGAGATAAAATGTAATCTCAAGAAGTGCAGGGTCTTACAGATGATAACTTGTGTAGGTGTGGAGAAGTAGTAAATAATGATCACCTACACTCCTGTAACATGTATCTTCTCATTTCCTGCACATTTAAAGGTACTTATGCGTGCTAACGAGATTGCTCTAACCTTTTTTGGTGATTAATTTTGTATGTAACAGATTATATATATATATATATATATATATATATATACACATATATATATGTTAGAGTGTAACAGATATATATATATATGTTAGAGTATAGTATTTAACTGATATAAACATTAAATATGAAATGTGTTGTTAGTAATCACATCTATTTCTAAGTAATCATTTGTTTCTAAGAATAAGTATTATTAGTTGAAGCCTTTGTCTTTGTAATATATTTTATTCAGTTCTCTTGTATTACTCAACCCGTGAACATGTAAGTTGTCTCGTATTAAGCACGTACCTTTAAATTTATATAATATTATTATCAAGTACGCGAAATATTATATAATTAGTTGTTACTAATTATATAATATTCATTTGTTAATGAATGTATATTGGTGAAATATTAATTGTAATTTAAATAAAAGTTTTTCTTCCTTTAAAAACATTACGTGTTAAGTAAAACAGTTATATATATATATATATATATATATATATATATATATATATATATATATATATAATTTACATCCTAATGTTCTTAAAACGAATATGAAAAATTAATCACTAGTATTGAATTAAGTAAAAAAAGACCCAACTTAAAAAAAGTACTCTAAAAAAAAAAGTAAAAATTAACTCTTTGACTTCCTTGTACGATTGTGATTGCGAAAAATTTCGATTTTCAAATTTCAACGCAAATAACCTTTTAGACTAGTTTCGGCGTGGCGTCTGTACGTACATATTTCGCATAACTCAAAAACAATTTGCCGTAGAATGTTGAAATTTTGGATTTAGGACTGTTATAACATCAGTTGTGCATCTCCTCTTTTGATTGCAATCGACTGAACCAAAAGTATCCAAAAAACCCAAAATCCAAAAGATTTGGATTTTGGAGTTTTTCTTAACTGAGCTTTTCAACGATATGTCATAAATGGTACTTATTTTCATTGCGTCCAGAGTTATAGCCAAATGAAATTTCAATTAATGAAATGTTTTGATTTTACAAGGTAAGCACATCGGTTCGAATCCGATTTCATTTCTTTTTTTTAATTTAAATATATTGATATATTAATAATTATTAACCGTGATTGTAACAAAAATTACAATAACTAATAATTAATAACAAAAAAAAATTCTTTATTAAAGAATTAGAGGATCGTATCTTACTTTCAAATGAAATAAGTTTAAATTAAGTGCAACAAAAAATATGTATATGTAATTTAATAGGCGTACAAGGAAGTCATGTGGTGTCCACATTAGAGTTTTTTCAATTCCATAAATTTCAACTCTGAAATCTGTGCAAAATTAATGGAAACTACTAATAATCCTTAATTTGACATTGGCTTTAAAAAAATAAATAAATTTGAAGAAAGTATTTTTATTTAAGCCGGTGGTTTTTATTTTTAAATTTTTTAGTTAAATTTTTAAAACATTTTAAATAAATTTTTTTTTTTTTTTAATTTTTAGTTGTATTTTTATTTAAAATATAGATAGAGATACAAAGGATCAGCAATTTTCATAAAAAGAAAAACCTTTCCCTTCTGAAAAAAATAAAAATAGTACTAAGAAATGGCATAAAAAGAGATTCTTAACTAAATGGAAGCATAAGGTATGTTACTCTGGGAAATAGGAATTTATTATTATTAAAATTTTATTATTTTATTTAATAATTACCCTTAGGTTAAATGGAGATTTAAAAAAAAAACATTTTTCGTATTAAATTACTTTAGATATCGGAGTATTTGCGACATTCTTTACATTGATATAGTCCCAATATTAACGGTATGTCATTATGCTTGAACAATCAAACACTGATCAGTGATAACGATAAAAATAATAAATATTCAAATTCTAATGGCTAGGTATTCATATGAACTATCTAGCGCTGAATCTCCTAGAGAACAATGAGGATGTCCGGTGACTCAAACGTCTTCGGGTGCTGAACATGGGGGAGTCTGAGTGACTCTTGGGCTGGGATAACATTCCTTAAATGATGAACATTTTCTTTATGCATTGATGAAAACCCAAATTCTTTTTACAAGCTAATTGTTTATGTTACTTTTTGTTTTTCTTTTCCTTTATTTGTAATATTATTTGACTTTTTTTGTGTTTTGTATAAGTTTTACGGACTTTGTACATTTTATGGAGTCGAATCTTTTCAAGTACATTTATGTAAATAGACTATTGTCTGATTTATGTATGTTTTATTGAGGGATTCATTGCAAACCGCTCATCAAGCGCTTATTGTAATTCTATTTACTTACGGTGCCTTCTTGAAACTGATTGTAAATAAACGAATTGATATAATACAAAACATAATAAGAAAATAAGTACTTAATTTCAGTTCTCTATGTAACCATTGTTCATTTACGGTTATACAAATAAAGTTATTACGGGATCACTGGAGGAACTTTCTTACCCTATTAAATAAAATAAAAATCTTTGAAATCGATTCAACTGAGAATTAATATTTTATTAGAATGGAGTAAAAACAACATTTTTAAATTTATAATTTTATTAATAGCACGAGTACTAATAGAAATGATGATAATATTATGTTATATCTATATACATATTTCAAACGATTATCAAATAATCTATACACTTGAAACTTTAGTGTCTATGATGTACTATTAATTGATAATATTAAATACTGTAATAATTTAAATAAATTTAAATTAAACTCAATTTTTGGGTAAATTTAATATTGTCAAGTTATGTCGTATTGAGTGACAAAGTTCGCGATTTAGTATTACGTTAGTGTAAGCAATGTCACTGGCGGGTGAATATAGAGTTGTACTGATAATCCGTAGCGTTGCCGACTAAAAAATATACTGCTGAACTGGCCTAGATATATGACGCAGAACAAAGATTTATTTACGTAACATATATATATATATATATAAATTAATATTTACTGTTGAACAATCTAATTTATAGATTTGTAAGTATTTTTACATTTTCTTTTGCTATGTTTTTGAGTTTCGTTGATATCTTTATGTTGACCGTTCATGTGTATGTTCAGTAAATTTTAATTTGAAAGTAAGTGCAGCTTTTGTCACTAATACAAATAGAATATTACAATTTCAAAGTATATATAATATTTAAAAAAACATAGAAATGCAATTCATTTTGAAAGTGGTGTCAAATCAAAATGTCAGCGTGCGTTTGCGATTGTACTATGGTAATAAATCTAATCTGATATATATATATATATATATATATATATATACATCAGTCTGAAAAATGTAATATATCAGTCCGAAAAATGTATTCATAACCTCACTGCAAAATATACAAGGGATATTTAATTAATGTGGCTGTTATGTACAATTTATTCGTAAGATAATTGTCACGCTCTCGAAACTAAATTAATTGAGCTGTAAATAAGTTATGGAAGTTTAATTTAAAATGATCTTGTTTTTATGCTTAATAATATATTGTTAATTTTCTTTTTCAATATGTATGTCGCTTTATTATTTCAAGTATAAGTCAACTAGCTTAAGGTAATTTTAATATAAAACAGGAGAATAAATGCTATAGCGGTGTTGTAAATACCCATGTAACAGTAGAAATCCTATCATTTAGTTACTGGCCCAGTCAGCTGGTCTGTATCCTCTTCAATAACTGACCGAGCTGGTAGGAGTAGAGGCCGTCCTACGCGTTTTAAATTCAGACTGTAATTAACCCACATATCACGACAGCGTGACTTAATTCCAGACAATCCATTTCACAAGATACTCAAAACATGTTGTTCATAATTCAATAAACTGTAATTGCTAACACCTGTCAAAGTCATGTATGAATTTTTTTTTTTAAGTATATTATTTATTAATACCGTTTGACGACTTATAGAAAATTAATTTGAAATTCTTGTTTGGTATGAAATAATAATAATAATCATATAAAAATTTCGATCTCTTAATATTGCAGATGTTATTACGTGTTTCCTTTACTTTTTTGTTCTTCACCTTTCATTTTTATATCTACGAAATTGGTCACGAAAATGAGGAACTAACGTTGAAAACTTAACAGTAATTTATTATTTATAACTGCTTATTATTTTTTCTATTATTTTAAATAATGTAGTATGCAATCATTACTCATCCGCAAATTATCTGTTATTAATAAAGAGAGATTTAAGGATGAGAAATTGTAAGGAAGTGACCTTAAGTTCTTTGTAACAGAATAGAAAAAAGTGTTTTAAATGCTTAAAAGACTTATTTTCATTCCTCTGCCTATTTATTAATTTATACATTTGCTGGCTGGCGTTTACTGTTATTAACATTGTATAATCATTAGTCATATCTTGACAATGCGTCACTGTGTTCAATATTATATAAAATAAAATTATAAATATTTAAAAATAATAATATTTTTTGAATATTTATTTTTGTATTTGTGGTGCCAAATAAAAACAACTGCCACTAACTTGCTAACTTATTATTTTGGCGCTAACTTGAAAAAGTCGACCTTTATAAAAATTTTAAAAAACAATATTTTTATTCTTTTTATATATATATATATTAGCCAGTCAGGCGAGCGAAGCGAGTCCCGGCAATGAAGTCGAACCCCTGGAGACCACCCAGGGGTTCCCCAGCCCCTCATGAATCTCAAAAGCCGCGGCCGGACCCGGGTCATTTCGGGTCCCCTGGACCCACCACACCTCGCACTTTGCTTGCCATTCCCGTTTTGGACCCCCGCAGTGTTCATTACTCTCAGCGTGGTTGTGAGAATAATACTGATAAATATCAGTTAAAGAATTCAGGCTTTATAGAAACCTCAAAAGAAATTAAATTACAAAAGCTAGAATAACTGAAGCAAACACACTTTTAAGGAGGAAACTTCATAAACTATTTCTGTTGTAATAGTGACAGATATATAACAGCGAAGTAAAAAAGTAATGATTTTTCTCTTTAATGAATATCTTTAATTGAAAACTTCATAGATCGAGGCCTAGGGATTCGATCTATGGCTTAAAACCTCCCCTGGGATATCACGAATGTATTCTGAAAATTTTAAAGCAATCTGTTGGTTGGTTCTCGCGTTATGCATGAACTTACAGACAAACAAATTTTAGGCTTTATATATGATACATTTACATATGATACATTTTTTAGTTATAAATATGGGTAAGTGTTCAAAAACGCAACTTATACGTAAAATAATATACAAGAAAGTGACGTGAATAGATGTCTTACAAAATTAAGTTAAAAGGAGAATGTAGAGAAACTAAATGAAAATATTGTTTCTGAGAAAATCCTAAAGCTATCTGGAATGTGGAAATATGATTTAAATTTCTTAAACTAATTTTCATAAATTTTTATGCAAAATATTTTAATTTTAGAATTATTCCCGGCTGAATATCACATTAGGCTGTAGAAATCTGATACTTAACAATGATTACGAACTAAAATGTGTGTCGCAGTAGCGCAGGTAATTAAAACTAAGCCTTTTGTGCAGGAGGTTTAATACTTCGTGGGCCGGTTGTATACATACGCAATTTTGAAACCAAATCTTCTGTTGTGTACTGTATTCAATACTGTACACTTGAAAGGGAATTATAAAAAGAAAGCACTATTTTGATAACTAAACAGATATGAATTCGTTACATTCAAAATAATAAAGTATTTTGATATATTTATGTGTTTTAATTAAATTAAAAATAATTCACTCGTCACGTCCAAGCGATGAGTGAGAAAGCTGGGCAGACTGTCAAGAACTTGGTTAAGTTACTATCGAACGTCGAGGGCTTCGTACGTCGAAAAGAAGAAAAAGCGCAACAGAAGACTGTTGGAAGCGAGTTCAGCGCCGTATGGCTCTTAAGGTGGCGTCGGCAAACGCCTCTGTCTCGACTAAGGCGGTGCTGTTGGTGACTGGGACGCCGCCACTTCAGCAGCTGGTGGCGGCTCGAACGCAATTTTAACAGTGTGTGTCTAAGAACGATGCAAACACAACTGTGTACAGGGATTGGCAAGCTAGGTAGGATGCATCCACGAAAGAGAGGTGGACGCATCGTTTGATCGCGCACATTGAGCCGTGGGCCGAGAGGAAATTTGGCGAACTGGAATTCTGGTTGACACAATTCCTGACCGACCTTTTGGGGTCTTTCGTTCATAGCTGTATGGACGAAGAAGAACTGAAGACCCGTTCTGTCCCTACTGTCGGAAGTTAGACACGCCGGAACACGTAATATTCCAGTAACCGCGGTGGGACGGGGAACGCCGCGACTGTACTCCCGTAACTGGGCATCTCCACGTAGAGACCATCGTTGGAACGATGTTATGCAGTTCGATGGACTTCGACTCTTTGTGAAGGGGTTTGTGTCGGGAATACTGCAACTGAAATATCGGGAAGCGAGGGGTGAGGGACAGCTCCATACGGAGCTGCTGTTCGCCCGTGCTTGCATTGGTGGACGTTGGTGATGAAGTGCGGGGGCTTTCGAGCCCCTGAGCTAAAAGACTGAGTCCCGGCGGGACCGTCCCTCAGGGAGTGTCCTCGTTAGAGGCGAAGCACAAAGGACCGAGTCCTGGTTGCCTGGTGATGGAGGCCGGAAACGGAATAGCCGGGCCTGGCATTTCCCTCGTCTGGCGACTAAAGGCAAAGGCACCTCCCGGAACGGTGTTCATGCTTAATTGGGGGTCTGGTACCAGGAGGCAGGGAAAAAAAAGAAAAATAATTGGTTTATTTAGTTTTATATTGTTATTTCTATTTTAATAAATGTTAAAATAATTTATTTTAACGAAGTTACTACCTCATCGATGGGTGTAAGTAATAGGCGGTTAATAACTGTTGATGAGGTAACCTACCACATTTCACAACCTGCTGTACAAAAAGATGGTTAGGTTAGCATCACGCATCCCTCTATCTACGTAGACCATTTAACTAGACAATTCTATTGCTAGTTTCAGCTTTTCTTTCACTTCGAGCTTGAAGATATGATACTCATTTTAATTTGGTTGACCAACTCATAAATTTGTAAACCTGTGTTCAACCTCTGAATATTAAAATCCTCTCCCTCGAATTTCAACTGCTACAATTTATCGATTTAAAACTTTTAATATTGTTTTTTCTTTCTTAAATGAGGAATTAATTTTTTTTTAATCATTCAGTTAACCGAGAATTTTCTGGTCTGGGCTAATCTTTTAATATCAGAATGTTTACTACATCTTACATCCTCAAACTATCTTTTTTTGGAGATACGTATGTCTTCATTTACAGTTTAAAGTTTTTAGAAAGTAAATCATTTATTTAGTAATCCCTTTGTTATCGAAAATTGGCTTTACTTTATTAGCTGACTGTCTTAATATATGTGGCCTGTCAATCAAATTCGTTTCTTGACAAGATTCTGGCACAAATTTATTTTCTCTTCTATTCGGTAAAAAGATCGTATCATTTCAAATATTATTAGCTCACCTCAGTTTAAATATTTTACTGTGACATCGCATTTCAAAGGCCTCTGTTGGTGTACCTTTGTAAGTTCTGTTTTATTCTCAAATCTATTTCTGTTTTCTATGTTTAATGTAGAGCGTGAAATTTTAATTAATATTTTACTCAAATAACTTAGAGTTGTTTTTTAATTATACTTGTCTTAAAACTGATTTTTCTTCAACGGGATTGAATTTGTACAAATATTTTAATTGGCTTCAAATTAAGAAGATTTTTTTAATCCGACCTGTTTGTGTTTTGTGCGCGTGCAGGTGTGTATAGAGGAATTTCTTTTGTCTTCTTTCTGCTCTGTAGTTAATTTCTTCTAAGTAAAATCAAATATTTTTTTTTGTTTGTTTAACCTCCGAGACCACCGTTAGATATTACTTCAGAGGATGAGATGAATGATTTGTAGCGTGTGTGAAAATGCCATGCCTGACCGGGATTCGAACCCGGGACCTCCGGATGAAAGGCCGAGATGCTACCACTCGCGTCACGGAAGCCGGCAAGTAATATCAATTAAAAACCAAAAAGTGTTACTTAGGCTTTTTGAAGAATTAAAAATTGTTTTTTTTGTTATTTTTTTTTTTTTAATTGGTATTGGATTATTGTACCAAGAATATTAATTATAGAGTTTATATGAAAAACAATACTTATTCCAGCATTTCAAGTGTGCCTTAGTGAAAGCTTTGTAGTAGTTTCTTAATATTGTGTCTCTTCATTGCTCTTTTTATTAACGCGCAGGTTTCTCGCCTGTCGTTTACATCTCTTGCAAAAGCTTGTTTTATAAAACCGAATAAAAATTAAAAAAAAAGAAAACTGTTCCTCATGAATCTCTGCTTCTCTGAAATTGACACCAAAATAATGGTTAGTAGGTTACTGTTAGTGTTCTTTTATAATTTAGCGCTGTTTTAATACTTATTATTTTTCATTAAATAAACAAGTTTTAAATCTGTTAAAAATAAAAAAACACTTCTGGACACAGTTTTTGAAATTCGCGTTTGATTTTTAATTGAACGGATTAGATTCTGAGCGCATTACACATGCGGGTGGGAGTTTTGTATATAGTATAATTTTTTTTCAATTTGTTTAAATTTAAACATACATACACACACACACACACACACACACACACACACTCACACAGATATATATATATATAAATATATACATATTTATATATATATATATATATATATATATATATATATATATTTATATGGATTTATATGGCCTATGGCACTCATGGTAACGTAAGGATTCCAACGTTGGATCATACATTTAAATCGGTTCAGCCGTTGAGCTGCTACAGAGGAAAAAAACATACATACACCCTAAATACATTGCACTTTTTTTGGGGCATTCGTGTAAAAATACATCAGGTAAATATAAAATATAATTGCATACTTCGTCATTCCGGAAGGGCTTATTACTCTTTTAAGTTCTATATATCTGTAAGGAAAATTCAGTGAAATTTCACTGAATTTTCGTTATTACTATTATTATTAATAATAAACAACAATTTTTTTTTTTTTTTTTTTTTTTTTTTTTTTTTTTTTGAGTAATTAATTACTGATATGTAGAAAGTTTATTCAATAGTGTTTCTTGATATTATGAAGGTAATAATAACATTTTATCGCAATCCTTGAATTACGATCCTGATAAATGTCAGAAATGTATTTTTAAATGATTTAATAGTTGATTATTACAGTTTTTTGACATTTTTTTCAGTGAGTGAAATAATGCGATTACATTATGGTATTTGTAAAGAGTTTGATAGAAACTATTTTAAAACAGTGGTGTAGTATTGTTTCAATTAACTATTCGGCTATTTGTTTTTATAAAACATTTACTGTTATAAAATAAAAGTTATTTTTATTACTTCTTGCCAAATTTAAAATTTTTGATTTGAACTCAGCAGTTAATAATTACTAAATACTTATATCTATTTAAATTATATCATAATGAACTTCTGTAAAGTTCATAACTTCTGATTGCGGTCTGTAAATTCAACGTTATGCACTTGACGGTTCTCAGAGTTTAATCGATTCATTAATTAAGTGTTGCGCATCACGGAACGTTAAGACAATTAATAAAGTTAGTACACCTGTGACTAGTCTCTCTACCAATGGTAATGATAGAAGGTAAACCGGTAGCTTTGCCGATACCATCCGTAGTGCTGACGGTTAATGAACTTGTCAGGCCCGGTGGACTGTGGTTCCCTTGGCAACACCCCTGCATTACCCACGCCCCCTTTGCCCTACACCAAATACAACTGCATTGCTATCTAACCATCCATCTATCCATGAACTGTATGTAATGCGATGGTAACGATCGCTTTTTCATTAGGTTTGATATTTTTTCTTTTAACACGGAATTTTCTACTTTCCTTTTTCTTAACAGGTGTTTCTTAATTATTATCCTAGATTTGTTGTTGTAATCGCTTAATTTTTTGACATCGTTGCAAGTTATGATCTCTATTCATTCACAAGTTTGGTTATTTATGCGAGATTATATCAATAACCTATGCGTTACCTCTATTAAAGATAATATGAACCTGATGAAAGTGATAACGTGTATTCAATAACACTTTTTCTGGCCCCATTTAAAACTAAAATAATGATCGAGTTAAAACTCGCCAGTTTTAATTCCAGTTTTGCTTATTGTAATCGATGATTTGAGTTGTGAAATGTAGTTAATTATCTGGTGTCTTGTTTATTAAATTATCTAATTTAGATTTTGTAAGTAGCCTGCTTTTATATTTCATCACTGCAGAGCCGTAAAATATTTCATTAAATAATTTATTCGAATGAGGCTAATGCCTCATACGTTAATAATGATCATTATTAACGTATGTGAAATCTCAAGAGAACTAATTTTTTACTCTTACAAAATTTTGGATAAATATAATTTCATGTTCATGCAGTTGAACAGATAAGCTAATAATTTTTTTTATAATGCATATGCTTTTATTTGTTAAAACAGCTAATCACTTGCACATAAATCGTGACCAAAAAACTTAGCACCGTGAATTTTTTTTGGGTTTGGGGTCAATTTTCTCAAAATTTTACAAACATAAACCAACTTTATATTTAGCTCAGTAAATCGTGTATTCTTATCTTACCATTTAAAATAAAAATGCTTCAGAATTCACCCTTCCCCCAAAAAGTGAAAAAGGAATTTTTTTATTTATTACATATTTGTTTTTTTTATTTTTATTGCATTCCTAGGAATAGTAGTAGTGCAGGTGATCTCCCCCAAAAATACTTTGGGGTAATATTGGGGATGGGGGAGCCGATGAAATTTTAAAAATATAGAATTTTTTCAATGTTTCATATATATATATATATATATATGTATATATATATATATATATATATATATATATATATATATGCATGTACATATACAGGGTGTCCTTTAAAGGTGAGGCCGAACTCTAGGAAGTGATTCTATTTAGCATACTGAAGAATAAAGGTCCAAAAACGCATATTTTTCTGTCTGTCCGCCATTTTGTGCTTTTTAAGAAAAAGTTATTTTTCAAGAACGGTTGGAGGTAACGCAATATATAATTTTGTATTTTATTTTAAATTAACATTTTTTAATAAAAAAAAAAAAAAATTAATGATACTTTTTGTTGACAAATTTTAAAATGGCGGTCGTTTCAATTTTTCAATCTTAAATATCTTAGGAATTATTAGATTTATCAAATTATGTTGTGTTATAAAGATTATGAAGCATTTTTTTTTTGTGAACAAAACGACACCTTAGTCGTAAAAATCTGATGACAAATTACAGAGTTATTGCGAATAGTAGGTCTAAACCGATATGGGGCCATCTTGGTTTTTTCCTCGTGGAAAATTTGATTTAGTTATAAAGTGAGTCACGGTAATAAAAAAAAGCAAAATACCCCGTATGAATTTTGAAAATCGAACGATTGTTTATAGAGATATTATAAGAGCACCCCATTGCATCTCATCTCCCAAGACAGAGTCCCAGGGGCACCCCGTTTGTTGCCAGTTGATGGTGATGATTGGTCTAACCTCCCACGAGGTGCTCGTATACCTCACCACTCTAGCCTTACACGCAGTCCCCACGGAAGCCCGTTATTATTATAATTTTTTTTAAATTTATTTAATATTATTTTATTTAACGTAAATTTAATTCTTTTCCATTCGATTGATTTGAATCATTCAGTTTAAACTCAGTTACTACAGTGATAAAGGCTCACAGTGCGCAGTTCATTAATTCAATTTATTAAAGTTTGTGCTTCAACCAGCAAATCTTAACTACTACTACGTTCTTCATGAAAAGTATTTTTTTTTTCAAGTAATCATCAATAAGAATACTAAATAATTGAACTTAATAGAAAACAATTACATTCTCGGAAAAAAAATTACAAATAAGGATAATAGTTTAGTAAAGATAATAAATGGATTTGTTCATTGTAAACTATAGATATAACCTTTAATTTTGTTTTTTCACTATTAATATCATTTTTATTATTTCTTTGTTTAACAGATTATTAATTTTATAAATCATTGTTATTTTATTTTAAGTATAGATGTTTTACTGTACTGTATTTTCTTCGGCGGTTTTATTTATTTTATAGTTATAATTGTAAATTATTTGATTTTATGCAGTTATTTCACTGTCATTTACTTACATTTTGTCGACTTGAATATTACAAATATTAAGGTTATAATACTCTTTTAAAGTAAGGTTTTATCGTGCACGCGATTCTCTCTCACTCTCTCTCTCTCTCTCTCTCTCTCTCTCTCTATATATATATATATATATATATATATATATATATATATATACATTTTCTTTATTTTCCTAACGTATACGTTGTAATCTGTTCAACTAGTGAACAATAAGCAAAACCCCTCCCCAGATCAATGAGATGAGAATGATAATTATGTATGACATGTAAATGAAGTGTAGTCTTTTACAGGCTCAGGCTAACCATACCTGAGGCGTATGGTTAATTGAACTTCAACTACCATCGTACACCCAAGTCATCAAGTTTAAAAGCAACTTGCTTTTACTAGAATTCGAACCTCATAACCTTCGACTTCGAAAATCAAATGTTAAACAATTGGTTTGCTACGACGAGTTAACTACTAGACCAGCCCGGCGGACTATATTTTGTATTTAAAATACTTAAAATTTCTGTAACATCCGATTATAATATTCGATTATGAATAAACAGTCCGAGTTTATGATCGGAAAAAATCATAAATTGATGTTAGTTTAAAAATAGTTTTAATAAAATGTTTCATAAAAGTAATGTAATATTTGATAAGAGTCAACTAAATTATTTTACTTATAATAATGAAGATTTTTTGAATGAAAGTAGCATTCACGATTGTAACTTAATATAAGCGTCATTCTAATCAATTTTCGTTCATTGATCTCTTTAAAAACTTGTGAAACCTGTCTAAGACGGAAATTAGAGTATTGAAAACTTCCTTCTTCTTTGGATATCATTTTCCATTCGATATTCTCTTAATAAATTGACGTAACTGTAAGCTATTGATTGAACAACTAACATTGTTTTATACATTTTTGGAAATAATTAGAATCTATTAATCTTAGCTATCCACTGTAAAGGATAACTGTTACAAACCTATGGATATTCCTTAACGTTTTAAAAATGTCAGATAATTGACCAAGTGAATCGAAGTCCTGTTTTAGCTCTACCTTTGTTGTCCTTTTGTCTGTTTTAGGCAGATTTCATAAAAAAGCTAACTTTTCTAATGGGTACCATGATTCGACCTTCGGAAAATTTCGTCATATCTTCCCGTTTCACAACCCCCAGACCTCAAAACCACATACAATCCATATACATTTATATATATAAATATTTCACATTTTTGTGGCCACTATAACTGCCGTAATTTGGTGCCAATCACTATCAAATTGTTCCCTAAAAAAACCTCGACCCAAAATCTCGGTCGAGTTTGGTAATGGACAAAATCGGAACATGGAGGTGGAAATGGGGTGGCTTTTTCGAAAAAAAAAGAATATTGCTATACCTTTTTTATTAAGTAAAATATCAAATTCGTTTAAAGTTCCTATTACTTATGGATAAGGGCCTAAAACTTATACAAATGAAGTTTTTTATTATCACCAACCATTGGCCCAGGGGGTGGAAAAAACGGGGTTTCGAAGAGAAAAAAAATCATACCTTCTTTAATAAGCACAGTATCGAATCGATTTAAAGTGGTCATTAATCTTCTGAACATTACCTAAAACCTTTATCTGAAAAAATGTTTGATATGACCAACAGTTACGGCGACGGATGACTAAAATGTTGCTGGAATTGTAAGAAGATGGCCTTGTTGTATGGTAAACATGTGAAACGTTTTATTTCACATGCAACCATTGTATTATTTGAGGTTTTTTTAATTTTAAGGTGGAAATATTTTTTATTCCCCTACTTAGCTCAGGTGAAATCTATCTCCGCCTTCCGACGTGCCGAAAGGGATTTTTTTTTTAATGTAATGCAGTTAAGGATGAGTTTACGATTTTTATAAATTTAATTTTTTTCTAGCTGTTAGATGGAATGTCATGTATAAAACCATTTTTTATAAAATTTTCCATTTTAAAATGACGTTGTTATTTTTATCAAGTTAGGAGGTGACATTGAGATGCAGTAGTGGGTATGTTTCCATTTCAAGTCATCAATGCCACAGACGAACACGTTTTTTCTCTATTTATCTCGCGATCTTGATCAGTGCACAAACTTTTCAGGGCAGTATCTTTAGTGTTTAATGTAACGGATTAGATAACTTTCTTAAACTTGTCACATACTATATATTAGTTCGAACACTAAGCAGAATTATTTTGATAGAATGCTGTTTTCATAACTACACTGACGAGTACGTGGAAGTCTGGCATCTTGCCTTATTCCAAGACGCATTTCTCTCTTATCTTTATTATATATATATATATATATATATATATATATCAGGAACTGACCTTGTCCAAGGTAAGCTTAAACCTTAAAAAAAGGGAACTGACTTCTTCTGGCTGCACGTACGTGGAGGTGTTCCATGGCAACGCATTGCCAGACATGCTCATTGACCTGTAGAATTCGACCTGGTCGACTGATCTGCTCAATAAAAAGGCGGTTGGGCTTGAGAATGAAGTAAGAGTTCCACTGCCTATTAACACCCTGACTAAGTCTCCGCCAAGGAAGTGTTCCGACTACGTACGATTTTGTAAATATTTAATATTTTAATTTTTATTTGTTTATTGTATATTACTGTAGTTAACAAAACAGCTTTAAAAAAAACAAAAAACAAAAAAACATTCGGTGTAATGGAAATACCTCCTCGTCATTCAAGTCAGTGATTTCCGGTGTCCTTGAAAACACTGCATACGATAGTGTTTTAATAATATTCAGATGGATATTGTTAAGAGAGTACGTTTACTAATAAATCAATATATTTAAATTTAAAAAAAAAAAAAAAAATAGAAAAAAAGGGGATGAAGTCTGATTCGAACCGATGTGCCTTCTCCTTGTAAGATCCAAATGTTTCATTAATTAAAATGAAAATAAGTAGCACTTATGATTTATCGTTGAAAAACTCCCAATAAGGGTTTATTACTAGTTAAAAAAATGGCTTTTTTGGACACTTTTGGTTCACTCAATTACAATGAAAAGAGGAGGTGCACAACTAGATGTTTCAACAATCCTAAATCCAAAATTTCAACATCCTACTGCTAATCGTTTTTGTATTATGCGAGGTACATACGTACGCAAAGACGTCACACCGAAACTAGTCAAAATGGATTCAGAGATGGTCAAAATGGATATTTCCGTTGAAATCTGAAATTTTTCGCGATCGCAATACTTCCTTTAACTTCGTTCAAGGAAATAAAAATCTTGCATATGTTTCTACTTCGACAATCGATAGTATTTCCATTATCGATTGATTTATATCGAAAACAGTTGTGTTTTTAGATCTGCTACGATATTGAATGAATGAATTACGGTAGTAAAAATTTTATTAATTTATTTTCGTGGCATATATATATATATATATAAATACACACACACGCGTATATATTTATGTTTAAATAAATCTAAAAAGTTTGAAAAAAGAATTATATTATATACAAAATTGTCACTCGCATGCTTTTTAATTATCCGATATTAGTAATTATCCTATGTTAAAGAACAATGTTTGTCAGCGATGTTTTTTTTTTTTTTTTGACAGCGTAGTTCTTTCATTTTTAATATTTATCTCTTGTTTTAAATTTAGTTTCATTAATTTAATGCACTTATAGATCGCCAGTATATTAAAATCAGGTCAAATTAAGAGAGATCACCTATTCACTGAATTTTATATAAATCTAACTAGTTAATGCAAATATAATAGTACCTAGATAAGGTGCTTTATGGAAAAGAAAAGCAGCTTACAAGATAGTAATAAAAATGAAATTCTATTGTGATTTTCTGTTATTATGAGTAGGAGGACCATAAAAACCATAAAATTAGATTTGTTTTTGGGTGTACGTAGTTAGGTTTTTTCGTTGATACTGAACAGGATTAATACATTTGTTTGCTTTTACCTCCGGAAATTCCGGATTGGACTCTGGATAAAAAAAAACTGCATTTTTTTACAGGCTGATTGTTTTTCAACAGCTGGGGCATTTACAAAAATAACATTTTAGATTTAAAAAGATGTGAGTGTATAAACTCTAACAGCCAAATTTTGGTCTAATAAACTTCTCTGAGACCCTTTAAATAGAATATTGTTAAGTGATTATGTTTAGCACTTACTATTGGCTAATCTTCATACCAGTTGATATTTATTCAAATTTATTAAAGAAAAAAGCAAGTAAATGATAACCGATTTTATAAAGTGTCAGATTTTATCATTGTACGATGATGTTTTATAATACTGAATAGCCCTTGTAAATACCTTGTTTTCCTAACTGTAAAACCAAGATTGCTTGAAATTCATAAAGTGGAATTAAATTAAGTTAAAAAAAAAAAAAACAGTTTTTAGTTTTGGTCGTTTTTGTTATCTATTTAAATAATATAGCGAAATGATAATAACCATATACTGTCACAATTCAATAATATACTTGTTAATACATAGCTACTTCTGTTAAAACTATGTTAAAAGGCTGTGTTATGGTTTACAAAAATATCATAAACCCCCTCTTAGTAAGATCCGATTATTTATTAACCTATTCGTCCACTTGGAAATATGTTTTATTGATTTTTACTTCCTTGTACGAAGTAAAGGAACTATTGTGATCGCTAAAAATTTCGGTTTACAGATTTCAACGGAAATATCCATTTTGACCATCCCTGAATCCATTTTGACTAGTTTCAGCGTGATTTCGTATAACTCAAAAACGATTAGCCGTAGGATGTTGAAATTTTGGATTTAGACTCTTGTAACATCTAATAGTGCACTTCCCTATTTGAGTGCAATTGACTCAAACAAAAGTGTCCAAACATGCCCAAAATCTAAAGCAATTTGGGGATAATTAATGAAATATTTGGATCTTACAAAGGGAAGGCACATCGATTCGAATCCGACTTTATATAAATATATTTGTTTTAACCTTTTTTTAAAATGTAAATATATCGATTTATTATTAATTATTAACCTCTGATTGTAAAATACGTTTTACAATAAATAATAATTCAATAATAACAGTAAAAAATAAATATGAAAAATAACAGAAGTTATTAGTGCAATAAAATTTGATGTACTTTTTATTTTAATTGAAAAAATTTACAGAGGGTAATAATTATTAATAAATTAACATATTTAAATTTTAAAAAATGTTAAAAAAATATGTATACGAAGTCTAATTTGAACCATGTGTGCATTGTTACGAATTCGACACGTTCTCTCTTACACCACATAACTACTTGAGTGACGTGAAACAAAATTAATATATAAACTAATATAAAATGCTGATAGGGGCACCGCAAATAAATGTGATGCAATGTGGTGTCCACCACAACGTAATTGTGTAACTGTCCAATTTATTAAAGACTTGGTGGATCGTATCTCACTTTCAAATGAAATAAGTTTAAATGAAGTGCAGCAACATATACATGTGTATATGTTATTTAATTTGCGTAAAAGGAAGTCATATGGTGTCCACATCAGATTTTTTAATTACTATTTTCTGTTTCTATTGTCCAATAAAATCTGTAAGAATATTAATCCTAATGTGTTAAAATGATTTTTAAACCTATAAATTTTCTCTTTTGACTAAAATAACATGAAATATTATAAAGACGTGTAGAAAATTGGAAATGAATAGGTTATCATTTGTTTTAGCATCAATTCAGAATTAGATGGTACTGGACATGTTTTACTTTTGAAGGGAGTTTTTATAAACTTTTTTATATATCTATGTAACTTGCCATTAATCTTAATGTACTACTAAATATCCAAAGATATACTTAGAACGAATTACAGTGGAGATAATAATTTCTATAAAAAATTTTAAAATGAGATTTATTTTTTTGTAACATTTGAAGTATAATGATCTAACTACTTTATGGTGAGTGGTTGTAAAATCTGACAGTCGTAAGTTGAGCTTTAAGCATTACAATAATTTTGTTGGATATTTTATTGGATAAAGAGCCAACTTCAGTAAATTTTTTAAAATAAAATTATATTATTTTAATTTAATAATCTGATTCTGTATTGTTTAAAATTAGTTATGAATTTTTTACGGTATTGAAACCAGGTATACCTATTTTTCTGTAGTATAAATCCGCTATGCCATGCATTTCTATTATACATATCTTTCTTTCATGGATATTGATTATCAAACGAGCTGAATATCTGGTTTCTCTATTACTTTAGCTATCGTTAAATATTATCTAAAGAGAATAAACTAACTGTGTGTACTTGCAGTTTCATTTAGTATTTTAATTATGTGTAATTTGACTGACGCTTCTAAATTAATTAAACCGCTCTTTGTGTCATCGAATTGCTCTTCTGTTTCTCCATGCTCTTGCTTTAATGTCTTAAGATATTGAAAAGCCTTTATACCAATAGCTATCTAGTTAACTACCTGGTTATAAGACATTATAAATTAATTATATTTACTAGTTAATCCATTTTGTATACGTTATGAAACGTATCACGTATTTTTTTAAATTTTATTCGATGCATAGATATCGAACTTTAATTTCTTTTAAATTGCGTACTCTACATTTTTCTAACAATATAATTTTCAGTTTAATATGATGTGATTAATTATATTTCAGAGCTGATTCACTCGGTACTTCGTTCGTAAGGTTTAGTTTTTTTTTTTTTAGTAAACGTAATTTATCTTACTTGGATTTTTTAAAGAACTTAATCATATATGTTTTCACCATTATATAATTAAAATCTTATATTCTTATAAAGATACATCTGTAATTTATTCAACGGAAGTTAATAATTACGACGAGCATAAGGTTGATGTATGTAAAATAATTACGTACCACACAACATAAAAAAAAAACTTTGTAAGGGAAATTTTCAAGTGAAAAATTTAGTTAAATATTGTGAATAAAAAAAATTCGTTAAGCAGATCAGGAGAAAAATAAATGGATATATAGAGTGGTAAAAGTATGAAAACGGCTCCATTTTTCAAAATTGAGGGATACTAGAAGGTAAAAAGAAGTTCGTATCTTCATAGTTACAAAAGTAGTACTGCGTGGTGTGTTTGAAATTTTTATTCGCTATTTTAAATCCGCCATATTGAATAAAACTCTTGTTTATAAATAAGATAATGAACGTGTAATACATGATTTTAATGAAAATTTTTTGGAGAAAAACGATGGCGAAAATCGTTTCTCGATAATACCTTCATTTTTGAGTTCTAAGCAATCAGGGTTCCAATACGGAAAAATCGCTGTAATAATAAAACTAGGTAAAACGCTCCATAATAAATTTTTTTGTTTCATATTACCATCAGAATTGCATCCAGTAACAAATTTTATACAATTAATGCCTGAAGCACTAATAATAACAGCCTTCACAATAATGAACACTAATAATAATAATATATAATAAGTATTTGCAACACTACGACAAATTAATTGGCTTGGTCAACTGACTATTTACTTTAATTATAACAATATTTAATTTTAAAATTTTGTTAAAGTTTTTGGTTCTAAATAGTTAACAAGATTTTGAAAAATTAAACAGTTTTAATAATTTTGAAAATTTAAAACCGTGAAAAAATTTAGAGTTGTAAATCAGAATTTATTTTACAAAAATGCAATTTATATTACGTTAAAATAATGCAAGTTATTAATTTTCATTTACTTTGAAAATGATTAATTATTGTGTATTATTATTTATTATTGGAAAGGCTGTTATTATTTGTGTTTGATCCATTAATTTCAACATTAAACCTGTAAAGTTTGTTAGTGGATCTATTTCTGAAGGAAATGAAATAAAAAAAGTTACTATGAAGCGTTTTACCTTTTATTCCTACTGCGATTTTTCTGTTTTTAAAAATATGTTAACTTATGACTTGAAAACGAAGTCATTTATCGAGAAATAGTTTTCGTAAAATTTTATGTTAAAATTATATATCACATGTCCATCTTCCTATTTAAAAAAAAAGTTGATTCAATATGGCGGAAAAAATTTAAAACACCATGTAGTAGTAATTTTGTAACTATGGAGATCCGTACTGGTTTTTATCTCCTAGTGTTCCTCAATTTTGAAATATGAAGACGTTTCCGTACTTTTATTTTACTCTTTGTGTAAAAGAGGTATTGGGGTGAAAAACACTGAAAATGGTGAAATTCTTAAAGCAATGGTTGATTCAGTCGGAAGGAAGGGACATGTTTTGGGAAGGTAAAACAACATTTCTATTTTTCATTTTATTTTTACGTTATACTTCCTAAAAATAACATATATTAGGTAGATTTCATAAGAAAGCTACCTTTGTAATTGGTACCATGATTCAACTTCCGGAAAATTTCGACATTTCTTTGCATTTCACATCCCCAGACTCCGCACCACCGTCAGTTCAAAAATGTATATATATATATTAACTTTCTTGTGGATACGATAACTGCCGTAATTTTGCGGCAATCACTTTCAAATTTATACATAAAATATATCGACCCAAAATCTCGGTCGAGTTCGTTAATGAGAAAAATTGGACCATGGGGGTGGAAATGGGGAGGGGCCTTTACGAAAAGCCAAAATACCGCTTTAACTTTCTTATTAAGTAAAATATCGAATTCGTTTAAAGCTCCTACTATTCTTTAGATAAGGGCCTAAAACATATCTAAGTAATGTTTTCTGATATCATCAACCATTCGACCAGGGGGTTGAAAAAATGGGGTTTCGAAGACAAAAACAATTATACATTCCTTAATAGACACAGTATCGAATCGGTTAAATTGATCATTAATCCTTTAAACATTACCTAACCGTTTGACTGAAACAATTTTTCATATGACCAATCCTTACGGCGAGGGATGACCAAAATATTGAAATATTGCTAGAAGTGTAAGAAGATGGGGCTTGTCGTATTTTAAACTTTTGTTACTTTTTGAAACTTTTTTCACATGCAACCATTGTCATATTGAGTAAATTTGAAGTTTTTCTTAATTTTAAGGTGGAAATCTTTTTAATCCCCACTTAGAACGGGTGAAATCTACCTCCGCCTTCCTGTGTGCTGAAAGGGATTTTTTTTTTTTATACATAAAGTGATTTTATAAAAAGTCTTTATAGCAAAAAATCATAAATCTCGTTGGTATTAATAATTAAAAATTTTAATTTTTTTTATCAATTTATGTTAATTAATTAGTAACAATAAAATAATTTTTTTTTATTAATATTTTTTTATGGAAAGGAAAAACAGTAATTTTAAAAAATTCTGAATTTTTTAATCGCGTTACAATCGCAAAGGTATAATAAAAGTTTTAAGTAAAAGAATTATTCATTTTAAAAAAGAAAATCACTTTTAATGATTCAATTAAAATAGATTTTAAAAGAGTAGTAATTTTTTATGTTGATAATTTTATAACGGGATAACTAATAATTTTTTACTTTAAATTAATATGATTAAATTATAAATTCTCATCGAATATCATTAATTTAATATTGAATTAAATTTAAGCGTGATGATTTCATATATTAGTTTTAATTTTTATGAACAATAATTTGAATTAAAATAAAAATTAATTATTTAGATAAATGTTCTGGTGAATTATAATTTTCAGTAAGGCCTATTTCATATTTTTTTCTTTTTTTTCTGAGTTTAATTTTACCATTTTAGACATAACCAGGCGGCCTAAGTAATAAGAAAAAGTTTAAAATACAAATAAATTAATTTGAAATGAATGTTTGAGATGAAGTGTTGATTTTTATTTTATGCTTCTATTTTTTTTTTTTTTTTTTTTGTCGGATTTTTTTAACTAATCTTAAAATGGAAATGTTTGAAATAACGTGTAACAGGCTCTCTGCGTACCGTTATGTGTCCTTCCTTTTTTTTTATAAAGAATATTTAACGGATCGTTGTTTGCATATGGTGCAAAAAGGATTTGCATATATGGATATTTAGCTTTAGTTGTCAACAGTTCCTCAAATAAATTTTAATTAGCGTAATAATTTGGTGGTTTTAATTATAGATTTAAAAATCTCTGTATAATAAAATAGTAATTTACTTGGATATTTTTTGTTGTTCAATTTTACAGAAATTTAATTTAATCTACTTTTATTTCCCTGGTTCTCTCTCGGTTATTTTTTCCCATCTCAAGCGATGGAGTAGATTCATTTATAATACAGTTTAATGTGTTGTGCATGTACTCAATTATTTGTTATTATATTCCATACTAGAGACGTTGAAAAGATGCTAATTTTAATTAATTCTTTCTTCTATACAATGAAGTTTTAAAACAAGAAGCAATTTCTTTATAAATAACGGCGTAGTTTGCCGGAAGGTTTTAATATATTTATTCCAGCAATGATGTTATACCAGTCGCTAAGTTCGTCCTTTCTTAACCGGTTTTTATGTAAATTAGTTATTTTCAGAATTGAGAATAATTGATTGTTGTTCCCTTTCAGTAAAATATCTGTTTCTATCGCATTATTTTTATAATGGTTTTTTTATTCGTTGTAATTTCGATTTTAGTTTTACATATTCGTTCTTAGATTGGATCTGATGGTTTCATTGCGTTATAGTTGATATCTTAATCAAATACACCTTATTATTATTATAAGTAAAATTGATTTTTTATATATTTTGAGAATATATATAATTAACTTTTCCTCTTTTGCGTTAATTTTTTTTATGTCGTATAAAACTTAATTTATAAAACAATTAAAGTTAGTTTTTTGTAAAGTACAGTAAAAAAGGAGGAGTTATCAATTTGCTTGTATTTAGTTTTAGTTTTTTTTTTGTCATCAGTCATTTGACTGGTTTGATGCAGCTCTCCAAGATTCCCTATCTAGTGCTAGTCGTTTCATTTCAGTATACCCTCTACATCCTACATCCCTAACAATTTGTTTTACATATTCCAAACGTGGCCTGCCTACACAATTTTTCCCTTCTACCTGTCCTTCCAATATTAAAGCGACTATTCCAGGATGCCTTAGTATGTGGCCTATAAGTCTGTCTCTTCTTTTAACTATATTTTTCCAAATGCTTCTTTCTTCATCTATTTGCCGCAATACCTCTTCATTTGTCACTTTATCCACCCATCTGATTTTGAACATTCTCCTATAGCACCACATTTCAAAAGCTTCTAATCTTTTCTTCTCAGATACTCCGATCGTCCAAGTTTCACTTCCATATAAAGCGACACTCCAAACATACACTTTCAAAAATATTTTCCTGACATTTAAATTAATTTTTGATGTAAACAAATTATATTTCTTACTGAAGGCTCGTTTAGCTTGTGCTATTCGGCATTTTATATCGCTCCTGCTTCGTCCATCTTTAGTAATTCTACTTCCCAAATAACAAAATTCTTCTACCTCCATAATCTTTTCTCCTCCTATTTTCACATTCAGTGGTCCATCTTTGTTATTTCTACTACATTTCATTACTTTTTTTTGTTCTTGTTTATTTTCATGCGATAGTTCTTGCTCAGGACTTCATCTATGCCGTTCATTGTTTCTTCTAAATCCTTTTTACTCTCGGCTAGAATTACTATATCATCAGCAAATCGTAGCATCTTTATTTTTTCACCTTGTACTGTTACTCCGAATCTAAATTGTTCTTTAACATCATTAACTGCTAGTTCCATGTAAAGATTAAAAAGTAACGGAGATAGGGAACATCCTTGTCGGACTCCCTTTCTTATTACGGCTTCTTTCTTATGTTCTTCAATTGTTACTGTTGCTGTTTGGTTCCTGTACATGTTAGCAGTTGTTCTTCTATCTCTGTATTTGAACCCTAATTTTTTTAAAATGCTGAACATTTTATTCCAGTCTACGTTATCGAATGCCTTTTCTAGGTCTATAAACGCCAAGTATGTTGGTTTGTTTTTTTTAATCTTCCTTCTACTATTAATCTGAGGCCTAAAATTGCTTCCCTTGTCCCTATACTTTTCCTGAAACCAAATTGGTCTTCTCCTAACACTTCCTCCACTCTCCTCTCAATTCTTTTGTATAGAATTCTGGTTAAGATTTTTGATGCATGACTAGTTAAACTAATTGTTCTGTATTCTTCACATTTATCTGCCCCTGCTTTCTTTGGTATCATTACTATAACACTTTTTTTGAAGTCTGACGGAAATTCCCCTTTTTCATAAATATTACACACCAGTATGTATAATCTATCAATCGCTTCCTCACCTGCACTGCGCAGTAATTCTACAGGTATTCCGTCTATTACAGGAGCCTTTCTGCCATTTAAATCTTTTAATGCTCTCTTAAATTCTGATCTTAGTATTGTTTCTCCCATTTCATCTTCCTCAACTTCCTCTTTTTCCTCTATAACACCATTTTCTAATTTATTTCCTCCGTATAACTCTTCAATATATTCCACCCATCTATCGACTTTACCTTTCGTATTATATATTGGTGTACCATCTTTGTTTAACACATTATTAGATTTTAATTTATGTACCCCAAAATTTTCCTTAACTTTCCTGTATGCTCCGTCTATTTTATCAATGTTCATTTCTCTTTCCACTTCTGAACACTTTTCTTTAATCCACTCTTCTTTCGCCAGTTTGCACTTCCTGTTTATAGCATTTCTTAATTGCCGATAGTTCCTTTTACTTTCTTCATCACTATCATTCTTATATTTTCTACGTTCAACCATCAGCTGCAATATATCGTCTGAAACCCAAGGTTTTCTACCAGTTCTCTTTATTCCGCCTAAGTTTGCTTCTGCTGATTTAAGAATTTCCTTTTTAACATTCTCCCATTCTTCTTCTACATTTTTCTACCTTATCTTTTTTACTCAGACCTCTTGCGATGTCCTCCTCAAAAATCTTCTTTACCTCCTCTTCCTCAAGCTTCTCTAAATTCCACCGATTCATCTGACACCTTTTCTTCAGGTTTTTAAACCCCAATCTACATTTCAAAATCACCAAATTGTGGTCGCTATCAATGTCTGCTCCAGGGTAAGTTTTGCAGTCAACGAGTTGATTTCTAAATCTTTGCTTAACCATGATATAATCTATCTGATACCTTGCAGTATCGCCTGGCTTTTTCCAAGTGTATATTCTTCTATTATGATTTTTAAATTGGGTGTTGGCAATTACTAAATTATACTTCGTGCAAAACTCTATAAGTCGGTCTCCTCTTTCATTCCTTTTGCCCAGCCCGTATTCACCCACTATATTTCCTTCCTTGCCTTTTCCAATGCTTGCATTCCAATCTCCAACTATTATTAAATTTTCATCTCCTTTTACGTGTTTAATTGCTTCATCAATCTCTTCGTTTAGTTTTATTAGAGATATATAAATACCAGTTTTTTAGGATTCGAAAATTAACAAGTTCTTGAATATTCAAATACCAAAATCTTTCTTCTTAGTTACGTATTTTTAATTAAAATTTCTATTATTACGGGACTGCCCAAAAAGGAGTGTAATGTACCCTTTAGCTGGTATGTATGTATATTTGTTTATTTGTTCCACCGTAGCAGTGGCTGAACCGATTTAGATGTATGACCCCGCGTTGCCATCCTTACGTTACCGGTCCACATGTTACGGTGTATAATAATGTATGTATATATATATGTACGTATAAATAAATTTAAAATTTTGAAAAAGAAAATATACTATATAAAAAAAATACTGTATACAAAATTGTCACCCCACTCTCTTCAATTATATATGTAATTAACCTATATTAAATAGCAGTGTTTTTTGGCAGTCATGTTCTTTAAGTTTTAATATTTATCTCTTGTTATATGTTTATTTAAAATCTCTTATTTCAGATCAGTACAATTTTTAAAACAATATAATTGTTTTATGATAAAGGAAATAAAACGCATTTAAAGAAATATTTATTTTTTTTTAATTTCAATTTGATTTTTTAAGTATATAATATCACTTTTAATCTGATAAAGATAATTGATATGTATTCTAAATTTAATTAATTTATTATTGTTTCTTGAGAACTGATGTTTTTTATTACTCTTCATTTTTTTAATGTCTGACATGAGATGCTTGTTTCGTGAGAAACGTTTTCAGTTTTCAGAACTGATTTAAGTCGCCTCAGTTTTTTTTACATACATCTTTCATAAATATACATTTTTGTATACATACATATTAACTTAATTTGGATTTTTATTTTAAAAAACAAGGATTCTAACACATTCAGGATCTAGTTTACTTCTTTTCTTTTCAAAAATTAAATTACAAGTGCTGAAAATTCGTTCTGAATTAACAGTTGTAGTTACATAATTAATTATTTTAAAAATAATTCTCAGTTCTTTACGAACTCTTTTACATCAAAATCTCGAATATTAATATTTTCAAATACAATTTACCCATTACTTATTTTAATGTTTATTCAACTATCTCATACTTTGTATATTAGATTCAAAGATTTTGATGGTTCTTTCTTATTTTTAGTAGAGAAATTCCTTTGGTGTAAAGTCTCTTTCTTCTGGAAAGTTCCTAAATAGAAAGTTGCTGATAACTTACATGAAAGACTAAATGATATAGCCTAATATAATTTTTGTATACAAAATATTTTCAAACAAACCTTACTTACTTTTTAAAAAAGTTGTTAGAAAATAATGTTAAAATAATTATCCCCCGCCCACAGTTTCCAAGTGGACCACTTAGCTAACTATTAATCGTCAGTCATTAAGTCGTTTCTTCCAAATTGATTTTCCTTTTCCTTACAGACAGCATTTTTGTAAGTATACCTTTATCTTCAATACAACTAGACCGCAAAAACTTAAAATAAAATAACCGTTAGAAATATATAACTTGATGATTTCTTTTAAATATTAAAAAATGAATAATATTAATTAATTTTAATTCAGCCCATTATTCCAATTCTTCATCAGTTTCTTTTTTTTTTTAAATTGACGTCAAATTAACCAGTAGAAAATTTTTTTGATATTTTTTTTAATTTGATATCGACTTCAAAAATTCAACATTTTTAAAGGTTTATATTTTACTTTTTAGTAAATTTTTTAAATTCGTTTTAATAATAAATTATATACGTTATTTTATATAAATTAATTTAAAAAAAAGATATTAACGAAAGAATATTGTCAATAAAAATAAAATTGAAAATCATAAGAATAAATAATAAAAGTAAAAATTAATGCCACTATTGAAAAGCGAACCATTGCTGGTGGTAAAGCTTTAACCATTTTTTATTTCAAAATCTTAATAATTAAAATTAAATAGTTTTAAACATATTTCTTACATAAATTAAACTGGTTTAATTTTTATTAAAACGTTCTCTGTTTAGCCTCCGGAATGACCGTAAGGTATTAATTCAGAGAATGAATGAGGATGATATGTATGAATATAAATGAAGTGTAATCTTTTATATTCTCAGTCGATCATTCCTGAGTTGTGTGGTTAGTTGAAACCCAACCACCAAAGAACACCGGTATCCACGATCTAGTATTCAAATCCGTATAAAAGTAACTGCCTTTACTAGGATTTGAACCTTAGAACTCTCGACTTCGAAATCAGTTGATTTACGACGACGAGTTCACCACTATACCAACCCGGTGGGTTTTTGTTAAAAAAAGATTAACAAAAATGTTATATATATATGTATGTATATATACACACACGTTACCAGAATAAGAAAAATTCTAGCTTTTTGAATCGAAAGTTGTGATTTTAATCGATACCTATGAGTCATTAATTACAGTTTATATATAATGGTGTTAACATTTTATAAGATAAGGTAATGCTCTATTATTTTATCAATTAACTGAATATTTTATAACATACTTTTTTTAAACAACAAATTCGAAAATTAATTTAACATCAATTTTTTTAATCTTAAAATATTAATTTTATAACCCAGTCTTTCTTATATTTTTCTTATCAGTCTTCAGTCTTTTTCTTGTAGCCGTAATATATGTAAAACACCTGAGGCGAGAGACACTACTGACTGTGATTTTTCTCATAGTAAAGATGTTCATTATAAGCTAGTCCCTGTTTTCAAAAAACTGTTGGTGCCATTCGTAGAGCTGAACATATCCTGCATTTCAAATGGGTTTGACATAACGATGTCTAACAGTACGTTTGCTCAGCTGAGGAAAGCCGCGGGAAATATTGTACTCCTAATTTTTTTTTTATAAGCTTAACATGAGATGTTTGTTATCATGATAATAGTTGGTCAATTTTTGGAACTGATTTATGTCAGTTTTTTCTACAAATTGATATCTTCATGAACATACATTTTTATGTACATACATGTTAACCTAAACAAAAATAATTTTATTTTTACTTACTTACTTGTACGGAGTAAAGAAGGAAGTATTGTGATCGCGAAAAATGTCAGATTTCTACGGAAATATCCATTTTGACTTTCCTGAATCCATTTTGATTAGTTTCGGCGTGACGTCTGTACGTACATAATGTTGAAATTTTGGATTTAGGACTGCTGTAACATCTAGTTGTGCACCTCCCTTTTGATTGCAATCAATTGAAGCAAAATTCCCCAAAAAAGCCCAAAATCCAAATTTTTTGGATTAACTACAGTAATAAGCCCTCATTTAAAGCTTTTCAACGGAATGGTACTTATTTTCATTGGTTCCAGAGTTATAGCCAAATAAAACTTTAACTAACGAAATAATTGGATCTTACAAGGGGAAGGCACATCGGTTCAAATCCGACTTCATCTCCTTTTTTTAAAAATCTATTGATTTATTAATAATTAAAAGCATCTGATTGTAAAAAGATTTTTACAATAAATAATAAAAATTAAAAAAATATCAGAAGTTATTAATAAATAAAATTTTATCTACATTTCATTTTTAAAAAAAGTGTATTTGTAATTTGATAGGCGTACAAGGAAGTTATGTGGTGTCCACATCAGATTTTTTTTTTTTATTTTTCTTTATGCAGTTACCTCAAGTCGTTAGCCTAGTAGCTGTTCAGCAGCAGTTGTTTTCTGTAGTTAAGATCTAATCCTGTGTGGTACTATTAATTGTACCTCAGGGTCTAAATACATCAGTGATTTGGTTGTCTGTAATGTTCAAATCGATATTAAGATAATTGTATCTATACTGAATTCACTAATTATTTTCAAAACTTTAATATGCGCCAATCGGGGTTTTATTATACTAGTATATTGTTGGATTAGCTGAGTAAAAGTTTATATGAAATTAATAACCTTTCACTGTGTGCTAAATTCCTACCAACAATCAGCCAGAATTATTTTTAGTCTACTTTACACTTTAAATAATTTACTAGTGGGATTATCAATATGAATTGTAGTTTTCTAATTGTGAGTAAATTTTAAGTGATAAAAACTAGATTTTTATGGTTAAAATTTATCCATGTCATTTAAAAGCCCCCCTATCAGAAATTACATTTTTTCGTAATTACCATTAATGAAAAGTTATAGAAATGCTAAACCCTATATTTAAAAGTTTTTGTTGCAATTATCCTTGATCGTACAGGTGAACCAAATAAAACCGGCCCCAAGAAATAAGAATTTAAAAATAAAATTGAAAAGCAAGAAGTAATATTAAATTACTAACATTTATTGATTTTCGATTGCATCTTTTGAAAAAATAAATGTTTTCAATGTTACAAAGACATTTTAAAGTATATTCAAAATGCTCACAACCGGCCACTATACAGAACGCGGTGAATCATGTTCAGAAAGGTTTTCTACAATTCTCAAGTTGGAGTCCCGGCAATCTCTTGTTGACGAGATAATATCCACCTTGGTTAGGATAATGTAATGTATTTACCGCTGGTTCAAATAATAAATAAATGTAGACATTTATTACTTCGTAATTAGATATGATCCTTTAATATTTGAATGAATAATACAAGATTATGTATAAGTGTATATAAAGCTTTTAATGATTCCATAATTGATACATTGTTATAAATTATATATTATATTTTGTACTTTGAGTCCATGAAGATTGATAGAAGAAGACTGGAAAAAGACTCCCTGAATGTAGTGCACGAAGCCGGCTTATATAGTATGTACGAAGCCGTTGAATCGTCAGGAGGCGAATGCATCCGAAAGGAGCTGTGTTCAGCCGACAGTAGCAGAGTGTGAACTGATAGAAACACCTTTAAATTTTAAAGTCCTTAAGTAAATTTTTAATAACATGCACTAAATCTGAACACTTGTCGAATGATGTCTTTTAACTCTTCAACGTCCGTGGGTTGTTCTTGTTGACTATCCCTTTCAGATAGACCCAGAGGTAAAAATTGCACGGTGATAAGTCTGTAGATCGGGGTGGCCACAAGTCCTTACTGATAGTTCTATCCTTCGTGAAATCTCAGTGGATTCGAGTGAGAGATTGATCAGAAGTATGGCATATGTCGCTCCGTCTTGTTGGAAGTATCTATCAGAAAGTTTTTCTGGAGTCAAGTTATGCGTAAATTCTTCGTACAGTTGTAAATGTACATCGGTATTAACAGTCTCCTCAAAGAATATTGGTCCGATGATCCGGCTTCCAGAAATTACATACAAGCAACAATTTTTAAATCGTGGATTGATTTCTGATGGGTTTTGTGTAGTACAGTGCCGCGTATTCTGAGGATTAACGTAGCTTGATAAATGGAACCATGCTTCATCTCTTGAAATGAAGGGAAAAGGATTAAGGAATTCTTCGCTAATAGTCTGTAAGAGGCACTGGCAGTAAATTTACTCGTTTATCCTTATCGCGTTGTTTTAATTCAAGCACAACACTCACATGATAGGCTTCAATCTGTAAACCGTGAAGTATACGCCAACACGATGTTCGAGAAACTCCTGTTTGTTGAGATAATCGTTGATTTGTGAGGACACCTTCCAGTACGATTCACTATATTAGTGACAACTTCCGTAGTTCGAACAGTCAGTTGTTTCACTCTCTTCGCATTGGTAACAGAGCCGGGTTATTCGCCACTTTTTAACTAAATCTTGAATTGTTGATTTTCCAGGAACATTACTTCTAGGATACGTCCCTTGAAACCTTTCACGAACCAAATTTATTGAAGTTGGGCGAACATATTACTCCACGATGAAAATACACTGCTCAACTGAATACACCATAATGCACGAATACTGCAGAGACTCACTGAACGGGAGGGGAAGGTTGAAGGCTTATGATTGACTCGGTGACCTTCAATTAATACGCTTCCGCGACTAACATATCATCTTCTGGCACAGCATGTGTCATAAGATATTGTCTCAGACGGCTGAAGCCGGTTTTATATGGCCCAACCGTTATTTTCAATAAAAATCATTTTCTATAATATAACTATTTTAGAGCGATTACTAGTAAAAATGTAATTTGACTTCGGAGGGCCTGATTCGACGATTCTATTAATTTTTGAGATTTCAAAAATTTTCCTTTGTATAAAAGTACATTATTGTTTATAATTGTAGTAATGCCCCATTGCTTATTTGAAGTGAAATGTTAGAAATTAGTGGTGTAAGTGCATTCGGTATGTAACTTCATTAAAGTTAATCTAATCTACAAACACGCGTATTAATATTACTAATAATTGTTACAGTAAATGCAAGAACAACGCCCTCTTATGTTAGAGAAATTAAGCCGACAGTAGTCACATAGCCATATATTTAACAGATCTCCTGTTTTTAATGACCCATAACCTACGGGCAACTTTAGTAGCAAACAACTTCTGATTGCTTCTAATCAGTCTTATCCGATCGCTTTATTTACTTTATTTAAATAGTAAAAGCTGTTTTTGTGTGTTTTTTTTTTTGTATTTATAAATTATATAGTTTTATAATTCAGTAGCCGGAGAAAGTTTATTGTAGTGTTATATTAAAAAAATACACATGTTAGATTTTATGTAATTAAATAATGTAGACCCTAAGGTTATAAAAATGTCCAATTTATTTTTAAAATTTCAGTTTTTGCGTAGTTTCTACTATTTTTAAATTGTCGTGGATCATTGGACGATTTAGTTTAAATCAACGGAGAAAGTTAAAATAGAACTCTTCCCAAGATAAGCGTTATTTTCTAACAAATTTGTTCTTTCAACAAAGTTAATTTAGTATATCTTACGAAACTTAAGTATCTAAAGATATTTTTTAAACAGTAATTATTTATAAATAGGTCGACAGTCATGTAAAATTTGTTAATAATAAAGTCAGGACGTTTTCTGTTAAGTTGTAGGCATTCTTTATAGTATTTTGTTAATTGTTGTACAAAATTTATTTAATGGTAGCGTCTCAGCCTTTCATCAGGAGGTCCCGGGTTCGAATCCATGGCATTTTTCACTTTCTACAAAATTTATGTAACATTCATCTAGTAACTGTAACAGGGTGCAAGCCTGTTGTTACTATGCTAATAAATTAATAATTATAGAAAAGGTAAATGTTTTTAAAAAACCTGTTTAGCCACATTCGTACATGTTTTTCCTTCATTCATACATTACGTGGAAATTCTGGGATTTTTTTTTAACCTCTGGGACCACCGTTAGATATTGCTTCAGAGGTTGAGATAAATGACAATTATTGTAGCGTGTGTAATAGCCATGCCTGACCAGGATTCGAACCCGGGACCTCCGGATGAAAGGTCGAGACGCTACCACTGGCGCCAAGGAGGCTGGCATATCTATTATATTGCTTACACGTTATCGACGGGAATTTTATGTGAAACTAATTTGTCCGTTCATCGAATTTCGGGAAAGTTATTTAAGCTTTCTACTCGTATGTTGAGTACTGTTTACCGTTCTTAGCTTCATTCTTTTACTATACGTTGACGTATTTCGGTATACCTCCATTTTCAAAACTTATTGTACTGGTACTTTTGAATTTCTATCAGTCTTTATATAACGTTTAGTCAACGCACCTCCCTTTATTTGACGTCGTGTATTATGTGTCCTTCTTCTTGTTTATTTGTAATTAAGAAATATAATTATTATCTTTTAATTATATTTATCTATTTCCTGTTTTCTTAGTAAATTGAGGTTTTTGAAAAGGACATATGCTTGATTGTGTTGATATGATGAATGTTCATCTATGATCGTTTTATTGTTACTTTTTAATTCCAAGATTTCTAAGTTTTCTTAAATGTTCATTCTTCTTCCTTTAATATAATGTGAATTAATGTCATTGATTTTTCCGTTTTCATTGGGGTATGCTCTTCTTTTATTAAATGCGATGCATAATTACATTTTTTTTTAAATTTTTTAAAATATCTCATGTGTTTTCTATATTTTTATTTTTATTTTCTTCTCATTTGTCCAATGTATGTTGCATTGCATTTAAATTTTATCTTGTATATCCCATTACTATTATAAATATCCTTTTTCTTCTATATTACTATTAAAAATCCTTTATAGTGAATTATTTGAATTTGTAACCATTTTTATATTATATTTACTAAAGAATTGTTTAATTGGGTAAATTTATTTTTCCGTAAATGTTAGTTTATTTCATTTAAAGGTTTTTTATCGTTTGTTGTTTCAATTAAGCCTACATTTCTTTTATTTCTATTTTTATTCATTTTCTGATCACTTCTTTTTCTAAGAAAGGTAAACAGTATTCAACATAGAAATGATGACGATCTTAGCAGAAAATATATTAATAATTATTATCTTAGTAACAACAAATTATATAAGGCATTCTTTATTTCATTTTAATTAATTGAGCAAGGGAGGTCCTGTTTTAATTCGATCTTTTTGCTATTTCTGTATAAAATGTGCACCACCAAAAGTGATTTTCTAATTTTTATTTAATTGTGCAGTAAATTAAGTTTTGCTCGTTTATTACCAGTATTATATATTTATGTATTGAGTATAGTTGAAAAAAATAAAAAAGTGTAAAAGTAAAATAACAAAAAAAATCAAAATAATAAAATCCTGATAAGGGTGAAATGGAAGTATCTCTTCTACAATCATTTGTCAGTGACATCCATGTTGCTTGATATTACCAACCTTATTGCATATATTCAGATTATTTTTTGTACTGGTTTCACCTTTCATAGATAATTTATTTTTGTGCATTATTTAATTTTATTAATTAATTTAGATTAAAATTATTATTTTTTTAATTAATAATTTAAGTTCTTCTATCTTTTAAAGGTGACTTATTCATAGTTTTCAAAAGTTTTACCATCTACTGTCTAAAAGTCAAAACAATTATGAAATTTTGAATTCATTATATAAAGGCCGCGTAGTTATTCATAAAAGAGATAAATTTCTTATCAAGAAGGCCATATTCTTATCTGAAAGCCGGCGCGTTTGAATGCAGCTCTATTCAGTTAAGTGATGACAAAGGCCAACTTAATTTAGTTTGTTGTAGTTATGAATTGACTTGCTTAAACGAATACCAGGATGAACTTATTAAATTGAATAGTATATTTTGATTGGCTTTGTGAATAAATCTTAATATCCATTACAGATATTTGTCCTCCTTTCTTTATTGTTTATTACTTTTTATTGTTTGCTGTGGTACATTTATTAAAATGTATATAACTGATAAATTATTAAATTTATTAATGAAATGGCCTTTATCCTTTTGAATTTGGTGATTATTAAAAAGGCGTGTGCATTTAGTTGCTTGAAATAATTATTATTATTAATAAATTTTAATAATTTTGTGTACGTACATTCATTTTAATCAGTAATACATTTAAAAGAAAATTTTGTAAAAGTTTTTTCTCGATCAAGTAAATAATATTTCACGAAATCATCAGCATATTATTGACACTTTTAAACCTATATTAATTTTTGGTGTAAGATTAAGTTCTCTGGAATATTTTTTTCCTGTATAAAAGATTTTGACTAGTTGCTCTTTTAATATAACTGTACGCTATTACTGTAATGCTCCTCATGTCACATTTTTTAATTGAAAGTCAAATTTGTTTTTCTTTTTAATATATTACCTTATTTACACTGACATCTTACATTACATTTACACTTACATGCAGCTATGTCCGGCCTTGGAAGGCGGTAGCAGTAATTGCGTTTTGCCTATACACAGATCCAGAACTGGCAGTAGCTGGAAAACTGGTTTGATTTAAAAAAAAAAAAAAATATATATATATATATATATACGTATTTTAGCCTAATTATGAACTAATTAAAATTGAGAAAGAATATAATAAATTTTTTCATTCTACATGAATTTAATTTAAATGATTGCAATTTTTTGGCTGAATTGGGTTGTATAATATTTAGATATTTATGTTTTGTACATAATACGCTTTTATATTATTTATTAATTATAAAAAATGCATCAAATTAGCTAAATTATTATCGAAACATTCGTTTACTCATACCACAAGAATTACTGGACCAATTTTAATGAAATTTCAAGTAAATTTTTTGTTATTGTTATTTATCCTGAAGGTTATAGTCAAACTATTGCGAAAAATATCATATTGTATTATTGGTTGTATTAATATATATTTATGAAGCTTCTGAATGTTTTTTTAATTTTGTTTTTTTGTAAATAGGTTGACATAATCTTTTAAATATTTTGAATTACAATTTGCAATTTCTTTTTGTGGAGTTTTTTTTAGGTGCTTCATACTATATGTTACATTTTTTAATCTATCTTTCGAAAAAATGAAGGAAGATCGAAATCTTTTTTATACAAGGACAAATTTTTTGTGTTACACAACACACACACATATATATATATTGCGTTTTAAGTTCATTCACTAAGCAGTTTTTAATTGTAAAAGATTATTCTCTACCATTTAAATTAATATAGTTTTTTTTTGTTTTTTCTTTAATCCGTCATTCATTAATTATATTAAATTTAATTAATTTATATAATCTTAATCAAACGCATAATTTTTTTTGTTTATAGAATTATTTTACGTAAATATATTATTAACATTAAATTTTTTATTTTTCTGTTTTAAATTTTAATGATTAAATTTAATAAACGTCTTTTAACGGAAACGTTAATTAAGAATTTGAGTTACTAACTATAATGGCTTCGTTATATTACTAGTTTATTTCGTAATAAACTAGTTTCAATCGTTGTCTATATTGGGTTATAGTTGACCGTCTTTCAAAGAAGATAAACCTTCTTTGGTTCCATAGTTTCTAATTCTTTATTCATCATATTTACAGTAAGTTTCAAGACGTGTTCACAATTTTTAACTGTGTAAATTTATAATAAATTGCGCTTTTCGATGATATAAACAAATTTTTACATTTTAACTCGTGAATTTTATTTTCATGTAAAGAAAAGTTGAGTTGTAAAGAAAAGGTGATTTTTTTTTTAGCTATTTATTTTTTATTTTTTTAACATTTATTCGCCAAGAGGATTGTGACCATAAGTAAAATTGATTGGGTAAGAGTAACGTATCAGGAGATATCCAAAGATAGTTCACCCCTAATACAATATTAATAGTACGCATCGCATGTCTTGACACAAAATAAGTAGTTAACAAGAAAAAAATAACAGATAACAAATAATAAAGGCAGATAGATAACAAAATCACAAAATATAAAATCACCTGAGTAAAGTCACAGATATAATTGACACAAAACATAAAGTCACCGAATTTTCAGCAGGACATTAGACCGCGGACTCAAGAGTCAACCACCAGCTTAATCATATGTAAAATTCCAGTATAGATTCTTAATGTTTAAAGTGTCTTTGACATAATAACCACTGTGTCATCCCGCGGGTCACGCACTCCAATGATCATTCATACTGTTAAAGATCAGAGAAGTCCAGTACATGTAGCCTCCTTAATCGTCTTACTTCCTCACCGTTGTCAAGTAGATCCAGCGCCAGATAATTCACATATTTGTCCAGCTCAGATATGCAGTCCCTACTGGTCCTCCGTATCTCCTTAAGAACACTTGGTACACCAAGTTGTTTTATTCTGTAATTCATTTTATTTTGTTAATTTGGTTCGTTTCATTTTTTTGGTATTAACGTGCATCTACTATGAGATGCACCATGGAGCATCTTGTTTTGAAACCGTTGGATGATTTCAACACTACTATGACAAGCAGTCCCCTGTACTTGTGCACCGTACCGCAGTACTGGTTTCAGGTAAACCTTATGCAGCAACAATGTATTCTTCAAGGACAATTGAGAACGTCTACAAAGAAAGAAGCCATTTCTGCAAATATAATGACATACAGCATATTAAAAATATTTACAAATTTTTATTTTTAGTTTGAAATACACAATATTAATGTGTACTTAACGGCGTAATTGTGTGAATATTTATTGTTTGTTACCTTTTGAATGTTACCGCTAGGAATATAAAAGAACAAAAGTCCAAAATATTCGTATTTAAATAAATTTTAGCTGAATATTTTTAGTCGTTCAAAAATATAAATAAAGAGGTGGGGATCTTCGGTTTTTATTTTATTTTCTGTTTTGTTAAAAATTAAAATGCAGAAAAATGATTGATTTATATTTATTTAAATTAATACAAGTATGTATGGACCACGCTAATGAGTGTTGATTACGAAAAAGTCCAACATTTATTATAAATTATGCTGAGAAGAAATAAATGAAACTCAATACAAAATGTTCTTCGTGTTAATAAAAATAAAATAAATTTAAAAAAAATGACATATAATTTTAATTATCAAAGAACTCTCTACTTATTTATTTTGAGTTAGGAGTTTATTCATAAAAATGTTTCTTTCGATTTAAAAAAGACTGAAAATTTGAAGAAAAAGATGTATTTATAAAAGGAAAAAATCTGATAACAAAATAAATATTAAATACATTCGCTTGCATGGAAAATTAATTGCTGAAAAAATTTCTAACAATTATAAAGAAAAAGTATTAATATATGTTCTCTTATATGAGCTTTAAAATAAAGTCATCGAATTATAATCTTCCCTTTTTTTAAGCCGTTTAAAAATGTATCACGTTCATCTTAAGGGCTATCAAGGCACGTGTTTATATTGATAATAAATATTACAGCTTTGCTAATGTGTGTTAATAAATAAAAATACTAGATGACTGGACGTGTTTTATAAAGTTTTGATTTAACTGTTTTAATTGCTTGTTTAGTATAATAATATATGTATAACTGTATAATTTGTGTTAAAATTTCTTTTACTTATCACGTAATGATGCATAACATTCTACAGAGCTTATAATGGAATGCTAAATTCATTGTAGATGAAAAGAAATTACCTTATCACATGCTAAAAAGGGATTTGTTTAAAAATGTTCTAAGAATTTTTATTTCCTTTAATAAGTGCAACAGTGATGACTTTACATTAATTAAAGATTCTCCTTCCTACTTCGAATTGTTGCTCCTTTGTAATATTTTAACGGAAGAGTTAGAAAGAGAGAAAGATGACCCTTTGAAGAAAAATACAAAGTTGATAATTTAATTTAATTTTTTCAAATTCATTCATAATCAGTTGATATAATTAATATAAAAATATAATTTTAAAAACAATCTGTTACCAATAAAGTGTAATAAAAAAACTGAAACGCTTTCGGTTATTCACATCATCATCAGGAATATAATGATATTTAAATATTTTAATCAAATTGGGGCAAAAGCGTTAATTTTAATAATCTTATAGATTGTTTTCCTAAGAGTTTGAGAAAAAAAATGAATATTTCACTTCCTACAATTTGTGTCGTTCCTGCTCATATAGTTTTTCATTAAATTTTAGCCATTATATAATTTCTTTTTAAATTTTGATAGTTTAATCACTAAAAGCTAAAATAAAAAGCCTGTTATTGATTTGATCAATTTAAATCGAAATTTTGAGGTGATATTTTATAATGAAAACTAAAAATATAGTTTTTTTTTAGTTTGAATCACGGTAAGATCAAAACTTTGAAGCAGAAGAAAAATGAAATTTCTTTATGTTCTTTATTTTGTGTATTGATTATTCAAATTTTCTATCACCTTTACTTACAGCCTGATGCTAATAAAAATGACAAATTCATCTATACATGCAGCTAGAACTGAGATTGTCATGGACATGATATACCCTTCGTTAGAATTGATATTTCTTTACAAATTTTTTTTAGGTTTTACTTGTTTTTACATTCACATATTAAATTTTACCCATAATACTTGCAGGTTTTTCAGTGTTTATTTAAAAAAAAAAAAAAAAAGAATTTAGTATCACTTTTTTATTTCAAGTCGTTTGTTTATTTTGGATTAAATTGTTTTGCTCTTTCCAGCGTTGATTATATCAGCTGATGTTTTTATGATTTTTCAAAATAAAAATTACGTTTAGTGAATTTACGCATAACAAATATAAATTAGGAGAGAGGATTTTTTATTTTTGCTTGATGATATCGCCACATAAGCTTGAAGCTTGTGCGTGGTATATAGAAATGCAATTTTGTAGCGTATGAAAAATGCCATGCCTAACCGGGAATCAAACCCGGGACCTCCGGATGAAATACCGAGACGCTACCACTCCACCACAAAGTGGTATTTATTTCTTCCTTTTACTGGTACAAGGAGGTATTGTATTGGCGAAAAATTTCGGTTTTCAAATTTTAACGGATATATCCATTTTGACTAGTTCCATCCATTCACCTCCGGATGAAATACCGAGACGCTACCACTCCACCACAAAGTGGTATTTATTTCTTCCTTTTACTGGTACAAGGAGGTATTGTATTGGCGAAAAATTTCGGTTTTCAAATTTTAACGGATATATCCATTTTGACTAGTTCCATCCATTCCTGAATCCATTTTGACTAGTTTCGGCGAGACATCTGTACGTTCGTACGTATCTTCGTATCTCGCATAATTCAAAAACGATTAGACGTAGAATGTTGAAGTTTTGAATTAACATCTTGTTTAAGTTTCGTAACATCTTGTTATGCACCTCCCTTTTTGACTGTAATCGACTGAACCAAAAGTGTCCAAAAAAGCCCAAAATCTAAAAAAATTAGAATTTGGACAGTAATAAGCCTCATTGAGAGCTTTTCAACGATATATCATAAGTGGTACTTATCTTCATTGGTTCCAGAGTTTATAGCCAAATAAACTTTTAATTAATAAAATATTTAGATCTTAAAGGGGAAGGAACATCGGTTCGAATCAGACTTCATCTCCTTTTTTAATGTTTTTTTTTTTAATTTAAATATATTGATTTATTAATAATTATTAACCTCTCATTGTAAAAACGTTTTTGCGATAAATAATACATCAATAATAAAAAAAAAATATGAAACAAATATCAGAAATTGTTAATGAAATAAAATTTTATGTACTTTTCATTTAAAAAAAAATGTGTATATGTAATCTAATAGGCGTACAAGGAAGTCATGTGGTGAAGTCTACATCAGATTTTTTTCCAATATAAGTCTGAAATGATTCTCAATATTATATTTGTTTTAGATATTTTCTACAATTATAAAATTAGATAATTTTTTACAAACTTTATTCAGTTTTTGTAAGTTTCTATAAAAAATTTAATTTAAATTATTAAGGATAAACGTGTAAATAAGAAGTAAATTTTCAAAATATCCCAAAAAATAATTTTATAAGAAGTGAGAACTGGTAAAAATTACACTAGATCCTTCTCAGTCAACGTAAACAACTTCATAAATGATACGATGCGGTTTGTTAATCATTTTTCTTTTAATATACTTTGAATAATCTTTTATAATTTGATAATACTTCAGTTTTAAGTAAAGAAAAAAAAATCTGAAATAATATCATCATTGTTGCAAGAATTCTAAAAATCTAAACAGGAACTAGTCGCTGAATCTCTTTTGATATCTTAAAGTTGTTTAAAACAAGTAGTTTTATGGACTAGAAATTAAAGGGATACGTATTTATAAAGATAAATTTATCCTTATTTATTCAACTGTTTTACCTGTTTAATTTTCGTCTAAGAATTTTAATTCGATCAGAATTCTGCTTTGTAAAAATTACCTAATTGTTAAAAGTAATTTTTTAAATAATGTGTTCTCAGAGTTATTTTGTACGATTGTAATATTGTTAAGAAATGTTTATGTGAAAATTTCAACTTTTATTGATTAATTCATCCACTTGAATAAGTTATATAATTAGCGCGACTGTGTGGGTCTATTATTTTCTTCTGTTGCTTTAAATAACGGAAATTTAAGTTTTAAAATAAAGATATTAAAAATTTAAGTGAAAAATTATGTTCTGGATCAAAGTTAAAATGTAAAGAGAAATGGCTAGAAATACCTTTTTTTACCAATCGCCAATGGTACGGAAACTGGTGATTTGGTATTTTCCTCTATCACAGGTGGATGAGCTGAGAAGTTAAGATTTAAAAATTTTAATTAGTCTAAATTTCATTTGTAAAAATGTACCTTTTTATTGTATTATTTAGAATGGTTTATTTCATAAAATTAAGAAAAATTCTTGTTCTCAATCTTAAATAATAATATTAATGATGTAATTTAACTTAGATGGTTGTAGGAAATGAAAATTAAAAGTTGTTTTCTAAGTTAATTTAAATGTAAAATCAACCCATAGTAATTTCCTTTAAGTTTAGTTTTCGTTTTATATGTAAATTAAATAAACTAATTTTTGTTGTGCGGTTTAAAATTGGATTTTCAGCAACGTTTTAAAATCAGATCTTGAACATATTTTCTAAGTCCCCTATTTTCTTAATTTCTTTACGTATCAAACACATTCTAAAATTGCATATTTTTATAAACTTTTCTTCTTTTTTGTTACTCTAATTTGTAATTTTTTTTCCTTTTTGTTAAATATCTTTATTTAGTTGTGTTTTGAAGTTTATAATTTGATTGAAATGTTAATGGATAATTTAGTTGTTAGAATAGAAGACTTCATTACCTGCAGTAATAAATTTTCTTTATTGATGTAATGATGTTTCTATATATATTTTTTTTAAGTACGTATATGAATCGACTGATTACTCGACATACAAAGGACTGTCGTAAACCTTTTTTCTTTTGTTATCATTAAAAGTCTTCAAATTCGGCTATAAATAGTTTTGAATGGCATATGATGTGTGAATTCCTTTGTTCGGACTTATTTTCTTGCAAGAAAAGGATTGGTCTGTGTTGTTAGTGGTTTTAGAAAGGTATGTAGTAGTTTGGGACGTATTGTCCTGTGACATGACAGGTCCGTTACCTCCTCTATAGGGTGCGATATTAAAAGACTTCAAAGAAGGCCTAGAAAAGAATAGGCAAGGTGTGGCGGGTTACATACCGCGACAGCATTGGAAGCTGTAGCGTACGGTCGTTGTGTGCGTGTCGGTCCGGTTATGGTGCGAACTTCTGCATGGCAGCTGCCCCTGTTATACCTAGTCTTTGTTCTCTCAAACGCATTCTACACCTGCCTCAATGAGACCTTAGCCGCTTACAATAATTCTTCTTTTCCTAGAGAAATACACGGCAATTTTATTTAATTTACATTTTTCTTAAGTCATTTCTCATTATCGATCCCTCATCAAACTCTTTGTTGTTTCTTTGTTTTCCACTACACAAAGAAATTACGAAGTAAAAGAATTTAATTGCCGCTACGTTTAACAAAAACAAGGGATCTTTTCTTTCTTAATAAAATTATTTCACGAGAAAAAACTTTATAAACTTATTGTTGGGGTAAGATTATTTTAACACTACGAATGAATGTTTTTTTGCCTCGAACTAAACTGCTTATATGGTGGGCCTTTTTACCCGTATAGGATGTTTAGATAATATTTAACATTAATGTGGCAACTATTTGCACTAGAATATCTGGACTAATGATAATTACATCGGTATGATGTTTTATTTCCTAGTGAATAGTAGTATTTTATTGGAATTTGAAAGTATTATTTTTTTTATTATATACAGTGATCCTCTGATTTACAACCGCTTGCTGTCATGACAATTTTTATTTTACGAAAATATAATTTATTGACAGCTCGCACAAGAAAAGGATTATTTATGGCAATCCATGTGTACTTGGAGTAGTACTATAACAAGTTGTTTTATGACCTCCATTGACCCGCACTAAATTCACCATTCCCTCCGATGTATTAATCGCTCAGCATGCTTTAACCATTGCACTTTCACTTCATCCCAAGTATCGTAAATTTTAGCATGAATGTAGGTTTGCAGTGGGGTTTAAAGATTTTTTAAATGTTCAAAATACATATTTTGTTGCCTGTCCCGTTAAATATGTTTTTTCATATTATTTATCTCAATAATATTTTACTCTCCTCTTTTTTTATCCTCCAGACTCACCGTAAGGTATTACTTCAGAGGATGAATGAGGATGATATGTATGAATGTAAATGAAGTATAGTCTTGTACCATCTAAGGTCGACCATTCCTGTGATGTATGGTTAATTGAAACCCGACCGCCTAAAAACACCGCTATCCACGATCCATTATTCAAATCTGTATAAAAGTAACAGCCGTTACTAGGATTCGAACCTTAGAACATTCAACTTCGAAATCAGCTGATGTGCGATGACCAATTAACCACTAGACCAGCCCGGTGGGCTCAATAATATTTTACTGGACGATTATTTTTACCATTTTTTCGCTTTTTTTTAGATTTTAATTCATAATAATTGTTCATTTCTGATATCCTAGCGTAAATAGGAGTAATAATTCTATTGTGAGAAATGAACATTCTCTTCAAAAAATCTAAAAAAAATGGATGATTATTTTCAATATAATGGAATGCATAACTTTATCAATTATCTTCTTGATCCTACATAATAGAGCAAATATATTACAGATATGTTTAAAATCTTGCGTCTAAATAATTTTCATCAGGTGTGTCTAAAATAAAATCTGTATACCATTTCCTCGTTTACTTTTGTAAACGTGTTTATTTCTTTCATATTTTTAGAAACCAGTTTCAAAATTTAACCCAAGCAAGTTTTCAGCGTAATTCTAAAATCTGTAATAATTTTATTGGGTAATTCAATCGTATACGTGTGCTCTTTTTTGTCACATCTTCAGTTTCAAGGAAATTACCCGGTAATTTAAATTATATTTATTTTTAATTAGTATCAATAACAAAGCTAATATTTGTTTCATTTGGCTGACGCAGCTATTTATCATTTAGAATAGTCAGGGGTGATGTAGACGACCTTGGAATGAATTACGATTCGCCATTCGTTGTTGCAAGTCGCGAGTTAACTGGGGTTAGTCACGGAACATTGACCCTCCTTGCAGTTCTGCCACCGTTGAATAGTATCTGTTCTGAAGCCAGTTCAGTGTCAGTGATACAGTTCACAACACGGTTATAAACTTGGCAAACTTGGATTAGATACCGGAAGTCAATTTAGCTCTTTAGTTGTCACGTTTGATGTATATTACATCCTAATAAGATTAAAACCCTTCTTAATATATGATGTTAAATTTATAAAAATATTTTATCACTTAAAAATATTATTTTTTTTTGTAATTCGACGCATACCGAATTCCATATCGATAGCCTAAAATTATGACGTGTAAAAATTTATTTTTAACTTTTTAGACGTAGTTTATTTTTAAAAGGTTGAATTTTACAGCAAAATTATTCTTAAAATAATCTGAGATAATAAAAATATTATTAATGGGTTTTTTTGGGGTGGAGGAATGCAGAATAATTCTTTTCACATTACTTATACGGGTTTTTAACCGATAATGAAATTATAAATCTGTTAACAGGTATACAAAACTTGTATTTTTTACTCGCGTAACAATTTTAAAGTAGTCGAATGTTTTATTTAAGAATTTTTTTAATATAATTTTATGTGATAATGAAATTATACTATATTAATTTTTGTTCTGTCCAACTGTATGTTTTATTAAGGACTATAAAAAATAAACCTGTTTTTTACGGCTGAAGAAAATATATTTGCTGTATTTTTTAGGTTTAAAATAATCGTTTTGGATTATGTTTTCTACTAAAATTGTATCTGTAAATTTTAATTTATCTTTATTATTGGTCAAGCTTGTATGAAAATTAACGCAATCTCTTTTTAGAAAAACAAAAAAAACTTGCAATTTTTATTTAATAAATCTTAAAAAATACGATTTTTATTATTTTTATTTTCCTAAATAATAAGCGTTCTTATAATTTATTTGCCTACTGAAATTTTATAGATAATACAGTTCTTATTACAACTAAAAATAATTTTAACTTATTTAACTTCTGTAAAAATTAATGGTAAAATTTTAGAATTAATAATAAAATCTATTGCTTTATTAATTATTATTAACCTCTGATTGTAAAAAAAAATTACAATAAATAATAAGTAAATAATAACAATAAAATTAAAAAAATATATATGAAAAAAATCAGAAGTTATTAATGAAATAAGATTTTATGTACTTTTCGTTTTAATTCAAAAATTTTTACAGAAGTTAATAATAATTAAATCAATATATTTAAACTAAAAAAAAAGTTAAAAAAAATATATGTATATGAAGTCGGATTCGAACCGATGTGTCCATGGTTACGGATGTTCACCACAATGCCGTTGCGTAATTGTCCACTTTATTAAGAATTGAAGGATCGTATCTCACAAGTCCAACAAAAGATTTTTATTTTTCAGAGTTGAATGCTGGGTAGGAGGGAACTGCTGGGTTTTTCAGTAATATTTTTTCTGGACTGCATGTACGTAATATCTGGCTTACTCGTTGAGAGAAGTATGTGCTTCTAATATAAACTCTGTGTCACTGCAGGAAGACTGCAATAAGAAAGAATCTGGTGATGTTGCACCCGGTTAAATGGGATTGGTAGCTTCTTATGACTACAACTAATACCTATGAGGAAGGTATGTTCCCTCCTGATAAAATCTAGCGTTCAATTCTGAAAAGTGCAAGGGTAAGCAGTTATTTTAACTGTGAGATGAATATGAATATAAATTAAAATGGATATTCAGATTTAGTCGATTTACTTCGCTGATATTATCTACGAGGGAGCCTCATTTTTCAGTAATACCATTAACACCTTATTCAAATTATTCAAATTTCCCCTTAAAACTTGGTGGTTTCTTATAATCAGTTCGTGTTGTTATTTTTTTTTTTTATATATGGGGTATCTAAATGGTACCAAATTTTCTTATATTTTATTGTATTTATATTATGCAAATGAATAATTTATCTAAAATATATTGCTTATTTTATTTTAATCGAATGGTGAATTGGTTTTAATGAGTTCTTTATTTTTCTTTTGTTCCAGGTGATATCTTGACAGGAGTGTGCTATGTGGGCCTGTGGAACGTCGATACGTTAAGAATTTTCGTTTTGATACCGCTACTTATTTATCTTGCACTGGGTACAATATTCCTTTTGGCAGGTTTCGTTTCGCTCTTTCGCATTCGTACCGTTATGAAACACGATGGAACAAAAACTGACAAATTAGAAAAATTAATGATTCGGATCGGTGTATTCAGTGTATTGTATACGGTTCCGGCTCTTATAGTATTGGCATGTCTATTTTACGAACAAGCGTATTTCGATTACTGGATGGTGACATGGCATATGGAAATGTGTATGAGACATCTTTATTCAATACCTTGTCCTCTTAGTCGAGAGGTCGGTAGGAAACCTGATTTCGAAGTGTTTATGATAAAATACCTGATGGCACTTATTGTGGGTATCACGTCTAGTTTTTGGATTTGGTCGGGTAAAACATTCAACAGTTGGAAAGAGTTCTTTCATCGTCTACGCGGTAGAAGAGTCGAAGCTTACGTTTGAATTAATTTTAGACTTTATAACTGCGTATATTATATTTTTTTGTAAATTTTGTATCATAATAGTAATGAACATTTTAAAAAATTGTACAAGAGAAAAAAACCACAGATTACACTATGTGTACCATTTTTAATGTAAATACTTTTAATATGTAATTTTGCTACAACCATAACAAATAACTGCCAAACTGTACCTCAATGCTCTGTTGTGGCCGGCCTTAAAGAAAAAGAATATAATTTATGTTACCAATAATAACAATAACGGTACTATAGGATTTATGTAGTTATATGTACAATTTAGCTTTATTTATCTTGAGAAGATCATCAACTTGTTTTATTTTTAACAATTTATTAGACCCGTGAGCATCCTTCACCTTTATTAAGTGTCGTACAATTGTTTTTTATACTAATTTGAATCGTCATTTAATACCATAGTATGAGTAATGTTTAAAGATTACAGTATATTTTCTGTTAAAAAACAATATTTTACTTTTTTTTAACTAAAAATATTGTAACTTTTTTTATTGGTTCTTAAAATATGAATTACTTAACATCCGAGGCGATCTAAATTACTGATGTACGGTATATTTAGCTCAGTATATTTAGTAATATTCAACTCTTTCAGTTATACGAGGATTAGCTAAAAATAATTTAAAATCTATTTTATTTAAAGCGATGGTTTAAAGAATTCATGCATATTTTTTCTTAATTCTAGATAAAACATTTTTCTGATGAATCTGTTTACTATATTATTTTTTTGGTGCTTATTGTTATTATTTTATTATTATTTTCGTTCTAAATATGCATGAAAAAATAAAAATTCCTTACTTTTTATTATAGTTTGTAGTCTAAACTACTCAGTCAGTTTGTACGTACCTGCATTAATTTGCATTAATTTTAATGCATATTCTTTCTATATTTGTAATTAACAATGATGAAAACTTTACAAGCACATTTTTGCATAAAATATTTTCATAGCCTGAAAACCAAATATATTTATGTTTTATTTCGTCTTTATTCTTTGTATAACTTTCATACTACTCGTACACCGTTAATTGTTTTTTTGAAATTTGTTTGTCTCTAATAATATTATAATTTATTCAGGTAGCTGAATGTTTTATTTGAATAAAAGAGTCATATCTGGAAAGAACATGATCTCCGTGACGGAGTGGTAGCGTCTCAGCCTTTCATCCGAAGGTTTAAATCCCGGTTAGGAAAGGTAATTTTCATACACAAAAAATTTACATTTGAGCTAATGAACATAGCAGTTGAGCCAGTAATTCCATAAAAATAAATCGGAAGAACATAAATTTTTAATTCGTTTTCAGAAATATTATTATTATTAGAAAAAATAAACATTATTTTGTCCTTTGATTTATTTAAATTTTGAAATATTTAATTTAAACTTTTATTTTTTTTTTTTAATTAACGTGACTTGTTTTCGGAAATAACACACATTTATTGTGTGCTACAGCTATATAGTGTTGATAAAAAAAAGTTAATATTTTTGTCACGTCTTCCCATGATTTCTTATATCTGTTTATCTTTAGTTCTCATTTAAATTTTTATTTAGTAACCCTATTTGTGTAAAATGTTGTTATATTGGAGAGAAAATTATTTACGTACAGTAAAATATTACTTAGTACAGTTTTTGTATGTAACGGTGTCCCAAAATGAACTGTTATTTTAAATTTGCCGTAATTTTTTTTCGCGGTAAAACCAGAATAGAGATTTTTATATGCTGTTATCAGTAAATATTGAGGTTAGACTATGGAAAAATCTACACTGTTGTAAAAACAACAACATAACGGGTTGATAACGAATTTTCGAGAGAAAAAAATCTTTAGCAGTGAGGCTCATTTTCTTCTTACCAGCTTTGTCAATGAACAAAATTATCGATTTGGGGATCTAAAAAATCCAAAAATGATTGAAGAACTTCCTGTGCATTCTCGACGGGTCACGGCTTGGTGCGAATTTGAGATTGATTGGACCTTACTTGTTCGAAAATGGAAATGGAGATGCCGTTACCGTCAATTGAGATTTCGATATCGTGAGATGATTTCAAACTTTTTATGGCCTAAAATTAATGATATGGATATGGAAAACATGTGATTTCAACATGCCACACTGCCAGTGAAACAATACAGTTATTATAAGAAAAATTTAAAGATCGTGTTATTTTGCAGGGAGGTGATGCGAATTGATCGCCAATTTCATGTTACTTGACACCGTTGGAATTTTCTCAAGGACCTCAAAGAAGAAATTCGGCACAACATTGTCGACATTTCCCAGCAATTATGTCGACATGTTTTGGAAATTTTTTTCAAAAGATTGGACAAGTGCATCCAAGGCTCATTAGTCAAATGTTTTGTATCGCAAATAGCCGCCATGTCAGTAGTTTCTAATAAAGAAAAAATATTATCAAATAAAAAATATGCTTTTTTAAAAAATTAAAATGTCAGTTCTTTTTTGGACAGCCTTTATTATTTAAAAACTTTTCTAGGTTAAAATTACAAATTTTCTAAGCTAGTCTTTAAAATAAATATATGAAAGTTAGTGAACACTAACTTATTGCTAGTTACTATTTGACTTGTTTAAAAAATAAATAAATAAATTTTCATATTTTGTAACAAAAAGTACTCATTATATAATGGGTTTTGAAAACTCTTCTTTTTTTTTCTCAATAACAATTATAATTACAATCGGCTCTCCTGCGGAGCCATAAGTAAGTTTCCTGACAAAAGCACGTGATAAGAAGGTCCTTAAGGAACCCCCAAAATAAATAAAACACAATAAACAGTTGTAAGCAAACTTAAAGTCAAATATGAAATTTCAAGCTTAGTCATAAATCATAAACCAACAATTTCAGCTCCATATAGTCCACAAAACAAACATTAATAACAAATAAAAAGAAAAAGAAAGAACAGTTTGAAAACTGTTGACTTATTAAAAATGTTCAGTTTTCTGAATTAAATTGATTCATACATTTGCATATCATTATAATTATCTTACAATTATTATCGATTTCAATTAAAAAAAAATTTAAAGAAAAATGCTAATTTCTTTTTATCAGGAAGCAATGAATTAATTTTTAATAAAAGAACTGTTATTTTATATTTTTAAAGGTAGTTTATTGGTCCCGTTGTGTAAGTTTTCCCTTAAAATTTTCAAAAAATTTAATTCTCTAAATAGATGATTTTTAGTTATTTGATGTTATTAAAGTGTTAGATTTCTAGTGACTTCGCAACTAATGAAGTTATTCTATGATGATATAATGATAGTAAAAAATATACGTTCATATATTTGGAATATCTTCACCTTTTTTTTTCAGAAGAACTGTATAATTTTACATTAAATTTCCCTTCAGATAGGATTCATCTGAAGAAATCAGGCGTAATGATTTACAGGCTGGTATTATTCTGATATTCAAAGTAATTTCACGCGAAAATTTAAGAAAATTACTCGGATAAATTTTTTATGGTGAACTTAAATAATTATTAAATAAAAGTTTATTATAAATACCCACGTTCCAAACAACCTAATTTCTGCTCAAAAAATTCATTTTGCATTGTTTCTCTACATCTTTTGCTATTTTTATCAAGTTACAGATTCTTAGCAGTTATTTTCTTGCCTTTGTATTATTATTTTATTTCACGGAATGGAGTTGAATTAATTATTTTTTGATAAATTATATCCAATGCGTGTTAAATTAATTTATTATATTAAATAGGATTTTTTTTTAACTAGACTAATAAAAATCTGGAGTACTAATTGTTTTTCTGTACTGAATCTGAATTTATTATATTTTACATTTTTTTGAATATGGAACTTGTAATCTTTATTTAAAACGTAACGGTAAGATTTATTTCTTGTAATATTCAATTCATAGAAACCCAGTCGTCGTTAAATGTACATATAAAAAAAAGAAAAAAATGTTAATTTAAATTTTAAAAAATTAACATTTTTTCTTTATATAAAATAATTACAACATATTGATGACAAATTGTTATTTATAAGAAAAATTGCGCTAATAAATAAATAATAATAAACCAAGGTCGTATTGGTTAGTTGCTGTAAATGTAGAACTGAGTGTTATTGTTTTAAATATTTATATATGTGCTGTATATTTTAAAATAAGCCTATATGTGAGTAAGGCCGGCCAGCCTTTTTGGCTATTTCTCTTTTATTCTGTAAATTATCCTACAATTTTCAGTTCTTTTAATTTAGGAATTATATGGATATTATCAATTAAGAACTCGATTTACATTTTTTTAACGTTGAATATTTTTTTATTGACATTAAGTATGAAGTAGAAACAATTTATTGTTCTGGATACTAGCTGGTTTTATTATAACATAAATATACTATTTGTTAAAACTTATTTTATTATCATTTAAGATTTGTCCTCCTTTGTATTTGTATAATTTTTACGCGTATGATTTACATTAAACGCATATAATTACTGGTCTATTTAGCTGTTAAAAGAATGATACTGATATAATGGTCGACGCATCTTTATATGGACTATGTTCTTGTACTGAAATCGTATGTGATTCGTTGTGTTCCTGTACTGTATGATATTGTAAAAAACGAAGTATCTTTTGTTTAATTAATTTATCTTGGATTATAATTATTTTAACTCGGTAATATTATTCATTTGAATGATGAATGTTTATCTTTCTTTATTTATCTTGTATGTTTTGTAAGTCGAGTTTTAATTTGTAATATAATTACAGGTATATTAAACCAGTGTTTAAATCTCTCTATTTGTGTTTCTTTTTTTTTTGGGTGTTATGATGTAATAGTAATAATAAAATTCATTACATATTTGTTGAGATTATTAATATGATCATTTTTTTTTTAATCATTGGCGGTTCTTAGATATTAATTCTAGATTCATATCTTAATATTATGATTGTTTAATTAATTTATTTATTTAAATTAGGGAAAAATATTTTTGTCAATTAATTGATTTTCTATGATTCAAGTAATTTATCACATTGAATGGAAAGAGGTTCTAATAAATCACGTGATTTTTTTTTCTTCAGTGTTTAGATATAGATTTGTTCCGTAATAAGTGTAGTTGTTACTTTATGTTTCTTTAAAAAAAAAAAAGCAAAAATGATAGACTTTAATAAAATAAAATATTATTGAATTGCTCACAGATATTTGTATGTTAAATGTGTAAAATTAAAATGATTTGTTTGTTGTTATTGCTAATTAATAAAATAAAATTTAAAAGAAAACAAACAAAAAATATTTGTATTTTATTGATGGGATAAATTGTGTTGTAATTAAATAAATATGTATTATTATGACTTTATTGCTGTTTATTAGGATAAATTGTCGTCAATTAAATGTAGCCTATGTTATATATTAATTTTTTAATACGACTGAATTATATACTAAATCAAAAAAAACAAAAAAAAACAATAATTAACAATAATTCTTACTTTAATTTCGAAACTTATTTCTAAACCTTTTTATTTTTAGATCTATCTTGAATGTAAAAAGAGTAACGTCATGTAAATTTTTCTAATTTGCTTGTCAAACAGTATCGAATGAGAAAGAGCAGGCACAATGCGTGCAGTAAACTCATATTCCCAGAAAAGAGTATAAAATTATCTTCAAAACTGGTATAAATCGGCTGTTTCAGAAATAATATCTATCTAGTCTCTTTTGTATCATAAAGGGAATACTCACTTTATAATAACTAGGCTCTATCTCTGTGTTTATTTTATGTACATGAGGACAGGATTTAGAAAAATATTTTTTTCTAAAAAATTAATATATATATATATATATATTAGGAAAATTTGGGTTTTTTTTTTATTAATCTGAAATTACAGTCGAACTCAGTTTTATCCGGTGTTTGAAATTGTGCCTGTAAAAAGGCCTAAGTGGTATATGTTTAAATTATTATATTTTATGAAACTTTTAGTTATTATGGTTAGTAATTCATTTGAGCTTCGTACTTTAAATATTAAATAAAAATATTTTGTATTTAGGATATTTCTACGCAAAATTTTAAGGTTATATAAATTAACTTTTTTTTTCTAGATGAAAACAAAGAAACAAAGTTGAAACTTAAATAATTGTTTTAATAAAATTTAATAGAAAAACAAATTTTCGTTTAAGTTGTTAATAGATGTTGCAGATGTTATATTAATTACGGAATGCAATTTTTATTACTTTAAAAAATGAGTGTTTGTTAGCGTAATAAACCTTTTGAAACCGTAGCAATCTAGGCAAGAAAGTGAAAATGATAGTCTGTGGAAGAAAATGATAATTTTAAACCATTGCTTATATTATTTACTTAATGAAATTTTGATTTTAGTTTGAATTTTTTTTGGGTCTCTAAATCTATTTTCATTTCTATAATTTCATTGCAGCTTTTCGGGAATATTGCTGTACATGTTGTATATAGTATATATATATATTTATAGAATATCTACATTCGATATTCCTCGGCGGATGTGCTCATTTAATTGAATAAAACTTAATTAAATTTGATTATATTAATTTTCATATTAAAAATAAATTATTATCTCAGAGTTCAGCTGTATATTCTATTAAAATTAATTTGTATATCATAAAATTATAACTGTTCGTAAATTAATATAAAATTAAAAGTTCATATATGTTTATGTATTATGAGATCTACCTAAATATTACTAATTAATGTATAATTAAAGGATGTTTTATGTGTAATATTAATTTAATAATAAAATCTTATTTATTTAAACATTATTTTGAGAAAAATGTATTATAAAATGTTAAGTGTTTTTTTCCGTCTTTTAACTAATTATGGTTACATTGCAAGCAAAATTATTAATTTCTGTGATTATAAATAAATAAATCTAATATTGCGAAAATATTTTGTTTACTAATAAAATTGTTTAATAAATTAACAATAATAATATAATTAATAGGCTGCTAATTAAATAATAACAAACACCAAATTATTATAATAATAAATATATATACATATATATTTTTTTTTTTTTTTATAAACTTTATGAATTGATTGAAAACATTCGAAAATAAACAATAATCAAAAATAATGTTAGAATTTTCTACTTACTCTTTCATTCGTAGTTAAACTTACGAATTATATATAAATTATATTACGTGTTTAATATATTTACTGTAATTTAGTGTGTAAAAATAATTGTGATTATCTTCATGTTATAAAAATCAAATGTCATGACGATAAAACATTTATCATACCTTAAAATGGCTATTTTTTTTTATATATTTTTTTTATTCGCTCAATCTGTAAATGGACATTGTAAAATAATTTTATTAATTGAATTTTTTTTATGTAATACTCTTTATTTATTTCACTTATATATTGGTCGTAGCTTTAATTTAAATAAATTTTATAGTAAGTTAATGTTTTAATTCATTTCTTTTAGAGATCTATAAATGTAATTTAATTTTGTTTCTCTGTTCTTAATACTTATTACGGACTTTTTTCTTTTTGTAAAAAAATTATATCGTTTTTTGTATTTTATACTTTTGATTTTATGTATTAATTTAATGTCTTCCAACAATTTTTTTTTTATTTTCTACTCTACCATAAAAAAAAATTATGTATTTTAATGCAACATTAGTTTATTTAATAATTAATTATATTAAACAATAATCCTCGTAGTATTTTATTTGTTGTTAGGTATTATTTGTTTTTTCCGTTTCCAAAAAAATTACAAAATATTATTTTGTAAATATAATACCAAATTATAATTTTTTTTCTTAGATGCATAAAATAATTATCAGATCTTTAGGTCTAAGTTTTGTTAAATGCGTGCTTAATTTAAAACGTTTTACATTTTGTATTATAGCATGAAATTTACGCCCTCGTGAATGTACGTAAATACAAACTAAAAATAATACAGAAGTAGTGTAATAGTGGCGGCTCTGGCCATAATGTAAAATCATTCCCAAATACATTAACATTCGATAAATTTGTAATAAATGAATAAACAAAGTTATTATAATATTATCAATCATGTGTACATACACAGTACAGATGCATTATTTGTAATTTCCTTGTTATTATCAATTGACGTAAATGCAATTACGTTTTACTTAATCATATTATTTTAAATCAATACATCTGATGCAAACAACTGATGAATAGACCCATCATCTTGGATTCATGCAAGATATACAATGTATGTCTTGTATTTGTCTAAACAAATAAACAAACATTCATTTTATTTTCTACTAATGCATTATTCTATTGTACACATTAAGCGAACTATTATCTATAGAATCGCTAGATAACATTTAAACAAACAACTACCGAAATTCAATAAATTTCATAGTTTTTCCATCACCCAAATCTTTTTCACCATTATAAATAATAACCCCTCCATTGCTGTTCATTTCTTTTAATATTTTATTATCCATCCTCTCATTATATCTCTTTGAAAGAAACGTTTTGAAGTTTACTGCTATCAATAACTCGGACTGTTTCCCACATCGACTTTGTCCAGTTTTAGGATCATGGATGTATGCTTCATCCGTTCAACCTCCACCCTCGGTACGGAGGTTTTTATTGGCTGTAGTTTTGCTATTTCCGTGTTGTTATCGTTTTCACTGTTAGAAAATCTTCTTTTCGTAACATTTTAATATATCTTAAGTTGGTTGTCGGGCAGCAGCTGGATATCGTCGTCACTGTCGATTAATTCTAAACGAGTATCGAGGCTGGTTAGCAACTCAAACAGCTCCTGCGTTGCGTCGGGATGGTACACAAATAGTTGATTGTTTTCTTCTGATATGACTACGGTGCGTTTGCCAGATTTACTTTTGTCACTTTTAGTAGTGGTCTTTTCCTCTTGCTTGCACTCTTAAAAGTACCTCCATAATATGCGTTTTAATAATTCTGTTTTACGATAACACTAACTTCTTATCAGACGAGTTGACTTGTAAGTGTAATTGCTTCATGCAATATAAAATGCTGCTGTGACCCGCGGCTATATCATCGTCGAGAGAGAGAGAGAGAGAGAAAAAGAGAGCAAGAGAACAGATCTAGAATAAAAAGGATGACGATTATAAAGTATTTTTAGCAGAAATCCGGTTCAGCACTGATTCTGTTTTTGCAAGTAATCTTTCCCGCCACAAACATAAGCGAACCAAAACACCGCAAACTGGTCTTCACTTGTTCGGATCTTCCCCGAAAGTGGAAAGATCCGGCCACGCACTTAACAGACGAGCCGGCCCATGCGTGTATCGGAGGTTTTGTAGCATCTCCACCCTCATCCGTATTCATTTCTCTCCAGATTATTCAATTGTTTTATAGTTGGTCCATTTAATTTTTTTAACGTTTCTGAATTCATCTAACAAAAATTTTAAATCAGATACTTAATGAATATTCATTATGCACCATCATAAAATCGATAGGTAATTCTTACGTATATACATGAGACATCCCCTCCAAGATCTTTTTCCGCTTGCGACTGTCCTTCCACCATCACCAATTGGATAACAGGAACATACGCTTACCCTCCCCAGCTCAGACTTCTACACCGTGTTGACGTCGCTATCGCCCTTCATCCACCGTACAGAAACGTTAAGTGGTATACTTTCTTTATTCTTATCACCGGAAGATCCAGGAGGTGATGATTAGATGGACGACAGTGGAGTATGTATTTGCCATCGTAATCTGCAATCCATAATACCACTAAATCTATAGGATTTAAAACAAAGTAAAAATATATCTATTCCCAATCTTCCATGATTTCTTTCATCGTGCAAGTTGTGAAATATCTTGCAACCATTTAAGTTTGTATAAGCAAAAAAAATTCTTTCATCAATAAAAAATCCTTGAGGTTGTAAAATATAATCACGAAGCTCTTCCTTATAATCTTCAAGTACGATATTGATGGTCCTTTCATCATCGTTCGATATCGCACGACGTAATTCATCATCAAACTTGCCGATGGCAGAACAAACGTAAAATTTGATATATAACGAATATATATTTGCATAAGTGCTTGTATACAATGTAATCTAAAAGCAGCTCACACACGTCCAACCACTATACTGATTTACTATTTAAAACGTATTCACTCTTGCACTATCCTTGATGAAAGTTGTCTTAATGACGTTTAATCTTCCAGTAGCTCGCTTACTTGCCAAGCGAAGAATGTATTGTACGTTCTCGTAAGCAAACCGCTTCCTATTTATTTCCAGATATCCGCACATTCCCTCACCATTAACTTATCCTTTGACCTGATCTTTTAAATCAGGTTAGACCTCTGACCTTGGCAGATTAGCAAGTTTTGGATCAGAACTGCAACTATTATACTACTTACAGATTAAATGTTTTAATAAAAAAAAACCTATTTGTTTTTAATCATCTAATTTGATCTTAAAAACAATAATTTTTTTATATGTAGATAATCAAAAGTTGTGTTAATGGGCAAAATAGAAAATTATGTTAATTTTGCTTCTAATCAGTTAGTTTTTCTTTGAATTATAATTTTTTTATGAAAGAGCGAGCATCAACAGTTATGGTCATTAGCTCGGTGGTAACTGGTAGCGTATATAAAGATGCCATCCCTAACCGGGATTCAAACCCGGGACCTCCGCACGAAATGATGAGACGCTACCTACTTAGTACTCACTACCGTGGCTGTTAATAATTTATTTATGTAATTACGTACATCAAATTTTTTCTCCTACAGCTGTTAATAGTTGATTTTTTCCTCAATTTATTAGTAGTTTAATTTCTATATATATTTATATAACTATGTTGGTAGTAGATCTTTAAGGCAATTTATGTTTAATTAACACTTTATTTATCTAGTCAACAATTACATCACTTTAATTGACTTCTTTTTATTTAATTAATCTTGCATTTCCTTGAATGAAAACCTTTTCTTATTTTTTCTTGTAATTATCTCTCTCTTAGTTTTCTTATTGTACACTTTATTATGAATTTAATTTAGTTAGAACACCATTTAGTCTTTTTTAGTGACCTGTAATATAACAGTAGTGTATAAATTTTAAGAAAAGTCTTTGGTTAATTATTTTATTATTGTTTTTTTGTAATATTATCAATTTACATTTAAATTAGCAGTTTAATAGTGTATAAAGTAAAATAAAATAAACGCTTTTTTATATTTTATATATAACCAAAACAAATTATAAACTTTTAAATAAGAAATCGGTTGCCTTTTTAGTGAAGTGAACAAATATTTTGAATAAATATAAATAGAAACTTGAAAAAAAAAATTATGAAGCCTTAAGATGTGTCATAAAGTAATTTTTATAAATATTACTAAACACAATTTTCTTTTTTGAATAAAAAATTCTATTTTGGACTTTTTTTTAGTGTTAATAATTAATTAATTTTTTTTCATTATAAATTTTTTATCGTTAGCGTGTATTATTCATGATGACGGCAACCGTATGACAGCTACAAATTAAATCACCAGATATCAGGTAGGCTAAGTAGCCAACTGCCGCAGGAAGCACCTACTACTTGCGCGGTTGCCACGTTGAACAAAATCTGTAACATTGTTAGATATTCATATTATCTTGAGTGAATATTCTTCTATGAATTATTATTAATATTATCATCATTATAAAATAATTTTATTATTGAATTTCAAACTTTTCTAAATTATTTTCATTGATAAAATAAAATATTCTAGTTTGAGTGTAAATTAATGATAAAGTTGATTTAAAAATTTTTATTTTTGTATATTTAGTGCCAATTTATTGATGTTTTTTTTTTATATAGGTACATTTGATATAAACAATTGTAATACAGAATATTATTTAAGCATAAACTTTTATTTTTATATTCTGTTTGTAAAAAGTGTAAATTTTTTTTCTAATTTTTAGTGTAAATTTTTAATTTTGTAAATCTTTTCTAAGTCTGATTTATTAGTTTATAATGTATATTGATTGCTCTGTACAATTTATTTTAAGTTTTCATTTTAATATTTTCATTGTTGTTTGTGAGACAGTAAATAGTTTTACTTTGTAACTTTTATATTTAGGAGTTTTCGAATATTTTAACTTAATTCTATTCTTTATTTTTTTTGTTACAAAACAAAAAAGAAAATATGAATTTCTACATTTTCGTTATATTTAAACGTAACATAAATGTTTAATCCACTATAAAGATGCAGGGTAGAAAAATATGTTCTATTACCTTATATGCATAACATGTTATACAACGGTGGGGGGGGGGGCATGTTTAAGACTGTCCGTTACAATTGTATTTTTATTTTATTTTTTTTAATATATGTTTTCTTAAGCAATTTATATTTATTTTGTCTTTTTTATTATAAATTTTTAAATTTCATTCCCAACAAAAATTAGGTTTGATTTTTTTTTCGACGTGTTAACTTGATTAAAAAAATTACTGGAAATAAAAATGCTAATTTTGTTCTTGAAAGCTTAGAATAGATTAAAAATGTTTTGTTTAAATTCAAGTAAACAGATTTTGAAATGATAAATGATCTATTTAAAATTTCGCGCTTTTTGTGGATAAAATTCTTCGATTTTGTAAAACATATTATTAATTTAATATATATGCATGTCGTAGGCGATTTTAAAAATCAGGCTTATTGCAATGCGCCCGGCTAATTTGAAAATGAAATATAATAAATTTGCATTATTGCAAATTTATTTTATAATTAAATTTCTTATATTGCATAATTTAACCAAACTTAACCAACGCTCGCTTACTCGCTAACCTAATTAGCGAACGTGTTTATTAGTTAAATTATATTTATAATTTCCAATTAGTCGGGCGCATTGTAATAACACTGATTTTTCAATTCGCCTACGACAAATATACAACATTTTTATATTAAATATCTTAATATAGTTTGATGAAGTTGATTTGAAGTTGAAATTTGAATTCAAAAATATTTCTGTATTTAAAATATAAAAAATAAAAACTCCTGAACTTTTTTTCAGAACTATGAATATTTTTTAAGTTATGAAATGTAGTCAAAACGTTTATTTATAGCCTATATTTATATAAATGTGAAAATTTTACTGTTTGAATCTTTTATTTTCCTTTCTTAAAATGAATAGCCTGTGTAATTTGTTTTTCTTTTCGTTTCCTTTTAAAAACTCTTGGAGATTTCTCTTGTTAATAAGTTGTTATTTATTAAGAATTTTTACAACGTGGATTTGACAACCAATTTTTAATCGAGTTTTCTTTTCTTGAGTGAATAAATGTTAAAAGAAGTGTTGATTAAGAATATGCATAAAAAAAATGTAAACGGAAACTTTGGAATGTGGAACTAGAAGAAAATTTGTAAATTCCCAAAATTCTACATAAAAAACCCTTTGCAATATGAGAAAAATTTAAAATTTTAACATTTAAGTCTTTGTATTGTTTATTATATAGATTCTTGTTGATACCTTTCGTAAATGAAAAATAATTTTCTTTTTATCTGGAAAAATAATACATTTTTTAACCGAGTCATGATTTTTTTCTTTAAATACAATTTAAAATAAATAAATTTTATGTCTAGTAATAATTCTACAGTCTGTATTTACTAAATTACGTTTCATTTTTGTAGAAAATGTTAAAGTATTAGTGGTTTTTGTATTTTGATCGTATTTTAATTCTTTATTTTAAAGCAGGTCAGTTGGGTTATGAAAAAACATAATGTTATATGAAAATGTCATTTACCTCAAGCATACCATCGAGATAGTCGATACGCGTAACGGTTATTTCTTATTACGTATCATTATCGTTTTTCTTATTATTGTTATTTCTGACTGGAATACTCATTATATGCCGCTTCAGAATATCTTGTACCTATGCTTATTAAATCTAATCGACCATCTTAAATAAAAACCGCTGGAAACAATTTTTTATTGATAATATTTTTATCATAATAAAAAACGTAAAAATTTTTTAAATTATTTCAGTCGTTAAGGAAAATGATTTTGAAAAGTTAATGCAGAATTTAGATCGCTTTTTAACCTTGATTTCATTATGTAAACCTTGATTATAAATTAACATCTTAAAATAACCACTCTTGTAATCAGATCGAGTCCAAAACTTTCAGACTAAAATCAATATTTTTTTTTTAAACATTCAATAAATGTTTTTTGATTACATTTCATAAAATTTTGAATTTATAAATTATTTTTCAGTTAAACTGTAATATAAAATATCTATTTCACATTTATTTACCGGTTTTAAAACAAACTATTACTGTTGCACTAATTATGGATTGTAATTTATTATCCGTAAATTCGACTGATATTATTGTAAATTATTAATATTGTTTATTATGATGATGTTAAATTTATTTATAATAATTATTCCTTGATGTTGGAATACATTTTGTTATATATGTATCTGAACTATTTGTAAATATAACGTTGATTATGAATTTTTTTTTCCTTTTAATGATCATTGTTTTTCTTGTAAGTTTTTAACAGTTGCAGAAAGGCTGGATAATAAACAAAATCGTTTATGAAAAAACGATTTTTTTAGCTCGTTTGGTGCTATAGTTTGCTTTTTAAGTAAAAGTTTTTTTTTTGTTTTAACGACACAGCAACTTTGCAATCCGTTCAGCAAGATAATTGAACAATAAGTAAATAAGATATATTTGAACTAACATTAATTTGCCGCAGACCCAGCGGCTTGTGACGTAATAATGAAATAGAAGAGTAAGACATCCTTACGGCCAGACCATAAAAGTCACCTAACTGAAACGAGAAGGCAGACCAAGAATATTGTTCCTTAGCAATCTTTAAAAATCACTGATCGTGTTATCCAGTAAATTGACCGCCAAATAATTTGGATGCCGATCCAAACGATTTTGATAACGTAGGTTGACCAGTGAGATTTCCTGCCGAACGGTTCGCAAGTAAAAGTAAGAAATGTAAAAACTATTCTTGGAAAAAGTTTTTTTTGAAAATTATTTATTCTGGTACATCTACAGACACTATTAAATATTAATTTAGATTCCATTAGGTAAAAGTGGATTTGATAAACTTTGATCTTGAAATAAAAAAAAAATGTAAATGCAAATAAAAAAAGTAAATGGTTACAAGTGCAAAATTACAACAACAAAAAAACATTAAAGATAAATCATAGATTTATTGATTTTATATATACAGCATTATCACGGGAACGGGAACATGACGAGTTTTAATGCAAATTAAGTTGGCAGTTTGGAATGTAGGCGGGAATCGTGAAATGGCTGTGTCCTTGCATATTAGACGCCATTTCAGTAACGATGGAACAGTGGACTGCTGTACACAGTGCGTTCCTAGTAGAAACTTTAAAAAATAATGATGATTCGATTATCATTATATAGTGATAATTCTGTCGGTATTTCCCTATTGCTATTCCTATCCGCAAAACGATAGTAATAAATAACAAATTTCCGATTTACTTCTTCTGCAACGAAAATCAAACAACCAGGTCCTGTGCACACCATGAGAATTCCTCCATACGTTGAAAGAGCCAAGCAGACAATGCTGAGAAGCTCTCGGCGTTCAATTAGAAAGCACGCTGCAGTCCTTCGTTTATACCTCAATGCATACGCAAAGATTTCATCTTTCATCCGTACAAAATGATAGTGGTGCAAGATATTAGTAAACACGACAAAGCAAATCGGGTAACGTTTTGTGCAAATTTTATTAACTTGTTTACCGTTGAAGTGGCCCTGCTAATGAGTGACAAAGCTAATTCTCATTTACCTGACACAGTGAACAAACACAATTTTCATTACTGGTCTGATGTCAATCCTAAGAAACTTCGTATGCGTCTTCTTCATAATCCACGGGTAACTGTGTAGTACGGTCTGACAAATTTTGGAATCATAGGCTCTTATTTTTTTGACAAAGAAAGATACGTGGTGATAATTAATTCTGGCTGATATACAACGGTATTACAAGATTACATTGCATCTAAACTGCTTCGTTGAGGGATCCACTTGAATGTCTTCATACAAGAAGAAATCGGAGCCATCCCAGAAAATATGGTGCAAGCAGGGATGCTAAATCTGGTGAACATTTGTCTGATCGGTTATTTAAAAAATGAAGTTACATCAATAAATGACATTATATTTTCTGTAATTAAATATTGAAACATACGTAAAGTAGTTATATTTCGTATCTTTTGGTTAATTTTTAAATTCCTGTGACCCAAACTGCATTAATAGTGATCAGCAACGTGTGTGTTGCGTTTTTTTTCCTCAGAGCTTATAATTTTAGCAAACCTTATATAAAACTCAATTTTATTTTATTATTTGTTTGGCTGTATTATATTTTGTATTTAATATAATCTATGGTTAGCCATTCTTTAGTATACCAAGAGTTCGATCTAATAGTAATATCATGCCATCTCATCATATTGAGACAATCCTTTTGACATCTGCACGACATATTTGTATAAATTTATTTTCATATTTTGGGGAAGGACATTTCCATACATTATAGTAAAAGAGTAGAAACCGTAAATCGATTACTTACCTGACAATCAATATAAGAGTTATTTTGGAACGAATGAAACTAAAATTATAAATATTGAGAAGTAGATCACTTAGTATTTTAAAAAGCAGCTTCTGAGATTTTATTGAAAATTTCATCGGATAAACGAGTGCCACGGATTTAGAATTTAATAAACGAGAAATGTTGTTCAGAAGACAAATAACACATTTACTGATTGCGAGTTCTTAACTAATTTTCTTGAAAATTTGACAAATTATAAAGAAACTATTGTGACATTTGGACCGCAGAAACGAAAATGTACTGTTAGAAGATCTGTCAGGTTTCAACAAGTACCATTAAATAGGCTAAAAAAACAGTACATATTAAAATAAAAACAACGTAAGAAATCTAAAACTATTTTTTTATAGAAAATATTCTTATATGTTCAATCCGTTTTCTTAATAAAGTCTCGGTTATTTATTACTAATAGACTCCTTTTTTCTTAAATTACCCATCATTTTTATAGTCTCTTGATATTAAATAATCCGGTCTTTTCGGTATTCCGACTTCTTAAATAGGCCGAACAATTGAAACTGCACTTTTAATTTATCTTGTGCTTTATTTAATTAATTATTTGAACAATTAAAATCGAAGATAAAAAAAGTCATTACTTCATTTTTATAAAATTGAGAACTAGTATCTAACAAAGAAAAATTATTTACTGTAATTATTACATAACCTTTAAAATTACACATCTTATTCTTTATAAGAGTAGCCCTACTCTGATGCATGAGTGAATGTGTTAATTATTTAGATCTTAGAATAAATGGCTTAAATAGTATACGGTCTACCTTCTAACGATTTTTGTAAAAATAATTTTTATTTTCTTAGAAAAAAAGTTGAAATTAATCAACGAATATCTGGGTAGGCTAGTATACTTATTTGCGGTAGGAGGTACTGAAATCGCCTCGTAACTAAGGCCAAGTACTTAGGGATCTGGCTTGAGAGTATGAGGTCATTTTCTCCTCACGTGATCCAGGCTTTTAACAAAGCGAGAAGGACGGTGGCAGCGGTCAACAGGCTGATGGCAGGAGCAGTGGGTCGAGCTCTTCGAAACGACGGCTATTAGTGTCGGTGGCGAGGTCACTGATGTAATACACAGTGCCAGCCTGGAAGAGTACTGAAGAAGAAAATAGGCAGGCGTTGGCTTATCGAATTGCAACGGCTGCTTGCCATTGGTGTGTCTAAGATTTATCTCGACAGAGGCGGCGTTAGTGATAGCGGCCTTGCCTTCGTTCGACTTAGTGGCAGTAGAGGTCACCAGGTGAGCGTAGGGCATGCCAAAGGGCCAGGTGAAGCAGATGCTACTGGAAAGCTGACAAATGAGGTGGGATAGGTCACAGGTGGGTAGGTGGACCTGAAGGCTAATTCCGGAGTTGAAGCCGTGGCTGACAAGAAAAAATGGAACTGTCGTTTGAGCTGACGCAATTCTTGCCCGGCCACGGCTGCTTCAATAAGATCAGTTTGAGAGAATGCGGAAGAGGCCGGATCGGTTCTTCTACTGCAAGAGCAGTGACTCGGCGGAACACACCATCTTCTATTGCGCCAAGATGACTGAGGATAGAAGGGAGGTCCTTTCGGTGATTGGCGAGATTACAACTGACAATATCGTAGCAGCTACGCTACATGGTCCTAGAAATATGGCGTTGATCACTGGCATGATTTTTGGTATTCTGAGAACGAAGGCTTTTGAAGAACTGCAATACGAGGAATATGGTGGATGAAAAGAGTCTGGAGGGATTGCAAAAGACCGTAGACCCGGCGGGGAGTACATCTTCGGCGGGCCTCCCATTAGAGGCGAGGCAAGAAGAAGACCTATTCCTTGCCGTCCGAGTGGTGCTGCTGGGAACGGCATGGCCGGGCCCAGCGTGTTCAGTGGGATGGTTAGAGGCAACAGCAATTGAAAAGGCCCTGACCCTAACTAGAAGTGAGACATGCAGATGACCTAGTCCTGGCTGCCCGGGTGGTGCGGCTGGGAACGGCGTAGCCGAGCCCAGTCTGTCCACTCGGGTGGTTAGAGGTAGTGCACCTTCCCCAGGGCCGAATTATGCTGGAAAAGCGGATCCGGCCTTGGGAGGGTGGGTTGAGTAGAGGAGGGAATAAAGGTTAGTATGCAGTTTTACTAAATCACTGTGAAAAATATAATACAAAGACGTCTAAGTTAATGAAAAAAATAATAAGTATAAAATAAAAAAAGGTATATATATAGTAATGGTGTATTAATATTATTTTATTTTCTTATGAATATTCTGGAAGTCTCTAGATATTCCATACAGCTTCTGGATTCGGAGTTCGTAGTCAGCCGTGTCCCTTTTCGTGACATCTGAGTGAGATGCAATCTTGTACAGACTCAGGCTTATGAAACCTGAGACCTGGTTAATTGAAACCCATCTGTCAAAGAACACTGGTATCCAAACCAGTGTTGTATTGGAATAAAAGCAATTATCTTTATTAGGATTTGAACCTAAAAACTATCAACTTCAAAATCAGCTGATTTATGACAACGACTTTTACCATTAGACCAGCCCGGCGAGTCGATGTAGAGGTATATTGATATCGATAAGGTATATATGGTAAAAATAAAAGGTAAGACAACTTACCTTGTGGTTATTGAAAAATAAAGATATTTTATAATTTTAATTAATAATAAAGAGAAAAAGGACTAGAAATAATTTTAGGTTTCTTCCTTTATCAAGACGAGTAATCATTTCGAGAAATCTCAGTCTTTTCCTACATGATGTAAGTTGATGGAGAAATATCGTATTGTTTGTAGAATATGTATGTGCGGTGCATTGAATATTAATGGGCTATATTCTGTGCTAAATTACAGATTGCATTACAATGATATATACTGTACGTGTATAAAAGTCTTTAGAATGATTAAAAGTAAAAAAAAAAGTGTAAGTGAGAAGTCTACGAGTCATTGGAATGTTTCCTATTGTCTAGTAAAATAATCCCACTTGGCTATGTTTGAATTGTTTATTCAGATTACATATTTTAAATTATTTATGCGTTGTTCTAAGAAATTATTTCATTGTTTTCTCATGATCGATTTGAGATATATTATTTGTTTATGTCCTTATTAAAAAATATATAAAACTTTTTAAAAATCACTCTTATATTAAATGCACTAAAAAGTAGAAAATAAAAAATATGTAAAAAAATATTTTAAAACACGGCTTAAATTAAACACACTAAAAGGTGAAAAGTAATTTTAGAACTGTATCTCAGAATGGATTTGACCACAAGCTTTGATGGTGATATGGAAGATTATGTGAAAGTCATAGCTTCAAATTTAAAATTTGATTTTTTTGCCAGTTTTTTCATATGCGTGATGAATGGCCTAAAGGCCATTCAAATGGTCATTTGACCATTTGTAATGGTCAAATTACAAATCTTTGCTCCCCACTCTTTGGCCATTCATCACTCATGAAAAAATTGGCAAAAACATCAAATTTTTAATTTGAAGCTATGACTTTCACGTAATCTTACATATCACCATCAAAGCTTGTTGTCAAATCCATTCTGAGATACCGTCCTGAAATTATTTTTTACCTTTTCGTGCGTTTAATTTAAGAGTGGTGCTTTAAAAATATTTTTTACTTTCTAATTTTTAGTGCATTTAATATAACAGTGATTTTTAAAAAGTTTTTTAATATATTTTTTTACTTTTTAGTCTTCTTAAATTTCTACATTACAGCTGCGATAGGGCAGAGGTTTGAGCGAGCTTTCGAAGTTTTCATGCCTCCAATTTCCAATACCGCAGATAAGAGTATAGGCAGCTTTAAAAGTTCATATATCTTAAAATATTACTGTAAATACTCATACACACATGAAACATCACAAATCATACGTCTCTAGTCTCGCAAATTAAAATTTCACATGCATTCATAGACTGAACCAGTTAGTAATGTCACTCAATTCACCAAAGGAAATTCCGAATTTCCAAACTCCAACCATAATTTAACAAAAGTTGCGGGCAATTTTTTTTCACCGTGTGTGCGGTCGCGTGTTCAAGTTCTGTCGGCAGCAAAATTACTTTGTTGGGTTTTTTTGTACATTTTGAACTTTTTTGATTTTTTTTTAGCAATTTTAAGGTGATTTTGATCTTAGTTTGTAATCTACGCGGGGAAATGCGCGCTCACTCACTTATGATCGAAGAGGAGTAATGACTTTTATTTACTAGCTCATAAGTATCATGAATTATCAGACAAATATTGAATATAACGGTTGTATGAAATTTGAATTTTTGCCTCACCCGTAGAAAAAGTATGTTATCAATTGAAACGACGATATCATAAATGTTAATAATTATTTCACTAAGATATATGCATGTGTAAACGAGGTTGCATAAGTTCAATGGGCATTTTTTTCACTAATTAACGCATTTTAGCGACTTGAAAATGTTGCTAAAATGTGTTGTCATCAGGAGTAAATCTGTGTGCAAAATTTGTGAAAGTTCCGTTCCATGAATCTCACATACGTATTCCAAGAGCGAGTTAATATAAGAATGGTAAATATAGTATGTTTCTCAAAGAAATACTTCTCGTACTACTTACTATATGGCTACAAAGACCAGCCAATGAATTCAAATATGTTTTTTATATTTACACTACCATTTAAAACTGCTTACAAACTTTTTTTACTAAATTGAATGCATTTTAATTATTTTTAATCTATTATCAACCAGTTCAAAATATATGTATTAATTTTTTTTTTTTTTGGTGAGTCGGAGGAATTTACTGGCCAAGTGTCGGGCATGCTAACAGGTACCGCAAGGTGTTATTAAAGTGCGTATGTGTGCCTTCGCCCTACCAATTAAACCTCATATCTCACCAACTCCCCTGTAAATAAGCATAACACAGCTCCAGGAGGTGCCTTCGAGCTCAGGGGATCGCGAGTCCCCGTGCATCATCACCGTCGTTCATCCACGCAAACACGGACGGGCGACGGCTCCGCAGGAAGCTGCCGGTTACTCTTTCGCTCTTCGGTCGATTTCTTCTCCTCAATCTCGGACATCTTATTCCAGGCATTTGTGGTTAAACATAAGTCTTCCATTCTGGCTGGTACATCTGCTTTAATCCGCACCCCATTCTCGAAGTTCTATCAACTTTTACTTTATGATGTTGGTGGCAAGCTGTTCAACCGCATCCTGTTCTTCTTTTCTGGTCGGTATGAAATTGATAGTATTTTCTGGAGTGAGTCCTCCTTTTCCCAGTCTCTACTTTGTCTGTATCCAGCGTATGCACTTGTAAAAGGTGTGTTCACAGGTATCTAGCTCTTCGCAGTACATACACAGAGGGGAGTTTTTTCTCTTAAATCTGTATAGGTAGGCATTAAATCCACCATGCCCGAGAGCAGTTGCGTCAAAAAGAACCCAATTTCACCATGTCTACTTCTAATCCCCAGGGTTGTATATATGGTATGAGTCTTTTTTTACATTGTCTTTTTTCCGAGTTCTCCCATTATTCTTGTCACTCTCGTGTCAATAATGTCATGGCCTCGTCCTTTTTCATACCACTATAAGTCCTCTTAAGCCGGGTGGCTCTTAGATGTATAGGGAAACACCCGTAATGATTTCAATTGCTGCTCCTAAGATAGTACGGTATGTTGCTGCAATCTTAATGGCCCCCTCCTCTGCAGCGAGGTCAGTTAATGTGTTATTAATTAAACTAAGTTAAATTAATTAATTTAAAAAAGGGGATTCTGAAAGTAGTTTTTATTTCTATCTAAATGATAATCAAAAACTAAATGATATTAATATCACAAAGGAATAAATTTGTGATTAGAGAATAACTTTCAGAACTCGTTAAGAAATATAAACTACTACGGTAAATTTCGTCGTTTTAAATCAGACGCAGCGATAGTAGGACGAGAAAAATATTAAAACATTCATATTGTGTTTTACACAGAAATTTGAAACATAGAGTAAGTATTCTGATTTTGTTTTGATGAATCTGTTTTATAAGTATCTTCGTACGTTAAAGGTAGGTTTATTTTTTATGAAATGATTGTCAAATTAAAAAAAAAAAAAATATATTGAACACGAAATTTTATAAAAAAAGAAAGAATTAAAATAAAAAAATCGTTTAAACAGCATAAAAAAGCGTGATACCACTTTAAAGAATTACAGATATGTTGGAGCTAATTAATACCACATTCTTCAATGGAGTTTTTCGTAGCGCTTTGGTTAATTTAGTCCATTAAACGATTAGGAAACCTTTCAAGAATGTTACCGAAAATTATGAGTTTTTTCGTTAAATAAATTGCTATCATAAAATTTTTATGCTGTGGATTAATACCTTCGTATACTTATCTTTTTTCTATGGAGTGATTATTATCAAAGTCTGATTTTTTTGTGTATAATGCTAGTACCTGTTTCTTGTAGAGTGAGTAAATGTGCATCCTGTTTGACCAAAATAAATTTAGTGCAACAACTTCAGTTTAACTTGTAAACACTTGAATTGTTATATTTGTCTATTTGATACTTTTTTGTGTGATTGGATATATTTAGCTTACTGTTTTCAAAACGACACAGTAACCGTCTTTTCAAAAATTCTTTTAAATTATAATTAAACAAATAAATATCTAATATCACACAGAATATTAACAAAACACACAAAAGTAATGAAAAATATAGCAATTCATGCTTTTAAAAATTAAACTTTATTTTTTTTACTATGTAATAGATCGGACAGACAGGACGCTCAACCATCCCCATTTAAAGAAACACATATTACCATTAAAACTCAAAACGTTTAATTTACAAACACCAACAATTTAAAAACAGTGACATATTAAATGAACGAACACAACGTAGATCAAATATATTATTCGATTATATACTTCTGTGGTTTTCTAATCTTTTAAAAAACCGACGACATTCACAAAAGCATTACCAGTGATTGAAATGAAAAAGAAGCTGTTAAATAAAGAGAAAATCTGATGTGGGCACCACATTCCTTGTACGCCTATAAAATTACTTATACACGTTTTTTTTTAAAATGAAAAGTCATAAAATTATATTTCATTAATAACTTCTTTTTTATTTATTATTTTAATTTTTTATTATTATTATTGAATTTGTTATTTATTGTAAACATTTTTTTTTGTAATCAGAGGTTAATAGTTATCGATAAATCAATATATTTATAATTTAAAAAAAGTTTTAAAAAAAATATATGTATATGAAGTCGGATTCGAACCAATTTTCCTTCCCCTAAGATCCAAATATTTCATTAATTAAAATTTCATCTGGCTATAACCAGTGAAAATAAGTACAATTTATGATATGTAGTTGAAAAGCTGTCAATGATAGCTTATTAATGCAGTTAAGAAAATGTCCAAAATCCAAATCTGTTTTGGATTTTGGGCTTTTTTGGACATTTGCAATCAAAAAGGGAGGTGCAAAACTAGATGTTACAACAGTCCTAAATCCAAAATTTCAACATCCTAAGGCTAATCGTTTTTAAGTTGTGCGAGACACTTACATACATACGTACGTACAGACGTCAAACTGAAACTAGTCAAAATGGATTCAGAAATGATCATAATGGATATTTCCTTTGAAATCTGAAAACCAAAATTTTTCGCGATCACAATACTTCCTTTGCTTCGTACAAGGAAGTAAAAAAGGAAAAAATTCAGTATTAACCTATTAACAATTAATATACCAATTTCTTTGTTCGTTAAAGAATACATTTTATAATTGAAAAACATACGATACAAAATATCACAAAGTACAAGTAATAAACTGATCTGTTATATGATAAAGTAGAATCTATATAAATAAAAATGTAAATGTTCGTTTGTTAAAAATCTTAAATCTCCGAAAGTTCTTCACCGCTTGCTTTGAAATTTTGATATTCGAATACTTGTGCACCTACTATTATATAGGTGTCGCACCATTGACAGGTAAAAACAAGCCCTTTTTGAAAAACAGTGCTATCTGTTTGTCGTAAAAGTAACACACGCTATACTAAATATTTTACGATTCCATTTCAATGTGTTCGATACTGTCTTCGCTTTAGACTAAAAAACTACTGGACCGATTTATGCGTGGGGAATAAGGGAGAAAAGGAAAAACGAGGAAGGGGAAAATGGAAAAAAATAAAAAGGGGGAAACGGGAAATGAAAAAAGGGAAATGGATAGAGGAAATGAGAAAAAAGGGGAAGAGGGAAAAAGAAAAAAAGGAAAGAGGAGTGAGAGAGGGAAAGAGGAAGTGTAAGGAATGGGGGAAAGGGAAAGATATGTGGTAAAAATGGAAAGGGGAAAAAGGGAAACGTTACATTTTGTGAAGTTCCGTAGTGTTCATTTTGTTAATGTTTTATCAAACTTTCAATTTTGTTCATTTAATTTATATGTATATATATACTCAAATCTAGCAATATTGAAGCATCGAGGGTCTGCTAGTAATATAATAAATAAAGACAAGTCAATTTTCCTTTCAATAATGTTTCAAAATATTTACCTTATAACTAACATATAGTTTCACAGAACATCGATATCCTGCTATATTATGAAACGTTTTTATTCATTATTTAAAAAAAAAGAAAGTATATTTCAGAAGGTATTGATTTCTTGCAAGCAAGTTCTTCCAGTATAATATAACAAAAGTTATTGGCAACGCTAAGATACTATTTATAGGTCATCTGTCTTGTAGTTATAAATCAAACTCTGAAACTTAATAACATAGTTACTAATTTACAAGAAATTCCAGTAGAACATTCACTAAAAATGTAATTGTAACTGGTCAATTTAACAGCTCTATTTATAATTAATTATACTTTTGATATAAAGTAAAGTAATTAATGTCAATCGAAGAAATATTGTTTTTATTTACCATGATGATAACGCTAAATGAATCTGTTTCCAATTTAAAGATCTGGTGTAGAGTAACTTTTTGTTTATTGTTTTGATGTGCTTCTGAATGATTTTGTGAAAATATTACAAGTTATCACGTTACAAAAAGAATGATTTTAAACAAAAGTTTCATATTAACCTTTTTCTTAGTAATACAACTTTTTTTTTAAATTGTAGGTAATGAAGTGATAAGGCATCAGTCTTCCATTCGGAAGATCCCGAGTTCAAATCCCGGTCAGCATTGGTATTATTCTTACGCTAAAAAGAATCTATTACATATTTTTACGCGTTAGCTTCCGTGCTTGTGTAACGAATTAATCATAAGATAAAAATTAAATTTTAGATTTAAAAGTATTTTTTTCGTTATAGAATTTATGAAAATTTTGATGGATATTTGCTTTTTTAGAAAAGATTAAATTTATTTCATGATCTAAATAAAAATGTAATAATTCGAATATAATTGGATATTTAGGAATCCGGATTAACGAGTATATAAAATTTTTCCATTCTACTGAACTTAAACACAAAAAAATAAAACTCCAATTAGGTTGGTATTGTGCGACTCTTATTTTATTTTTTTATATCTGTTAGCTACATTAAATACACAATACTGACCCTTTCTCATTTCATTTAATTAAAAAATGTTATAAAAATTCCTATTAAGGGTAATAAATGTTTATACCATTATGCTAATTAAAATTCTAAACAGGAATAATTAAATAAAAAAGGAATATTATATGAATTTTAAACGGGCATTAAAATACTTTAATTTTTAATGTCGGTAATGGATTTTAAATTAATAGTATTTAAAATGCACCTACTATATATAATTTAATCTACTATTGGAATTCATTATGAATTTAGTACAGGAACAAATAAAATTGTTGTAGCCTACCATTTTTGTACGTACTATTTAAAATTTTATGTAACTGATTACACCCCCTTTTTTCAATACAATAAATTATTCTGATAATAGCCATTATAACTTGATAATTATTTAGTAAAACCTTGCAACATAAAATCGGTTTGCATGACTACTTAATATTAATTTTAAAAAATACGGATGTAATTTAAATCTTATTAAAAAAAAAATAAAAAATCTCATAAGTTCTTATTGAATCAGTAGGTTGAAACTAAAAAATCTGATGTGGACACCACATGACTCCTTGTACACTTACTAAATTACATATACATATTTTTTTCTGGACTTTATTTAAACTTATTTCATTTGAACGTGAGATACGATTCTCCAATTCTTTAATAAAGTGGACAGTTACACAATTAATGAAATATTAATTTTTATTAACATCAAATATTTATACCATTATTAATTCAACAATCTAACATTATGTATTAGGATAGAGTAAAAGTCCCTTTATTACTTGTATTACTAAATCAATATTATTCGTATCTTCGTGAGTTGCTGATTAACAAAGGTTTTAGATTTCTGGTTGGTCGTATAAACAAAAGTTAATAATGATTAAATTATTCCGTTTAGTGAACTTCTGCATGTTGGTTACAAATGTTAATTTTGTCCTAACAGTGTAAAATATTCAGTTTTTATTAATGGATTATTTGATGAATAACCAAAAATGAAAAATAAATAATTATATAGTAAAAAGAAAGAAAACATGAAAAAATATATCTCAAAAAACTGCAACTGATGAATATGAAAAGGGAAGAAAATGTTAAAACCAAACAAAAAAAATTTAAGAGAGGATGATAAATATGAAGAGGAAGAAAACGTTAAGACCAAGGAAAGAATAAAAGGATTATGAGAGGATGATGAATATAAAGAGAGAGAAAATTTTAAAACTAGAGATCGTTTCACAAATTAAGATCAGAAGAATTATATCTAACTAAACAGCAATTAAATGATTGGCAACAAAAAATAAATAAACGAAATGATGATCAACTCCGACTTAGGGAGAATATTATCCGACAATATCAGAGGAGTAATGAACTAAAAGATAAGAATTTTTTGCAATTTATTAAAGATCGAGGACGTATTTATTTCAGTAATAAGTTTTTTTTCATTTTCTTTATTATCATTGAACTATTATTTTCTGTAAAACTTTTTTCCAATTACGGGTTAATATTAAATCAATATATTTATATTAAAAAAAATAAAATTTAAAAAAGAAATAAAAAAATTTAAAAAAAGAAAGGGTAATAAAATCTGAAGACCGAAATTTTTCGCGATCACAATATTTCCTTTACTTCATACAAGTAAAAAACGTTGACTGTATTATCCGTGTTAGAATTAAAAAAATGAAATGTTTCAAAACATCTTTATCTAAGTGTCATTACAATTAAGAAAAATTACAAAAATACTGAAAAAGTACTGATAACACATTTTTAAATTTGAGGAAATTTTATAAGAAACAAATAAAATTTAATTATAACTAAATCTACAGAGAAAATAATAAAAGGATTTCACAACTTTAAAAGCATATACAAATTTATTTCAATAACTTACAGATTCGGTTGAGGTTTTATTTCATAGCAAAACACATCAAGTTTTGACTTACGTAGTTCATTAGTAACGAATTCGGCCACCAGTGTTGTTAAAAATGGATACATTTGTTGGTGCGGAACGGGCTCGCGTATGTTTTGGTTACACGATTTGCAGTCAGCAACTGCAGTTCAACGTAGTTATCGTAGAAAGTAAGGTAGAGAGCCTCCTAGTAGGCATACAATTTACCCTTTGCACCAAACCTTCGTTGAGACAGGTTGTTCTTCTTTTGGAAGAACAACCTGTCTCAGCAACCAGAACAGATCGTTCTGTCTGGATAGAACGGTCCGTTCTTCTTCCAGGAGGCAACTGTAAATGTTATCGTTTATCTGAACATGCTTCAAAATTTTCTAATTCTTCAGTGAGACGATGATGACAAGAGAGAAGTCATTAGTCTTAGAAAGGAGGGGTACCATCTCCCTATCGCCTAGAAGTCCGAGATTTTCTTGATACTCGATTCGCAGATCGGTGGGTTGGACATGAAGTTCCAATTGCATGGCCACTTTACTCCTCAGATTTGATTTCGCTAGATTTTTCTTGTGAGCTTTCATTTAAGATCGGGTTGAGCAAAGACATCGAATTAACGCCCCAGCTGCAGAGATAATGCCCGACTTGCTGGCTACAAACTGGAATGACATTGACTTCAGTTGGAGTGTATGTCGCATTACAAATTGAAGCCATATTAAAAAAGTGAATGTTGGGTGACAAACTTGTGTTTTTGTTTGAAATGAGAATTTAATCGGATCTGTAAGTTATCTCAATAAGTTTTTATATACTTTTAAATTTGAGTTCTCTTTGAATCATCCGGTGTTTTATCTATGTAATAAATGTTTTATGATGATTTATTTCATTGTTTTTACTCACTATTTAATTTGTATACTGTGTATTTATAAATGATTACCGGGATTTTAAAGTTATGTAATATTTATTAAGTTTTACTTACATTGATAAATTATACATGAAATGAAAGAACAACTTAAATAGTCTTTCCTATACATTTTCAATGTGAGCACCATTCATCACACGGAACGTTTCCAGACGGCACACATCATCCTATATTTAACCAGAAAATTTGGAGTAATTGATGCGACAGCTGCTTCAATCCTGTATCTCAAGTGAGTAGGTCAGCTGGTAACGGTGGCACATACACGTGATCCTTTATAAACTCCCGAAGAAAAACGTCGTACAGGGTCAGATCGGGAGAAAGTGGCGGCTACGTATCATATGGTCTCCGGCGACCAATCCAGCGGTCGAGGAGAATTTCATTCAACCAGTACGTACAGCGTTATGCCAGTGAGAAGGCCCATCATATTTTTGCCAAATAAAGTACTATAGCTCATGTTGCAGTAGAGGAAAGAATCACCGTTAAAGCGTATCAAGACAATTCATTCCAGACACACTGGCTTCCGCGAAAAAGAACACTCCTGAATTTTCTGATAGGGTACGGCACAAAAACATTCATTTTTGGGGAGTCTTATTCACACTGCAATATTACGTGAGGATTTTCTGATCCCCAAAAATGTGATACACACATTATGAGTGTTTACTTTTCCATTAACATGAAATGTTGATTTCTCACTGAATTCGACACGGTAAAGAAACTCTTCATCGTCACGGTGCATCATTTCATTTGCAAATCGTAATTCGCATACTTTAGAGCATTGATTCTCAAACTTTTCGCCCCCTCCCCCCCAAATTGAGAATCAAAAATTTTCTAGCGCCTCCAAAATTTTTAAACTTACCATCTCAAAAGTAATAATTGCAATTACTGTTTTTAATATGCGCTATTAAAAATAGCAATTGCAATTATTGTTTTTAAACGTGGTATATCCTGTTTCTGAATTGAAACTTACATTTTAAACGAGAGCAATTTCTTACTGTTTTTTTTTTTTTTTAGTTTGATGATTTTTGAAATCTGAAGTAAACTGTCAAAAAGTAGTGTATTCAAGCTTTCTAAGCCTCTTGGTTGCAAAGTTAAAGTAGTTTGAATACAAAATCATTTTTTTTTCATAAAATATAGGTATTTCTTTAATTTTTTTACTAATATAGTAGGTATTTAATTTTAGTTTGAAATATCAGGAAAACATAATTTTTGCCTTTTTTTTTTTAATCAGTCATCGCCTTCCTAGATCATTGTTTTTTTAATAAATATTACATAACTTTAAAATCCCGATAATCATTTTTAAATACACAGTATACAAATAAATAGTGAGTAAAAATAATTAAATCATCATAAAACATTTATTACATAGATACAACACCGGATGATTCAAAGTGAACTCAAATTTAAATTAAATTAATATTAAATATTATGTAAACGCCCCCAATTTTCTGTGAGCCTTCTACCGCCCCCACGAAGGCCTCCGGCGTCCACAAAGGGGTGTTATTGCCCACTTTGAGAATGAATGCTTTAGAGCTTGCGCAAGCTAAAACTGTTTGAGTTGTACTTTTATTTCATGTATAATTAATAAATGTACATTGAACTTGAAAATATTATATAACTTTAAAAACCCAATATTTATTTTGAAAAACAAGGTATTTTAAAACTCAGTTCAATACCTTATAATCTGATGTTATAATTTTTTTATGTAATCTGATCTGTCACAAATATTTTACAATAAAATAATTTGTGATTACATGATTATATTACGAAATTATTCAAAAATAGCATAAAAAAAAAATTTTACTAGCAACTTTAAAAATAATTAATTAGTATTTGATGTTTATTTTTTTGGTGTAGTAACTTGTATAAATTTCATCTACCGTATCAGTAGTGTATATAACATACTCGAATCAACAGTGTTGTGATTTATGTGACAGAGCGGTTATGCAAGTTGATTTATTCTATTTAACATTTTAAATTTTACATCAGTTATTTGATATAAAAACAACGTTTATATAGTTGTAATGTAATATAAAGTTATTATTTTAAAATATTTTTCTTGATATCCGTTTGGGTTAAAGGGATTCAGATTTAAATATTTACTAATAATATGGGAGGTATAATATAAACATCTTGCAGGCTATTAAAACAATAATAAATACACAAAAACCGAGTTATTGGGTAAAAGTTAGAATACATGTTTAAAATAGTTTTATATTATAAATTTTTATTAATAATCTCTTTTTTACAATACAAAAGTTTTTGTAGTATGATTTAATTTGAAATTAAGTATTTTGAAAAAGTGAGAAAAAATAGAATGTTTGGAAACTTTTTACAGCTCAGAAGGTTTGCAGTTTGTTATCAAATACTCTTTTATTCTAAAGTTTAGTCTATCTAATATTAAAAATAAGAAAGAAAAAACAAATTATTGATTTTTTTTTTTGTAAATAAAATACTTTCTAAAAAAGTTTTTTTTTTGATAAAGCAGGTTTAGCTTTTTCGAATTTAACAGAGCATATTTCATAATACTTTTGATTAGGATAATTTTCCAATTCCAAAATAAATAAATAAAATTTTGTTTAAGAAAATTTATTGGAAAAAAAAATTAAGATTCGTTAATGATTTACTGTTTTTTTCCGAACTGGGATTGTAGTAGAAGTAATGAATTAAAAAAAATCTTATATATAGCACTAGTTTCTTGTTCGGACTTTGCTTTCAAAATGATATTCCTCTCAGTTATCCTAAAACATCATTTAACTATTGTTTCTAGGTCGACCCTCCTCTTCCTGTTAAATATTATTTACTGTTCATTAATACTTCAGTTCTTATGTCCTCCATCTTTCTAATGTGGCTATCTTCTTTTTTGCGATCTAATATGTAAATTTCATTATGTTTTAGCCGCTCTACATATGAATATATCTTCAACTTTTACCCGCTTTCAAAAATTCTCCTTACGAATTTTCTTTTAAAAAATCGGATGTAGACACCATAGGTCTTCTTTGTACGCCTACTAAATTACATATATTTATATGTTTATTACATTTTTTATTTTTTTTATTTTTTGTTATTATTGAATAATTATTTATTGTAAAACATTTTTTACAATCACAGGTTAATTATATTAATAAATCAATATATTTAAATTAAAAAAAAAGTTAAAAAAAATGGAAATGAAGCCGGTTTCTCACCGATGTGCCTTTCCCTTACAAGATTAGAATATTTCATTAATTAAAATTTTATTGGTCTATAACTCTGGAACCAATGAAAACAAGTACCACTTATGACACATCGTTGAAAAGCTTTCAATCAGGGCTTATTAGTGTATTTAAGAAAAAGTCCAAAATTCAATTTTTTGGGGATTTTGGACTTTTTTGGACACTTCAGTCGATTGCAATCAAAAGGGGAGGTGCAAAACTAGATGTTGCAACAGTCCTAAATAAAAAATTTCAACATTCTACGGCTAATCGTTTTTGAGTTATACGAGATACATATACGTCACGCCGAAACTAGTTAGACTGGATACAGAGATGGTAAAAATGAATATTTCCGTTGAAATCAGAAAACAAAATTTTTTGCGATCACAATACTTCCTTTACTTCGTTGCAAGGAAGTAAAAATATTAAATATCTTCCATCGCCAGATACTATTTATAATTACCGGTCTTACGTAAGATTCAAACTTTCATTTAAATGTATTATTATTAACTTACTATTAAAAATTGTTATGTTGAGAAAGAAAGCTCTATTACTATTCAGTATTGTTTCTTCTATGTCTTATTTCATTGTGTTTTTCATGTATAAAATAACTTTTATATATTTAAATCTATGGACCACGTTATTTCTTTAATTAGGAATATTTGCTTGTTTTACTTGGAAGCCCACCCTGCTTGATGTAATGAAAAAAATAGAAGTAATGATTGGCATAGATTATTTGGGAAGGAATTTAATCTTAAAAAATGAACTGTATTAAAATAAATGTAAAGAACTGTTAGAAAGGAAGTTTTAAGGAAAAATTAATTATAGTATTCAGAATTTTGTAATTTAAGAAAGAAAATTACAAAGAATAAACTACGTAAAGAAAATATCAAAAGCAAACTCGCATAAGCCAAGTGAATAAAATGTAATCTACTGATAACAAAAATACATTTTGAAGTTATAATATAATTATTAAAAATGTTTGTATGAAGTCAAAGTTTGGGCGCTATAGTCTAAGTCAAGAAAATAAAGAATTAAGGCTTTCTGGAGTCGTAGGAGAAATATTGAAAATTAGGTAGAGTGCTTAAGATTTTTTTATTGATTGGAATTATGTACTAGTTTGATTGATATATTGAAGGTAAGCTTAAAAATTCCCCAGATGGTGATGAAGGGATTAGATTTTATAGAAGGAAAGATAATCGATAAAGAGTTTGTGGATGATGTGATATTTATGAGAGATGTAGCACTAATTGTTCAAGAGATGATTTCAAAATTAGAAGACGTTATAACAGAATATTGAATGAAAATGAATATTAAGAAAGAAAATAAATAAATAAAAAGTTTCATTATAAGAAAAAAAGATGAACTAAAAACGTTAAACGGTATAGATACTTAGGTACAGGAGACTGTAAAAGTTTAAACGAAAAGATCTAGAATACTAGTAAGGAAGCATTTAATAGAAAATTAAATTACGTATCTGGAAGCTCTTTTGAGTGATACGTTTAGAATGCACTACTATACAGATGTGAAGTAGGAACTCTAATAAAAATGCAAAAATAAAAATTAAGCGCATTTTAAATATTAGCATAGAGGAGGTTAGAGAATAAGAAAAATGAAAAAGTAATTAAATTACAGCAAAATAATAATTAAAACAATTTAGAATAGAAAAATTAATCGGACGGGATATATCTGAGAGGTTAAGAATTGATTGAAAGTGTTAGAGGATCAGTAGAAATTCCAAAGAGAGCGGCTATAAAAAATTATAACAGGACCTGTATGACGGATTTCTTCCAATTAAGAAGAAAGAAAGAGAAAATAATAATGCAAAGTAGAATCCAGAAGGAACTAAAGGAATTCCTTTCTCAGAGTAATAGCAACGTTGAACAATCTGTTCTTTGTAATACAGACAAAGGCACTTCCAAAAGCTGTTGTTCGACCAGAAGGGTTACACCAGTGGAATAAGAATTTATAGAAAAACGTAAGGGCGCGGACGATGAACATTATAACGGTTCAACAATTAAAGGGATGAGGCGGGTACTGGTTCTGCAGGTCAGGGGATATAAATACTGTCAGGGACCAGTGGAGAGAGTCAGTAGTTCTGCGAGGCCGTGTTCGGCGCAATCGTGATAACAAGGGATGACAGAGTAGTTTTACAAGACTTAGGTCGACGAGGTTACGCTGACTACGATATCAGTAAGCGTGTTGTAACAACGAGTGAAGAGTACGTCACGAGTATTTCATTGTAAACAGTGGGTGAATGCAGGAAGTTGTTCGGTGAGTTATTGGTAAACAGTAATGAATGTGATAGATAGTATTCCACTCACTCATAAAGTGTAGAATAGTTCAATTGTAAACAGTAAAAGTAACAATATTTGCAGAAAATGAATTGTTTGAACTTTAGACTGTTCTATTGTTATCTTGTTCACGCAATGTTAGTTTCTCACAGTCATATTAAGATTTTTAATAAACTTGACTGTATTCTGCTTTTTATTTCCTTGTACGAAGTGAAGGAAGTATTGTGATCGCGAAAAATTTCGATTTTCAGGTTTCAACGTAAGTATACAGTTTTACCATGTCTGAATTCATTTTGACTAGTTCGGCGTGACGTCTCTACATACGTACATCTGTCACATAACTCAAAAACGATTAGCCGTAGGATGTTGAAATTTCGGATGTAGGACTGTTATAATATCTAGTTGTGCACCTCCCCTTTTGATTGCAATCGACTTGACCAAAGTGTCCAAAAAAGCCCAAAATTAAAAAAATTGGACTTTTTCTTAACTGCAGTAATAGCTCTTATTGAGAGCTTTTAAACGATATATATATCATAAGTGGTACTTATTTTCATTGGTTCCAGAGTTATAGCCAAATAAAACTTTAATTAATGAAATATTTGGATCTTACAAGGGGAAGGCACATCGGTTCGAATCAGACTTTTGTAAAAAAAAATTACGATAAATAAATCAATAATAAAAAAAATAAAAAAATTTCTGAAGTTATTAATGAAATAAAATTATATTTACTTTTCATTAAAAAAAATGTTTATTTGTAATTTCATAGGCATAAAAGAAAGTCATTGGTGTTCACATCAGATTTTTATAATTTAACTGTCGTTAAACAAATCTTGTCCTTTTTATTTGAATTACTATTTTGTATGTTATATATACATATTGTCATTATTATTTATTGTTATAATTATTATTTATTTTATTTATATGTCTCTAGAATAATAAATTATTTTTTAAAGAAATTTTTACCTTTAGAAGTCTCTTGATATCCTGGTCGAACCGCAAACACGCGACAAGAATAAAAGAAACAGACAGTCTAAAAGGGAAAAGGAGCTATCAATAACTGAAACGTTTTGGTGGAGATAAGTGAAGATGGGGGAAGTATACGGTGCAAAGGACCTCCCTAAGGATAATTATAACGTATGATGATCATCTAGTTTAAAACGAAATCGTTCCAATAAGAATATAAGAAGGAATAAGTTTGGGAAAGAATGTTGAAAAGAGAAAGACTAGCGGGCCAAAAAGTTAAGGCATTCAGCATTAGTGAATTTATCCTACAAAATTTATTTCCAAAACCCATTATTTCCTGTAAAATAAAGGAAAAATAATGAAGGAAGACAAAAAATAAATGAAACAGACAATTGAGGATGTAGGTGTAAAAAGTATAATCAGGTTAATAAACTGGCATGAACTGAAAGAAATGAAGAAAACCATAAAAATAATCAAACCAATGAAGACTAAAAACAAAATTTGACAACGGATATTACATCACACTAATGAATTTTCTAAATGTTAATTTGTATTTATTCTAAGAGCTAATAGATACTCAATTTATTGGTTAAATAAAAGTTTCTTTGACATAATAGTTCAAAGAGAAAAATATTTATTTAACATAATGTCAAAGATATGTTTGAAAACATGATATTCTGTATTTACAAAATTCTTATCGTAGTTTATTTCCTATTTAGTAATAAATTTTGTTAACAATGATCTGTTTTTAACAGGGTTTAATTTATAAACAGGAAATTGTTAAAATAGTATAAATATTTAATTTGTTAATTAAATTCAAATAAAAATGAGATACTATCCGATTTAAATGGATCTGCGGGTGGCTAAGATTGGTACTTTTGTGGTTGGCTTCGATCCAATCTCTTAAATATAAGCATAGAATGGAATACTATTTCCATACGATCACAAAATGAACAACTACTGCCAACTACTCTATTTCTGTCTCAACCAATCTTTATTCTTAGTTGTTTATAATTTCCGAGTTCACTGACGTTATTTTAAATATGCACTCCTAATTGCATTTTTAAGAAATCAGCAAGTTGGCGCCAAGTGTCTGACAGAAATGTTTTCGTTGAGGTTATTATATATGATAAACATTACCCATTGTGTTTCAGAACAAATCAACATTCTCTTTTACACTGAGTTTGAAAAACATATTTACATATATACTACTCGCAATTTAGTTTGAAATAGATATATGTTTCCAGAGAACTAACGATGTATACATTAAGTGACACTAACTGCGGTTTATTTGTATTTATTTCTGTTCTTTATTGGTTTATACGATTCTGTAGCTTGTATATTTTATGGGATGAAAGCAAGATACCAAGAAATATGTTCAATGAATTCAAAAGCATTAAGTTTTTTCGTACATATTGTGTTTATGAATGAGTAATTCTCTCTTCTTTCTCACTCGCTCACTCTCTCTCTCTCTTTCTCAATGTGTGTTGTTCATAGAGGAAGCAAGCTTAATTTTCTCTACAATATTTTGTGTTTCATGCGTTAAGAATGGCTCACACAAAAAGGTATGCACGCTATGCCGCATGTGAACGCGTCTTCGCAAACCAGCTGATTTCAAAGTCGAGAGTTCCAACGTTCAAATCCTAGTGAAGGCTTTTATACGGATTTGAATACTAGTCGGATACCGTTGTTCTTTAGCGGTTGGGTTTCAATTAACCACACATCTCAGTAATGGTCGACCTGAGACTGTATAAGATTATTCATCACTTACACACATATATATCATCCTCTAAAGTAATATCTGACGGTGATTCCCGGAGGCTAAACAAGAAGAGAAAAAAGTCAAGCTATGCTAAGTTTATAGTTTTAATTTTACACTCACTGATATGCTGAATTATGATTTTTTATCTATTTATTTCTGTTGTGTAGTAATTTAGGACTTTCTCCAAAGAACATACTTTTTCCTTCAGTCGTTATTCCGATTTCGATCCTTGTAGTTCTCTAATTATATATTCTGTACAATATTAATTTACTTGATTGCATAAAATATTAAAATTTATTTTGAAAAAAAGCTATTAATAAAGGAAGTTATGCAGGCCCGATTTTAATACTTTACATGTTGAAACCTTTTCTTGGGAATACCTTTCAGAAATTCTTAAAAGTGCTGTTTTTCTAGGAAAACCTGCATAATTTCTTTGTCGTTTTACAGAGCGTTCGAAAAGTTGCTGCCCACTATAATTATGAAGGTTTAATAACGCAACGTTCTTAATTATTACTTTTTATTTTTAATTCATTATTTTATAGAAACGGATATGCAATAACTGGAATAGTTTATAAAAGGAGTTAAAATGACAACATCAAAACAATATTGCACATGTTTCAATTTGTTTTTAAACACTTTAATCAGCTGATGTACTGGAATGTCTCGTATGTATGCCGTTATTGCGGGTTTTAGTTCGTCAATCGTGCGTGATCTGTTGCGATACAGTACTTGCTTCTTTAACCCCCATTTAATATAATCTGGAGAGTTAGATCGGGCGATCGTGCACGCCACAAAACCTCGACACGATAGTTCACCAAAAGACATTTCGTGAAAAGTCATTGTCCTGTTAGCTGAGTGCGGTGTGGTGCCATTTTGTTGGAACCATGCGTGAAAGATTTCCACTTCTGTTAACTGACTAATGAATTTTGTTAAAACGGCATTATAACGATTACTATTGACTGTATTTTCAAAAAAGACTGGAACTATAATATGCGTTCTACTCACACCGACCCAGATTCCAAATTTCGCTTAGTGTAGAAACTTTTCGTGTAAATCATGGTGGTAATTGTCGGTGGCACAGTCGTGTATTTTGTGAATTAATACACCCTCCCAGATGAAACCAAGCTTCATCTGTAAAACACGTAATATTGAGGATACCTACGGAATTTTGGTCAATAAAACGTATAAACTATTGACAATAATTTAGTGTTTTGGCATGATCTGTAGATTTCATTTCTTGAACACAAATTATTTTGTAGAGGAAAAGTTTCAGTTTTTTCTTACAGCTTTATGTGCGGTAGCAAGTCCGACATTTTGCTGCTGTGCTAACTTACGCATTGACTTTGATGGACTTTCGGCCATAGCATCTGAAATATCAAGCACTTCGGTTCGTTTAATTTAAGTGATCTGCGGACGGAGCCTTTTGCCCGAAATTATTCGAAAAGAGTTCAAACTTCACTGCTGTGAGGAACAGGAGTATTTGGAAACCTTTCAGAAAACTTGTGCTTCACTAAGCCAGTATACTTGTTATATTCACCGAAAGACGTGTTAAACGAGAAAAGTGTATTCCTTTACCGAAGGAACCATTAAGTTACCCGCAATTATTGATTCTGGTAAAAGAAACGAAGCACGTTCAGTCACAACTCAACAGTGAGGGCTTGCGTATAGGCACTGTGGAACTCCAGCATCCCCTATTTCCACTTGATATTATCGATGACATTTAATATAATGAATCCTTTTTTCTTTAATTCTTTCTTTATACTTGTAAAATATGAAATCCTTAAGTTTAATGTCAGTAGTCATACCCCAACTTATGAAAAAGATACAAAAATCTTTATGTGGAACTGGGCGCTTTTCAGTTTCAGCGGCGTGGTGTTTGGCTGTTGTGCGCTTGTGCACAGAGGAACCTGCATGCGAGGCTGCGAGAGAGAGAGAATGATAGAGAGAGAGCACTGTCGTTCTAGTAGTGCCGACCCTGGCTTGCTAGTGGAAGGTAGTTTTTTTTTACTCCGCGTGAATGTTTCTTGTTCGTTCCTTTTTTATTTTAGTCGGTGGAAGGAATATGGCAGTGGTTTAGTTGTTTTTTCTGTAGTAATTAGAAAATAGAAGAAAGCAAAGGCTCTAATTGTCAAATGTGTCCAAAAACTCGCTGGAAGGGTGAAAGAGAAGGTAATTAGTACAAACTAATTACGTATTTGTTTTTGTGTACATAGAAATTTAAATTAACGTTGGATTATAATGTTTTTAAGCGGACATTTTATTAAGTTATTATCTAATAATAATAATAAAAATTATCTGTATTGACATTTTATTATTTATTCGGTTAAACCGAATACGGATTTTAGCACAATGTGCTTAAAAACCGTTTACTATGTTCTTGAATGTGATGAAGTGTAGAATTAGATTATTCCTGCTTCCAGCTATTCTACTTGATTCATTTTTTTCGTTCTTTTATTTTATAGAAAGCTTTAACCATGACCTTGGAAAAGTCATGGAAAAGAAAAAATGTTTCTGGAGCAGCACCCTCACTAATTTTAGCTACGAGCCGCCACTGCAACTCAACAACTGACGTCTTCGTTTATTACTGAGCAACACTCAATGAAACCATAGGGCAACCAACATAATTTCGAAAGGACAGAATGAAACACATACTGAATGAAAAAGCATACATCGATTTTCCGAACGCTCTGTTGATTTCAAATTGAGATCATTTTTAATCGATTAGCCAACCAGAAAGCTAGGGAATTTCTGTTTAGGGAAATTCTACGGATTTTCAAACCGTATAATCCGTAAACCTCAGTACCAAAGTTCTTAAAAAAATATCTTCAATTAGTTATAGCTTACGCTTTCCTTTTTCTTTTTATAAAATTAAATGCATTGGTAAATTATAGATATTTATTTTTTCCCGCATCTACCGAATTTCACATATTAACCAAACCGCTGTTAGCTGAAATACAAGTTGTACAGTCCTTTTGTTTGTTTATTTCTGTTACAAAAATAAAATATAAAATAAAAAAAATAAAATATAAAGTAAAAATAAAATAAAGAAGTCATTCAATCTGTCTTGATTTTTAAGCTTAGAGTGATTCACGAAGAATGTAAAAAACTGTAGGACATTTTCTGCTGGTGAAAATAAAAAAAAAACGTTTGTCCCCTTATTTCTGCGCATTTGGTAAAATTAAGCCAGACTGTAATTCTTGGGACTCAAATTAAGGAGTAAATTTAGTGGTATTGAATGAAATATGAACTGAACAACTGAAAAAAAGTTCCAGAACTGTTCTTTTAGCAGTTTTTGGTAAATCTTTGTGACAAAATATTGCGGTCCTAAAACACATTATTATTAAACACATAAACGCATAAACTTAGTTAAATGGGTATTAAACGTAGAAGTATTTTAAAGAAATTTAAAGAGTATTTGATTCTGAGTAAAATGATATTAATTAAGTTTATAGAAACTAAACATAATTAATTGTAAGAATTTCCAAGTTTATTAAATACAAAATATCAAAATGAGACAGATTTTAATACTTTTTAAACGAAACAAAATTTTCAATATTACAAAAGAAAAGAATTAAATATTTTAGAAGAATAAACAATCAAAAATTTAAAAAAAGAGAAAAAATTGAATAAAATAACACCGAATAAAACAATTTATAAGACATCATTAAAGCTAATTAAAAATTAATTTTATCTAAAATAGTTTGAAATAATTTAACTCTTTTAAGCTGACAGTACTAACCAGTACCAGAAGAATTTTTTATCGGACTGGTTTAACACAAATTAAGATATTTAGTAAAACCACCAAATTTACCGCTTAATTTGGTTCTCCAGATTTACAATCTGGGTTAATTTTACTGAAGACGTAAAAATTAAGGCAAAATTTTTCACCAGCCAACACTGTTAAATAAGCTTTTCAAATATTTTTTTATATGAACATTTTATATATCTTCACAAGTAGGACATGCCTTGAAAATTTGTTACATTCTTCGTGAATCGCTAATGTAAATATGATATACAATTGATGTATAATAAATTACAAAACATTTACCACATAAAAAAGCTATAAAATTAAAAATAAAATAGAAAATAAATTACGAACAAGCATCAAGTATTTTTCCTGGGAAGATTATCATTCTGTAAACGCTTCCGCATTTTAATGAAGTAATTGCTTACAACAGCTTTTCATAGCCTATTATGTATTTGATACAACGGGTTTTGTTGCTAGATATTATTAACGGTTCCACTTTAATGTTAAAATACTTATATTGAATAATAAGATCACAATGGAATATTAAAAAAATAAATAAATAAACGCTTGAACTTCACGTAAACTTTCAAAGATCGAACATGTGTAAAGTATCGGTTACTATACAGATATTTTCAACTAAAAATTAAGGTCACAAACAGATTTTTCGTTGTCAACTCTTATAGATAATACTGTTTTTCGTAAGGTGTCGTGATCTTAATGACTAAAACAGGAACAATTAAACGTAAATAAGTTTACGACGTAAACTTACATTAAAAACGTAATGTAACTTTACATTCATACAATGTATTAATAATAAAATTAAAATAACGATTAAATAATTAACTAAGATCTTAAAAAAAGATTTACTTATAAAATAGAAGGGAAATAATAAAATACTTTTTAAATTTTCCACAACAAATAAAACCAATTAAGGAATAAAACTAAATACCTTTGGTCGTAGGTAGAATGAGAGTTTCAGTTGTAAGGTTAAATATCTCATGCGCTTCGGTGGGATAGCCTCCTGATTTACAGCAGTTATTTGGTTGACTGAAAAGGGCAACAAAGAACCACTCACGTCTCTAGTAAGCTTGGCATGAGTTCATGGTATTCTCGCAGTCCTTGTGGAGGGCAGAACGGTTGATCAGGTACAAGAAAGAGCGAACGCGGCCACCCGCATTATATATGAGTGGATGGACTCTAGGGGTCTGAGTTTGTCATATGGAAAGTGTCGGTGTATTGCCATAACAGGCAGAAGGGTACTAAACCCCATTGTCATTGAGGAGGTTCACAGGCTGGAGTATTTGGGTGTCACCCTCCAGAGGAACGGTAAATACACTGAACACATAGATAACATATGTAAGAGGGCCGAAAATATGGTGAGGAGTCTCAACATCATAATGTCAACGCAGAATGTCAACGCATAATCCAAGCGCAGACTGTTAGCATCAACAATAATATCTTCACTCATGTATGCGGTACCCGTATGGCATCAGGCGATAGACATTGGGCGTAACAAGGAGAAACTTGTCGGAATACACAGGAGGATACTACTTGGCGTGGTGGCCGCTTACAGGACGGTGTCCTACCAAGCACTCTGTGTGCTTGCGGGGATGCCACCGATCGATCTCATCGCGAAATACAGGGTTGAGAGATCAAAGGGAAAAATAGAACAAGAGGCCAAAGAGGAAATCAATACTTTGTGGCAAGAAAAATGGACCAATGCCTCGTCGATGGACGAGGCGGCTCATCCCTGAGATTACACCGTGGGTAAGAGGATACGGTGAAATGGACTATTACTTGACACAATTTTTCTGTGGACACGGTGTATTTAATTATTATTTAAATAAAATAGGCAGAAGGGAAGAAACAACCTGTATGTATTGTGACCAACTTGACGATGCGGAGCACACCTTTTTCATGTGAGACAGGTGGGCGTCCTGAGATTTAATCAGAACATCAATGGATTAACACCTGAAAATATAGTGCAATTTATGACTAGCAGTGAATATAACTGGAACACAGCAGCAGGTTATGTTAGGCAGATTCTAACCCAGAAATATGTTGATGAAAGAAGCCAAGGATATTAGTATAGACTAGGGTAGGGAGGACAGTCTCAGGGGGGAGGGCCGACATGCGGTTCCAATGAGCCGCTGGGGACTCCAGTGGCTCTAAGTTAGGAATATTGGAAATGGAAGATCAGTGAAAAGACCCGACACCACGCCATACCAGACCATGCCATGCCATGCCACGCCAAACCAGGTATGGCGTGGTGTCAGAAATGGACAAATCTAAATAAGGAACTCTCAAAAGAGCTGAACCAGTGGGCCGACCTGCCATGCCGGACGTACAGCCGGTAGGTGGGGAGGCCCATTAGAGTCAAAAGACACTCCCCTGGGTGGCGTAATACCAACAAGTCGTTCCGGCCCAGGGGAGTTGAGAGAAAAAAAAAATGGTATTCTTAAAGATGGCTATAACATTTTTGGAAGTGTCTTTGAGATTGAACGTCAGATCTTCTTTAATTACACTCTGTTTATAATTACATCGGTGTAGTGACATATCGGTTATTATGACTTATTTTTTATACTGCAATGCAACATTTTATCGCTTATAATGACGGGTGGAAATGACTCGTCAGTAACGTAGTATATCTACATTGTAACTAAAGAAATATTTTTACGGTTAAAATGAATTATCTTTTCCTTTTTACTTGCATATGTACTAAAGTTCTTGTTTTTCTTATCTCCTAATTTTTTAATCGTTTCTTTTTTCCTTTTAGATAAACTAAAATTTAACAGAACATTTTATCTGTACTCCATTTTTCTGAATTGTACTTTATTGTAGGAGTAATTACTTATATTAGTGCAACTTATATTAACGTCTTTTTTTTTTGGTTGGTTGTGAATTCATCACATAAGACCGAAGCTCTTGTGAGAGGGAATATGGAACGAGCATTTTTTTAATGATATAAAGAATGTCTTGGGCGACCAAGATTCAAACACGGGACATTCAGGCGCTATTACTTCCACACGGATATGGGCAAAGTCTAAAAACTATTTGGAAAATATAGTATATGAAAAAGGGATTTGATTATATCAACAAATAAGGAAACAATATTTATGGGATTACTTATCTGTAGTTGTAGTTTCCTTCACAACTGTAGTTATTCTATTTAAAATTTAATTTATTCTTTGTAGGCCGCATAACCAAACAAAGGTTCTTTGTTGAATTCAGCTTATAACTCTATTCATTTATGGTCAAAGGTGCCGTTCAAAATTTTTCTAATTTTTAACCCGGGTTATTCCTTACAACAAAAAAAATTACAAAAATAAATATAATAAAACAAAAAAAAAACACTTTTGAATAAGGTCCTTATATTAAAGAAAAGAATTTTAATATTATCCATTTCCTGATTTGTTTTCCCATTAGTTTAAGCTTACTTCCTATAAAAATAATTCTTTTCTTTTTTGAGTGTGGGGCTGATTAACTTCACGCTCAATTTACTACCCTGAGAACCAAGGACTCTTTTATCAGGTTGTCAAGCTAATCGATAAAGCCCAGTTTTAGAGCACAGTTAATTTTTTGCTAAGGGAAGAATTTTCTAGATGTTTGTAATATTTCCTGGTACTTACAGGCCCTATGTCAAATTAATTCCTTTACTAAGAAGACTAAAGAAGCAATTCTTATTTCTTATTTTCCTGGTTTATTGGTCGCATATTACTATTTCCTAAAACTCTTCAGATATTTTAAAACCATTATATTGTAGAGAAAAAAAAGATATAATTGTGTGGGAAGGAGATATAAAGGTTTATGTGTGCGTAGAGTAGGTGTTGTATATGGGTGTGGTTGCAGATCTATATAATTATAAGAAAGACTAGAACCGGCTTGGGCTCCCGGGGTCCTATCTTCCATACTCTCAAAAATTGAAAACTTCTGAATATAAGCTACACAAATTGAATCCCATACTAGTATATAAAAAACCTTAGTCGAAAGAATTAATTAAAATTGTTGTTATTTTATTTTTTTTTATTAAAAATGTTCTACCTAATTCCTTTAACGAGCAATATTTTTTTTTTTACATTAAAAAAACATAATTTGTGATCCCAATAAACAAACGTCATATATTTCAAAACATCTAAGTAAGGTAAATTCGGAAATCTTCCAGCTAATCGTTTAAAGATGCATTAACACTTACACTCGTATCATACATCTCTCTAGTGATATCCCTGAATAAGAGGTGCTATATATTTATAGATAACAGATCTTATACTATTGATTAGACTTGGAAGTGATATGTGAGTACTTGATAAGTTCTTGAGCTGTATTACGTGTTACCTCCGGCAGCTAAATGTACATGATGATCTCTTGTAGGGTATTACGAAACATGTTATGTTAATTATCTTATGATTTAAGTATCACATTCTATGGTAAGACTTATCGTAAGTATATATATATATATATATATATTATACATGTATGGATGCACCTTAGGAGTTAATCCACATGCAGTTGCCGATAAAGTAAACTTGTATTTTTTTTTTTTAAATCAAAAAGTTATTATTCTGCCTTTATTCCATAGTTTTAAAGTATTAAATCCCGGATACGCCAATAAAGTCATTATTACCAAAATGAGATTTAAGGGGGTAAAAATCCCAATATTTGAATAAGAATATTCTTGATTTTATGGGTTTCGTTAATGTGTGGGGGAAATTAAGGAAAAATTTACTAACAAAGAATCATCACTAACAAAAAAAATTAAACAGATTTGTTTAAAAATATTGAAAAAAATCGGATTTTTATGGACAGCACATGACTTCCTTGTACGCCTGTTAAATTGCATATACACATATTTTAAAAAAAATAAAAGTTCATAAAATTTTATTTCATTAATAACTAAGTTACTGATATTTTTTCATATTTTTTTTTTTATTGTTAATATTGAATTATTATTTATCGAAAAATTTTTTTTACAATCAGAGGTTAACAAAATTATTAATAAATCAATATTTTTAAATTAAAAAAAAAAGTTAAAAAAAGGAGATGACTGATTCGAATCGATATGCTTTCTCCTTGTATTTCATTAGATCCAAATATTTCATTAATTAAAATTTTATTTGGCTATAACTCTGGAACCAATGAAATATCGTTGAAACTCTCTCAATGAGGGATTATTACTGCATTTAAGAAAAAGCCCAAAATCCAATTTTTTGGGGATTTTTGGCTTTTTTTATACTTTTGGTTTAGTCGATTGCAATCCAAAGGGGAGGTGCACAACTAGATGTTACAACAGTCCTAATTCCAAAATCTCAACATCCTACGGCTAATCGTTTTTGAGTTATACGAGATACGTACAAAGGTATGAACGTACAGACTTCACGCCGAAACTAGTTAAAATGGATTCAGGAATAGTCAAAATGGATATTTCTGTTGAAATATGAAAACCGAAATTCTTCGCGATCGCAATACTTCCTTTACTTCATACAAGGAAGTAAAAAGAATAACTTTTATGGAAGTAATCATTGGCGGCTCGTAGCTAAAATTAGTTGTGGTGATGCTTCAGAAAATCTTTAGCCTTTTTTTAAATTTGAGAAAACAAACATGTATGAAAAGAAAATTTATTCGATAAAATCCTAAAAGAAGTGAATCAAACATTTTTTACTTACTTTAACCTATATTGTTACAGTTCAAACTTGATCTATTCATTTAAACATAAAATCCATTCTTCTTGTTTTGAAAAAATGAATTAAATAGAATTGCTGGAAGCAGGATAATAATCTAATTTTACACTTTATCACATTCAAGAGTATGGTACATTCAAGAGCAAGCACAACACATGCGGAATAAAAAAAACTACCTTCCACCAGCTCGCCAGGGTTGGCACTGCGGGAGAGACAGTGCTCTCTCTCACAGCCTCGCGTGAAGCTTCCTAATGCGCATGAGCACAACAACCAAACTCTACGCCGCTGGACGTGTGAAGCGCACAGTACCATACAAAGATTTTTGTATCTTTTTCATAAGCTGCGGAGTGGCTACTGACATTAAGCTTAAGGATTATATATTTTACAAGTATAAAGAATGAATTAAAGAAAGAAGAACTCTTTATCAGTGACGGCTCGTGTATAGGTACTGTGGAACTGCAGCATCTCCTATTTTTACTTGATATTATCGATAACACTTAATATAATGAATCCTCTGCTTAACCACTTAAGAAAATTGCAGAACACTTAATACGAAAATTGAAAAATAAGGAAACAAAATAAAAAATAAATAAAAAATAAATAAAAAAAATAAAGTACCAAAAAAAAAACTAAGAAAAAAGAAAGAAAATTAATCATTGAAAATCGTACTTCTAAAAAGCAAGATGCTGATTTAAGGATTACTTTGATGTAGTAAAAAATTGAATACTCAATTATGCTAAAATAAACTGTAAAATTCAGATTTAAACTAAACCTACCTAAATTAAAATTCTGAATGCAACATAAATTTTTTTACTAAAAGATAAGCTAAATCAAGCACATTCGTATGTCTCATTGCAGTGCAATGAGACACACGTACATACGTAAGCAGTTTATGTAAGTACATACGTAAGCACTTAGATATATACATATGTTTTTTTGTCTAATTTAACTAACTTATGGAACCTACAACATAAAGATCAGTCAAAAACCCAATACTTTATTTTTGACATTATCACCTAGCTTATTTTCTCTATACTTCTCCCCTATTATAAGATATATTGTAAAAGGACCGTGTTAACGTATTTATTCCAATTAAGAAGAAAAAAGAAAGAGAATATAATAATGAAAAAAAAAAATCCAGAAGGATCAAAAGGGATTCATTTCTCAGACTAACGGGTTTTTTTTTAACAATTTGTTCTTTGTAATGCAGACAATGTCATCTCAAAAAGCTGTTGTTCTGCTAAAAGTGTTACCAGACCGGAATAAGAGTTTATAGAAAAATGTATGGTTGCGGACGATGAAAATTATTATGCTTTAACAATTAACGGGATGAGGAGAGTACTGGTTTGGCAGGCCAGTGGATGTAAATACTGCCAGGGACCAGCGGAGAGGCTCAGTAGGGATAACAAGTTGTAACAGAGTAGTTTTGGAAGTTCGAGTCCAACGCGGTTACGGTGACAGGGAAATCAGTAAGCGTTTAGTAACAACGAGTCAAAAATACGTCACGAGTATTCCAGCGTGGACAGTGGGTGAATTCAGGAAATTGTTCAGCGAGTTATTGGTACTAATGGTACTAAAAGTGACAATATTCTACTCATTCATAAAGTGTAGGGTAGTATGAACAGTAAAAGTAATAATATTTGCTAAAATTTAATTGTATGAACTTTAGACATCTCTAATGTTATCTTGTGGCCCACGTTATTTTAGAAGGAAGCTCTTCTATGCGCACGTTTTGCATTCGGTCATCCTTTGTGCGGTATCAGTCTTTCACGAATCAGCCGATTTGCAAGTCGAGAGTTCCAGCATTCAAGTCCTAGTAAAGGCAGTTACTTTTATGCTGATTTGAATACTAGCCGTAGATACCGGTGTTCTTTGGTGATAGGATTTCAATTAACCAAACATCCCAGGAACGGTCGAAAAGAGACTGTACAAGACTACACTTCATTTATTCTCATACATATCATCCTCATTCATCCTTTAAAGTAATACCTGAACGGTAATTCACGGAGGCTAAACCGAAAAAAGAAGAAAAAACACAAAGAACACCGGTATTCACGATCTAATATTCAAATCCGTGTAGAAGTAACTGCCTTTACTAGGATTTGAATCTTAGGACTCTCGACTTCGATATCAGCTGATTTGCGATAATGAGTTCACCACTAGACCAACCCGGTGGGTACGCGACAATAGCTAGAATAGATATATTTGCCGGGAATAAAGTTAAAAGAAACTAATATACACGTTTCATGGTTTATTAATCACGTCATCAGATCATCAAAAAACAAAATTAAAACAAATGAAATACGGATTAATAATTATTGGTATTAATTATTTATGTAATTAATATTAATAAATATTTCTCCTGCTGAATACAGACAGTGTGTAATGCAGTGATTCTCTCAAATAAACGGGAGTGTTGATTTATTACTTTGTGCTATATCTCATAGCCTTTATTATGACCATGACCACGTTAAACATCTGAGGTACAATTAACACAAATCATAATTGCTTTTTCTGAAAGTAATAATGTTCATTATACAGCCAGTTCCTTAGATGTACAGAATGAAGTTGTCAATTATAAAACTGAATATTGTCTGCACTTTAGCGGGATTGGCATACTTATATGCAAGCACAGTAAAGAAGGTAATGGGAATTCATTTCATTCCTAACTTTCCGTAATAAATCTGGTAGTGAGTATTCTTATTCTTAAAAATAACCACGCCAGTTTTGGAGGTGTCTGTCTTGTGTCAAGTCACCTAAAAGAATTACCGTTATGATACCTTATATGCATATTAATAAATATATATCGTGTTATCATCTTCATCTGCCTTAGGGCAAGTCCGTTGAACCCTGTTCGTCTCCATTATCATCTATTTGTAGCTAAATTTTTGAGTTCCTATCAGCGTAATTTCTTTTAGATCTTTTATAATATTTATTCTTTCTCAATCTCTCCCTTTTTTGCACCTTTTACAGATTTTTCTAGGTTAATTAACCCTACTGCACTAATTATAAAGGCCAGCTAGTAAGCTTTCTCATTCTTAATTGCACTGAGTATTCTAACTAAATCGAATAATCTAGTAATTGTACTAATTAATTGTTTTTAATGTTAGTTTACTTATACGTGTGTCATAGTAATTATATTCTGCAAGGTCTAGGTATTTTAATTGCTTCTAAAATTAAATATTACATCACAAACAAACACAGAAAAATATATCACAATTAAAACTTTTTTTAATTAACTTGATGATGGTGTTGTGTAACGTGAAATGCATAGATATAAATTTAAATTAAAATTACTTTTTTGATAGTTTTCACTTGTATTTTCAATTGTTTCAATGAAAGTTAATTACAGTATTACTATCTTAACGAAATTACCTAAAACATTATAAATTTAGTTATATTCCATCTAAACATTAAATGACTTTCATTGTAATCTGCAGGAAGTTTGATTATGTATAGTGTAGTTGTATTAATTTGAACAGCTTCAAAATATTTGCAGAACGTAAATAGAATTTCAGATATTTATATTCATTAATTAGTTCTTTTTTTGTTTTTTTTTTTAACTTATTACAACTTAAACCAATAAAATGTGGAATTTGGTTTTTTATTTTAAGCAATTAGTTTTCACATATTATGTATTTATTAAAAAAATTTGACATTGCTTTATACTATTGTTTAATTAATCAGATATTAGATAAAAAGGAATGTTATACATCTAAATAAATATAACTCGTTTTGTTTATTAAATTAAATTAGCGCCTTTTAAAACGTTATTTTTCGTCATATTATTAATAGACTGATCAACAAGCAAACTTAATTAATAAAAAAGCAATGTTTTATTATTAAATAATTACTTTCCATTATTAAAACTCTTGATTTGTTTAAAGAAATAACAATAAAATTATGCATTGTTCACGCCTGTTCTGTTATTAATATTGAACAGAATTAATTTAAACAATTTTATTTACTAATGAATGTTGTATTTTATAGCCAATTAACTTAGGCCAATGTACGTTGTTTTTCGGGTAAATATATTATAAAATTTAATTTTTATTACATCATAATAATAATACATTAAATTGTTAAAGAAAATAAAAATATACGTAATAAATTTATTATATCTATGAAATATGTCATATATAAGTAAAAAATTATCTGTTTACTTAATTAGTAGTTTATTAAATCGTAAAATAATTATATTTGTTGCCAATTACATGATATATTTATTAATATTGTTATCAGACATAATTTATTTTTTTCTCATATTATCTTAAATATTTACACAAACATCTGTTTGTGAATGGAGTGCTTAAAAACGAAACAAAAAATATATTGAAAAAAAAAAAACGTAGTACAACTTATATTTTATTGTGAAATTATTTAAAAAGTAATATACTCCAGGGGATATCTTAAGAGGGATGGAATATTATGTTTTTTTTCAAAATCTTCTTCAGAAATGAGATATTAATCTCAAAATTTTATTTAAAAATGTAATTGCTAATAGTTTAGACAAATAAATGCAATTTCCGATACATTAGTATCATCAGTAATAAAAAAATCGTTTTTAAAACATACTACACAAGTTAGAGGGAAGAAAATATAATATAATATAATAAAACTTATGATGGAGATAAAGCCGTGGGCCTTCGGAGGTTTGCTGACCTGAACTATTGGGTCATGCAATTCCTGACCGGCCATGGAGTCTTCCGCACCTACCTGTGTGGTAGAAGGAGGGCGGATGGCTCCTACTGCCCTTACTGTGGCGACCCGGATACCCCAGAACACGTGGTATTCTGATGCCCGCAGCGGGATGAACACCGCCTAGCTTGCTCGGCGATTACCAAATGGCTCAGCGTGGAGAACATCATAGCCACTATGTGGCGGAGCCCCAAGAGTTTTGATACCATCGCAGGGTTCGTGGCGAGGGGTCTTCAGGAGAAAGATCGGGGGGCTCGGGGATGAGGGACAGCCCTCTGCGGAGCTGCCGTTCGCACCTGCTTGCATGAGTGGGCGGTAGCGATGAGGCACGGAGACTCTCGCACCTCCGAGTGAAAAAAATAGTTATAAACGTTTAAAAAAATATTATTTAGTTGAAATAATAATGAAATATTAATTATAATATGAATAATACTCGTAAATAAGAAAATTATTTATTTATATAAATAAAAGACAATCTTCGTTTTGTCCTAATAACTCAACAACTATTTAACCGAGTTCGTTGAAAATTTCGCAACTTATTATGATTTGTCCCGGGAATGTTCAAAATATTTATTAATATAATATTGAAATAAAATAATTGTTTGAGGAAGTCGATATTGACGTAGACAACGATCAGACGATAAGACAAAGACATGGACAATGACAATCGATATGGACGATATATACAATACAGTAAATACAGTAAGTTTAGTAAAATAAGTTTTAGGTTTATTTATACGTTTTTTACTTCCTTGTATTTAGTAAAGGAAAACTTGTGATCGCTAAATATTTCGGTTTTTAGATTTCAACGAAAAATTCATTCTGACAATCCCTGAATCCATTTTGACTAGTTTCGGCGTTACGTCTGTATGTACGTATGTACCTCGCATAACTCAAAAACGATTAGCCGTAGGATGTTGAAATTTTGGATTTAGAACTGTTGTAACATCTAGTTTTGCACCTCCTCTTTTGATTGCAGTGGACTGAACCAAAAGTGTCCAAAAAAGCTCAAAATTCAATTTTTTTCTTTGATTTTGGACTTTTTCTTTACTACAGTAATCAACCATCATTAAAAGCTTTTCAACGATACATCATAAGTAGTAATTATCTTCATTGGTACCAGAGTTATAGCCAAGTGAAATTTTAATTAATGAAATGTTTGGATCTTAACGGGGAAGGCACATCGGTTTGAATCAGACTTCATCTTTTTTTTTAACGTCTAGTTTTTTTAAATTTTAATGTATTGATTTATTTATAATTATTAACCTCAGATTGTAAAAACAACGATTACAGTAAATTATAATTCAATAATAATTAAAAAAATATATATGTATTAAAAAATGTAAGAAGTTATTAATGAAATAATATTTTATGTACTTTTAATTTTAATGAAATGTATATATGTAGTTTAATAGGCGTACAACGAAGTCATGTGGTGTCCACATCAGACTTTTTTTATGACTGTATACTGTGACTATGTGTGACGAGATGTTTGAACAGTGGAAAACATTCTGGCAATAGCGAACCATTGCTGGGTCCACTAGTAAATGAATAAAGACGAAGATTAATTGGAAAACTTATTTTAAATTAACTTTTTAATAAACAATTATAAAATATTTAAAAAAATGAATTCGATTAGCTCTGAAAATGATATACAAAAAATTTATATTATAAATTAAAAAAAACAATTTTTGTTTCTTTTAAAAGCTATACCTGATTTTGACAGATTATTGATTATATAAAGTAAAAAATGAATAACATTTTCATGGATAGGGTATCATATTTTTTGTCTCAATCCTGAGAATTATGTATATAGAAATTTGAAGAAAAATATTAAACAAAATTTTTACCGTATTTAATATTCATGAAGTCCCTGCAGCTATTTCAATATAGATAATTTTAATAAAAATCATTAAATTTTTCTTGTAAAGAAATTGACTCGTTTAATTTTTCATTAAATCTGTTAAATAATAATTTTGTTGTATCAACTGTAGTAAGTTTTCACATGCTACTCGTTTTAATAAAAATCATGTATTGATTAATTGTTTTAAATTAAAATATAATAATTAAAAAAAAACTATAACTTTAATTAAATAAGCAAAATTTAAGATATTTATTTAAAACAGTAGAAAGTTAGAAAGTTCTTTTGATATTTATTAGCTTAACAGTACACTTATTTAATAAAGACCGGTTTATAATCATAATTAACTTGCTTTAAATTATACTATAATTTATTTCTAATCTCTCATATTTGCACCATTAAGTAATGAACTAATAATGTTAGTTCATTAGATTATTAAGTATAACAAAGAACATAAAATGAATCATTGAGAATTAAAGAAAAAAATTATAATTGCAAAACAAGGGATTTATAAATTGCAGCTAGATTAAATTTTTAGAAAATAAAAACCAGTTTATTAATTTTATTAAATTCCGAAAATAATTTAATATTCTTTAATTTAATATAAATTTTCCTAATAAATTATTTTATTGGAAATATAATGAATATTTATTTAGTTATAAATATAAATAAATGACAAGAATAATGAATCCTATTATCATTATCTTACGGAGGTAATTAAAATTAATTAATTTTATTTAAAATTTCCTAATACTTTGTTTTTATTTTCTACATTTTTATACTTTTATAAACATAAAATAAATTTATATTACTGTAATAAATTCGCGTGTAAAGTTGAATTTCTATCCATTTTTATAAATGATCATATCATCTGTTATACATGATGGAGATTAAATTTCAATATTTATAAAAAAATATTTCTTATAAAATATGTTTATAATATTTTTCTTGGCCAAAATATTATAATTATTCCTCTTTCACAGTTCTTCCGTCCTGAGATAACAAATCCTAAAATCACATTTAAATAACAGAGGTGTATAATTTTGAATTATAAGAAAAAAAAAAGAAGTAAATATACTCATATTCATTCATTATAGGAGTCCCATATCAACTTTAATGAATCAATTTACTTGCACCGATGTACTTATAATTTAATTATAGATATATTTCACCGCAAAAAGAGGTATATTAATCTGTTGTTTTACACTATATACCCCAGAATTTCTAACTTTCCCGTCTAGATAGCGCTATAACAGAGCTATAACTCTAGAAGGGAAAGTATTGTAATCGGTCCAATTTGGGCATATGCGGTTTTCACCTGATCTTTACGTTTTGACACCTAAGGGACCCAAAAAACCGGATGGAACTTTTGCAGATGTTAATGTTCATATTTACGTGTATTCGGTGTTAGTCTCTAGATCACGTTATATCTCCAGAGCTACTGGACCGATTTTGACCAAACTTTGTCAGATTATTTTTATATAAAGGGCATGGAAGACATTAAATTTTCAACTTAAAAGGTCAAGGAGATGAGGTTGTATAGTAAGGTCACCCTCAGTATCTCGAGATTTCGCCTAATTAAGGTCATATTTTTCGTAGGCACAATTGTAAAATAACAATATTTAAAAAAAAATCTTTTGCAAAGTCGCACCCCTACATTTGCTGCTATGCTATTTTTGGTGTGGTAACTACAACAGTAAAAATTAAAAATGCTGTTATCTTTGCCGTTTGCAATAATTACGACACCATTCTTCAATTTTTTCAAAATGCTGTTGTAGTTGCCTGCTATGTTGTGACATCACAGGCGAGCGATAGAATTAAATAAATGAGTAATATTTCAAATGTAAAAAAGTAACTCGGTCTGGCTGGGTTTTTTCGATCGAATCGCCCGATTCGAGAATTCGATCGCCCGGTCGACTCGGTACCTGGGCGTTAAGCCTCGCGACTACACCAGCCTGCCGACTGTACAAGCGAAATTTGTTCTGTGTAAGTTGTGAAATTACATTAGTTTAGTTAGTGTCGATCATCGCCGCTTGTAACCACCATACTCGCGCGAATTAAATACGGTATGCGCGCGCGCTTTAGTTAGAATCATTGAATTAAATAAACGAAAAAATATATTTAAATAGAATGATACATTTTTATTCTTATTATTGAATAATTATATATTGTATTTTTTTTTTATAGTCACGGCTTATAATTATTAATAAATCATTATATTTAAATAAAAAAAGTTAAAAAATAAATTTAAAAAAAGTTAAAAAAAAAGGAAATGAAGTCTGATTCAAACCGTTGTACTTTCCCTTGTAAGATCCCAATATTTCATTAATTAGAATTACATTTCTTAACATTTTTTTGTTAGGTTTTCGTTCAGTTAGACGAATTTTATACCTGGATATTCTCCCTGACGGACTTATTACAGCAAATGTGGTATGGAAAATTTTACTAACTGAAAAACATCATGTTAGGGCAGAATTCAAACCGGGACTTTCTTGTTGAAAGGTGGAAATACTACCAAACTACCAACCAAAGGTTGATCAAGTCAATTAAAAGATAAACTAAATAAATAGCACAATATTTAACAATTCACAGACGTTTTGTATAAGGAAAATATCAAAAAAATACTTTTATTATTATTATTATTAGTAACTATTAATTAATTCCTCTTACAATATTACTTCTGAGAACAGTTCTGTGAGGGTCGTAACTTATTAAGTGTGAAGTTGTAATTAAATTATGCATCGTAAAGTTTATCAAACATGCAAATAAATCAATACGGTAAGTCTAAATTAATAACTCCATTCAAATAAATACTTCTGTTATTTGAAATACTCGAGTAATCTTGACATTGTCAGCAATCATTTGCAAGGCTATGTTATAAATATACCCTTAAAACATTAATGTTAATAAATTACGCACAATAACAAACGTTATAAAATTAAAAATTTAATTTTAAAAGAATTTTATTAAAAGGATATAATTATCCTTTTCAGTAATTTTGTCTTTAAGCAAAAAAAATCCATGTTACGAACTTTAGAATTTTATCAAAAAGTGGTTTTTTAATGTTACATTTTTGTGCGAATGTACTTTGAACAATTTAATACTTGTAAAACTCATCTGCTATGCGTGTATTTAAGTGTGTCAAAGTTTAGAAAGCTCAGTTGACAAGCAGAATGGGAATTGATTGCTGGACTGGCGATTAGCTTCTTACTAGCTACGACATCCTGTTGACGTGTACTATCTCCTCCAATAGAGCCAACATTTCTACAAACAACCCAGATAAAACCGCTGAGAATCTACGTATTAATGATTTTTAAACTTTGACCAATAAAGTAGATTAATCATTTTAACCTTCATTTTAGGATGAATTCAAATTCATCTTATCAGTCACGTTAAAATCAGTATTTTAGCTCTTGCGTAATAGCAAACAAAGAAATAGTCAGAAATATTCTAGGAAGTCGTTTGATTCACCTTTAGATGACCTAAACCATTAAAAAATACGCTCTTCTGTAGTAATAGTTACCAGGCTGATAGAAATATTACAACGAATTTAATTTATTTTTTTAAATTTATTTATCAGAGAAAGGGAATCAATTAATTACTTAAGGTTAAACGTTCAAATTTTTAACCTAAAATCCTTCCACGTATAATTTAAAAATTCCAATTAACTCTTATTACGTAAGATTTTTATAATTGCTTAAATAGTAATTTTTAGTAGATTTATCAATCCTGTTTGTTAAAATATATGTATTTATAATATATATTTCATTAAAAATTTATTATTTTTTTCTACCGAAAAAGTAGTCTTTTTCTTCTATTGAAGAAGAATATATGAAGCGAATTTAAAATATTAAACCTGTACACTTTACAATAACGACCTAAACCTTATAGCTTGGATAATTATTTTCTTTACTTAAAAAAATCAAATAAGTCATTTATTCAATTACTTTTCAGGTTTGATAGGTGGAAGAACTGAGCTTGCTTAAAAAGTATTTACTGAGGGTGCAATATGCGATATCTCTTTCACTTATTCACATAGTAGTAACAGCGAATACAGAACAACAGTTTGTTTTGACTATTTGCAAGACCGGCTGTGACAAATGACGATTGCGGTTGCTCGACAATTTGCCAAAGCTGCGCCCTGTTAAATTATATGGTAAATGATAGACATTAGTAGTACTCTTTTATTGTTGTGGCTGTGCGTATAAGAAAGAAAGGTTTCCTACCAGCAAAATGTAGTGTTCAACTCAAAAAAATTCAGGAATATTTTCCAGAATTTAAAATTTACAAAAAAGTGAATATTCAGTTTCTGAAATATACTGAATGAATAATAATAATAATAATAATAAATATTTTGATGTTATATGATTCTTTCTTTTCTAGGAAATAGGGTAAGATAATGGGACAACTAAAAAGTATCAGGTACAACAAATTTAACAATGATTGAAGGCAACCCACTCAGATTGTTATATGTGAAGAATTCCGACAATGTCGTTCTTGCGGACGCTTATAAACATTAGATATAACCTCTCACTCACCCATAATCGCTGTAAAAACGAAACTCTTTATCATACCTCTACAAACCTGAGACTCTAGTGCTTATGACGAACATCCCAAATTCTTTACTGCTTAATATAATTAAGTACTCCAACATTAAAAAAAAAGAAAAAAAAATTGACAAAGCATTGCAATGAAGAGATGTGAAAAAAAATTAATAAAACAGAAGATGTATTTTCGCGTATTCACGGTTTGACAAGGATATTGAGAGACTAACAAACGTAAAACATTTTTCATAATACCGTTTATTACTCTAACATCATATAAAATAAAATAAATAATAATAATAATTAATGTATGGAAAATATAAAATAGAAATTCCAATGAAAAAAAATTGGTTCAAAAAATTGATTTACCAATAAAATTGTAAATACCAAAATACAATCCAATTTACTAAAAACATTATAATGACTAATGGAAACCAACATTGCATTAACAAGATAACAGTAGAAAAGTCTAAAGTTCATACAATTAGCTTTCTGAAAGTATTGTTTGCAGAAATAACTTATTTCTTATTGTTATAATTGTCCTTATTGTTATAATATTATTCTTATAACTTATGTTTATAATTGATTTAAAAACATTACTTTCAAAAGACTATTAAATTACTGTTTATAAAGAACTACGCTACACTTAATGAATGAATAGAATACTATCACTTTCACTAATGTTTACCCTTATATTCAACCACTATCCACAGTGGAATTCTCATGACGTAATTCTTACTCGTTGTTATTACACGCTTACTAATGTCGCTGTTATCACGACTGCGCCGAACACGACCTCGCAGTATTACTGACTGTTTCCGCTGGTTCCTGGCAGTATTTATATACCCTGGTCTGCAGAACCTTTACCAGACGCGTCTCTTTAATTGTTGAAGCTTAATAATTTTCACTGTCCGGGCCTTTACAATTTTTCATAAATTCTTATTCCTGTCCGATTACCCTTCTGATCAAACAAGAGATTTTGGAGATGCCAGTGTCTGTATTACAAAGAATAAATTGTTAAACGGGCCACTTATTTTAAGAAAAGAATCCTTTTTAGTTCCTTCTGGGTTCTTCACTCTTTATTTTCTATTTTTTTTTTTACTGAATTGGAAGATGTCCGTTATACTGGTTTTGTTACAATGTCATTGTGGTAATACGTAAACGTCTGCTACTTAGTATATATTTTATTTAATGATACTCAGCCTCCTAAAAAAATGTTTATGGGGAATGATTGTCCGCGAACTTGATCAATAATACTGCTACTGCTGCTACTCCTACTGCTGCTGCGAATAATAGTAATATTAATTCTACAAAACAATCTTATTAAAATAACTCACGTAGTTTGCAAGTTTTCCTTTGTCTGCAAGTAACAACACGTGAACAACACAAATTCTGTACGTGTGCATCTTTAAACACTTGCGTGATGCCGTGTTGGTACTATCAACGTAGACACCAGACTGGGTAGAAAGGCATCCCGCAGACATCTTGGGACTAACAGAACATGCAGCTTCGATCAACTTTTCTGGTGTTAGCACTTTTGATCGACCACTTTTTTTCGCATCTACCACATTCCCTGCCTCTTGGGACTTGTCTTACAGCCGCTTGATAGAGGACGTGTTTGGTATATACATACCACACATTTCTGTGAAGGTATTCTGGGTCTGGGCATAACTAGCACATCTAAAGTTTTGGAAGACAATGAATATTCTCTGTTGCATTGTGTTATCAACTTTTCCTCAATTAAACATGCAACGTGAGAAAGAAATATTCTTTCATAAGGTTGCGTTACTTTTTGAACATTCTGTGTATTATATTCATTAAAAAAAAATTATTATGTAAACAAATTTAATCATACATTTCCTTTATTTGGAGTGATGTCCAGAATCTCCTCCTGGATATTCATCTGCTTTTTATATATAAAAAAAAAAATATATATATATTTTTATCTAAAATAATAGATTTTCCACCTGTTAATTATATGTTTGTTTTATTACTACTATTAATATAGTTTATTTTTAATTTAATTAATGAAGAAAGTGAAAACAGGCATAAAATTATCAGATTGCATAATTTTTGGGATTCACTTTAACAATTTTAGCTATATCTAAACTATTCATCCAAAATTTTCAATAAATGAAAAGTCACTGTTTACAGTAAAAGGCTTAAAATTTTATATTGTAAAACGATAATTCAGAAATGGCCGCCATTTTTGAATTTTTATAAGAAAATTTTTCCAACATATTTCTTTTGTTGAAAATTTTGAAGGATAAATCTACACCAAATTTCACTAAAATATCTTTCCTATTTTTAAGATGTAGATGATTATAAAAAAAAAAAAAAAATTGTGTACAGTAGGAAAGTGAAACGGGATAATGCATTGACCACATACATATTTGTATATATTTAATGTTCTGACTCAGTCTCTTAATTTTGGTGAACAACTCCCGGAGTACTCTATATATTAACACATATTTTTTCTTCCTAAACTATTATTTTTATGTTTTAATATTTTTTATATTTTCTTTTTTCCGGTGGTTTTTATTTAACAGTTAATCCTTTTAAAATTTCTTTGAACTATTTTACCAACCATACTTAATTATTTAACAGAAACCACTGAATCTAGAAATTTGAAAATTTTGAAAAAAATCGGTAAGGATATACGACAAAGATCGTGGTAATATAACTAGATAATATAGGTTTTTTAATTAGTTGTGCAAAAATTGGAAGAAACAAGTTGTTTTTCACGAAGAAAATTTCCCAAGTTCAATTTAAAATGTACCAAGGTCAGTTACATTCAAAAGATTTATTTTTTATATTATATTCTTTTAAGAACCGTTATAAATAAATTATTATAATTTTAATTCCTACATCTTGTACTATTTTTTTTATTTAAATCTAAAGCTGTCTCACTATAGACAACACAAGTCAGTCAAGAACAACAATCAACTGGTTTAAGTTCCTTTAACAACACCACCACTCACTCGATCTCTGATCAGATGACACTGAAATAGAATACAAATCAGTTCATTGAATACAGATGATTCTATAGTTTTAGGTTACTTATTTACCTTATTTTAAAACTAATTTTAGATTGGTCTTGATGTTATATATTTTTCTCTTTTTTATACACTAATGTAAATAAAATTTATTTTCTTTATTTTATACAAAAAAAGAAAAAAATGATTAGATTAAATTTGTTTTTATTCACTTTGTTAAATGTTAGGGGATTGCGCTCCCTGGTAACTTTGCGGCTAGCATTTCAGCATTTTTCTTACCATGTTAATGTACGGAGAAAAATGTTCGCTCATATTTCGATTCAAAGTTGAGGAAAAATTTTGGATTGGAACTCATTAGATGTAACTTGATTCTCCAAGAATTTAACCCATTAAACGTCCCAATATATCATTTAGCTCTCGAGTTATTGCAATTTTCAGAATTTATTTTATTATTTTATAATATAGGAAGGATCTTACGCCATGATGTTGGTCTATAACAGGTTTCTTTCTTGTAATAATACCATATTTTATTCATTTTGTTTTTCATTAAAAAATATAATTTTATAAAGAAAAAATACTTTAATCATAATGAAATCTTTGTGATTGTCCAAACTGTAATTATCTTAATTATAGTATAAGTAGTAACTGGATTTAAAACCCTTCTTTTTTTTTGGGAGAAATTTTTTATGCTATTTCTCCTTTCATAAAGAAACAGGTAATTCCATGTTTTGGTATCGGTTTGGATCTGGTCCAGTATTGGGGGTTTAATTCATTTGTCTTAAACAGATATGCCGATTATAATTTATTGTTTTAGTCGTTAAAATAATTTAATTAACTAGGTTATAATCTAAAGATTATAATATTACATAAAACTATGTGTTCTAAATTTTATTATAAAAATATTTATTTATGTTTAATCTTTATAAATGCATAATAAGATTAAGAACATTAAGAAGAAACATTAAAAAAAATAAATAAAAAAAAATAAATTATCATTTTTAACAATTTTTTATAATTACGTCACTAAAAAAACTAATTTTAATTAGCACCAGAGGAACTAAAATAAATGTGGTTGAATGTACCAGTGTAATAAACTTTTAATCAATTAAATAAAATTATAATTATACTTAAAAAAAAACACCCTGATGTGGACACCACATGACTTCCTTACGCGCCTATTAAATTACACATACACATTTTTTTTACAATTAGAGATCAATAATTATTAATAAATCAATATATTTAAATTAAAAAAAGGTAAAAAAAGGAGATAATGTCTGATTCGAACCGATGTGCCTTCCCCTTGTAAGATCCAAATATATCATTAATGAAAATTTCATTTGGCTATACCTCTGGAACCATCGAAAATAAGTACCACTTATGTATACCGTTGAAAAGCTTTCAATGAGGGCTTATTACTGCAGTTAAGAAAAAATCCAAAATCCAAATTTTTTTAAATTTTGGGCTTTTTTGGACACTTTTACTTCAATTGATTGCGATCGAAAGGGGAGATGCACAACTAGATGTTACAACAGTCCTAAATCCAAAATTTCAACATCTTACGACTAATCGTACGTACGTATGTACGTACAGAAGTCAAGCCGAAACTAGTCGAAATGGATTCAGGGATGGTCAAAATGGATATTTCCGTTGAAATCTGAAAACCGAAATCTTTCGCGATCTCAATATTTCCTTTACTTCGTACAAGGAAGTAAAAATAATATAAATGGTAAACTAGTGGTAAACTCGTCGTCAGGTACAAATCCTAATAAAAGTTTAATAAACTTTTATTCGGATTTGAAAACTAGATCGGGAATACCGGAGTTTTTTGGTGGTTGGGTTTCAACTCAGGGGAAGTCGACTGGAGTTTGTTCAAGATTACCATTAGAATTACATTACACTAATTAGTCGCTAATGACTTTAATTGATGATGCGACTATAAATAAAGTATTGAAAAAAAATTATAACGACAAAAAAAATGTATGATGCTAATTAAATGGATGCTTAAATAAGCGTATTATATTTTCAAACTTTTAAAAGATAATAAATTAGTATTACGTAAATATTTCATTTGACCTTTATTCCCCAAAGTAATTGATTATAAACTAAATTATATTTTAAAGATTATTTAATGCTAGCAGACCCGACATTGCCTCGCTATTGCTAGATTTGAGTGTATATATAAATTAAATGAACGCAATTGAAAGTTTGATAAAACATGAACAAAATTAACATTACGGAACTTCACAAAATTTAACCTTTCCCTTTTCCCTCTTTACTCATTTTTCTTTTTCCCATTTTCATTTTTACTACGTTCCCTTTCCGTTCCCCCATTTCCCTTTCCTTTTCCCCTTTCACCCTTATTTACACCTTTTCCGTTCCTTCCCCCATTTCTCTTTCCGTTATTTTCCCTTTCACTCATCATTCCCTTTTCCCATTTTTTATTTTCTCTTTTCCCCTTTCCATTTCCTTTTCTAGTTTTTCCTTTTCCCCGTTTTCCCTTTTTTCTTTTTTTAATTTTCCCCTTCTTTTCGTGTTTCCTTTTTTTATCTTTTTCGATTTTTTCCTTCTCCTATTTTTCCCTTTCTCCATCTTTCTCTGCACGTAAATCGGTCCAGTAGTTTTTTAGTCTATAGCGGACCCAGATATTAGAAACACTGAAATGGAATCGTAAAATATTTAGTAGAGCATGTGCTGCTTTTACGTCCAACAGATAGCGCTGTTTTTTAAAAAAAGCATGTTTTTACCTGTCACAAGTGTGACATCTTAGGTATATAAATAGTAAGCATACAAAAACATGCGTGTATTCGAATGCAACGTTGTGTCAAAATTTCAAAGCAATCGGTGAAGAACTTTCGGAAATTTAAGATTTTGAACAAACAAATATTTATATTTTTATTTATATAGATATTACCTTAATAAATATATTATTTTGACAAACTGCTACAAAAAATTTTAATTATTAAATACCACAACAAATGATTTTTATTTCCATTTTTACTTCCATGTACTAAGGAAGTAGTGTGATCGCGAAAGATTGCGGTTTTCAGTTTTCAACGGAAATATCCATTTTCACTATCCCTGAATCCATTTTGACTAGTTCGGCGTGACCTCTGTACGAACGCATTTATCTTGCAAAAATCAAAAACTATTAGCCGTAGGATGTTGAAATTTTATATTTAGGACTGTTGTAACATCTAATTGTGTACCTCCCTTTGTCATTGCAATCGAAATTAAAATGAAAATTGTAATTAATGAAATATTTTGCGGTTTTCGCCGGATCTTAATGTTTTCACACCGATGGAACCCAGAAAAACCCAAAAACTGGATGGAAATTTTCGGGATGTTCGTATACACGTGTGTATGTTTGATGTCACCCGTAAATCACCTTATATCTCCAGAACTACATAACCGATTTTGACCAAACTTGGCCAGATTACTTCTATATATTTTATGGCATTGATGCCATAAAATTTTCAAATTAAAAGGTCAAGGAGGTAAGGCTGTAGAGCAAGATCTCAGCTTCTTGAGATTTCGCCTAATTAAGTTCTTATTTTTCTTAGGCACATTTATTAACAATTAAAAATAATATTTTAAAAAAACATTTGCAAAATCGCACATCCACCCCAAAAAATTCTGTAAATAAATTAGCGGCTAAGTGAGTATAGTGCGTCATTAATACTCCCCTTTCACCACAAAGAGCGCTAGTGTAGCACTGACGTACAGCAGCTGTAGTCGTCTTTTTTCTGTTTAGCCTTCGGAACCACCGTAAGGTATTACTTCAGAGAATGAAGGAAAAAAGGAAGTTGCTTGGCATTAAGTTTAAAAATATGTACTGGATATCCGTTAAGGAATCACAACTTTCTTTATGCAATAAGATTCTGCTTTAGAAGGCTTTCTTGAAGCCGGTATGGACTTACGGACTATATTATACCGGACTATAACGGGGCACAACCAGCAGCAGCAACGTAGAAAACATTCAACGGTTGAAGATTAAAATACTAGGAACATAACCCAAGCGCCGTGGTTTGCAAAAATACTAAGATTTGCGTCCAGGTTGAAGAAGCATGTTAATCATCTAGCTTTCAATTTATTTGACAACAGTGAGGACGTTAGGAGGCTGAAAAGACTCCATGTGCTTGATGGACCCTTATGATGATCGCCTTTTCAGAGATACCACTTCTTATAATTGATTTTGTTTTATTTTCGATTATTCAAATTTATAAATGCTCATGTTTATTACATATCTACGGTTATTTTAAAGTTAATTTTTCATTTACTTTGCTTAATTTTTCCTGTTTAGCCTCCGGGAATTACCGTTCAGGTATTACTTCAGAGGATGAATGAGGATGATATGTATGAGTGTAAATGAAGTGTAGTCTTGTACAGTCTCAGTTCGACCATTCCTGAGATTTGTGGTTAATTGAAACCCAACCACCAAAGAATACCGGTATCCACGATCTAGTATTCAAATCTGTATAAAAGTAACTGCCTTTAATAGGATTTGAACGCTGGAACTGTCGACTTCCAAATCAGCTGATTTGGGAAGACGCGTTTACTACTAGACCAGTCCGGTGGATTAAATTTTTCATTTACTGTTCTATTCAAAGTTAATATTTTATTTATTTTGTTCTATTTATGTATCCGTATTATGTTGTTACTAGTATGGTATAGTAGTTATTAGTATAGTATTAGTTAGTATAATTTCTAGTATTTATTCATAGTATTGATCATACTAGTTGTTTTTATACTCGTTGAGGATTATCACTGGTTAATCCTCTTTCAAGTGATAGTCTGTCATACAACTTACTTATAGCTTCAATATTAAGGCTGATTGTAAATACTGGCAGGAAAAAAATTTTATTGATTTTATACTTTTATTTACACATAAATATATTTTTATAACATTTTGTAGTAAAAGTTTTTATGAAATTAAAAAGAGAGAAGGAAAGCAGATAATAATTATACAATCTATACGTAAATTGTACAATTGTAACCTCCATTTACTGTTGTATAGAATCGTAAACGTATTGTCTGCAACTACATATCAGCAAATACATATAACTCTACATATATATTGTGTGTACATATATATATTGTTTGTAGGTAACATATGATTACTTGAAAATAAAATAAGTTTATAATACATAATAAGATGGAAAATTTTAAAGCTTTTAAAAGGACATAAGGACATTTAGCCGATATGGATACTTTGAACAATGCATTGAAGATTAAATTTTACCTGAGATGTTAGTTTTGCTAAAAAAAAAAAATCACTTTAAAACAAGAAATGATGAAGAAAATGGCGTAACGACAACAATGTACGAAGTAGCACTCAAGACATCCATAACTCCAGATTGGGATAATCAACTTTCTTGTAAGTTGATTTTCTATTAGTTCTGCTGTTTATTTTATGATTTTATGCTTCTGTTCTTCTGACCTATAGCCCTAGATAAGTGTGTCATATTTCTAATACTCCAGTTACATATAAGCTAACTGATTTTAATTTACTGTAAACATAAAAAAAATGTCTTATACAAAAAGTAATTACTTGAAAAATATTAACATAAGGCTAGATAAATAGTCAAACTACCTTTTGTCGTTTGAGTATACGATCTAAACCTAAACAATATTAAAAAAATCTGATGTGGACACCATATAAGTTCCTTATACGCCTATTAAATTTCATATACAATTTTTTTTTTTTAAAAAGAAAAGTATATAAAATTTTATTTCATTAATTCCTGATATTTTTTAATATTTTTATTTTTATTGTTATTATTGAATAATTATTTATCGTAAATTTTTTTTTACAATCAGCGGTTAATAATTATTAATAAATCAATATATTTAAATTAAAAAAAAGATTTAAAAAAAAAGGAGATGAAGTCTGATTCGAACCGATGTTCCTTCCCCTTTAAGATCCAAATACTTCATTAATTAAAATTTCATTCGGCTATAATTGTGGAACCAATGAAAGTAAGTACCATTTATGGTATATCATTGAAAAGCTCTCAATGAAGGATTATTACTGCAGTTATAAAAAAGTTCAAATCTAAATTTTTTGGATTTTGGGTTTTTTTTTGAACACTTTTGGTTCAGTCGACTGCAATCAAAACGAGAGAGGTGCACAACTATATGTTACAACAGTCCTAAATCCAAAATTTCAACACTCTATGACTAATCGTTTTTGATCTTATCCGAGATACATACGTACGTACAGACGTCACGCCGAAACTAGTCAAAATGGATTCAGGGTTGGTCAAAAGGGTCAAAATTTTTCAGATTTCCGTTGAAATCTGAAAACCGAAATTTTTCGCGATCACAATACTTCTTCCTTTACTTCGTACAAGTAATAAAATAAATGAATAGAATAAAACTTATTTCTCCGTTGGCAAAACGTCAATTAAATATTCATAGGCTAAATATATTATGAATAAAATCGATTTATAAGTTGAATAAAAAATTATTGTTTTTTATCTCATTGTCAATAGATTCTTTACTGTCTTTCTCATCTGAATTTGAACTTCATTTTCATTATTCTCAGTTTAGCTCCAAACATACTTTCAGAGACTACTCAAAAATCAGTAAACGTTTTCAAAATTCTACCCAGACGCCGCTGTTTCACACTGTACTCGATTCTCAATTAAGCTGAAATTCATTATACCCTTTAATGTAATCATCCGCAATCACACAAAGCATAATTATTCATCTCCTTTTTATTTTTTCTTGCCCAAATTACAATAGATTTCTCTTCTTTTGCATTTTTTTTATCAACATTAACAGTTTGTAAAAGTCCATAATTTTTGTTTTTATTTTCTTAATAAATATATTTCGATATATATTTCGAATGTCGACCAATAATTTTCTTTATTCTATTTTTCATAGCAAAAAAATTACACAGCGATAATAAATTGCCCAATATTAGATTGTACAATATCATATGAAAATATGTTCGTCTTCTACTGTGAAATTCGAAACTTTAGGAAATTACTGATGTTAAAATTTATTGTCCTGGAAAAAGTTTTAAACTAAAATATATCTAAGAAAAGATTAAATTATCTTAAATAAAAACTACATTAGTAATATTTTCTAGCTTTTTTTATATTTCTGGATTTTTAAGTCGGCACAAAATTAAAAATCAACTGTCATCAGCTTAGTAACGTTTAATTTCTCACTAACATAAGAAAGTCGAATTATAAGAACTGATGCAAAAAGATTTTTTTTTACAAGAACTGCCCAAAAAGAAGTGTAATGTATTTATGTATATATATATATATATATATATATATATATACACCCTAATATATATATATATATAATACCCTATATATATATATATATATATATGTTTGTTCCACCGCAGCAGCTCAACGGCTGAACCGATTTAGATACACGACCGCGTTGGTATCCTTACGTTACCGAGAGTATCAAAGGCTATTTAAATGTGTATATATATCTAGGTTTAAATAAATTTAAAAAACCAGAAAAAAAAATATACTGTATACAAATACTATATACAAGGTTGTCGCCCGCATGTTCTTTAATTATCCTTTATTAAAGAGCAAAGTTTGTCAACAATTTTTTTTTTGTAGTTGTGTTTTTCAATTTTCAATATTATTAATGTATTTAAGTTTTTTTTTAATTTGGATTTTAGGTAAATTTCATAAGAAAGCTACCTATTGTAATGGGTACCATGATTTGACTTCCGGAAAATTTCGATATATCTTCGCGTTTTGCATACCCCTGACCCCAAAACCACCGTCAGCTCAATACTTTATATATATATATATTTCAATTTCTTGTGGACACTATATCTGCCGTAATTTTGCGCCAATCACTTTCAAATTGATACATGAAATATAACGACTCAAAATCTCGGTCGAGTTCGTTAATGGGCAAAATCAGACTATGGAGGTGGAAATGGGGGCTTTTCGAAAAAAAAAATATCGATATAACTTTCTTACTAAGTAAAATATCGAATTCGTTTTAAGTTCTTACTTCTTTGGATAAGGGCCTAAAACTTATGTTAGTAAAGTTTTTTGATATCACCAACCACTGGCCCAAGGGGTGGAAAAAATGGGGTTTTGAAGACAAAAAAAAATCATATCTCCATTAATAGGCACACTGTCGAATCGGTTTAAAGTAGTCGTTATTCCTCTAAAAATTACCTAAAACCTTTGACTAGAAACATTTTTGATATGACCAATCCTGATGGCAAGGGATGATCAAAATGTTGCTGGAATTATAAGAAGATAGAGCTTGTCGTATGTAAAACTTGTAAAACTTTTTTTTACATGGAATCGTACTGAGTAAATTTGAAGTTTTTCTTAACTTTAAGGTGGAAATCTTTTTTATCCCTTACTTAGCACCGGTGAAATCTACCTCCGCCTTTCGGGCTGCCGAAAGAAATTTTTTTAATTATTTTGAAAACATATTATTTTCTTTTCTTTTGTGGAATTTAAAAAAAGTGGTTTTTAGTGATATTAAATATTTTATCTTTAATTTTTCACTTCATTTTTTATTTAAACTTGGGTGAGACTAAAATATTGCTGTTTATATGGAAAAATAACGCTCCTAAATATTAGAAAAGAAAGAATCCTGTCCTTGATAAAAAAAATAAAATAAAAAAAGCAGTGACGTAAAGAAACCGTTACTAAGCATGATATAAGGTACTCTTATACGTAGGAATGGATATTGTGTTTTTCAAATTCAAAAAAAAATTTCATTTGGAAATATTAGAAATATCACAAAAATATCAGGTTTACAGTAAATGATGACAATAACAAAATAATATTCTTCAATTCATCAGTGTATAAAGAAATATAATTTGTTTGTTTGATAATATTAAACTTATCTGGATATTACAACATGGTATCAAAGGATTTTTACTGAGTAAGACATAGTAGTGAAAATGAACACCCTTTTTGTTTTTATTAAAGCTATCTAAAAAAAAAAAAATGAATAAATGTTTACATTTGGGTATCAGTTTTGAAAAAAACTTCCTGAAAAAGTTTCCTTGCTGATTATTTTCTTTATTTCTAATCAATTATTTTAGAATGTAAAAGAATACTCCATTAAATTTATAAGCTACATCATCTTAATAATAAGATATTTAAAAAAATTAACATAAAATAAGAATTGTTATTATAATTATAAGAATTATTATTATAGAATTATAATTGTTATCTTTTCGTTATTTTAAATTCACAATTTCCTCATGTTAGAAGCAGAGAAACATAGAGTCAATAATAAACAGGTGTTTGTGAGAATAGCGTGTTCATAAAGAATTATTTTAAATCCTACTCCATTAGTTTGTAGGTTTCAGGTAGTTCGAAAATTGTTACTTATTCTTTCATTCCATGTTCTGTTAGAACACCTGCATGAAAATACATTCCTTGCTGTCTTCTTAAAAGAAATATATGTATACGATATTATTCTACAACTATAGTCGTCGAGACGTATTGTTTTAGCAGGGTACCTCTCTTTTTAGTAAGATTCGTGTATCAGACATCAGGTAAAAATATAGTTCCTATTTTTGTGCAAAAACGATCATTATCTCCTTTTTTGCAATAGTTTTCTAAACTGTTACTATGGCAAAAATAAAAATAAAAATAAAAATTGTAAACAGTAAAAACTGCTAAGAATAATTCTTAGAATCTACAGACCTAAGTAAATATTTTCTTTGTTTTTACCGACTTTTCGAAAAAAAAGTACTGTATTACTTTCGATGAGGATGGGGGAAGGAATGATTTTCCTTACGTTTTGAGGTATGACGAGTACGAAAGTAATATCCATTTTAATTGTAGTTTCATTATATATTTATTTATACATATATTTGTTTATAGGCATATGTATAAATTTTTGTGGTTCAAAAATCTACAAAACCACTAAATTAATTTCATTGAAATTTAAATATACTATAGTGGTTTATCTAAAGTTATACATGTAAAAATTTGATGAAGATTGGTTGAGTCCTTCTTTACGCTTAATTTAAGATCGAACAAATTTGATCGAGTCAAGTTAAAAGCTTGGTTCGTTATAATGCTGTCATTTGGGAAATTGACGTTTCTTTATTTGCGGTACCTATTGTTAGCAATATTGTTCGGCGATTTTAGGTAGCGTTACCTACTTTGAGGGCCATGATTACTGGTTTGAGTGGGGAAAGGAAACAAAACAGAATAACAAGGTCGGTCTTCTTGGCAGAACTGCGCAAGAATTCTTTTAATCAATTGCCTAACGAATTAAAGTCGGTATGTAAAAAAAAAACAAAATTATAATGATATCATCTGCAGGTTTGCTAATAAATATTCTGCTAATGTAAATTTAAAAAAATGCAGACATTAGTAATATTAATTTGGGCAAAACAGTATGAGTATTTCTCTATTGAATGATTTATTCATTGCAACTATTTAATCTTCATGAAACAAAATTAATATTTATAAAAAAAAAAAATATTGTGATAAGACTACAAATAAACTAATAATATAGCCTTGACTAGAAAGTTAGTTATAGTATAATTGGGTAAAAATCGGTAGTTACTAATGAAAAATTATGTCGGGCCACCATTTTCCAATATAGGGTTCAAAATCCATTGTTTTTTTTTATATTAAAAAAATTACTTCAGATTCAAAAAAGATAAATAAAGTGTTCATTAAAATAGCTTCTGTTGTTTGAAGATAACAAACAGAAAAATTCGAAACAGTCCATAAATTAAGGCTAGTTAAAAAGAAACTATTTTATAATTTGTTTTTGGTTACGCAAGGATAACATACATTAATTTGTTTCTTTACAAAATTTGTTTCATTCTTTCTTATATTGGAGAACAAAAAAAGCATTTGAGGTCCAATAAGGAACAACAGAGTCCAACTAAAGTTGATTTCTTTAGTAGTGAGGATGTTTAATATAGAGGCAAATTATCTCTGCAAAAAGGAGTGAAATTTTACTTCTAGGGTTAAAAATCAACTGAATTTAAGGGTAATTTTCTTTTTACACCCCCCACCTTTTTCGCATTTTTTCACATAAAAATTACTTAATATAGCATGTATTATAATAATTGATGAATAAAACATTAGGAAAAATACCGTAGCAACCCTATAACTCAATAAAAATAACACAATGATACATTACTCTTAACACAGCATACATATATTATTCTTTTTTTTTCTCTCTCCCAGGACCAGACCCACAATTAAGCATTATCACGGCCTTGAGGGGTAGCATGGCCTCTAACTACCAGAATGAAGCAGTGCCAGGCCCGAATATGCCGTTCCCAGCCGCCCCACCGTAGTAACCAGGACTCGGTCCTGTATTGTCATTGGCCCTAACAGGGGCACCCTGGAGAGAACGCCCCCGCCGGGTCACGATCTTTTCAGCTCGGGGGTCAGGAATTCCCCCTTTTCTTGCTGCCGCCCAACCAACCAAGGCCGGACGAACAGCTACTCCACAGAGAGCTGTGGAGTAATGTGCACATACATTACTCTTTTTTTTTCTGTTTAGTCTCCGGAACCACCGTCAGGATTGCGTTAGGGGATGAATGAGAATGATATGCATGATTGTAAATAAAGTGTAGTCTTGTACAGTCGTCTCAAGTCGACCATTTCTGAGATGTGTGGTTAATTGAAACCCAATCAGCAAAGAATAACAGTATCCACGATCTAGTATTCAAATCCGTATAAAAGTAACTATCTTTACTGGGATTTGAACCTTAGAACTCTTTTCTTAGAAATCAGCTGATTTGCGAAGACGCGTTAACCACTAGACCAACCCGGTGGGTTAACATACATTACTCTTAAAATAACACAACATTAATCTTAATCAGTCAAGGTTAGCGATAGAAGCGAGGATAGGTTAAGTTTGGTTAGATTGTATTTATAATCTCTGTGCAAATATCTCCAAATACCTATTGATTTAGAAGAATTTTGGCTCTATTATTATAATTTCTTTTTGAAAATAAGGACGCGTCTATTTCTATCGACACTCCTGGACCACCTGGATTTTTTGGTTTTTTAATAAATGATCAGCACACACACCTCTCTCAGGTACATTTTCCAATTCGTTATTGCTTCATATAATATTAAATTACGCTCGCTTCGCTCGCTTTCCTTGACTAATTAACTTTGACTAATATGCTATGTAAAATATGTTAATATATTTAAAATGACCGGTATAAAACAGCATGTTAATGTGTTTTTTCTAATGTTTTATTCAACATTATAAAACATGATATTTATTATTAAGTAATTTTTATGTGAAAAAATGCGAAAAAATGTGGGTGGCGTAAAACGAAAAAGTACCAGTTTTATTGTGTTAGACTTGCTGATTTCTAGAATTTAGTTTATTCTATTTAGTGAAGAAAGTAAGAGGAAAAATTTCACACTTTCTATAACAAGACATTGGCCGCTAGACTATTTGACAAATTTAAAAACAAATATAGATATAATTTAGCATTAAAAAAAGCCATATACCACAGCATACAGTACAGTACAGTATGTTGACATTTGGTAAAAACAGTCAACATTTGGTAAACAGTTTGTATCGACAAATCCATCAACACCCTTGATGTTTTGCACATAAAGTAAAAAACGACTTGTCATGTCGCTAATTTATACATCATATCCAGTTGGCTACAAATTTTTGGTTGGCTGTCTAACGAACAGTACTAAATAAATTGTAGAAAATAAAAATAGGATGTGGATTTCTAACAAAAAGTCTCATACAAGTAGAAAAAATTTCTTGTTCTTCATTCATTGCTGTAACTTTAATATCAATGAACAATTTAATTTAAATACAGATGTTAAATGAAAATAAAAAAAAGATTGAAACGAAATATTATTTGTTATACGATCACCAATTCTGCTGTGGTCAATTTTCTCTCATTGAAGCTGATACGTCATGAATATATATAGAAGCATGATATGTTTTTAAAAATAAACAAACATTTATTACTCATACAATTATTTAAAAATATTAAAAAAATTATAAATACATGAAAAATGTTTAAACGATTAAAAAAATGAATAAAAATATAAATTTAGTACTTACAAGAAAACCAACTTACTTAGATATTACACCAATTATTCTGATATAATTTATACGGGAGCCAATGTTCCAAAAATGGATACAGTGTATTTCTTAGAACAGAAAATTTAAAAATGCAGTACTATTAAAACGTAAACAATATAAGTTTAAGTGAAATGAAGTTGGTTGGTGGGAAAATGTCCAAGCAAAAATGATGGTATTATAATCGATAGGATCCCAAAATATTTATTTATTTTTATTTCAGAAGCCCCTGAATAATCTAAATCCCCGGAAATTCTCGATACAGAGTAGTCCGAACTGAAAACGAGAAATACAAAAACAATTACATTTCTGTTAATCATAAATTACTGACGATTACCGGACCGCTCAGCGTGGAGAACATAATCGCTACCATGTTGCGGAGCCCCAAGAGTTTTGATACTATTGCAGGGCTCGTGGCGATGGTTCTTCAGGAGAAGGATCGGTGGGCTCGGGTTGAGGGACAGCCCTCTGCAGAGCTACCGTTCGCACGTGCTTCGACGAGTGGGCGGTAGCGATGAGGCACGGGGACTCTCGCACCACCGAGCGAAAAAGACCTAGTCCCGGTGAGGATGCTCCATTCGGAGTGTTCCCGTTAGAGGCATTGGCATAAAGACCGAGTCTCGGCTCCCTGTGTGGGGACACAGGGACGGCATAGCCGGGCCTGGTGGATCCTACTCCAGAGGTTTGAGGCGGAGGATCCGACCGGCCGGCCGGTAAGTGGAGGCCCGTTAGAATAAAGGACACTCCTCTTCTTTTTTCCTATTTAGCGTCCGGTAATTACCTTTCAGATAATAATTCAGAGGATGAATGAGGATGATATGTATGAGTGTAAATGAAGTGTAGTCTTGTACAGTCTCATTCCTGAGTCCTGAGTCATTCCTGAGATGTGTGGTTAATTGAAACCCAACCACCAAAGAAAACCGGTATCCACGATCTAGTATTCAAATCCGTGTTCACGGCATTTTTGCGCCGTCTGTGAAAAATCACTTGAAATCCATAAATTTGGAAGAGAAAGTTAATTGATAATTACCCAGGACATCCGGACGTAGAACAGTTGAATAATAAAGATGGAAAAGTAACCACTATATTCTGGCCACCAAACCTCCTTCCTTTTTCCTGCATAGCCTCTGGGAATTCAGAGAATGAATGAGGATGATTTGTATGAGTCTAAGTGAAGTGTAGTCTTGTACAGTCTGAGGTTGACGGTTTCTGTGATGTGTGGTTAATTGATACTCAACCACAAAAGAACACCGGTATCCACGATCTCGTATTCAAATCGGTATAAAAGTAACTACCTTTACTAGGACTTGAACGCTCTGGCCACCAAACAGCACAACCATTTTACAACCAATACACCAAAACGTGATCCAGCCAATTAAAATTAAATACAGAAAAGACCTACTTTTCAAAGTCATTTCTTAAAATAATGACATCATTAAAAGAAATTCATCTGAAAAATGATGTGATTTCTCTTGTTGCTGCTTGGGATTCCAATGACAAGCTTTAATTTGAGAATCATGGAAAAACTTTTACCTTCTATTATTAAAGATAATGAAAATGTACACACTAATCTAAGTAAACAAATAGAAAGCACGGTAGACGTGAGTAGAACTGATAACCTTGAACCTGAAATAACAAAAGAAGTTATTATGAACTGGATTAACGTAGACGCGAAAGAATGTTTCCAACTTAAATCCGACGATGACACTGTTGAAGCTGTTTGACAAAGTTAGATGAGAATGTTGAAAATGATGATGAAAAATTGAAGTAGGAGCGAAGAGCGTAAAGAATGAAGAAGCAGTAAAATGTTTTTAACACATGTATTTGATGGGCAACAGAGAACAACATTCCACCGCATAAATTACTTTTATTGGCTCAAATACAAAAAGACGAAGTAGAAGAATCACTAACTTCAATGAAACGAGCAAAAATCATCGAATTTTTAATTAAAAAATAATAAAATCCATTTTTAGATTGTAATTATTAATGAAAACGTTGTTTGTGTACTAAAAGAAAGAGTTTGAGCACTTATTTCGACTTCCAAAACTCGCCTGGATACCTTATCCTTAACCTTTAAGTTGAATCCTCGATCTGAACAGCTACGGATTTTTATTAGTTCATATTATCCAGGGGCTTCTATAGTTGATCTTGGAAAAAATTAAGTCAGGAATTAAATAAAGCCTGTCGCCTATATCGATCATTGTTTTTGAAAAATCAGTTAGATATTTGTCAAATCAATTTTTTATATTTGTGTGAAAAGATTTTAATGACAAATTTATTTTTTATTTTCGTATTTTTTTTTTTTAGAGGATTCATAATTTTTTTAATTCTTTGAATATGTACCATATTAATGTTAATTTATTATTATTCATGTTTGTTATATCAGGCAATTTTCCATTAAATTTTGATCATATCAATAAACTATCATCTGTCATATTCTTTGATAAAATAAATTTACGAAAAAAAATGTGTAGGTATCATGATAGTAAATGATTATTTTAAACTGTTTACTAATTATTTTTACTGTATATATTTATTGTATTTAGGTGTGGGATATCATTATTATTTTGTAGTAGTAAATAAAAAGTATTTTAATTATATATATATATATATATATATATATATATAGTGTAGTATGTAGTATATTTGTAAATAAGCTAATTTATCAATTATAAGAAGAGAAGAAAAAATTAACGGCGACACACACAAATTCAATAAACAGATTCTATGTGATGTCTCTTACTAGCACAAAGGGAGCAACTGTGCGTTGTATACAGCAGTGGATTTATCAACTGGACGTTTATTGTTTGGACAATACAGCGCTCCCAACGGCAGTTGCATCTCGTTAGTTACGTATCTTTACCTTTGTTATTGACGACGAATTTCCACACGAGTTGGTGTTTTTAACTGTAAGTCAACGTTTTTTTTTTTATACAGTATTTTTATAATGTGTTTTTAACTAATTACATGACTAAAATTACGGTTATATAATATTTTAACAGTTTTAAATAATATTTAACGTAATACAAATATAATAACGTAACATAATATTAAATTAGGTTACGTTTTACTTTTAATAGCTTTTTTTTAGTCGCGAGTTATGAGTTTAATTAAGAATAAATATGGTAATAAAATAAGTACGTTAAATCGTATAATTTACTTGTTTAATAGTTTTCTGTGATCTTATATAGTTTTAACAATGGGTAGATGTTGATAAATTGATATTCCATAGATTTTAATATGTTACCTTTTAAAGAAGGGTTTAAATAAGAATACATTTTCACTGCAATAAAATGAAAGATAATTGTCTTTTTATGAACTGGTATGTGCTAATATAGCTTGTTATTATTATAATCATCATGAATGTTGTATTATTTATTAGTAATATTATTCATCTTTAGTTTATATTTAATTATGAACAATAATACGATTAAATTCAATCGCAACACCATTATTCTTTTGTAACTCATCCTGAAAGATTTCATTTACATTATTTTATTGAAGTAATGGGCGTTAACTTAAAATATCAGGGGGTACTTTAAATTTTTACTTATTGAAATATTTAAGTAAAACTAAAAAAACATTTAGTTCTTATTACGATGATTCCAGTAACTGAATTCCAGTTTACTAAAATTTATCTTACACGGCCATATATTCGTAATTTAATTTAGGCACTTATTTCCATTCAACAATCGGTACTATGAAAAATTATTTTAGATGTAAGTCAGCGTCACATACTTGCAATTGGGTGTTCACCTGTATTATTAACTTGTCAAGTTTATCAAATTTAATTGACGGACTATCACAATTATGGAGAGGGGATTATCTAATTTTAGTTGTTAGTTCCTTCTTTCTTAATTGTTGTATAGATTTTTAAAATATAATTATTATAGATATTATTGTTATTACTAGCACATTTTACTATCAGTATAATTTAAAATATATTTCTTAATTTGTCATATATCTATCAGTTGTTAAAAATATATTATGATTTCTTTCTAACTTAATAAGTTTTTCTCAGCTTCATAATCATGTACTTTAATAAAGGATATATATATTTTCTGGCAAGTTGTACAACTTCAACGATACGGTTAAAAGTTTTTGGCATTGATTACTTTTGTGTTTTAATTTCAAACGAAAAATTTCAACAAATTTATTTCAAGCGGATAGCCTATGAAGGGTTTTTGATATTTTTACAAAATATTTCAATTCTTAAAAATATTTTAATCGGGTATGTCGAAACGTGTATCTCCATGAAGTTCATAAAAATTATTAAATGTATTCTAGTGGCCAATATTATTAAAGACTTCAAGTTTTCTGATAGTATATATAGAGTGTTCCATGAATACGGTTTGCCTTATTATCACTCGCCCGTTCCCGCACCGATTCTATTCAAACTTTAAAGACCTTTTAATGAAGGTTCTAAAAATATTCTGTGAAACTTTCAATCTTCTAGAATTAATAGAAACAAAATGAAGGCTTTCAAATAAAAACATCAATTTCAGATAAACTAAATTTTTTATTCATTACTATATAGCTGGTAAAAATGATTAAAAACAGTGATTATTGTTAAACAGTTGTTCAACTTGAATAAAAGAATAATTATTAGTCATAACCATGAATAACTATATAATTGTTTTTAATTATTCTAGTTCTAATTATTATCTATTGTTAATAATTTTTACACCTACTTCATAATGAATAAAAATGTGATTTATCTGAAATTGATGTTTTTATTTAAAAGGAGCCATTTTGTTTTTGTAAATCCTAGAAAGTTAAAATTTTTATACGTTTGTAGAACTTCATTAAAAGGTCTGTAAAGTTTCAGTAGAATCGGTACAGGAATGAGTGATAGTAAATCAAAAGCGTGTACGTCTTTGTGGGACACATTGTATACGTTTGTTTATTTTTTGTTTTGTTTAAAGCTTACTCTTTTTACAGTTCAAGTATCATAGAAATTACATCAAGCTCCCGCATTCACTTCTAGTTTCGCTTCCTTTGGTACTCTTTTCATTTTAGTATAATTAATAATACATAGATAAAAAGAAAGTTGAATTGTAAAATAGTGATTATCATATGACCAACATATTAACAGCTACTTACGTATTAACGCCACCGCAGCTACAGCTTTATTTAAAAGCAAAGTAGTCAATCGGATTTCGGTGGAAAATGAACAGTCTCTTTAATAATTTTAATAAATGGTTATTTATATTTATTTTAAAAGTATAATTTAACCAAACTTAACCTACGCTCGCTTCGCTCGCTAACCTTGACTAATTAACACCGTAATTTTTTGAGAATTTATTTAATAAATTCAGTAATTATTGCAATTATTTATTATTTAAAAAATCAAAACACTCCTGTTAATTAGTCAAGGTTAGCGAGTGAAGCGAGCGTAGGTTAAGTTTGGTTAAATTATATTTATAAAATAAATAAATATAAATAACCATATTAAAATTAATAAAGAGACTGTTTTGAATCTATGTTAAACTCTATATCGGCCCATTTTCCACCGAAATCCGATTGAATATTTTGTTTTTAAATAAAGCTGTAGCTGCGGGTGGCGTTAACACGTAAGTACCGATTAACAATATGAATCAAATTTTTGATTACAAATTTTTAAATAATGCGATATTCAACACGTTATTTTTTCAAAATGTGTAAGTATAAAAAAAAATTCATAATAGTATAGAAGTTCAGGCCTCATTACTTCATAAGGGCCTTTAGGTCTCTAGACCCCTCTCAATTAACAAAATTTGAAATATTGAGTTTTTTTAATGTTTTGTTTTTTAAAAACTTAACTTCTTTCAGAAAAAATTAAGAAACTAAACTGAGTAATTAGTTAATTTCTTGATCTCAAGGGGCCTTTTCCCTGCATCCTAAACTACCTGTAATTTATACATTGTGTTATTCAAACAGTTATTTTTAAAATGAGTTTTTTAAATTCATAATAGTATGTGAGATATTAAGACCACATTGTTCCCATCCCACGGTTCCTTATGTTGTAGCCCCCCCCCACTACTATCGACATTTATTAATTATTATTATATCCAAAACAATAACTTTTATATTTTCTACTTAATCAAAAATGAAAAAAAAAATGGTGTTCAAGAGCTTTAGAGAAATTATGCCAAGGTTACTTAACAAAACATTTTTGGTTTTATAAAATAATCAGTAGTTTTTCTATATTATGATTCGTTGCTTATTAGATTCTTCTGCAACAGAAAACCCCCTCAGATTCCATAATAAAACAAATTGAAATATTTCCAAAGCCAAGCCGATCTTTTTCAGGCTGTATTCTATTGTCTAAAAAAATTGGTGAACATAATGCCCAAAAGATTCTGAACCCGTCGGCTAGCCAAGGATATCGAGGCTCTTGCACTCTTTATCACTAAATATTTGTAATAACTATAATTAAACCCTTATTTTCAAAATGTACTAAACCGTAAAAAACAAAAGCTCTTCAGAGAGTTTCATGTTTTTTAGCAGCAAAAAGAGTCTAATATCCTGACCCCTTCAATCGAAAAATGAAATAATATGATATTCATCTGGTTTTATTTTCAAAAATCTTCTATCATCAGAAAAAAAAGTAATGTGTCTAAAAGTTTCAAATCTCTTTTCTCTTTAAAGGTTTCTAGTACCATAGATCCCCTCTATTAATAAAAATTAAAATTTGTGATATTCGAACCACTAATTTTCAATATAATCTCTAAGTGATTTGGTTTTTTATTCTGAGGGGTTTTTAGCTCCTTAGCCCCCTCCCTCAGTTAACAGCAAGTAAATAAACAATATTTAAATGGCTATTTTTCAAAAAGTATCTATCTTTAAAAAAATTAAAGAAAGCATTTTGTTTAACAGATTCAGATTACCTCGCTTCCAAAGTGCTTCTAATTCCCAAAAGTTGAAGTGTTGGGGTATTATTATTTCCGATGCATATTTCTTCAGGATTCGTTGAAACTTTATATTTTTAAGCAAAACTCTTTAAGCAAAATTCTTGTTCCTCACCTGTTCTAGATCCCTTTGGACCCTTCATTAAGGAAAAAATTGATCATTTAATAATATTCAAACTGAATAATTTTTTAACGAGACATATTATATTCCTGATATCATTTATGAGGGTACCTTCACAATTACAAGCCTTCAATTAATTAAATTGAAATTGATTATTTCCTAATTCAGTTAATGATGATTAACATATCTTGATTTTATTTTCAATCACTTTTTCAAAACTTTATTTTTTGATATGGGTAAAAAAAATTATTACAAAAGTGTAGTCTGAGTACTTCGTCTTCGCAAGGAAATCTTCAATTATAAAATTCTGGTGGACCTCGTAAGTAGCAAAAAATAACTTCTTCTTTTGTTTTTCTTATTGAGTACGTTGCAATCTGTTCAGGTAGCGAATACTAAGCAACCCCCCCTCACGGTCCAGTGAGATATGTATAACATTAAATGAAGTGTAGTCTTGTACAGACTGAGACCGACCATTCCTGAGGCATGTGGTTAATTAAACTCCAACCACCAAAGTAAACCGGTACCCCGGTCTAGTATTCATATCCGTATAAAAGTAACTAACGTTTACTAGGATTTGAAACTCAGGATTTTTGACTTCGAAAATTAGCTGTTAAACACCTGATTTGCGACGATAAGTTTAATCACTAGACCGGCCCGTTGAGCCATAAGATATCTGAGAAAATTGATTGTTATTGAAATCAAGATATACAAAATTATACATTCGTAGACAAAAAAAAAAAAACCATCTAAAAGTCCTTTTGATGGCTTGCCGTTTGAAAAAATTTAAATAAGTCGTTAACCATAAATAATAAATTTTTATCCCATATTATAGAATTTTCATCAGAAGTTTTGACTCATCAGAAAAATTCTGATGAAAGTAGGGTTTCTTTTATTGTTGCAACAAGGTTTTATTGGTTAAAACCTTGCGCTTATTGTGGTTAATTTAATAATTCGAGTGGGGAAACCTGACATTCACGATTGCAAGTCAGGACTGTCCAGCGTAAAAGCGTGTGCGGGATTTATTAATCAGTCGTATTGATTTCTAGTGACAGACAGCCTTGTGGGGTCGGATGTGGGGCTTCTGTGATATGTTTTTGTTGTAATGTTTGGTAGTAGTGTTGCGTTTGTTTATTGCTTATATATTTTTGTTTTTGCTTTGGTCCTATTTAACTTCCATCGTGTTTGTTCTCTATAATATTTTGTTGCTATTTTTCATATATTGTTGTTCTTGTTTTCTTTAGTGATAGTGGTTTTTTTTGTGTTACACATATACCGAGTTTATTGTTTGTTGGTTAGTTTTTTATTGTTTATATATTTCTGTTTTAGTCTAATTTGGTTTCATTTGTTTCTCGTTGGCTTCGTTATACTGTTTTTTTTTACGTCGCATATTTATTTTCCCCGCCCTCCGGAGCTGGACACGCAATCAAGCATAAACTCAGCTCCAAGGGGTGCCATCGCACCTCAAACTACCTCGGGGAGAACAAAGCCATACCCAGGCAGCCGGGACTCGATCGTTTATTGTCATGACATGCCACTAATAAGGAGCCCCTCACTGGGACTCCGGTCTTACCTTCCTCAAGGTGTTGCAGTTGCAAGGGAGTCCCCGCCCGCTCATTGATGATGGGGCGCCGAAGCCTCCCATCCCTCCCAGACAAGGCTGTTCCCCGCAAACACCGCCGACTTATACCTTACAACCTCGAACCCAGAGTGCATGTTCATAGAACTTACAAGAGGAAGTGTGAGCTTCCCGCTTGCAGTCATTCCGCAAGTTGCCGACCTCTCCACAGATAAAACAGTAGTCACTCCTGTCCGGGCCGCAAGAAGATTGAGCCCTATGGCCCTGACTCCAGCACCTAAAACATAGGTCATCGAAGGTGCGCCGCGTGACTCTACAGGCTACCCACACAATAGGAGCCACCCATCTGACAACACTTTTTCCGCAAGGATAGGTGGCATCGCTACCGTGACCACCTGCGTTGTCACATAGGCCGGCCGCATGGACATGATATCTACCGTAACTGACTCCCCCGTCACCTTGCGAAATTCCGCAATGAATTCCATTGTCATCAGCACGTCCACAATCTTAACCAGGATGTGGACTTGGTAGTATTTGCGTTGTTGTTTTTACGCATGGTTTAGTTTAGTCCTTTTAGTTTTAGTTAGGTTTTCTGTTAAAGTTTTTGTTAGTCTTTATGCTGTGTTGTTTTTTTATGGTTATGGGGTTTGTGTTAGTTCAGTTTCTGGGTTGTTTATGTTTTGTTGGGTTTTGTATTCCACGTATTGTTTTTATTGACTTTATGTTTTTATTTTTTTGTTTTATAGTTGAAACTGTTATGTTTATGGTTACCTGTTCGGTTTAGTTTGTTTTAATGCTTAGTTTTTGTTGCTATAGTGTTTTGTGTTTTGATGTTGTTGAGGTTTCAGAGTTGGTGCTTGCATTTTGGACTCGCTTTCTCTTCGGGTACGATCGATTTAAAGCTCAGTTGGTGTGGTCTCGTTTCAGACTTTACGTATGGGCTGTAGGTTCACTTTAGGCGTTGAACACCATGGAAATATCATTCGTCGTATGTGGCATCTTTACCGAGGCCAAATTGATAGATGTTTTGTGCCTTATTGAAGATTACCTCCGGTAAAGCTCCTAACGGCTAGGTACGGAGGGAGAGTTGTGACGGTCAGACTCGTCACGAGGCGGGTGTCTTCCCTATGGAATCAAGATGCTCATCAGAAAGACAGCGGCACCAGAAAAATTCTTAAAAAAAAATTAATTAGATATCTTTAAACATATAATTAATAATAAATACAAAAATATTTAATAAAAATATATAAATAAATTTCTTTGGGTAAAAAATTGCACGGGAAATTAATTGGAAACCTATACTGAAATATCATAGATACTGTCTTGTCAGCTATCATCCAGTCTTACCACGTTTTAATTATGATTTATACATGTATACAATTACACTTATTAAAGATTTTCCTATTAAATATGGTTTTACTTACATTATTATTGTGCAAAATAAAAAGTTCTAATATTATTTAACTTGTCTCCAAACGTCTATATGTTTGCCGCTAAATGCATTTACAAAAATCTAAACCTAATAATTCATAAAATTTTCTGTATCGCTTCTTATTTGAAAATTATATATTTTTCTATAAATTTTCAATATTTTGTATATGACTGCCCAAATTTGAACCTAAAAGATGAACTGAATTATTTGTTACAAGATGATCGAAACTTCAGAACATGAATGATTCGAACATTCCATTCAACTGAATAAATTGTTTTTCTGTTATAATATACTGTTTAGTAATAGGTACAAGAGTATATCATCTCTTACTGGAAGATAAACTAAGAAACAATGTTTGGTATTTCTCAATATACCACTAAATATCTAATGTAGATCAACTTAACTATCTCTATGATATTTTCAATTAAGAAATAAACTTCTATCAATTTCTAATAAATCATCTTATAATAATTCATCTTATAATAATTTATCATCTAATACTCCTCCAATAATATCTGAATTTTGCAGTAAAGTACTTGTATAAAGTTTTTTATTTTAATTACTATAATCAACAGTAAATATTTTTATTAATTTCTAAATTGATTTCATAAAACGGTATTCGTACGTATTACAGTAAATGAAATGAACAATTTTTAAAGTGAAAATTTTAAATTCACAAACCGTAATATGTCATTGTTGTATTTATATTCCGCTTCGCTATGTTCTTTGTTGTATATCCATCTTTCACATCTCCATTGATGTAAAGACATTTCATGATTTAAATCTCAGTCACGCGGATTATGAACAATACTTGTATCATTGTTAAAAAGCAGTAACGGAAGCAGAACTATGAACATTATTTGTAAAGTGAATAAAATTCATATTAATAACGATGTTACAGTACAGAATGGAAAAGCTTTATAAAATTATAAACCGTAAATACAAATAAAAATAGTAACTAATATTATATATATATATGGCAGTTAACAGAACACTACCGTATCTTTTAACATAAAATATTTATGGTAAGATGTTCTTCCTTCTAATAATTTTCAATGATTTCTCTTGCGCATTATAAAGTTGGTTTTTATTAAGCGTACTCCTGCTGAGTTGAAGCAATACATTACATACGCTGCTTATACTTTTCACAAAAAAAATAATTTGTTACTTTACATTAACTGTCCTAGTCGTTTCTGTTAAATCTGAAAACCATATAAAGAGCACTTGACGACATAAAGAACTAGTTTAGGTCGTTTTCTTAGGAGAGTTATGATAAGTTCCTATTGTTGTATAAAGAATGGTGTCACGTCTAGAACTAAATATCATCTGTTTTTCGGTGAGCTTTGGATGATGATATGAAAACATATATTTAGCAAAGTGAAGAAGGAAATGGGAAACCATTTCCCTCCTCCTTTTTTTTAGGGATCCTGGCATGAAATGATTGTTATTCTTGATAATGTTTGTAATTTTAGGAAGTAAATTGTGCTCATGTCAGGTTCAACAACAGTTACAATTCTGGTAACTTTACACACAAATATGCATAAGGAGAAGATGGTTAGTTTAAAATCCTGTGATGGCGAAATAAAATCCTGTTGGATTTACATTTTTTAACAGTTTAAAAAAATTAGGTGTTAATTATAAAGCCTACTAAAATAGTACATAATTTTATTTTAAATGGAACGAAATCTTATTGTTAGGTGGTTATGTAATTTTCTATGAACTAATTTATGATTTCATTTGTTTATTTTTATTTATGATGTTTAAATTTTTATGGAATTGTAGGAATTCTAAAGATTCTCACTTAACATCCAATATTAGGATTTATTATCGTCTAACTTCAAATTTAAAAAGACTGCATGATTTGTTATTAAATACGTGTTTAATCTATTTACACTTATTAATTAAAAACCATTAATATTAAAGTGCATTAAATTTATTTTTCTTTTATTTATGCCATCATTTGTATTATGTAACATTAGGGTTGTCTCCATTAAAAAACAAGATAATAATGTACAAGCAGTAGTCCGTTATAAAAAGAATCAAGCAGCATTATACAAGTTTTATCGCTATGAACTTTATATTCTTAATTATTATTATTATTCTTTTATTTACTTTTTATGTAGTATTTTTAATATCATATAAATAAAAGGATATAAAAACCGTTAATAGGAAAAGGTTTACGATATAAATGATACGATGTGTATTTGATAAATATTGCGTGGAGTATTTCCATGAAAGTATTTAACATGAAAAAATTAAAAGATAGTACAACGTTTAGTGAATTGTTTTTAAAATATAAAACTTGGAAAAAATCATGAATAGATTGAGTCATACGATAATGACATCTTAGTTAAGAATCAGGATATCGAAAAAATAAGACAAAAACATAATGGCGTAATTCAAAGCGGGATTTTTTATGAGAATAGTTAAATTCATTTGCAGTTTTTAAGCTATAATAAGAATTTTAATGTATTTTCTTATAGTAATATTATTATTATTATTATATTGAATACTATATAAGTAAATAAAAAATATTTAAACTACTATAAGAGATGATATCTAATTTATAAAAAAAAAAGATTTTAAGTATTTATTGAAAATTATTTTACATAATTTTTTTAAATTTTTACTTACATTTCCTTGATTTAGATAACAATGTTTCGTCCTTTATATTTCAATGTTTTCTAATTTTTTTGTTTGTTTGATGAATTAATTCATTTCAGAAGCTTGTACGTGAGATTATGGAAGTGGAATTTTGTATAGTATGAAAAATGCCATGCTTTATCGGAATTCGAACCCGGGACCTCCGGATGAAAGGCCAAGGTGCTACTACTCCACCTCGGATTTTAAATTATTGGTAAATATTTTGTTATTTTTTTTATAAATTTTCTAATACATTTATTTTTTTAAAGCTTATTAATATCATTTACAGAGGTCCGTCGCTAGTAGTTCAGGCTTATTATTATTGTTTTTATATGAAATTTGTCTCAATGTCACCAAGAGTTCCAGTTCGTTTTACATTTTAGAATGGAATCCTAATTTTGTAATATATTTGAGTCTTTTACATTGACACAAAAAAGATTATATTTTTAGGGAAAAGTATATATGCTGTAATTTAAACCACAGAGATTAGATAGTCATCTAATTTTGGATAGAATTAATTTTTTTTTTAATTAAACAAATTTTCCTTTTTACATAGCTTAATGGAAAAGTGACGATGCAATTACGTAGATATTTTGAAAATTTTTATTGTAATCAACAGCAATACGCCAAATTTTTTTATCATTATTTTTGAAAAAAAATTCTTTATTATTTTGTATTCTATAAAAAAAAGCTGACAACACAGTTGGAGGACTATCCTGTCAACACGGCTAAAAGCCACGTTCCCGGGATAGTCCTACAACTATGGATTATTTCTGATGCACGGCTTACACACAACTTAATTAAAAATATTTTATCATGTTATTTAATTACAATATTTTTTCGTTTATTTAATTAAATGATTGTAACTAAATCGCATGATTCTAACTATACCTGCGCGTATTTCATTCACGCAGATATTAGCTGCGATGTTCGGCACTAACTAAACTAATGAAATTACGTAACGCACATAGAACAAATTTCGCTTGTACGGTCGGTAGACTGGTCTAGCCGCGAGGCTTAACGCACCAGATAGTTTGGGCGATCGAGTTCGAAACCCATCCTGACCAAGTTACTTTTTTATACTCTAAATATTATTCATTTATTTAATTACCGCTTACCTTTGTCGATACAACGTATCAGCTGACTACAACAGCATTTTTGGGGGTTGGAGGTGCTATTTTGCAAATATTGTTATTTTTTAATTGTTAACAAATGTGCCTAAGAAAAATATGTCCTTAATTAGGCGAAATCTTGAGGGTGACCTTGTCCTACAGTCTCACCCAATTGACTTTAATTTGAAAATTGAATGGCATCAATGCCTGATTTATAGAAGTAATCTGAAAAAGTTTTGTCAAAATCGGTTCAGTAGTTCTGGAAATATAAGGTGATTTAGAAGCCAATACCGAACACACATACACGTACATACGAACATTAACATTCGGAAAATTTCCATCCGGTTTTTTGGGTTCCTTAGTTGTCAAAACGTCAAGATCCGGTGAAAACCCCATATATACAAATATGTTACAATACTTATCCTACAAAACATATCCATTATAATACTTAATCTTCTAGAGCTTTTTTTTTTGTCTTCAGTCATTTGACTGGTTTGATGCAGCTCTCCAAGATTCCCTATCTAATGCTAGTCGTTTAAACTTCTAACATTCCACGCTCCGACTCGTAGAATGTTATTTTTTAATTTTCTGGTGATCCCTTCCTTAGTAGTCCCCACCCGGAGATCCGAACGGGGGACTAGTTTACCTCCGGAATATTTTACCAAGGAAGGCGCCTCCATCATTGCTATATGAAAATGCAGAGCCACATTTTTTTGGAAAAAAAGCAGCTGTAGTTTTCCATTGGTTTCAGCTGCGCAGTACTCAGAGGACTGAGTGATGTTGATATGGCTGTTTAAGTCATTCTGACTCACGCCCCTAACAACTACTGAAAGAGCTGCTGCCCTCTTTCAGGAATCATTCCTTAGTCTGGCTCTCAACAGATACCTCTCCGATATGGTTGCACCTTCTGTCCAGCTACTCTGTATCCCTGAGCACTCAAGCTCCCTCACCAACGGCAAGGTCTCATGATTCATAGAGGAGGTCTAGAGCTATAGCTCTGTTATAGCGCTATCTAAACGAAAAAGTAATAGACACAAGATAGTGTGTTGGGGGTTCAATTAATCATACGTCTCAGGAATGGTAGGCCTGAGTTTGTACAAGACTACATCTAATTACGTATCATATACATTTCTTCCTACCTCACTGGGCCGAGGGGTGGGGAGTTGCTTATTGTTCACTAGTTGAAGAGATTGTAACGTATACGTTAGCAACAAAAACTAGTGAGTGTTTTATCTTATAAAATTGTGTGTACAGCGACTCGTTATACATCAAAAACAAAAACGCCGGTTTTTAGTTCTTCAATCTGTTGCGATAAACTAATTAATTCGTTCCCCCCTCCCCACTAGAAAGTAATCTAGGAGACTGTGATCGGGTGGTCGTGCAGGTCAAAATCCCCTCGAAATGATTCGTTCACTAAGGACATTTTGTAAAACGTCATTGATTTTGTCAATGACTTTCGACCACAGTATCTGAAATATCAAACAGCTTTTGTTCATTAGTTTAGGTGGTCTTCCAGTTCGATCAGCGTTTTCAACAGAGCCTGTTGCCCAAAGGTTTTCGATAAGAGTTCGAAGTGTTTGGAAACTTTTATTTTGCTCCACTAAATCGGTATATTTGTCACCTTCACAAAAGACTTATTCCACGAGTAAAATGCGTTCTCTACCGAAACAACCATTAAGTTTCTCGCAACTATTTATTCCGATAAACGAAACAACAAGTAGCGAAAGCACTTCATTTACAACAAAGCTGATGTCTTTGTTTATTACTGAGCAACGAACTTACAGGGTATCCAACCTAACGCCGAAAGAATAGAATGCACCACATAATTCTAAAGCATACTGCCAGCGACTTTCCGAACATTCTGTATAATAGGATGTGATTAAAACTTTATTATTTTTACTGAAGTTTTTATTAATACCTTGTACGTTAATTTGAGTATAGAATTCAAATCTTTCTTTTACAGGAGATCTAAAGAGATGAATATAATTGTATTTGTAAAGGGTTAGTCTATTATTTGAACATTTTGTTGCAGTGCAATGTTTTACATGGTTTTCAAGGCGGATGTAATCTAATTTTCTTTTTTTTTAGTCCAAATTTTTTTATCAGCATTTATTTTAAGAATAGGGAATTTTAAACTATTTCTGAGGAAATTTCTTAATTTTTTCCAAAATATTACTCAATGTCCATCATGATCGTTTTATGAATTACTATAAGTTTAAAACTCATAAATTTATTTTTTTATTATTTTCACCCGAATAGTGTTTTTTCTTTCTTTAATTTGAATGAATTTTATCTCAATAGCGTTCATCGTAATGGATTTTTGGCTGATTATCTCTACTGTTTTGCCCGGTTCTTGCTTCGATAGATTCATTTTGAGACAGTAAGTTTCAGCTTAACATAGATTTTGATGAACTGAAAAATATTTAACAATAAAACGTAATGTTTGTTTTTTGTTGGTTAAGCAAAGCTAAGCTATAAAAACCAAAATACTGGTAAATTTCCACAATTATTTTTCAAATCCTTTCTCTTGCGACTTTGACTTTGTTTTAACCTTATTTTACTCGTAAAGTTAGTTTTTTTGTCTAAAAATAAACAATTATACTCGTATTTTAAAACATAGCGGTATATTATTTTATGTCTTACTCTGCTTATAATCCAATTTCATTTTTTTTATTTTATTTTTTTACGTTTAGGAAGATCTGAAAAGAGAGTTTTTTTTTACTACGTTCCGAGCAATTTTTAATAGTTTAGACTTGAACCAATGAGTAACATGTTTAAGAATCTTATTTTTATTCAGAATTAAATTTTTTTAACTTTCTCTTTTTAATTCGTTTAAATGAAATTGTGGCAGTGAAAGTACGGCTACTTTGAAAGGTTTTGACGTGTTCATTTTTTTGGATTAGAATTTGATTTTAGATTTTTTAAATTTATTCTCTTTAATTACGTACAAAAAACAAATATTTTGTATATTTTTTTATTTTTTGTTTTAGTGCATTGGATGTATATATGTTATTGATTATTTAATGTGTGAAATTGTTTTGCTTATTGTACATAACACGAAGACGGAAACAAATAATTAATATATATATATATAATTATGGAAACCTTCATGAAATAATCTGTTAGATCAATAGCATTTCATGTTTTCCAAGTTTGAGACCCGCTTACTTTTGGAATTTTTCTTACATTACAGAATTTCTATTTCATATGTTCTCTCTTATAAGCTTCGAGATTAAATAGTTAATTAATTACCTATAAAGTAAATACAATTTATTATTATTATTTTTATTGTTAATAAACAAGTAATATGTAAAAATATAAATAAATGATTGACCTTTCTTTTGAGAAAGAAAAGTATGTGAAATCTTATAAAGTTGCTTAATTCTTAAGTAGTATGAGACTCAATAAAAGTTGATTAAACCACATAAAAGGTTTATATTTAAGATTAGAAATTTATTTACCGTTGTAGTATTTGTTATAATATAATTAATTGAATTTCAACTCAACTAACCGAGCGTGGTCTTATCGATTTATTAATTTTGTGAAGCGTTTTATGTACTAGAATGAATTTTAGAATATAATTAAGTATAAAATTTGTTGAGATTAGTTCTTATAAACAATAAAAGCTAGTTTTATTGCACTTGTAAATTATAATTATGACTTAAATATTACAATTTTAATTACCTTAGTATTTATTAAATAAAATTTTGCAATAATTTTCATTAGAAACTGGATTTTTGCTTCACAGACAACTGTTATAAATTAACATAACTTTTATTTTACGATTTAAATATTTATACCCTCTTAAAAATATGTTTAACAGGCGTGTGATTGATTATTCATTGTTGCTTAAACCAGTTTCCTCTTTTATAATATTATTTAAAAATGTACTTTAATGATATTTTTGAAAATAAGTTCAGGAATTAGGATCCTAAAAATGTTGATATTCAATATTTATTTATTTATCTTTTATAGTTTAATTGCATTCATAAAAATTCTGCGTCAAATTTTTTTATATTATTATCAAATTGACAACATATATGACATAAACATTGTAGGTTTTTCTATATTATAAATTTTTGCGTCATTGTTTTTTTTAAAATAAATTTAAAACGTACCATTATTTTATTAAATAAACTTAGATTATACGACTATAGTAAGACCAGTAATCTTATAAGGCTCTGAACCATTACATCTAACCAGCCTTGAAAAATTGCTCAAGATCGAATGAAGCTTTCTAACGAGTTCCATGGTCCAAAGTTAACAGCTAAGAGAGGAAGGATACAGACTGAAATCTAAAGAAAATATCTATCAAAATCAAGAAAACTTAGAAACGCCGATAAAGAAAACAAGATTAAATTTCATGGCATATGATCAGGTTGAACCAAAACGGATTAAATAAACAATTTTTTGACAAGCTGTGGAATATGGAAAGCAAATCAAATTACCTGAAGCAGATGGATGAGAACTACCAAAGTTCAAAGGCTTATAAGAAGAGAACTTTGCGATAGAGGTAACAATGCGAGTACAAAAGTTTTTGTGGCCGAAAAAATAACATGAAAAACATAAACAGATCATATAAAAGGAAGCCATACCGAAAAAATGAGAAACGCGTGGAAGAAAAGAAAAGAAGCTACAAAGAAATGATATTTGCGTGATCCTAAAGTTGACCTTTTTGCATTAAAAGAAAATAAATAACCTTAAAAATGATTTTGTTCAATTTTTTATAATTAGTAATTATGGAACAATAATTAAACCCAAGTTTTAAATCGGTACTTATAAAAATAAAATTTTCCCATCTGTAAATGGAAAAATTGACTTAAAATATGTAGTTTAAAATTTAAATTAATAAAAAAAATTTAACGAGGAAAAAACACGAAATGTGTTATTAGTTATTTAAATGATTTTGAATCAATTTAACTAAGGTATTTTATTTTATTACATTTTTCTCGTTTTCGCTAATTACCATCGGAAATTGTTAGGAATTTTTTTCTTATTACTGCGCTTCCTAGAATTGGTTGTAATTTAATTATTAGCACGATCACCATGCATCTTGTACGAGCAGAAGGTGGCTACTATTTATTTAAGAAATTTTTTAGTATCCCAACGAAAAATCCTTTCCATTACTTTTCTTCAAATTATACAATTAATTTCTTTATGACAAAACTTATGTTTTCATAATGTTATTACAGATAGATTTATTTTTAAAAGAGTTCTTGATAAAATAATGAAATAAAAAAATACGTTGTAATTCTTTTTTACAAAATTATAACAGTTTAAACTTAGATATTTTCATTATAAGTCAACAAAAATCCTTCTTTATTGTTTAAAATATGCAATAAGATGGAAAAAGGTTTTTTAAATTATTTTTATTAATAAATACTAGCAGACCCGGCAATGCTTCGCTATTGCTAGATTTGCGTGTATATATAAATTAAATCAACACAATTGAAAGTTTGATAAAACATTAACAAAATGAACATTACAGAATATCACAAAATTTAACCTTTCACTTTTACCCTTTCCCCCTTCCCTTTTCCTCCTCATCATTTCTCATTATCATTTTATCATTTTCCCTTTCCCCATTTCTTTTTTTCCTCCCTTTCCATTTCCTTTTCCCTTTTTTCTTTTTCCCATTTTCCACTTCTTCCCTTTTACGTTTTTCGATTTTACTTTTCCGATTTTTCCCTTTCTCCCCGCGCGTAAATCGGTAGTTATTTAGTCTATAGCGGACACACATATCGGAAATACTGAAAAGGAATCGTAAAATATTTAGTATAGCGTGTGTTGCTTTTACGTCCAACAGATAGCGCTATTTTAAAAAAAAATCATGTTTTAGCTGTCACAGGTGTGACATCTTAGGTATATAAACACACGCGCGTATTCGAATGCAATGTTATGTCAACATTTTAAAGCAATCTGTGAAGAACTTTCGGGGATTTAAGATTTTGAACAAACGAACATTTAAAATTTTTTTGTGTAGATTAATTTAAGTCCAATCTTTTTTTACCAATATAAAATCTACAATCCTTTACATTAAAACAGAAAACATAAGTAAATATGATGACATATTCAATCACGTGTAGAGAGGCTTTCATCGTAGTTTCCCAAAAATTATATACTAATATTCCTGCACGGAACATTTAATGTAAGTTCTCAGAGTTAGATCAAAGAACAGGGCAATTAGTAGTTCAACACAAAACAAAATCGAACATAAGAATTCATAATCTAGAAAAAAATGAAAATAAAACTATAATTAATATCGAAACAAAACTGATGCAGTACAAATCAAATTACATAAACTCACCAAGTTTCATCATGTAAAATCGTTTATGTCTTCTAATGTCTTCATTAATTATCTACAACGTTAATAATTAAATATTTCTAGTGGTTGTTTACCCGCAATTTGTATTTTGACCGAATCGCGGTATTTCTTCTCGACTATACGATAAACCCAATATTCATGGATCTTACTGTTTTTTTACGAACTAAGGCGTCTCTGCGATGCTCCTCAGTAATTTATTTTGGAATCGCTGTAAAACTGAATCTCATAGGTCCAAATCGTTTTTAGAATCCAATATTTAAAGTTGAAATATTTTTAAAATAAAAATTCTTTTTTAATAAAGACGTTAATTTTTTTAAAATTAAGATTACAGTGCTCTTTTTTATAAGTATTGCATTTAGTTAACGCAAATTTTAATTAAACGATCAAATAGATTAATATTCAAATAAATATTTGACTTAATTTTATAAAAGTGTGTAATAGTTTTAACTGAAAAATGTTTTTGTTTGTGGAATTTGTAACTATCAGTGTCTGGAATTTGCAGAGGTCTATAAAATATTATTTTGTTTTTAATCGTTTTGGTTCGCTATGATTTCTAAACCTTACTTTATATTCAAAGATTATTCTTTTAGTTTATTTACTTTTCCCTTTGTCTGCAATGTTTTAGTACGGTTCAGTGTTATGCCTTCGGATGAAAACTGTCTAAATATTTATAAGCAAGGAGATCTTGTTAACAATATTACATATACTATCCGTTGTGGGAAACATATTTTACATCGTTTATCTATTAAAATACAAGAATACATTATTATTCTTTCTCTTTTTCGTTTATTCCTTTTGCTCGGTCGGTCTGGTAAGTCTGTGAGCTGATCATACTATCTTGAAGAACCGGTTTGATCCGCCAATCGAGCTAAAACTCCTCCCTCCTATACCGCTTCCCGCTTCTATATCGCCGGCCACTGCATGCTGTTACCGACCGGTGCTGGGCCGCCACATGATTCCAATGAACAAAGACGATGAGCACGTCATGTTTAAACTGTTATTAAGTAAAAGCGGTTGTTAAGTTATGGCTTATAGTAGCTAGGTTATATTAAACAGAACTATCTTTATAATTGGTTACAACATTTAATTTAGTCTTAAGAAATAACCATTTGAAACACTTATATTTTTTTATTTTTTTTACCTAAATAGTTCCACAAATAATCATCTACTCAAATAAATAATAATATTTTTTCTATTTGAAATTTTATTTTACTTCCTGTTAAATAAAATATTTTGTAATATGTATTCGAAACAATTCATTGCCTACCAGAACTATTCTGAAAAATGTTCTTCGACATAACTTTCTAGTTAGAGTTATTTGTAATTAAACAAAATCTAATTATACAGTTGCATCAATTTTATTTATATTATGTTGGTAAGGAAGTTAAGACTAGCTTTTAATTTATAAAAAAAAAAAAAAAAACAAAAAAAAAACATAATAAATAACTGAATTAAAGGAAATAATTGTTAAATTGTAGTAAGTTGGCAAATAAAATAAATATAACTGGTTGAAATTCTCTAACGTAAGAAAAATAAAACAGCTGTTAGAAAAAATAACAAATAGTATTAACTTGTTTCTTAGAAGTAATTTCATTTGAAAATAAAAAGAGGAAAACAAATGTCATGTAATTTTAAAGATAAAATAATGATAGTAAAATAATATTAAAATAGCATCCATAATAGAAGTCCAGTTTTTAAATTTTGTTTATTAATTAATAAAATTATAGGGGAACAGTCGACCTTTTTTTAATATAACAAAAGCAGAAAAGAAATATACACTAAATAAAATATACATTTTTGATTTAGAAAGAATTTGCTAAAAAAATTTTTTTTTTGGAGAAAGATCTTTATGATACTAGAACATTGAAAACAGGAGAACCAAAAAAGAAAAGATGAGAGCCTTCCAAAGAATTGTGTTTTGACGATAAAATATTGAAAATTTCGGGAGAGATCGATAAAGTATGAAATGAAGACTTTTTAAATGTGTTGTAATCAAACAGCCTATAACCTAATTTTGTACTTATAAGAATTACTTATATTGATTTTGAATTGTACGATAGCTTTATTTTATTATTTTTTAAAAATATTTTTTTTTAATCTACTAATATCTAATTCTATAAATTAAAGTTTACTCCGTACTTTTCTTCTACGGTAACCCTGTGTTTATGGTTGAATGCAGTCTTGATTAAATTCTGATATTTTTTAGTTATTTGGTGAGAAGGAAACATTTTATTCGCTCAGTAAAGAGTGGGGGAAAGGTTAAAAAAGAAATAGAATTACTTGAGATTTACGTTCATTTAAATGTTTCTGATAAATGTTTCCAGAACTTGAGCAACGATTCGTAAAATTTACATTTTTTGCACATATACACACTTTCTCTCTCTCTCTCTCTCTCTCTCTCTCTCTCTCTCTATATATATATATATATATATATATATATATATATATATATTATTATTATTATTAAATACAAATCACCCATATATCATATAACACTGCATAATATAAACACAATAATTAGATAAGTTAAACTTACCCTATTCTTAACTAGTTTTCGCGGTATCCTGCATCTTCAGTTGATATAAAATTCTATTTTTATAATATATTACCTGGAATAATGATTACAGGAAATATTATTTATGACTGAAATAATTATTCACCAACTGGACAGCAAACGTACATGTAGTTTTACAATATTATTTAAACTATGACAATAGAAAAATATTATAATTTCCGAAACAACATGACAAATTATTAAATATAATAACTTTAATGTTATAAAAATAAAATTTAATATCAAGTGAAGATGCGGGATACCGCAAAAACTAGCTATTGAAAATTATTAAGGTAAGTTTAACTTATCAAATTACTGTGTATGGTGGTTTGTATTTTATATAATATTAAATTTTATTAGCATAATGGTTATAAGTTACTGAATTATTCAGTTCAAAGTTTTTTGAATATTCAAACTCGCACACTTTTTAAATTTATTTTTTGTTAAATTTGCTTATGAACCGGCCATTTTTATTTACAGTTAAAAAAAAATAATAGTTATTAAATTGAGATTTTCATAACATTTAATTGTTATTAAATATTCGAGAAATAAGTTTTATTAATGACTTTTCTTGACAAAAAAAAAAAATTAGGTACAGAATTTAAAAAAAAAATTTGTTTATAGAAACGTGAGTAGATATACTTTAACTAACTTTTGCATTGGTATCTTTTATCGTCACAATCAAATACGGTATTACATTTTTTTTTATTTTTATTTGCAGTAAAAAAAGATTTAAATATCACAACTATTCAAATTATATACAGGTGTATTGAAGCCAATTTTCAATAATATGTATGAATTACACGCTTTATCGTCTTTGTATAATGATATCATCGTCGCAGTAACTCCTGCACCGCTATTGAACGATTTCTTCGTCTTTCCAGTTTTCTTTTTCTTCACAACACGTTTTTTAAAATTAGTTACGGATTTCATTAATTATTCTATGTTGTTATACAATTTTATTCTTTAGATATTTCGTATACAATGCATCATCATCATCATCACATTTGATTTTGAAGGGTTCTTCGATCATGTTCCTCTCTGTTCTCTTTTACTCCAAGTTAAACTTACGAGTTTCTTATAGGTTCCATTTCCTTTTAAATGGTCTTCTACACTTTTTACCGATAGGACTTTCTAGCATAATTTTAATGTTTTTTATCATTTCAGAAATTATATTCTTTTTTTCAATATTCTGAATAGTTTTTCACTCAAAACTATCACCATTAATTGAAATTGGAATATATTTTTTTTTATATTTCTAGCCTTTTATGATGTGTTCTATTCTAATTGTTCATTAAGCTTTTATTCTCTGTCCATTTAATTTTTTCAATCTAGTCTATGCCACATTTAATATGCCTTCAGTCTTTCTCTTTCCTCTACTTCTCTACTTCTTTGATCATGATTTAATTTATTAATAGTACAAATACAACACTTTACAAGACGCTTCTTCAAGTACGAGTATAATTCTTTTTTACTAGAAAAAAATTGTTCCTATTTATACTTACTTATTTTTTTTATTTCGTTTTCTTTTTCACTTTTTCAATTTTTTCTTAACATTCTGTCTAATTATCCTTTTTTTTTATTTGTTCAGTTATTCCATATTTTATGTAGCCATACACTGATTTATTGTCTTATATCCATATTATTTATGCTTTTCCTAACGCTCACTTTCATGTCATATTCTATCCTAGAGTCTAACTTTGAAGTATTCTGTTGACTTGCCTGTGATTAAAAAATACCATGTGATCTGCGAACTTTATACAATTTATTTTCTTTCCTATACTGATCTGTTCCTTCTTGTAGCGCATTTATCAACATACATACTAAAAGTGGTGCATATTCTTACCTCACTGCTTTTCGTAGGTTAAACCACTTTATTTTCATATCCTGTTTTCTAATTCAAGTCCAGTTGTTTAATTAATTTATCCAATCAACTCTTTGTCTTTTCGATATTTTCTTATTTGATATGGTCAAATGTTTTTTTATATTTCTAAAACACAAACCTTTTCTTCTTTTATCTCTTTCTGTATATATCAAGCCAATAGTGTGTTAGCCCAATCAAATACGGATAATAAATATAATATACACATTGTACAGTGAGATCAGACCGGGAAGCTTAGATTAATTAATTACCATATCTGTGAATCAATATTCGGGACGGTTTTAAGAATAAAATTTCTATTTTCAATATGTGCTTTACTGGGAAAAATATAATTTAAGAAAATTAATTTAAATAGAACGCTGATAGGTAAAATAAAAAAAAATCTGACAACACAGTTGAAGGAATTTCCGTATTTTTTCTGATGCATGGCTTACATACAACTTAATTAAAAATATTTATCATTTTATTTATATACAGTATTTTTTGTTTATTTAATTCAATATTTCTAACTAAAGCGCGCGCGCATACTGTATTTCATTGCGCAGGTTTGGCGGTATTAGAGGCCAGTTTAAATAAATTTTTACACTTTAAATATTATTCATTTATTTAATTATACCGCTCACCTGTAACGTAGCAACATAACAGACGATAAGACCCCATTTTGATGGGGAACAAATTTGTGGATCCAACGAGATGCTAATGAGAAAAAAACTGCAACGAAAAAGACCCAATGTACTGCTTTTTACAACGTTTCAAAATTATTACTATTTTTGGAGGGGAGATTTACCAAAAACGTTTTACAAAAAAGATGTTTTTTTTTTTTAATTTTTCACAAAAATATTTTTTAAAAAATGCAACGAAAATCATCCCTCGTGCTGCTTTTTATAACGCTTTAAAATTAAAACCGTTAGGGAGGGGGGTGATATTTAGCAACATTTTTGTTACAAAAGTTGTTTATTAATATTCACAAATTTATCAAAAAAAAAAAAAAAACATATAACCTTAATTATGCAAAATCTGGAGACGATTTCGTTTTCTTCTTGCATCTCCCACCAACCGACCTTTTGAATTGAAAATCTAATAGCATCAATGCCCCTACTATAGATATATTATAGCCAAGTTTGGTAAAAATCGGTCAAGTAGTTCTGGAGATATAAAGCAATTTGCTCGCCAACATATATACATACGCACATTTTGTCGCGAAAATTTCGATGCAATTTTTCAGCTTTCTGGGGTCCTTAGGGTTCAATTTGTCAAGATTCGATGAAAAACCGGATATGCCCAATTTTGACGGAGCACCATACTTTCCCTTCTATATTGCTATAGCTGCTATAAAGACGGGAAAGTAATATAAATAATAAATTATTATTTTTACACGTAAAAGTTTTACTTATTATGATAAATAACAAAGTTTAACAGTTTTTTGTCTGGGTCTTAAACCCCAAACTTCAGTCAAACATTTCCCAATTATCCATTGAGATTACCAATAAATATACATTGTTTAATAAAAAGTGCTTAGCGTATTAGGTAGATTCATAAGAAAGCTACCTATTGTAATGGGTACCGTGATTCGACTTCCGGAAAATTTCGACATATCTTCGCATTTCACATCCCATAGACCCTAAAACTACCTCAGCTCCAAGAGTTTATATATACATACATCTATATTTCACTATCTTGTGAACACGATAACTGCCGTAATTTTGGACCAATCACTTTCAAATTGTTCCTTAAAGATAACTCGTCCTAAAATCACGGTTGACTTTGAAAACGGCCAAAATCGGACCATGGGGGTGAAAATGGGGGGCTTTTTCTAAAAAAAAAACAAAATATCGCTATAATTTTCTTACTATGTAAAATATCGAATTGGTTTAAAGTCTCTACTATTATTTGGATAAGGGCCTAAAACTTATGTCAGTAAAGATTTTTGATATCACCAACCCATTGTTCTAGGGGTGGAAAAAATGGGGTTTTGAAGACGCAAAAAAATCATACTTCCCTTAATAGGCACAGTATCGAATCTGTTTAAAGTGGTCGGTCGTTAGTCCTCTAAATATTACCTAAAACTTTTGTGTAAAACAATTTTTGATATGACTAATCCTTACAGGATGACCAAAATATTGCAGCAATTGTAAGATGGGGCTCATATGTTAAACATTTGAAACGTTTTTTCACATTCAACCATTGTCGTGTTGAGTAAATTTGAAATTTTTCTTAACTTTAAGGTGGAAATATTTTTTATCCCCTATTAGCAGCGATGAAATCTACCTTCCGGCGTGCCGAAAGGGATTGATTTTTTTATTCATTTATTTTTTTATTTTAAGTATTAAATTAATTTTTATTGATATTTTATGACTAATTATAATAATGTAATTATACTTTTGATGATACCGTTTACCTTATTACAAAAAAAAAAAAAAATAGTATTTAATACCCAGGATATATCTCATAGATTTGTAATTCAATTAAGAAACGGGGAATATCATCCCCTTGTATAATTTGCCTAGTAACGAGATGCCGGGATACTACCCAAATATCCTGGACGTTTGATTACTGTTGTTTAACAGTCCATCGTATATTCGTGTTCCATCCCATTAATTTTAAACAATGTAAAAGGAGGAGACAATGATAATTTTATACTGTATATTACTATTATTTTTTCATATAACTTGGAAAGAGTTAGCAGGAGCTTTTTGAAACTGATTAGGGGAGAAATTAATGGGTGAGCATCGTATTTTTAAATAGCTATTGTAGGGTATAAAATCAAATTTTTATTTCATGGAAAATCTTATTGAACCCTAGAAAATATTGTTTGATTTTTAATTTTAGTACAGTTCAAAAAATGTAATGTAAATTAATATACGTTAAATAATAACTGCCTCAAACGGCAATCATACAATAAAGTATTAAATGAACTCTGCCATAAAATATAATTAAAAGAAAATACTTTTTCAATTTCATTAAAAAATAAATCCATTGTAAATGTAACTGTCTGCTCAAAATGAATATAAAATTCCATCAAAGTCATTTCTCAGTCGTAATAAGTATTTACATCATTATAATACAAATTCATTACTTTATATCGTAGACCTTTATATCGTAGCGCGGTTTTAGAAGACTAAAAGACTCTGTTCTTCTCCCTGCTCCTTCTTTAGTTAATTATGTTGGTTATTTTCAATGTATTTATATGTAGTATTTTACCATCATTCTGAAGACGGAGATCATACAAAATATAGGCTAATATTCCATCAGTATATATTTATGTAACAGCCGTGTATTTATAATGCTACCATCATACTGCGTACAAAGAAAAATGAAATCATACTTTATACTTAATTAGCACAGATATATAAAAATATTTTATGAAATTTCTAAAAACTTTATAATTTTTCGATTTTCTGGTACACAAACACTTATCAAAATTTTCTGAACTTTCTACAGTCGCAGTAAAGGAAAATCCATACTTGATTTTTAGTCCATACAAATCGTTATTTTCAGTGGAAATTGTCTTGGAGACTATGTATGACCTTCAATTTTTAACGTAAAGATTATCCTTCCGTCTTCGGAAGAAGAATTCCTGTAAATTTTTTGAATAAAAGTTAAGTTATGTAATACCAAGGAATAAAAGGGTTTCAATGATTAAAACAAAATTTCATTTCCGTTCCTGAGATATATATCGAAATAATTAAAACGTTGCAATGGTATAATGCGTTTAATCGACTCGTATTCGTGAATGATATTTGGAAAAATAATTAGGACCATATGTAAAGTATATGAGTAAAGAGTGTTCATTTTAAATATGATAAGTTAGGATCTCTGAAAATGTAAGAGTTACAAAAACCCTTAACTGGGAAACTTCCCTTATTTTTCCCTATGCATTCAAAAGTATGGCACATCTTTTAATTTATCTCAATTTTTCAGTACGCAATCCAAATTTATTTTTAATGTACTAGTCCTTACTTTTTTTGTCTGATTTTTGTAGAAAAAGTAATTTTAAGGTATTTTTATTCTTGGATATTTTTCCATAAATACCTGTTAAAAGGTTATAGATTCTCAAAGGAAAATCAGTATGTCGGCTAACATAATACTTACATGACGTAACTATAAGTCTATGAAGATAATAAATATTTTGGAATAATATTCGACAACACGGAAGCAGACGAAAAAAAAGAAAAAAAAAAGAATAGTATAGGTAAAACGAGGTATAAAATATCTGAATGGGATTTTGTGGAGCAAAAATATAACTAGACACCGAAAATACAACATATATAATAAAATAATCAAACTTTATCTACTCTATGGATCACAAACTTGAAGAATTATCGGAAAACATAAGAGAATTTTGGAAGTCACTAAAATGGATGCAGTTCAACGATCAAAAAGGACTTCAAATTGTTAATTTATAATAAAAAAAAAAGATTGAAGGTTCAAGTGAATTAAAAATCCCAATTGTATATTAAATAACAACCACTCAGAAAAGATAAGATCTTTTAGTTTTTCTTTGTTTTTCAAGACCGGATGTTGCCAGGAATGAAGACATCAGACACTCCAGAAAACTCATTTCTGGAGTGGACTCAATTTCTGGAGAGAAAAATCATTTGATACGGACATGTGCAGTATAAGGCCGACTGTAGATTACCTAAATAAGCAATGAACTGGATCCCACATCACAAAGAAAAGAAGGTTAACCTAGAAGGACCTGGAATGGGATATAAAGAAAGCCATGAGTTTAAGAGAATTGCAAGATGGACAGTGGGTAGGCAGAAGACAATGGCGTCTAGCTATCGGAAACGTCATTCTTAATCTGATTATGAACTTGTATTTTTTGAAGTAATTATCTATTACGAAAAATCATTTTTAGAACCTATTTTTGGGCAAGAAAAGTTTTCGAATTTTTTGAGTACGGTGAAATAATTACATAATTTCTTTGAGATATCTTCAAAAGAAAAAAATCAGCGCATGATAAATCAAAAGATTATGCACATGAATTGAATCGCTTTTATGGTTTAATGTAAGCATCACCTGCTTGGCTCATTGATACGAGGCAATATATTCGGCCGAGCTAAAGGAAACAACCAGGAAACTTTCACTTCTTACTTTCCCGGGATGGTAAGCCTGGCATTGGAGTTTTGTTAGTTTAGGAATGATTGAGCCATCTTTTTTTTTTTTTTTTGATTGATAAGTGTTTACTACGTGTAGCTACTTTTCGGTTTAGAAATGCATGATAGATTTAAATGTAGGGTGTTCAAAAAGTGACGCAACTTTATGGGAAAATGAGTAAGTTTACAATAGTTGTTGAAAGTGGCCTCCATTATGCGATTCACATAAATTGAATTCGACGTTGCATGCTTTTAAACATATGTTGTAACGTTTGTTGAAAAATTTCAGCGACACATCGCTGAATTTCGCTCTGCAATTCGGGAATGGTGTGAGGATGAGTTTTGTGAGCAGCTTCCTTAACGTATCTCCACAAGAAAAAATTAAGGAGAGGATAGAACAGGAGACCGAGGGGGAAATCACTTGTCCATGAAAACAGTGATCAGGAAAGTCATAGTATTGTTGGCTGTATGAGCCGTAGCAGTGTTCTGCTGAAACCACGTGTACTCTAGCCGGTCTATAGGTGTAGTGTTTACAAATTGTTGGACCATTTGTTTTTAGGGAAGCACTCACTGTTCACTGTGCCGTTAAAGAATGCCAGAAAGATTCGCCAACGTGACATTTTATACCAAACACCCACTTTGTACGTGCAGAGAAAACTCGTACAGCATGTTGATTTTTCGTATACCAAATGCGTGAACTCTGTACATTAATGTATCTGTCAAGGTGGACCCATGCCTCGTCTGACCAAAACTAATCATCGAGTTCTTCCCAATCTGGCGTTACAGATGATATGAGCCACTGAGAGAAAGCTACACGGTTTTCAGTGTCTGCAGTAAAAACTTGTAAACAACATGAATTCTGCACGGATGCATCTTAAACACTTGCGCAATGTCTTGTGAGCACTACCAACAGAGAGACCAGACTAGCTAGATAAGCGTCACACAGACTTCTTGGAACTAACAGAATATGCAGCTTAGGCTTCGATCAACTTTTCTGGTGTAGCACTTTCGGTCAACCACTTTTGGCTGCATCTGCCACATTTCCTGTCTCTTGGAACTTGTCGTACAACCGCTTGATGGAGGACTTGTTAGTACAATCACACTATGTTTTTCTGCAAAGGCATTCTTAGTCTGGGGGGTAATTAGCACATCTAATGTGTTGGGAGACAATGAATATTCTCTTCTGCATTGTGAAACCCATTTTTCCTCATTAAAGCATCAACAAAAGTAGGGAACTTTCTTCCATAAGGATACGTCACTTTTTGAACATTGTAAATTTTTATTTTAACTTAAACTCTAGGTGATGGGGAAAATTTTGTAAATTTGATAATTTGCTGTTCTTACGGATTTATTATCTAGAAGAGAACCCTCAATTAGAATTTCAAAATAAAATTTTATACCAAACTTATCTCAAAATTTATTAGCTTTAATCCATGTTTGTCGTCTTAAGTGTAAAGAGCATTCTATGTGAATTAATAGTAAAAATCACCGTAAACGAGTGATATGCTTGTAAATAATTGAAGCGAAGAATTGGCATATATTACGAAGATAATAATTGTGTGAATGTTGATTAATTTTATACATATTTATTGTAACTTTTATAAACATTAACAAGAGAATTTGGCTAATTATAAATCTAGATGACCTGGAAACTGTCGCAAACCTTTTTTATTAGAAACGGTAGTTTTTAAAACTTTACCTATTAAAGAGGAATAGATAGTTGGAAAAATTACTTTATCAATGATGCAAATACATGGCTAAATAAAGTTAGGGAAGTATTCTCTAATAGTCTTTATGAATTTGGAATTTACTAAAATCTTGTAATTTAACGTTTTCAATCATAAGAACCTCAAATGCAGTCTGTCTTTCTTTGAGATAAGTCTATTTTTTTTCTATCCAACAAGGCTGGGTAGATAAAACGCCTCTTATATGAGGCATGTGTATTAAGTAATATGATGTGTATTAACTGAGTAATATGAGATGAGGTTTTCAATGGTTTAAATATTTTTAAGTCAAATTTACGCTTTCTAATCGGCATGTCCTAAAACGGCGTAATTGTTTGTATTTTTTATTCTTATCTTATCTAAAACTCGTTTTATAGTGTTTCGTAAGATTGTTTATTGTCATATAATATCTTTTTTATTATTAATTGTTTTTTTCATTGATTTTTGTATTTACCTACTGTTTTGCATATATTTTTTCCCAGTGTCAATTTTAAGTATAAATTTTGTAAACAATTTTTGAGCGTAAATATATATTCCAGTTTATTTCAGTAAACGTTTAACATACCCTTATGTATATATTAAAATATATACTATATTTATAGTATATAAAATATTATATATATATATATATATAGTCTGTCGTATAGTTTTTTATACTTAGTTCGGTATAACCAGTAAAACATACGTTAATTTAAATAATGAGAGCTAATCGATATAAGAAGCAATGAAACAAAGTTACTTTTGTACGATTTTTATGAAACGTAAAGATGATATAAAAATAAAATTAATCTTAGATCTTTATATGTATAGTTTTAATTATACATTTACGTACAGTACAAATAAACGATGATAAGTTCAAACAATCGGCGATGCCGCCTGGCTTGCGCCCTTAACTCTCCTCGTTTGGAAGAGGCTAGAGATGTAGGTGGAAGTGGGATACTTTCGATGTGAAAGTATCGCTTGTCCACAGATAGCAGGAGAGATGAGATCAATCGACGAGAGGCATATAGACCTACAGAGTTATCCCGGACCTCCAGACACGACTGTGTCGAAAAACTGGGTACTAGGGTACGAGTTGACCAAGTTTCTTACCGGTCACGGGTGTTTTAAGGCATACTTGTGCGCGCGGAGGCTGAGACCCTTTGCGGAATGCAATTAATTTGGGGAGGAGGACACCGTGGAACACACGGTGTTCGTGTGTGATTTGTGTCTGTAGCACAGGGAAGCATGCAGGAGAGAATTCAGCGTGCTTACCCCAGAGAACATTATTGGGACTACGCTACAGACCGAACGATTGGGGCACGAGATGTCCAGGAAGTTAGTTAAGATACTCCGAACCAACTTGGCAGAAGATGTCCAGAGGTGAATAACTACCTCTGAGTCACCCTTGGGGCAGGTCTTCAACCACACGGTTGAAGTTAAAAAAAAATCCCGATAAGTTCGAGGCGTTTGGCCAGCAATGGGGGTGCGGATGGAGACAAGACACATGGGATGTTTTGATAAACCGTTAGGTGAGTCTGGCATCCCATGTTGTCGACGGGGAGGGGATTTTAGTGTGTAGGCCTGCAAGAGAGAGAGAGTACACTACTATGGGGTACATGACCAATGGTGCCTGTAATAGGTTTTCAATTCGATGAAAGAAAAGGGTCCAAAAATCACGTCACATTTTTTCTTTAAGAAACTCTTTGTTAAATAATCTTTCTTTCTACGTTGCTCAAGAATAGACATTCAGTTGTAATAAATTCGATTTTATTAAAATCGAAACACCGAAATTAAATTGTCGCTTTCTCAGTATTTTTTCTAAATTTATCTTGTGGGAAACATATAACTAATATCTTACAGAACTCGATTTTTATCAGCGACGCAAGAATATTACTACACGAAAAAATGTCACTGTAGATACAACATACCTTCTGTTAAGCTTTACTGCTTTCGTAACGACGAAAGCAGTAAAGAAAGAGTTATCTGGGTAAATGCACGGCAAGAATCATTCTCAAATTTCAATAAAAATATTGATAAAAGATTCTTCGTCAGCCCAGCGGTTCATGAGTTTAAATTTAACATTGGGGGAAGTATGTAAATAATGATTTATGTATAAAGGTATATATGCATTTTTTTTAAATTTATTATATTATTTAACAATTCTTACCTAAACTTACAAAATTATTGTTATAATTTTCTTACTGTTTACACTTTTCTTATTGTTAAGACACCTTATTATTTATACTAATAATAAAAATAACAACAACAACAATAATAATAATAATAATAATAATAATAATAATAATAATAATAATAATAATAATAATAATAGTAATAATAATAATAACTATATTATATTTTTAACGAAAAATAATAATTTAATAAAGCGGTTAATTGATTTTATTTTTATCGTGTATTAATCAATTCTCTTATTTTATTAAAATTTAAGTTCATGTAATGATTAATTGCTTTTATATAACAGAATTCAATTCAAAGTAAAACTATTAAAAAAACACACAGCCTAAATGAAATTCTATTAAAATTTTATAATATACAATACGATAAAAATATATTTCAATTTCAGAAATGTTTATTGACATAAAAAGATAGATTCAATATGAAGTAGTATTTACACAAGGAAATGAATTCAAAAGAAGTTGCAGGAGAATACTCATAGCTAAAGGTTATTTTTATAAATATCTCTTTCAAAATATATTTCATTACTAAGAAACATCTTCATGCAAAATCTAAAATATGAATAAATTTTAATGCTGAGCTGTATACATAATGTCGATAAATGTTTTTTTTTCATAATATTTTTTAAATAAATGAAGGTATAACATTTTGCGATGGAACTAACTTAAATAAAAGTTCAAAATATTGTGGAGCAGAACTCGTTTTATTATACAGAAAAAGTTTTAAACATTTTAAAATCTTCTTTAATGTTTAGCTAGCCTTTTAAACGGAAGACATTACCATTAATTCATTTTTTGGGGAAAAAATCTATAAAAGAAAGTAATTAGTTGAACTCGAACACTTAATTACTTTTGGTCTTTGTAATTAGAAGTCAGTTAATTTTATAAAAAAACAAAGTTGTAAAAAATGTAAATTAGATAGGGAAGTAATAATACACTGTTCTGCTATTTCTGAAACCACGTGTTTGATTTCCGTAACGATTTTACAAAAAAAAAAGTTTTATTTTTGCTATACTCTGTTTCGTAAAGTTAAATGCCTTAGAGCTTAGTTAACAAACGTTTTCTCCTTCTGCTTAATCATTCCATTTTAGTATATAAGCCCACAGAAGCCTTCAATTAGAAGGAATTTGAATAAAAAAGGACTTTTTAAACGTTTACTTAATACTTAATTTGTTAAATTAGTGTATTAATTCAGTACGTTTGATGTACTGGATTTTCTACGAATTAAATAATTTCTTTGCAGAGGTTCTTCCGATCGTTAAATAAAAAAATAAGATTTATCTTTGTTATATTAATTATTTAATGAAATGTGCGAAAAGTCACTAATAATCGCAATTCGCAACCTTTATATAATTCCTACTACCTATAATAATCGCAAGCAGTCGATACTAACCGATATAAGTCGAAGTAGTTGCTGCTAATAGCTATTAGCCGCAAGTAGTCACGAGATATCATTAGAAGTGCCCGGTAACTATAACTTTTCGCTAGTAGTCACGAAATTTTTTTAGTAGTCGCAAATAGTTGCTATTAGTGTGCTTTGTCGTTAATTATCGCTTGTCGCTAGTAGTCACTAGTAGTTGTGAGTAGTTACTAGTTATAACTTTAACAAAAATTAATAATATAATTAATATGACCATTAGTCGCGAAAATATGCTACTAGTCGCTAAGTTGCTATTCGTCAACCGTAATGCTTGTATCTAGTTGTTGTTTGTGGATAGTAATCGCGAAAAGTTGCTAGTACTCGCTGCTAGGCCCTATTATTCGCATTAGTAGTATGTAGTAAAGCCTAGTCGCTAATAGTCGCGAAAAAGACTAGCTGCTCAGTAGTAGTCGCGAAAAGTTTCTAGTAGTCGCTAGTAGTCAAAAGTAATCACTAGAAGACTAGACTACTTGCTACTCTTTTTAGCGTCTACTACCGACTATACCCATCTTCTTGTGCTTAATTTTGATAACAGACGCTAGTTATCGCCTGTAACTAGCAATCATGAAAAGTCGCTACTAGTCGCTATTTGTCTCAAGTAGTCGCGAGTAGTCACTAATCGCTAAAAGTATAAGTATTCGCTATTAATCGCAAATAGTCGCTTAGTTGCAAGTAGTCCCTCTTAGTTGCTAGTAGGTCTTGATTGTCGTGAGAAATCGCCAGTTGTCGCTAGTTAGAGTTATTCGGTAGTAATCGCGAAAAGTTGTTAGTAGTCAGCATTAGGCTCAAGTATTCGTTAGTCACTGACTAGTAGTCGCAGTAAGTCGAAAAAATTCGCTAGTAGTCGCTGCGAGTCACTATTAGTCCCAAGTGATCGCTACCAGTCGCTAGTTATCGCCTGTCATTAGTAGTCGCAAAAAGGTTCTAGTATTCGCTAGTAGTCGCGAATAGTCTCTAGTTATCAGTTGGCGCTAATAGTAGTGAAAAGTTGCTAATAATCGCTAGTAGACAGCAAAGTTAGCTAGTAGTCAGCAAATGTTTTGTAGTAGTCGCTATTAGTTAAAATTAATCACTAGTGGTGCCTTGTCGCTGGTTATCGTCTGTCGGTAGTAGTCATGAAAAGTAGCTATTAGTCGCTAATAGTTGGAGTTAGAGAATTCGCTAGTCACTAACGGTTGCTATAAGTCGCGAAACGTCGCTAGTAGTTGTTACTTGTCGCTACCAATCGCGCTATTAGTCACAAGTACTCTCTACTCATATCTTTTAGCCGCAGTAGTCGGTAATAGTATATCGTCACTAGTAGTCGCGAGTAGTCAAGAGGAATTGCTGGTAGTGACTAGTCGCTACTTATCGCTTATCACCAGTTATCGTGAAAAGTCTCTCCTAGTCGTTATTATTCGCAACTAGTCGCTACCAGTCTCTATTACTTATAAGTCATCTCGAGTATTCGCTAGTAGAGTGCCTAGTCATCCGTAACACTCAATTGTTGTCTCTAGTAGTCTCGAAAATTTGCTAGTAGTTAATACAGCAGTAATCGCAAGTAGTGGCGCGTTACCAATAGTAGTCGCTAGTAATGCCTAACCATTAGCTGTCGGTTGGAGTAATGTAAAGTCGTTAATATTCACTATTTGTCGCTAATAGTAAATACTCGTAGTCTCGAATAGTCGCTATTAATTGCTACTATTCGCTAATCCCTAGGAGCTGCAAGTAATCGCTAGTCGCGAGTAATTGCTGATAGTCAGATAGTCAGATTGTTGAATATCTTCAACTTAAATTACCTTGAATAAACTCCCTAAGGAGAGTCCTTATAAAGTCCTCAAGAAAATGAAAAAAAAATTCGAAATTAGTGTATTTGATTAACAGTAAAGCATACAGTACATTAAATAAATTAATAAAAAATACGAAGTGTTTGAAATGTGAACATATTAGGTTAAAAATTAATTTTCTAGCTGAAGTACATTTTTTTTTTTAAATGACGAAACAAAATTAATTAGTGCTGGTATTGAATAGCTTACTGATTAATTTTAATTTTTAAAACAATGTATATTTTTATTATAATTATTTTTTGAAAAGAAAAATGAAAAAGCGAAAACTTCGAAGAGGAAAAATGTTCACTTTTACTTGTTCAAATACTAAAATTTGTCTGCAGCTTTCACCTTTTTTATGATCAGTTACTGATAAATAGTCGCGTTACTAAATAATTATTTTTATAAATATTTTTTTAATTAATTAATTCTTTTTGCTTGATGAATTTTCATTAATTCATTACAGAAGCTTACAGAGAAGGTTCTACGTGGGAATATGGAAATGGTATTCTGTAGCGTATGAAAAATTCCATGTTTGACCGGGATTTGAACCCGGTACCCCCGTAAAAAGTTTGAAACGCTACCACACCGCTACGGAAATGTGATTTTTTAATTAGAACCACGTTTGTGCTTTAGATACTAATTTAAAAAAAACTGTTTTATTTATATTTCCTATAAAAATGAAGGTTAAATATATACACGTGCGCGCGTGCACAAAATTAAGTTAATAGATCGTGAAAAATGAAGCAGAACATTTTGGGTGGCATTTATTTAACGGTGTTCTTTGCTCACATCATAGGAAAGGTATCGGTTAATGCTGCGAACATCCACCCTTTTTCCTGGCTCAAAGGATATCTGCTCGCTTTTCTTACGACTTCCGCTGTTATCCGTTATTGACTATGGATTTAAGAGGGATTTCGAGAAAGAAAATGGAAAAATGATGGGTTTCCTTGTTACAGAGATTTCCTTTTTTCGGAGTTTCCAAACTTATACTGTCAGACCTTTATTGCAAAACACAATAGAAAATCTACTATTAATATTATCGTTATTATTATTGATTTTTCATAATATTGATTTTTTTTTTATCGCAAAGTTTTATTATATATAGAAAGGTAGGAAATTATTTCTTCTATTTTGAAGAGATTTATGATGTAATTTTTACGAAATAATGTTATCGTTTCTTTATAAAATGATTAATTTTTTTTAAAAGAACGTAGTAAATCCAGAAATCAGAATATATGTAACAGTATGTTAAACAGCTTTACATAAATTTGTCAACTATCAAATTTATTCGTTATCATATCGACTAGATCTTTATGAATTAATTATAAATTTATAATTTATTAATTATGGCTTATAAACTTATTTTATCTCTTCTTTAGTTAAAAATAAATCCAATTATAATTAATAATAAAACAACTATAAAAGTTTTTATTGAAGAATTTTTTCATTTTATGTGCAAAGAATTTAAATGGAAAGATAAACAATTTTTTTTTAATTAATAAATAACTAGATTTTTTGTTTAGGTAAATTGTTGTTATCGCTTAGAGTTATAATATTATAGTGATGGTCGGAATCTCGGGTTGTGGCTCATTGGAAAACTAAAAGATTTATTAAAAGAAATCAATTTGGAAAACAAAAAAAATAGTTTTTGATAACACTGCCCAACAATGAAAATGTTTTGGGCTTATAAAAGCCTGATAATTCTTATGTATTTTCATCTACTGAATTCAAAAATCAACATAAAAATGACCTATTAGCTCTTGCTTTGAAGGTACAATGACATGTCATTTTTTACCCGGTCTACAGTTTTAGTTTGGGGGTAATTTTGTTTTTGGAGTTACACACCCGTTAAATGACAAAACACAATGTTCCTCAGCTGTTTGTAGGTTATAAACATTTCTACTGTTGCTTTGATTGTGAGTTTCATGTTGTATGTGTTGAAATTAGTGCAGAATTTCTGGTTTTCGAGTGCTTTTCACTCAAAATGCCACAAAATGGTGTAAATTCAGTGAATAATTTTTCTTACATTTGTGATGAAATAAAATTTTCATAACAGAATCGCAATCTGACGGCTCTTGTGAAGATTGCCTATCAGCATTATTTTGGTATGAAGGTAGGATACAGGGATAAGTCATGGGCTCCACATATATGTTGCAACTCTTGTTCAGTTGTATTACTAGAATAGCGGAAAAATAAATTTCGATCTATGGCTTTTGCTGTGCCTATGGTTTGGTGGGAGCCTACTAACCATACAGATAACTGCTATTTCTGCTTGACTCCCCTATAAAGGCTGGATTCTGAATGAGAAAAAAAGGAACAGTTCAATACCCTAATCTTCCATCTGCTATTCGACCTATTCCACATTAAGATAGTTTACCGATTTCTACGTCACTCCAAAATTATGAGCTTGAAGTAGAAAGTGAAGACAGTGTGGAAGAAGAAGAACCCCAAAAGCCTCCTACAACCCATGACGAAAAAGATGATAAACTGCACAGACTGAGTCAAGCGGAATTGATAGATCTCATTCGACATCTTGATTTAAGGAGAAGGCAGAACTTCAATGGAATATTTTCCAACGTAATGCCATGGTATCGCAGTATAAACATAGTCATAGGGATCTGCTTTCTTTTTTGAGAAGAAAAACAATCTTTTTGTTTGCTGTGACGTTAATGACTTGTTGAAATTTTTGAATTTCAGTCATGATCCAACTGATTGGAGGCTAATCGTATACTCCTCCAAGCTTAGTTTGAAGGCTGTATTACTTAACAACGGCAACCGTCTTCCTTCTATTCCTGTTGGTCATGCAATTCACATAAAGGAGACTTATGCAGACATGGCAATCCTCCTAGACTCAATCAAATATGCTGAACACAAATGAAATCTGAGGCGATCTAAGTCATCGCTATACTCTTAGGAATGCAATTGAGGTACACTAAATACTGCTGCTTTTTATGTGTGTGGGATAGTAGTGATAGGAAATCACGTTATATTCAAGCAGACTGGCCTGCAAGAAATTTTAACTTTAGCGAGAAATATTTCATTGCCAAGCCTCTCGTGAACCCAAAGATGTTCTTCCACCACCCCTTCATATAAAGCTGGGTTTGGTGAAAATTTTTGTCAAAAGTACGAACCGAGAAGGACAGACCTTTAAGTACTTAAGAGACAAATTTCCTACATTAAGTGATGCAAAAGTTAAGGAAGGTATTTTTATTGGACTACAAATTCGACAACTTGTAAAGGATCCTGCGTTTGACCGAATTTTTTAGGAGAAAGAAAAGGAAGCTTGAGAAGCCTTAAAGGGAGTTGTTCATGGAGTTTTAGGCAACAGAAGAGATGAAAACTACAGTCAGTTGGTGACAGTACTTCTGTAAAAATACAATCAACTCTGATGAAATATGTCCCTTTTCCCTCCTGGTTTTGAACTTGTCAGTGATGAACACGGAGAAAGATTCCATCAGGATATTTCTGTAATGGAACAAAGATATCAGGGCCGTTAGAATGAAACAATGCATGCGGATTACTGCTGGTTTGTGTGTAGGGATGTTCCGGAATTCACTTACAAAAAGAAAGCCAAAAGAAAACGATCTCATGAAGCCACCACATGATTCTCTTCAATCCAACTGCCAACCAACTGCCAAGTATTCTTCCATCAATTAAGAGCTCATAAAAAAAAATCTTTTGTTGGGTAGTGTAATCTGGAATCTTTATTTGATTCATTTTGGAAAGTTCGAATATATGTTATATGTTAGCGTTTGTTTCTACTCCAGTAGTAATTTTTATTTTATTTAACAAATTTTTATATTTTTTTCGTATTCTCTCTCAAACTGATAAATATTTTATTGTAAAATTCGAAAACAAGATTACACTCAACCGTTTAAATTTGACTTAAAATTAAACTTTCGACAACTAAAAAATTTTAAACTAACCTAATTCCAATTCATTTCAGTAACAATTTAACTTGTCCATTTTTTATATTTTTTGTTACAATATAAAGAAAAAAAGAAATATAAACGAAAACGAAAGTGATAACTTAACAAAATTATGTCGTAGGTGAACAAGAAATTTATTTTAAGGTTTTTGTTTCGGTCATAAGTTTACGAAAACAATAACTACTTACTAAGTATCTAATTAGATAATATAATATTTTAATTTTTCACTGCTCCATATACAATAACCAATTTATAGTATTCATTCAAACCGGTTAACATACGAGGGATTTATTAGATTTTTGCTAGAGTAAATGAAATTAACAAGGGCTTGAGAAAATTACATTTCATGCAAAACATTATCCAATTATTAAGTTTTAAATTGTTGGTATTTAAATACCACTTCTTAATTACGTGATTAACATTCACTAATTAAATGATATAATTTAGTAGTAATTTATGGGAAATAATTGTAAAAACCGGGCTATTCATTTTTAATGGATTGTTGGCTGGATTTTGTATCAAAATGCCTGGATTCTATCAATATCTTAAACGTAATAATTAGTAAAAATGGAAAAAAAAAATTAATTACATAAAGTTACGTTCAAGAAAAAAAACCTATTAAATTTATAAAGACCTATTAAATCTATATCAAAATTATAAAAGGATTAGTAAATATTTAGCTTTAAATAAAACAATAACATTCTTAGATTACATTAGATGTAATAGGTACTTACACTGATGAAATCATCTTTAATGCAAAGTTTATATAGTTAAATGCATTGTGTCATACATTTTAACTGCCTTAAGAGTAGTGGTATTAAAGGTAGTGGATTAAAGGAAAAATAAAATTGCTAAGTCATTATTAATACAATCTTACTAATATTTCTTGTCGGTTAATATTAATGAACAAGATTTTTAACCAAGAACATAAGAAGATGTTTAATGAAGTTATTTAAACATTAAATAATTCTATAATTGAAGTTACCAGATTCAATTGATAACGTAATGAAAACTATTATATGTTTTTTTTTTCAATTTTTAAAGTACTGAAAATTCTATCATGTAATATAAATTTTATTAACCGGTAGAACAGTAACGAATTGAGAAAATCCTTACTGCTATGAATTTTTATTGTTTCATTTTCTTCTCTTTCAATGCTTCTGTGGAGTTTTTCTCTACCTAAAATAAACATTTTCTTTGATTATTTTTTGTGTTCTTTGACTGTTGAAATTGAAGTTATCGTGATTGTTTTCCAAGCTTAAACTTTTCTTTTACGTACTATTTTTGTAACTTTTATAGCAGTACGTGACCTTTTCGTTGATACAGGTTATAGCGTGCTGGCCTGCTATATCAAAGGTTTCTGGTACAGTTCCCGCCTAGTCGGAAAATTTATATCGTGTCAACTCCCAACATTCCAAACTCATAAAAGTTGCTAAAACTCTTAATAATAGTTAAGACTTAAAAAAAATATCATTGATTGGGTAAGTTATCTTACTTTTGTTAGCTACATTTATGTTTGCCGGCCTCTGTGGCACTAGTGCCAGCGTCTCGGTCTTTCAATCGGAGGTCCCGGGTTCGAAACTCGAACAGGCACGCTATTTTTACACGCTGAAAAGTTGTCATTTCATTCATTCTTTGAAGCAATACCTAATGGTAATCCCGGGAGCTAAATGAAAAAAAAGCTATATATATGTTTACGTGCCATTTACGATAATGTAGTTACTAAAAATGTACTGATTTATTTATTTTTATTGATTAACTGTATTTTTTATTTCCTATCTTTCCCAATTTTAAAACTTTTCTAGGATTAATGGAGTGGTATATGGCAGGGGTAGCCAACTTTTCTATATATAACATCGACTTTTTATCTTAAATGTGTGTCGCGATCGACTTGTCAAACTACGTAGGCGTAGTCTAAGGGGGAAGAAGGTGTGTGAAATGCATACTATGTTAATACACTGTTTTTCAGTATAAGGTGCTTTCCAGCGAGATATGGGTAGGTAAGTAAAATATATTATTTTTTAAATCACTTATTAAGTTTTCGAAATATAGGCAAATGAAGAAAATAAATTTCCAGACCCAACTTTTGATAGCAGCATTCCGTATATGCGATACCTAAAAAATTCGATTTTCCGACGCTTTTTCAAGATAGATTTTTATTAACTTAAAATGAAATTTAATTTTTTTATCATCTGCAATGTATAAGTTGTACTATTTGTTCGTAAATATGAAATAGTTGTTATAAAAATGCACAGTATGGCTGATAATTTGATTTCAATATTTTACTTTCGCGTTTTTTTTTGGGCCAGGAAAATTTATAATGAAAGAATAATATGACTTACTTTTTGCTAATCTATCAATAGCTCGCTGAGTACACCTCGTACTGAAATATAGATATACGCCTTATCTATCTACGTAGAAAACAACAACAATAATTATTTAAAGGGCCAAAAAACTCACGTCCAGGGGAATTAAAAGAACATGGATAATTATTAGCAATATTTATTAATTCAAAGAAGCTACAGATAAAGACAGATTTAGAATTTACTTTGTTGCCTTAACATTAATGGGAAGACTTAGTTTGCATGTCTCTATCCAAGGAATAATAATTAGGTGTATAAAATTAGGTGTATATTCTGACTAAGATAGTAATAATGAGTTTTCAGTATGAGAATCAGTCAGGACAGAACGTTGTTTAGTCTTCGTTAGCTTCAAGTATGAAAATGCCGATTCGCATAGGTATGTAGATCCGAAACGAGAATTCGCTACATTTGGTGATACTGGGATATTTTTCTCGGTTGAAATATTTCCAAAAATCTTCTTCAAATTTTCTGGCTTGTAAAATTGAGTCAGTTTGTAAAATTATAATTTCATTTTCTAATGTCCTTTGATCCATATGAAATATGTCTGAAATTTTGTTGCTAATGCGTTTCACACTTAAATCTTTTTTAAAAGGAAAAAATATAAATTCCACAATTTCTTTAATTTTTTCAAAATCCTGCAATCTTACCTCAGAATCTTTAATTACTTTTTGGATTCCCGCGACGTATTTGTCGATCTTATAATAAATGTTTTTATGTTTTTGTAGGTTATCTGCCATATTTGGAAAATGATTCAGATTATTTTGTTGCAGATCTTCTACTAGCAAGATAAATTTTGTTTTATACGCGTCTATGCAGCTGATCATATCAATTACTGTTTTATTTTTACCTTGTAATTCTAAATTTAAATGACTTAATATTGAAGTAAAATCGGTAAGAAATGCTAAGTCACTAAGCCAAGTTTCATCATCTAAATTTTCAGTTTCCATCTTCGTGAAAAAAATCTATAATTTCAGACAATAAATCACGAAATCGCTGCAGAATTTACCTCTGCTTAGCCATCTGACATCGGTATGTAGTAATAATTCAGGTTGGCCTTCATCGAGTTGCAGTTGGAACGCCGTTTGAGGGAACTTCCTCGAATTGAATTAACAATTTTAAATGCTATGTCCATTACTTCTTTTGTGTTTAGTCTCTTGCTAGCTTACACTTGATGGTGAATTATGCGGTGATAGCTCAAAAAGGCTGGGAATTCATCTTCATTTTGACATAGGGCTGTAAATCCATTTCTGCAAACTATCATTGCAGCTGCGCCATCCGTTGTTATTGAGACTAATTTAAAAAGTGCTGCTTTCAAATCATTGAGCAGTTTTTAAAGGCTTTGAATATGTCTAAACCTCTAGTCCTTTCCTTCAAAAAAATCATACCCAACAATTCTTCTTTAGATGTAAAATCATTAAAAACCATACAAACGAAAACAAGTAATTGTACTGCATCACTTATATCTGTCTGTTCATTACACTGAAGGGAAAAACAAGAACATCTATTAATATCATTATATAACTGCTCTTTTACATTCCCAGTCATCCTTTCAATTCGTCGCATCACTGTGTTTCGAGACAATTGTAAATCTTGAATTGCAGCAAAAATTTCACTCTTGTTCTTAAAATCGTTAAAAAGTAAATCTGACATTTCCAAAAGAATTTCCTTTACAAATTCACCGTCGGAAAATGGCTTACATTTTTTTGCTAAGAGATAGTTTACTTTGAATGATGTAGTAGTTATTGCTTGTGACTTCAACCTTGGCTTTTTAAAAACGCTTTGTTGATTTGTTAATTGAGTTTTAAGATCCCTAACTTTATGTTTCTCAGTACAGAATTTGGTGGATAATCTGTTTGATTCTTATGTAAAGCTAAAAAATATCGCTCCGATTACCCTTTTTAGCAATGACTACCGAGGTAAGGCATATTAAACAACATTTATCATTCACCATTGTAAAAAAAGTAATCGAGTTCCCATTCTTCATTGAAGTAATACGTTTTCGATTTTTTCGGTTTACTACTCATGTCCGTGGGTGTACTAGAATGCAAAGAAATATGACAATTTAAAGAATAAATATGAATTAAATATTTTCCTAGAAAATTCAAAAACTCATGAACTGCGGCAATTATATATCCGTTACATTGAGAGAAATAATAACAATACTGCATATTACGATCGGGGACAGCAATACAAGTATTTTAAAATCTAATACAGATATATTAAAATTTACAAGAAGTATGTTAAAGTTACAATATATTTATTACGGTTTACAATACTGACTTCTTAAATTAAATAGAATTATTGTTATTCCTAATATATTTGTAATACTGTCCCTTATTTTTCTCTCAGTGTAATGACCGCAGTTTAGAAATCTGTTGCCGAGAATGCTCACTTATCAAGTAAATAGATAGGTAAGAAAAGCAATTTAATTTAAAACAAAGAAAAGTTACTTACATTTAAACAGAAGAAAAATTGAAACTCAACGTGGTCACCGAGGATAAATAATATTGATTAATAATAATACTGTTAATACAAAAGAAATGAAGCTGTGTGTACAAAAGAAAAGAAATATTCAAGCTAACTGACTGTGTTCTTCGATGAGTCGAGTCGTAACTGTTGCGTCCGGTGTGAAGTGTAACACATAAGTCGAAATGTATTGTGCTGGGTGGGCTGAGATCACAGTGTCAGGCTGTCAGAATTCTAGGAATTTATGACCTTGGCAAATTCCCAGAATGCATTTAACTATTGCTAGAAAGTTTTATCTTCTACAATCGCTTCAAAGTCCATGGTACACGGAATTCCACCCCAGACATTGCAAGCGGTTGACGATCGACCAAAATTGGCCTCGCGATCGACCGGTCGATCGTGATCGACTTGTTGGCCACCGCTGGTATATGGCATGAGTTTTAAAACGGGTGCACCACCTGACGTCAATTTACCAAAACAAATATTTTTTTTAAATTTAATTTTTTTTATTTTATAATGTATACGTTGCAATTTTTTAACTAGTGAACGTAAGCAACCCCCCTACGGTCAAATGAGATGAGAATGATAAGCAGTCATGAAATGTCATGTCATGAATGTAGTCTTGTACAGACTCAGGCCGACCATTCCTGAGACGTGTGTTTAATTGAACCCCAACCACCAAAGTACACCGATATCTAGTTACCAATATTCAAATCCGTATAAAGCAGCTAAAAATAAATATTTTATGAAATATTTTGATTTGTGAATATTATTTGATTGCATATTATATTGTATATTATATTATATATTTAATTGTATATTATTTGAATATTTGATTGTAATTTTATATGGAAATCTTTAATTTAATGAAATTGCTATTAACCCACCAAGAAAGTCAAAAAAGCATAAAAATTACTTAATTTAACGAGAAATATTTATTATTTTCAGTGATTCGTATAGTTCATTATATTACTCGTTCATTTAGATTACTAGTCTTATAAAATACTCCGCGTTTTAACGATTCTTTTCTATAAATAAATAAGAGATCGTTAATTTATAAACTGAATAAAAAAAATCTTCTTTTGTATAAACTTCTTTTTTCTTTAACTGAAATCAGCCATTCTATATTCATTCTAAATTATACGCGTGTTTTGATTATTTTGTATTTTAATGGCTATTAATGTACAGTTAATATATTTTATTATTTTTGTACTCTATAGTTCAAGTTCACCTGATTACATTTACATTATCTCTAAATATTTTTTATTTAATACTTGAAAAAGAAAATAAGATTCCAGTGATTATTAATAATCTTTAAAATGATAAAACACAGGTTGTATGAAAAATAAATGCATTTATGATAGTAATAATATGAGCGCTTTTAAATATTTTGTTGTATTATAAGAAACTAAGATTCATCAGTATATAAATAAAATAATAAAAGAAAAAAACTTTTGAAATATCGACCTGTTTCGTTATCGAAACAAAATTCTAAATTTTTTCATATAAGAAATTGTAATGAATAAAAAGAAAAAAAAATTAATAACTTGTACACATACTCAGAATAGTAATAATGTTCTGTAAAATCATTAAAATGCACACTTGAAATCATTTTAGGGAGCGGGATTAGATTAGTGTTATTAAAACCACAAAGTGTTCCCATATCTGATTAAAATCGCTCCCTAACGTATTTTTGAATGTAAACAGGGTTAGATTAGTGGTTTGGTTTTAAAACCGCTGTTAGTGGTTTTAAAACCAAACCACCCTATTCCTTAATCTGGCGATATACTTCAAGTACTTCTTAAGTTTCTTTTTTTAACAGAGACATTAAAGAGAGATATGGAACGGCTGTATCTTTATTTTACTTATTGGATTCTTATTTAAATTTCTACGGCTTGTAATAATCAATAAAATACTTGAATTATTGCTACTAAAATAACGTAATATGTATGCAATATCCGGCCTCCGCAATGACAATACTGAGTAAAGAAAATTTATTTTTACCTCTGTTTGTTGGTAACATATGGTGACCGACCTCTGTGTACTTAAAAGGAGTGTATTAACTTAGCCGCTAGGACTTTAAAGTTCGGTATCTACTTACAGAAAAACCCCACTTGCGATTATATAAAAAAACAATCTGTAAACTTTAGATTTACATCCGAGTGTCATAAATACTTCATAAATAATGATATATTTTTGTAGTAAAGCTATGATGAATTTTCAAATGAAATATAAAATAATTGAATATTTATGAAAAAATTTGTACTATGAAAAATAAACAAATAATATTTTAGTGTAAAATGTTTTATGTTATTTATAAATACATTATATTTTAGCAAATAAACCAACATACTTGGCGTTTATAGACCTAGAAAAGGCTTTCGATAACGTAGATTGGAATAAAATGTTCAGCATTTTAAAAAATTAGGGTTCAAATACAGAGATAGAAGAACAATTGCTAACATGTACAGGAACCAAACAGCAACAATAACAATTGAAGAACATAAGAAAGAAGCCCTAATAAGAAAGGGAGTCCGACAAGGATGTTCCCTATCTCCGTTACTTTTTAATCTTTACATGGAACTAGCAGTTAATGATGTTAAAGAACAATTTAGATTCGGAGTAACAGTACAAGGTGAAAAGATAAAGATGCTACGATTTGCTGATGATATAGTAATTCTAGCCGAGAGTAAAAAGGATTTAGAAGAAACAATGAACGGCATAGATGAAGTCCTACGCAAGAACTATCGCATGAAAATAAACAAGAACAAAACAAAAGTAATGAAATGTAGTAGAAATAACAAAGATGGACCACTGAATGTGAAAATAGGAGGAGAAAAGATTATGGAGGTAGAAGAATTTTGTTATTTGGGAAGTAAAATTACTAAAGATGGACGAAGCAGGAGCGATATAAAATGCCGAATAGCACAAGCTAAACGAGCCTTCAGTAAGAAATATAATTTGTTTACATCAAAAATTAATTTAAATGTCAGGAAAATATTTTTGAAAGTGTATGTTTGGAGTGTCGCTTTATATGGAAGTGAAACTTGGACAATCGGAGTATCTGAGAAGAAAAGATTAGAAGCTTCTGAAATGTGGTGCTATAGGAGAATGTTAAAAATCAGATGGGTGGATAAAGTGACAAATGAAGAGGTATTGCGGCAAATAGATGAAGAAAGAAGCATTTGGAAAAATATAGTTAAAAGAAGAGACAGACTTATAGGCCACATACTAAGGCATCCTGGAATAGTCGCTTTAATATTGGAAGGACAGGTAGAAGGGAAAAATTGTGTAGGCAGGCCACGTTTGGAGTATGTAAAACAAATTGTTGGGGTTGTAGGATGTAGAGGGTATACTGAAATGAAACGACTAGCACTAGATAGGGAATCTTGGAGAGCTGCATCAAACCAGTCAAATGACTGGACAAAAAAAAAAAAATATATATTTTAGCAATGATAATCAGACTAAAGGCAATAAAGAACAACTATATACGTATTGCATAAGCGTGCTATCATCGTCGGCCATCAGACAGCGACAGGACAGTTTAAAAATATACCCCTTGTAGCTCTCCTTCGCGGCTTCGCCTGCGCTATATGGTTACTTGCGTTCTCCCGTAGTGGTCAATTCTTTTATTTTATGTTCTTTATTCAGGAATGATAGGTGCAGTTAGTCAGACATACAGTTACGGTGGCAATGGCTGTGTTGGTTGAGTAACAGCGCCGTATACCTTCGCACCCCTTAAAAAATCGGAATTAAAAAACCCTAAAATGGTTTTAAATATTTATTTGAACAATATTTGCAAGTCAGAATCTATTGAATATCTAGTTTACTATTATCGGAATTGGAAAATTTACATTCGTTAAACATTTTTTTACCTTTCTTAATGCCCTTTCAAGGTCGAATTTCAAAAACCTATAAATTGGTTTACTTACATGAAGATTACACTCACCAAAAATCAGATTAATTTCTTCATTTGATTACAAGAAATTAAGGAAGTAACAGGGTATAAAAAAAATCAAAGATCCATGTTAACAGTTTTATCTCTGAATTTCAAAAAATGTATAAATCAATTTTTAGATATTCATCTTAAAATTACACATAACGAAAATTAAGTTGCTATTTACAACTGCTACTAAGAAATCAAAAGAAAAAAAATTTTACTCCATTTTAACTCATTAAACTAGGAATTTCAATGTGGAGTTTCTTAGTATGCTCTTACACCGTAAGGAGAAAGTGTATACAAATTTTCATCAATTTATTTTCAGTAGTTTTTGCTGGGCGTTGATCACTCACGAAACGTTATTTTGTATATATATATATATATATTATATATAAATAAAATATTTATTTTCTCCATGTTATTATTATGAATTATTTATGCAGTTTATAAACTTTCCCAGTTTATATATACATACGTACATACGTATATATATATATATAGAGCATCCCCAGTCACGGCTTCGCCTGAGATTATAATGTAGCCAACCCATTTTCTAACAGTACTAAATTGATAGAACTTCCGGGTTTATGATATTTTTGGCGGCGTTTTGATTTTCTGGTAGCAGAATGTATTGACATTCCGACTACCAGTTCTGGAAAGTCCATAGCAGGAAGACCTGCAGGATTAAGAAAATTAAAAAATTCCGGAAGATAGTGGACTGCATCTTCAGTATCAATTATAGAATCTACAGATCGATATTCCTTGCTTTGCCCTTCAACTTTCTTTAACATTATATTATTAATTTCAAATGTAGAAATATTTCGAGGATTTATGATAGATCTTTAGTAAAGCCACTCGTACGGTTTTTGTAAAAGCTTATTAATTTCTGGATAACTGTTGGAAATGAGATCATTCATTGTTTGCACAACGGTAGCAATATTTTCATCGACGGAAATGTAACCATCATGGGGAGAAAGACACCCATTTCCAATGTTAATAGTTTTAAGGGAAAGTTAGTATCGCCACCCCTAAGATGAACTCTCATATTAGTTCTTAAGTTAATAGTGAGGAGAAATTTCTATAAGGGCGATAATTTAAGGTATGCCTGAACAACATTAGCCCTAGTTCCTCTCGCGATGACAGACAATGTTTGCCGAAAGTCTCGAGCAAACACGAAAGTTATACACCCATTACTTTATCACATGATCTAACATCTCGATGGGTTCTATTAATGGCTTCAGTATGAGCTTGATGACTCATTGTGCATTCATCCCACACTATAAGTTTAGCATGTTGCAAAATTTGTCCAAGCGGACCATTTTTACGAATAGAACCAAAAGATTCTTGCCCATATACAACATTTAACGGTAACTTAAAAGTGGAATGAGCGGTTTTCCCACCATTAAAAGGGTACCAGCTATTTCTGATGATGCTACACCGATTGTAGCGTTTTTAGTTGAGCGAACTTGAATAAGAAACATATTGATTAAGAAAGTTTTCCCAGTGTCTCTAGGAATATCTAAAAAAAAAAAATATTTAGGTTGTTGCTAGCGACACTGTCATCTATATCATCAAACGCCTGACATTGATCTGGTACTAATTTAGGAAGATGACTTAAAAATTCTTTCTGTTCATCGACGTCGAAAGAAAATCTTAACATGTATCATAAGCATTAATAGTTTCTTGATTATCACATGTTGGCAAACAGAAATCGCATAAGAATTTTTCACTTAACGTAACGACAATGAAGCTCAATGAGACCTCTATTCAATATTTCATCTGAACTTTTTTTGTCAATATCAACGTCATTGGCTTGACATCGGATTTGATATAAAATATCTTTACAAAATTCTTTTTAGAACATTTCCCACAATACGTTCGGATGGGCAGGACAACAAAAAATTTATATAACTGCAAATATTTCTCTCAATTTAGGTGAAGATTGACAGATAGAAGCATCAGCAAGCGTGTCTTTCCAGCAATTATCATTTTCCAATAAGCCAAGTGCAGCGCAAGCAGCTTTATATGTTTGGTGTAGCACACCATCAACAGTTTTCAAGTAATCGAAAGATGTAGGTCCTTTAACATTATGCAGTAACATACGCAGATGAAAGCATTCATTTTGGTTTGAACGAATTGTATATACGCTACCCAGAGTAGCATCCTTTTTGATTCCAGGAAATCTTTCGATGTCAGTTTCTCGCTTTCTTCTGCTAAACTTTTTATTATTATAGGTATAGTATCTAGGAACTTCAGGATATAACAATGTCTTAGCGAAGTCATCGGACTGACAAAGCTCAAAAAAAGCAACAATAGTGCTCCTCTGTAGACTTTCAAGGACTCGTTGTAGATTTTGTTCAGTGAAATAAATACATTGATAGTCTTCTAAGTGAACCGCTAAATGAAAAATAGTGGGATAACATAGATGTATTAGAAAGTCAAAAAATCACCAGTCGGCCTCAGATGTTAATATATCTACCATTAATGTACTGATTCAATTCATTTCTTTGATTTTCAATTGAAAAAATTGCTTGATCTGAACCTTTGGTAATATATTTGCATTAATTAAAGAAGTTTCAAAATGAATTATTTCATACAAAACTCCCGTCACATTGTTTAAAACTAAGGAAAATTCACCAATAGGTTCATCATATGTAAGGGTGTATAGGGTTTCTTATATTTAAATTAAAAAAATAAATAAAGTTAACATTAAAAATATTTAAATAAAAATACAAATTACTAAATAATATAAAACAAACAAAGAAACCCTATGCACAGATGTAAAGTGTTGTCACATAGGGGGATTCATACTTAAACATAAAAGAAATTTTAATTTCATCGAAGGATTATTACAAACGCGTTAGTAATCCGCTGGCATGAAAGTCCATATATTTTTTCTTCCTTATCACTTTTCAAATCAGCACCATGAACATTTTTTAATCCATCCTCTGTCTAAGATTTTAATGCATCGTAAAATTTTCATGTAGATGCTTAACAGTAAACATACATTACGTTTGTCATACATTACGTTTGTACAGTAAACATACGTTTGTCGCATACATTAAACATTCGTCTTCTTCGCTGGTTAGCATATATGAATTTGTTATTCGTGTGTGACTGATTCTGAGTTTAGTTATAATCAATTGTACCCGACGAGTCAGTTTCGCATCCCTCTTCCATTTGTATGGAATAATTTTAACTACATTCAATTTGGTGTTTAATCTTCTCTATTCATTACTCCAATTGTTTCTGATAGTATTGGATAGACGGATTATTGACCTCTGCCACTCAAAAAGGGATTATGTCCGTATTCTCATAATCTGTTACCATTCTGGCGACTTCACCTAAGCTTTTATTTCTTGAGATATCAGCATGTCCTGGAGTCCATACGAATACACATCACTTTCTCATTCATTAACACGTATAAAATGGATAGCATGTTTGAGATAACGGCATAATCAATGTTTTTGTCTCGAACAACTGTTAATGCGCTTAAAGAGACGAAACATATAAGCACTCTCTCTTTGTAAAAATTTTCTGTGTAGCGAAGAGCTTGCTGTTGACACAAATGAATTCTGCGAAATGAATTCTGGTCGTATCTAACAGTCTCCAAGAATGAACTTCACTCTTAACGTATCCAGTGAATTCAACATCATGTTCAGATTTGGAACCATCAGTATAAATTTTCTATGTATTCTACTCTGTATTGGTTATTAGCTCGATAATAATCAATTTTATTCACCACCTCTCTCTCTTTTTCTGTTTAGCCTCCGGAACCATCGTAAGGTATTACTTCAGAGGATGAATGAATATGATATGTTTGAATGTAAATTAAGTGTTGTCTTGTACAGTCTCAGGCCGACCATTCCTGAGATATGTGGTTAATTGAAACAAAACCACCAAAGATTACCGTTATCTACGATATGATATTGAAATCCGTATAAAATAACTGCTTTTACTAGGATTTGAACCTAAGAAATCTCGACTTCGAAATCAGCTGATTTGTGATTAGTTCATCACTTGATCTTTATTAACAATTCAATAATTAATTAAAATTCACATTTTTAATAAGACATTTATAATTAATGTATTCAAAATAACTAAGAATTTTATTTTTAATGTTATCTAAAAAAAATTAAAAAAATTATGGGATGGCAGACAAATATTCCTGTTTGATTAAAATTAGTCGTGTGGGTTTCATGAAAACAAAAACATATTGGTATTTAAGAAGTAATTAAACTTAATAATTATTTTTTTGTGTAAACGCAGTCAACTTTATTGCTTACGTATTCGTTGAATCATTCTATTATTATTTGGCAGTAATACAAGTATCTTTTAAGGCAGAGGAAAAATTCTTTATAATTGTATTTATGCTGAATGTATAAACTTCAAAGTTGACAGAAATGTTGATGAAAAGAAAATATAGTGTAGAGAATTTTATGACAATCAGATTAAATCTTACAGGATATAAAATTTAAGGCTGTGTGTACAGCTCGATAAAGTAACAAATATTTAGTGTTATTTTTTTATCCACAAAAAATATCCGTGAATTATTATGTTATAAATTTATTTATGTATAAATAAGTACACATATTACAATTTCCATGAATAGATAATATTTTACGTATGATGTCATTAAATGAATTATTAATAACTAATCGTAAATTAAAATTAAATTTCTAAATATGTAAAAGAAAAATAATATATAAAAAGAAAAAAAAACATTTTACCTTTATTTTACCACTCTTATTTAAGTTATAAATTACACCTCTAATTGGTCAAGGCTTCGTGTATTACGTTTCAGTACAACACGGACAATATTTTCTACAATGTTAAATGTCAACTATGTTACAGTAATATTTTTTAAAGCAATGCCGTAAAACATTACGACATACAATATTTTATTCCAGTATTTTATATTTATGCTGTTATTGTTTATTTTAAATTGTATTATAAATAAGTAACATTTCACTGCAATTTGTTTTAACATAATTTGTAACAGTAAAATAATGTAATGCACTCTGTTTTCATAGAGGTTGTTTTTTTCCGTTCCATCGCATAGTGTATTGTTTACAACCGTAGTTATAAAACTTCCCGTTATTTGTTACGAGTCGTAAAATAGAATATTTTGTTTAATTTAACCTACCACCTTCTTTATTTCATGATCTATTGCTGCTGGCGTGTAATTAAAATAAATATTTCCATATTGTATTAATTTATAGCTTTGAAAAATTGTTATAATCATTTTTATGGAATAAAAAAATACACGTTTTTATAAAAAAAGAATTAATGAAAAACTGCGGTAGTGCGTACAACATTAGATCAAAATCAATTATAAAATTCTATATATCGCTCGAATAGTTAGTTATTGAACAATTATTTCTTGATTAAAATATTAATTGTACATCCAGAGGGGAAAAGTAACAATAATAATTTACGTTAAAAATTTACTTCTATTAATATTTTGAATATGAAACAAACAATTTTTTTTCTTCAATTCCATCGTATTTCTTGCTACTGAAATTTATTCGTACAAAACACCATACCCCATGATTTCACGTCAGTGAGACCAAAATGTATCTGGAACGAACCTAGAAACGTTCACTAGATAACTACACTCGGGCAAAAATTGTTCATTTTAAGTTAGGATTTTTTTATGTAAGCAAAACAATTAGTTTAAAATTCATTAAAAAATCGTTAGATATTTTATTGTTTGAGAATAATATAAGATTATGTTACTTACATCTAATTTATTTATAAAAAAAATATCTTCTTTCTTGTAGCATGAGAAATAAAAACTGTTTTAAGGTTACAATATCTGACATTTTTCCTCTTTTAGAAATTACAGCGTCGATTTGCTATAACGACTTTCAATATACCTCAGTTCCTTTACATCTTTTTTAAAAAAAGTTGACAACACAGCTGTAGGATTTTCAAGTCACGAGGACAGCAGCGTTCTGGGAAAGTCCAAAAACTGTGGCTTGTTTCTGATAGCACGGCTTACATACACACACGCAACTTAATTAAAAATATTTATCACTTTATTCAAATATAATATTTTTTTGTTTATTTAATTCAATGTTAAATAAACCGCGTGCGCATGCCATATTTAATTAGCGCGGGTGTGGCGGTACTAGCGGCAACAGTCGGCACTAACTAAACTAAAGTAATTTCACAACTTGCATAAAACAAATTTCGCTTGTACATTCGGCAGACTTGTGTAGCCGGGAGGCTTAACGCACCATTTTCCGAGTCGACCGGCCATCCTGTTTGAGACCCAGCCAGACCGAGTTACTTTTTACAATCTAAATATTATTCATTTTTTTCATTTTACCTGTGACATCACAACATAGCAGTCAACAACAGCAATTTTTGCTGTTGGGGGTACGATTTTGCAGATATTGTTTTTTTTTTAATTGTTAACAAATGTGCCTAAGAAAAATATGTCCTTAATTAGACGAAATCTCGAGATACTGAGGGTGACCTTGCTCTACAGTCTCCCTCACTTGTCCTTTAAATTGAAATTTTAATGGCATCAGTGCCCCATATATATAGAAGAAATCTGACCAAGTTTTGTCAAAATCGGTCTCGCCGTTCTGTGGAGATACAAGGTGGTTTAGAGGCCAACACCGAACTCACACACGTACATACAAACATTAAAATTCGGAAAATTTCCATCCAGTATTTTGGGTTCCTTAGCTGTCAGAACTTCAAGATCCTGTGAAAACCGTATGTTTCCAAATTGTACCGATTACAATACTTTCCCTTCTAGACATATAGCGCTATCTAGACGGAAAAGTAAAATTATTGTAATCAAAATAAATTGCTTCAAATTTTAATAATAACACATACTATTAATTATTGTTTATGTTAACTAATAAATCAACTATTAATTATTGAGATAATAATTTAATTGGCTACCACTCTGAAAACCTTATTTTATAATTTTTGAACTTAAAATGCAGATTTATTTATATTTCAGGAATTGCAGAATGAAAAATGTAGGGTACTGATTTCTAGAAGAATAATTTCACTCGTATTTTTTCTTTTAAAAACATAAAAAGATACTGACATGATTTAAACGAAGGGTTTTTGGATGTGTGTTAGTGATAGTTCTCGGAATCTCTTCCTAAGTTAAACCGTTTATTAGCGTTATATCCAACTCGTGCACAAATTTTTTTTCTTTGAGAAAGTAAGACTAAAGCCCAGTTTAAATCATTTTTGAGAGATAAATGTGTAGCGTATTAAAATATCGTGCGTGACAGGGATTTAAATTCAGAATTTTTCTGGTGAAAGTCAGAATAGTCCGTAAGAAAGTCAGTTGCTCGGTTTTATACTTACTCGCTGATTGATTTGGACTTAAATCAAATTTAAGCTGTATAAAATAACTGGAGGAGCGCCACTCACTCAGAAACATTTTCCTTCTTACTTTTTCTTCTCAAAATACTATTTTGCCCAAAGAATTATTCAAAAGTTTGACTTTATCCAGTTATTTTTTTTTGAAGAAATATATTTATTGCTGTAATTAAGATAACCCAACGGTTCAACTAATATTTTTTATTCTGTGATTTGAAATAATAAATCTTTTATTTATTTTGGAAATTAGTTTTATTTACATCATTATTTATTTATATGTTTTCACGTATTAATGTATTGAATCATAAATATCGGTTTTTATCTATGTTTTGATAATTACATCGATTATATATTACTTAATTCTTTATTATCTTTATTCTATGATTATGAATTACATATACGAGTCATTCATCTAATCCGTTATATTGTTTAAAAGCTTAAAAGAAACGATTGGTCTTATGAACAGTAATTTTGTGTAATGTAATTCAATTACGCATGCGTAAACTTTGCGAATGACTATGGAGAGGATTATTAGTTGTGTAATTTAGAGTACTGTTCGTTCTTCCTGTCAGCATACACATATGCTTATATATGCATTACTTTTTTGTCGGGAGCAGCCAATTTAAAATGATGCATCACTTCTTTATCGCCTAAGCCAATGCGACTATTAGGAAATAGAGAGGATGTAGGAGCGAAGAAAGAAGTAGGTTAACTTTGACAACAGGGTAATTTGTCGTCCATTTCATCAACATAATCTATTTTTATTCTAACCCTATTAAATTTTTGCTTTAAGTAAGTATTTCCCATTATATTATTATGTCTCTTATTTGATTACTTCTAAACTAGTCTATTATTAGACACAAATTTCGGTACTTTATATATATATGCTTTCCATCAATCTATTTTTTCTTGTAATTAATGTCATTACATTTTTACCTAAAACGTAACTTTTTTCAAGAAAAAAGAAACGTTTTCAAGAAAAAATGAATCGATTAATGAAGATAGCTAAATTTGAAGTTTTATAACTTCATCTTCATTTAGTTTTAAAGTCTATATTTTTTATAGACTCAAAGTACGTCATAATTTTTGTTAAATACAAGGACAGTTTGAAAATAAGTTACACCCACTCTATGAAAGAAACATATTTATAAGACAATTTTTTTTTTCTATTGAACAAAAAACTACATATTTTTATCTATTTTTCTATATAATCACCAAGTTTTTCTAAACACTTTTCATATCTTGTGACAAGTTTTTCATTTCCACTCCCATAAAAATTTCGTCCAATTTCCTTCAACCATTCAAGGACCGCTTCTTTTAGTTTATCATCAGCGAAAGGCTACCCTCCCATGTCTCGCTTGAGAGGACCAAAAAGGTGGTAGTCGCAGGGTGCTAGGTCAAGGCTGTAAGACTGATGAGACGTCACTTCCCACTTGAAGTTTTGCAGTAACTCCTTTCTCAGGTGTGCTGAATGAGGAGTAGTATTGTCGCGAAGAAAACCAACCCCATCTTTCAATCTTTCGGGTCTTCGTTCTTTAATGTGTTTACACAATTTTTTTAAAGTCTCAAAGTAAGATTCGGCATTGATTGTTGTTCCCTGGGGCATAAATTCACTGTAAACAACTCTCTCAGAATCAAAAAAGACTGTCAGCATAACCTTTGCAACATGTAGGAAGGAACGTTTTCACTTTTTTTGGCTGCGTTAAATTTTTGTGTCTCCATTCATGTAATGCTCGTTTAGTCTCAGTAGTGTAATGAAGCACCCAGCTCTCATCCCCTGTGATGATTTTTTTAAAAAACTGTGGACTACTCCTGGAAGAAAAAAAAGAGCAGATGCAAAATGTTGATGTTTGTGGTTGTCGGTCAACAGATACGGCATCCACGTGCATACATCTTACGGTAACCAAGCTGATCATGAATAATCGCAAACATACTACCATAACTGATGGTAAGTTCACTTGTAATCTCTCTAATTTTAATGCGCCGGTCACTCAAGATCATTACGTTCACGCGTTCCGCGTTACCCGCTGTGTTTGCAGTTGAAGGACGCCCGCACGCACTTCGTCACTCACATTTGTTTTTTTCATTTCTGAACATTTGGCACCAGTTTGTGATCATGGGGCATTACATTGCATTCTCACTGTATACCTCAACAACTTGGCGATGAATTTCACAACAATTGTAATTTTTTTCCCACAAAAAACTGACTGCTGAATGCACATCTAATCTGGACGAAACCCCAAGAGGACTCGCCATATTGACAACGACACTACACACGTACCGAATGTCGAACAAAATTGCTGCTGGGGGAGCGTGAAGACAACAACACAACCAGTGTTGCCACTGCAATACATTAATATATATGAACTTTATATGAGATATAATATATGAATTTTCAGTTTAAGAACACGACAAGGGTGTAATTTTTTTTTTGATCCACCTCTCGTACATAAAACCATAACTTTTTTCCTTTTAGGAATGTATACGTTTTCCATGCATAGCAAAAAACATTCAATAAAAAATGTCTCAATTTCGTTAAACTAATTTTAAAAGTATAGATTTTTATGAATTTACAATCTAAAAAAATAAAGAGTTTAATAAATTAAAAAAATCGAATCTTATTACTACCTCACGATATTTCCCTAATTTATTAATCAATGAAAGCCTTTTAAAATAACTGGAATTATTTTAAAATGCTAAACTTATCCGAGAATAGTATAGAAGTTATTTTACCGGTAAATATAACAAGAATATAGCTACTAAATGAAAAGGTCAAGTATGAATGATCATGTCAAAAATGGGATATCGGGTTTTTTGCAAATTTTTACGTTTAATGGTACAACCAGTTCACCTAGACTAAAAAAAATATAAGTAAGTATATATGTATGTATGTATGTGTGTATATATGTGTGTACATATGTGTTTATATACGAACGTGTGTTGCATTGCTTTTGGCGTTATATTTCAGAACTGACCTGACCGATTTTCTTCAGATTTGGCACCAATTTTTCTATATACCACTGATTTTTCTATAGGTCATTGATCATAATTTTTTTTCAAAAAAATTATGATCAATGATCATATGATCGTTTAATGGGATGGGGGATATCCCGAAAAACCCAATTTTAATTTTCCTGAAAGGCATTTTAGAAAAAAAACCTTTACTTTGGCATATATATTACCTGCATTGCATGTATAAATAATAAAAAAAAAAAAATTCAAAAAATCAACCCCACCTCTTAAAATTATATTAATATTTTTTGTTGTGTTTTTACATCATATATACTACAGCTATCAAAAAATATCTAAAATTCTCCAAAATTATAAACTCTGGACCTGCGACACATTTTCAAAGGTTTTTGAAAACTTTTATGTTCTTGTTTTAGACTTGAAGGGGAGTATTAGTAAAGAAAGCTTGAAACATTTGCTACGCTTAACCTATATATGAGTATTTATAGAAAAAAAATTTGTTCTCCCCTCTAAAAAAAATATAATATTCTGTTTTAAGTTTTTTTGTGTTTTGGGTTTAACTCTTTTAATCTTTATTACTAATTTTCCTTCATCATTTAAAGAACTATTAAACTTAAAGCAGCTTTGGCACCTATGTTATATTCCGGGCCTGAAATGTGAGCAATTTTTTCATTAGTTTCAAAAAAGTTATACTTTATTTTATATAAGTTATACTTGGCCGACGTAGCCGGGAAAGGGATGCAATATTTTACCAGCTTTTTTTCATAGACGTAGACACAGCCAGATATAGTATATAGTGTATATATATATATATATATACAAAATGTCCCATATAATACGTAACCCAACCTTATATTGGTAGGTATAGAAATAATAAAATGGCATGTGTAAATGTAAATGTAATTTTTATTATTATCATCCATTACCTTACATTTAGAGTAAATGTTGAAAGTGGCCGCCATCTTCTTGAATACAAGCTTCAATTCTTTTTACAGCGTTTCTTGCAACTTTTTTCAAAGTTTGTGGCTGGATATTTAATACAGATTGTTCAATATTGACTTTCAATTGTTCAAGTGCTCGTGGTTTGTTGCTGTAGGCTTTTTCTTTGAGGTAACCCCATAGAAAAAAATCCGTCGCAGTCAAATCTGGAGATCTTGGTGGCCACAAGCCTCGACCGATAACACGATTACCAAAGAATTCCTCAAGGAAATCAGAAGTTGAACCTGCGTAGTGCGATGTCGCACCGTCATGTTGTAGCCAGCAGTGTCTGTCTTCCTCTTCCAAGAGTGCAATGAACTGAAATAAAATATCCTGATATCGTTCTGCATTAATGGTATACTCGAAAAAAATAGGACCGATTATTTTCTTCCGCGATATCGCGCACCACACGCCCAACTTCTGCGGGTGTAATTGTTTTTCGTGATAAACGTGGGGATTTTCAGCGCTCCAAATTCTACTGTTTTGGCTGTTTACGTAGCCATCCAAATGAAACCGTGCTTCATCTGTGAAAAATAACGAATCCATAACATTAATTCCCTCACTCAGAAATCGACGGAACCGTTGACAATATTGTAGCCGTTTTTCTTTGTAGGGCTCAAGAAGTTGATGAACCGTTTGAATGCGATAAGGTCATAATTGTAATTGTTTGGTCGCCCGATGAACAGTTGATTTAGACAAATTAATTTCAGCAGAGAAACGTCTGATCGATTTATTTGGCGAGGAAAGTAATCGGTCTTTGATTTCAATGACTGTATCTGTATTCAACACTGACGCAGATCTTTTGTGTTCCTTGTTATTAACAGAATCAGTCTCTCTAAGTTTTGCGACTAACCTTAATACTGATGTTTTGTTAGGAGCTGGTTTATCTGGGTACTTATGACAAAACAAATCTTGCACTGCAACCACTGATTTCGTACTGAAGTACGACTCAACAATGAAAACACGTTCATCTAGTGAAAACACCATCTTGTCTCTAGCAATACACTGAACGTTATGATTGCATTGTTGTTACTATCGGTAGTGTTCTACTGCGTAGCCGCGATGTTCAGATGTTGGACGAGTCCATTTCAGTAACGAGTAAGGGAGTAAGCTTGACTTTTGAAATTTCATGGATGAGTGATTGATGGGTTGCGTTTTATATGGGACACCCTGGTATATATATATATATATATATAAAACTTAACCACAACTATTTATTCTAATGAAGTCATTTTGGACTTGTGGTTAAAAAAATGATGGTATGTTAAGTTAATAGTATGAAGAAAATAATTAAAAAATCAAATTTCGTTTAATAAATTCATCGAAGTTTCTTTTCGCCGTAACAGCAGTGTGCATTTTTCTTTCTGACTTCAGTTATAAAATTTTAATGAATACTTTTAGATATGCATTATTCTATTTTAGGACTCTGTATGTATCTTTAATGGTGTGCATTTGATTATTTCTCGTATATAAACATTTAGAATTTATATAACAATTTTAATGTTGTAATTTTCGATTTCTTCATAAATATAATATTAATTTTACGGTTGACTAAATTAAAAAATTTTGTATTCAGTCTTTTACTGTTAAAATTGCTTTTATATGAAGCCTGGGGTAATTTATATAGTAATATTGTTATTTTAAAAATAACAATATTAACCTTAACAATAACCTTGGCAGAAATAATTTTCGAAATACGTGAGATTATATGATTACAACAGCGCAGTCATATTTTCAGGTGTCATGACTACATATTTTTTTTTGGAGTTGCTTTATCGAATTTATAGGATTTGATAAACTTAAGTACTCAGAGAAGGACATAAAACTAACTCACGTATTCATTATTTTTTTATAAAAGTACAAGTGTACATTAAAACGTTAAAAAACAAATAAAAACTTTTTCTTTTTTATAAATAAACTTTTATGTAATTTAATTGTTTTTACAATAGTTATAAACCATATTACGACAAATAAAACTAAGTATTTTCTTTAGTACGCCTAGCTATAATAATTTGATATATCAGCAAGAATGTTTCTATCTTCTTTTTCCAGGTAAATCTAGATATTGGCTTTTTTTCTATGATGTTTATTACAAGGTGATTTAATTCAATAAGCATTCGTATTTGGTCAAGGAGTTTACATCTCCGTCTGCCTCACTATACCAGCATATTTACTGTTGATCTTAGCAAGGACATACTAATGGCTTTAGATCACGTTATGGACGGATAACAATGCAATTTTTTTTTTTATCGTGGTTCAGTAAACATGTATTTAGTAATTTTCCAATATGGACTTTGAAGATTGCTGTATAATGATTTTAATATATATTTTCGTAAAAAAATTAATTTATTAAAAACCAAAAATTAAAAAAAAGAAGATTAATAACAAATGGGAATTAAGAAATTTAGAAAATTAATTTATTAATATTACGGAAAAAATAAATTTTATTAACGTTAGAGAACCAATATTCAATAGCCCTTTAGAATTATAAAATTATTAAAAATAATATCATGAAAGTTTTCTCTGACGTAAGAACGGTTATTTTCTCCCTTAAGTTTGTTTGAGGAAAGGTTTTTTTTATTTGATTGATTAAAAATTTGTGCTCTTCCTCTGTCTTTCTTTACAAAAATTCTTATCTTACTTAATTCTATATAAGGGACAAGTGTTTGACTTTTGCGGGTAATGTAAGTAAAAATCTTTTATAGTGTTTTTACCTGTTTCTGCTTTCGACTGGGATTGTTTGAAGTCTATAACACCTATATACATGTATGTATATTTTTTTATAATTGTAAAAAAAGGTCATCCCAAGCATCTCGAGATTTCGCTTAATTCAGGTCTTATTTTATTAGGCACATTTGTTAATAAAAAAATAATAGTTCCAAAAAACATTTTTTTTGTTTAACCTCCGGGACCACTGTTAGGTATTACTTCACAGGATGAGATGACTGATTTGTAGTGTGTGTAAATGCCATGCCTGACCAGGATTCGAACCCGGGGACCTCCGGATGAAAGGCCGAGACGCTACCACTCGCGCCACGGAGGCTGGAAAATAAATATTGGGAAAATCGCATCCCCCCCAAAAAATTCTCTAAATAGACTAGTATGCGGCATCGTTAGTACCCCCTCTTACCGCAAGGAGCGGTAGTGTAGTACTGACGTACAGCTGCTATAGTCGACAGCTATGTTGTGACGTCACAGGCGATCGGTACAAAATTAAATGAATAATATATAGGGTTATTTTTTTTTCAAGTTCCGATCGGTCACGAAATTAAAACCACAGTGAAAATAAAAACTTTTTTATTTGTAACAGGTACTTACATAGTTACACTATTTCTCTACATAGTCGCCACTCCGACTTAGACATTTGTCGTAGCGTGGTACCAACTTTCCAATACCGTCGTCATAGAACGGAGCCGCATGTGTTTTCAGCCATGTTTCTACGATGGTCTGCAACTCTATGTCTGTGCCAAAATGTTGTCCTCCTAGCCAGCATTTCATGTGATTAAAGAGGAGAAAATAGGATGGAGCCAAGTCCGGGCTGTATGGTGGGTGATCAAACACTTCCCAACGAAAACGCTGCAGGAGCTTCTTTGTTACAGCTGCAGTGTGCGGCCGACGATTGTCATGGAGAAAGACAATGCCTGATGAAAACATCCCTCTCCGCTTATTCTTATTCACCCACCTGCCAACACTGTTTCTGCCAATACTTCATAGTTCACAAAAACCAGGCATTTATAAATAAAAATAAAAAACAAACAAAAAACAATATAACTAGATTTGGCGTTGTCAATTATCAAACTGTCAAGCAGTATCAACTAAGTCGAGCACATGAAGATGTTTCAACCTTCGGACATCCCTGCTGTTATCGAGCAGATTGATAGCAAAATTATTGACATGATTTTTAAGTTGTAGCTGGTATTTAACACTGCACTGTCGCGCAAAATTACGAACTGTCGGATGTTCTAGATATTCGTGAATTTCATCATTCCGCGTAAACCATGGTGCCTCTGCAGTTGGAAGCGTTTTATAATTCTATGTTACTATTACTTGCTGTTCCCCACAACTCCACACCGTACGTCCAGATTGGTGGAAGGATAACCTTGTAAATCAGTACCTTTTTGGATAACGTGAGACCTGAGTTTCCAGCAAATGCAGTTCCCTAAACTTTGCGTTTACCTGTTTTCTCTACATCCTCACGTGACACTTCCGGGTCAAATCCCGATGTAGGAGAAGTCCTAGGTACTGCACATTCTCTGCTCGTGGGATCAAGACACCATCCAAGTACACACTGGTACAACCACCCTTTCAGATGGCGAATGTGACATGCTTAGATTTATCCTGATTAACTTAATAATATTTAAAGTGGCCGCTAGTACCGCCACATCCGCGCGAATGAAATACGATATGCCCGCGCGTTTTAGTTAGAATCACCGAATTTATTTTAAAATTATAACATTCCGTCACACATACATGAGTGCACCTCACCCTATTTCTCCTATAAAAAATAAATAAATGAATAAAAATCCTCTCGATCGCGGTGCCGTCAAGTATTGCACGGCCGTTACTTCCTTACAGCAAGCATTCCTCATCAAGTCCTTTTCCTAGCCTCTTAGAGCCGCCTTCCCGAGTCTGCTTTCCTCTTCCTACGTGCCCAGAATTCTGTCGACCATTTTCTCCACGGCGTTCCATTCCATTTCTGCCTAGGAGCGTGTACCCCACGATGTTATCTGGGGTGAGCCACGCCAGTCCGATCTGTACCCTGACGCGATCCCACCGAGCACAGTTAAGAAACGTGTGCTCTGGTGTGTCTACTTGCGTACAATATGCACACTCCGAAGAGGCTCTTCTTCCGAACCGATGTAGGTAAGCCATGAAGTTCTTGTGGCCAGAGAGGAACTGGGTGAGATAGTAACCCACCTCCCCATGACCTCTCCGAATCCACGGCCCAATCCTGGGGATTAGTCTCTTCGTCCAGGGGCCCTACGTGGTGGCATCCCATCTGGCCTGGAATCACCGAATAAAATAAATAAAAAATATAATCTTTAATTAAAATGATACATATATTAAATTAAAGTGTGTGTATGTGTGTAAGCCGTGTATTAGAAAAATGTCGAGTGACGGAAAGTCCTATAACTGTTTTGTCAGCTTTTTTTAATTTGTTTAAGCGCTTTCTATTTTCGAAAATAACCGATTAACTCTTATTATATATATTTATATATTTATTGTCCCATTGTGTGCGTTATACAGCACTGAAACATGTAATTAAATATACAAGATTAGAGCGTTTTGAGTGAGGCTAAGGGAGAAATTGATAAAAAAATAATTATCAAAGGAATTATATTTGAATCTGAAATTTAATGTATTTTTTAATTATTATCTTCAATTCTTGTGGGAGCTTTTTACATACATTTTCGAATGAAATTAGTTTATTTTTGTAGGGTGTAATCTAAATTAATGTTGTTTATGTAATGGAATCTTTTTTTATAGTTTTTAAGTGTAGTAATGGAGTTTTCCAATTCATCCGTTCTGTTCATTTAATTGAGGCTCATATACAGTTATAATGTATAATAAAGTATACATATTATTATACTTTTATATACTTATATTTTATACTTTTACACTCATGTAATATGCGAAAATCTCATGTTTATTCTTATTATTCTCGGTTTCCGAAAATTGTTTTTACACATTTGTTTTGTCTGTTGATTGTATTATAATGTATCAAGCCAAACTCAATAATTGTTTTATTACATTCGTTATGGGCTCTTTTCTATTTTTGGGAGTTTGAAAAATAATAACTCTTCTGGTTATTTAACTGATAAATCAAAAATAGATATCTAATGATTTAACTTTGTTTGATACTGGTGATTTCTACATAAAAAGTTTTGTTATAGCTTGCTTTTTACCGACTTTTCGAACAGAAGTACAGTATCACTTTCGATCTCATGGCGGGAATGGGAAGTGAAAATGAATTTGCTTTTGTTTTGAGGTATGAGGAGTACTAAAGTACCATTCACTTAAATTGGGATTTCCTTATATATTTTTTTTCTATGTATAATATTTTGTGTCTCGAAAATCTAAAAAAACTACTGATTAAATTTCATTGAAATTTAGATATGCTGTAGTAGTGTGTCTCAAGTTGTGGATGTGAAAATTTTATGAAAATTGCTTGAGTTACACTCAATTTAGAGTCGAAAAAATTTGAGGGAATCAAGTTAGAAACTTAGTTCGTCATGAGGCTGAAAGCTGGAACATTGAGGTTTTTTTATCTGTGGTATCTACTGTTACCAATATTAAACTAAATTCTTGCGCAGTTCTGCACAAAATTTTTTTCAATATTCGGAATAATTTATAGTATATTTGATCTAATAGTTTGTAAGATGTACCTAAATATATTTTTTTGTGTACTTATCGCATTGTTCATGCTCTTTTAGAAGCGACCGATGATACAGTTTATCAATTGAGTAGGAATGATTTGTGTAGAAGAAACTGCATATATCCACGCTTGAAACAAAGTTGATGAATAATGCAATACGGATATAATAGATATACCATTGTGGATTTCTATGATTATTTCTAATTATCAACAAGTTTTAATTACGGTATGCTTATAAGGATTTGGAAAATTTTTAAAACCGGACAGATTAAGTGAATAAAAATGATGAAATGTTCCTTATTTGTTTCAAAGAGGAAGATCATAATCAACTTCATACGGATATAAATGTGGATGCACGTTGTTAGAAGAATAATTAATTAGTGCGGCAACTAGGAAGCGAAACTAGAAAGGAAAATGACCAAATTCTTTGTCTGGCTAAATACTTTGTTCTTCTTGTTATGCTCATTGAAGCGATGTTGAAAGAGGAACGCTTACTTAGTGAACATCACTCTTTAGTAACAGGCGACTTTTGATTATGCTAAGAAGGTAGCTTGTTTTTGCCTTTACGATGCAGTAGAGAAAATTTTTCTATCTGATAATATCTACAACAAATGATTAAAAATATTGTAAGTTTTAAGTAAGAATGTATTTGTATTTTTTGTCACTTCGTCTCAGTCTATTCATTACATTTATGAAATAATGACCTTTGTGATTTTTACGTCTATACTTGCTGGATATGGTTATAAATGCCTCTTTAGTCGAAATAAATTTTACTAAAATATTTTCGTAAATAATTTTTTTTTTTTTTTTTTTTTTTTTTTTTTTTAGTTTTAATCAATTTAATAAAAAAAATAAATTTGACAAAAAACTCTCTTCTTTCGGATAAGGATGACTCAGCGGGAGATGTAGGACTAGTATTTTTATAAATTACAAAGATATCAATGAAAATTCAATAGAAATACGAATTTAAATATATAAAAATCAGTTGTTCTGGATACTTCATATCAGATAAAAGTAAAAATAAGCTGATTAGTCCTTCATAATGTAATAAATTTGGAAAAAAAACTTTACTTCATTGTAGCTGTTTGTACTTATATCAAATAAAATTAAGGATAATAAAACCCAACCACTCAAATATACGCGTTGTAATCTTTATCAAATTATAATGCAAGTATAAAAATAAAATATTTATTACGTAATAAGAAAAAATAGAAAACTATATAAATTTTTATGAAAGTATTCTACTCATAAATTTAAAGTGATCATAAGGAATTTGCGGAGTAGATACTTAGGAATTATCTAAGTATAATATTTAAAAAATTATAACTAACTCAGTTTTTTTTATATTCCTTTTTATATTCTATTAAGGAATGTTTCTGATTTTTAGAATATAATTTTTTATTAAAATAAATAAATTAAAACGGAATTAAATTTAAAAAATATAAGTAACGATAAATAGATTTAATCTCAATGATTGAAGTACAATTCATTACTCCCTCCAGTCAATCTACTGTTAAATAAGGTGATTGATATTTTGGTACCATATTTAAATATGCATCTGATTGTAAATTACGAATTTTTAAATAATTTGTATAAAATTATTTAATTTCCTATTCTAGTCAAATTATTAAAATTTTGCTAGTCCGTTAATTATATTTCATTGCTATTTCTTTTTAATTACATGTTTTTTTCGAGTGTGAGGGGTTTGAATTTTAAAACTTCTACTTTTACTAGCTTGAGTTTTCTTTTCCTTATCTTATCATCATGACTCGCTGCGAGTAGTAGTCACATTTGTGGGCTTGCCCAAGGGTCTAAGTAGAAGGAAGACGGTAAGCATTTATATTCGCAGATTGTCAGGTCAGGGTATCTCCGGCCATGACAGATACTCAAGAGGTAGACAGGAAGTCCGGCCGGAAGAGGGGGCCGGATCTTTTTCCTTCGATCTTCTCAGTCTCTGATAATAAAGGCTCGGTGGCAGATGTAGGCCAGGGTGGAAGTTAACCTTTTAGTTGATGAATTCTTGCGGGTTAGAGGCAGACCTGATAGTTCTGCCCTGCTGGCCCGTGAAGTTCATGCCGAATTGGATAACTCGTTCAGTTTTCTGGCAAACCCTAGGAGTGTCAGTGCGGCTAAGAAGGGTAGATTTTTACCCTGCCTGAAGTTGTTTCAGGAAGCGTTCTCTGCACTTGTAGAAGGATTTGAGAACCTTGTCTCCAAGCCCAAAGAGGTTACAGTGATTCAAAAGGATGTCCCGAGCTCAGTACAACCTAAACGGTATGTTGACTGGCTGATGACTGTGAGATGGAATTAGTTAGAGAGTCTAAAGACGACCTCGGGTAAAGCCTCTCAAGGCTCGGAACGGAGGAGGTGGTGTGACCACCGGAATTGCCACAAGGTGGGTGTCTAACCCTACGAAGTCGGGAGAACACCAACATACATATATAATTGCTTTTAAATTTTTTTAAAATTATTCTAAACATTTTACTTCAATCGCTGAGGAAATTAACGTCTATCAGCGCAACTTTAAAATTTAATTATTTTTTAATTAATTTATTACGAGTATAATAAAGAAAAATCCTTTCTGAAGAAGCAGAAGTCTGTGGAAATAATCAACTGAGACACAAGAAAGAAAATGCAGAAAGAACTAAAACTTTATTCATTAATTTTAATAAATTGTTATTTTATGCTGCTAGGATGGAATTTGTAAAATTATTATAAATATTTTAGCGTATATAAATATTTAATTTTTTTTTTCAAAGGAATGACATATATAATGTGAAGTAATAAATGTAATGTTACGTCCTCAAAGGAATGAGATACATAGTTTGATACTTTATTCATGAAATCGCTGTTAATAATTTGAATTTATATTATAAGCATATCATACTATATATACATACCTATGTACAAAATTGTCAGACACATTACCCTACATGCAAAGTCTGATAAAAATGGTACGAGTAAACCTCTTTTTGTAGTCTTGCTATGTATAAAATTAGGACACATCTCTGCTCAATAACTTAATACATCATAAAATGAAAATAAAATGTTTCAACGAAAAATGTAAAAATAAATGAAATTATGACAGATCGATTAGAAGTAGGTAGAGAAAGAAGTAAAGGCAAGGCTGCTGAGTCTTTCCATTATTTAATGTTTATGTTAATGACGTAATAATCAATGTTATAAAGGAAACAAAAGAAATAAGTATAAGTCAACAAATAGTCTGAATTAAATTTGCATGATAAGTGATTAAATTATGATGATAAGTGATTCTAACCAACGAAACTGAAACATTTAAATGGATAATAACATTGCTAAAAGAAGAAATGAAAATTTATACAGGAAAAATGTTATGAGAGTTAACAACGGAGAAAGCCAAGTAGTCAAAATAAAGGAAGGCACAAGGTACAAGTAGAAAAATACAGATAATTTGGAACTAAGATGATTGAGTATTGGACTAATGATTTAGATATTAAGTCAAAAATAATAATTTTAAAGGAAATTTTTTACATGAACTAATAACAACTATTATGCACTGATATGGATTTAAAGCTAAATAAAGAGTAATCAAATTTTACATGTGGAATGTATTGCTGTATGGATGTAAAACATTAATTTTATGAAAAAAAGAAGTAAAGAGGAGAAAAGTGAAGATTTTGAGGTATGCGAATAGAGGAAGACTGAGAAAATAAAATGAGTAGATCGAATCAGGACTTACTGGGACTGCTGAGGATAGATAGTTTTACATTCAGTTCAAAAGATGAAAGGAAATTGGATTAGAGATGTTCGGAGAGGGAAAAGATTTTAAGTTTTTTTAAGAATAATTAAAAGAGTTAAAGAAGAGTGTAAATCTGATAGACGAAGTTAAGAATCAAGGATATAAGAAGATTAAAGAAAGTTCTATATGGCAGCCCTAAATATAGTTAGCCCAACATCCGACACGAACTTTCTGTTCAGATTCAATGAATGCCTTTCATTAGCCGTAAGCAATATGCCGTTAGCAGTAAGCCGTAAGTAATATGTACTCTAGACACCCTGTTGTTTGTGATAAATAGTCTATCATCTCTGAAATGACTCCACGTAATACATCTGTGAGCTTCTGTTGGATCTCCAGCAATATTGAAATTTAAGGCAATGACGCGTTGATTTTGCGGCAAAAGAGACTTGTTTGCAGCCTCCTTTCACTAATCGCGTTGTTTCGAATGATCTTGTCTGTTTTCTGAGGAGTGTGGTTCGAGATGAGAAGCAAAGTGAATGGAATGCTACTGTAAAATATTAAAACTTCGTCTGGTTAAGGATATTGTGTCACCTGGAGCTCTTCATATAGGAATAACTGTCATGAGAGGTTATTAATTGCCTTTTGCAAATAGGGCACAATAAGCTAACTCGTGGATATCTGATGACTGAGACTGATGCACCCGTTTGTGTTCGCTGCGACTGTCAAATGATAAACGGTACACCACGTACTTCTGGATTGTGTTTGTTATGCGGCTTTGCGTCAGAAATTTATATTTCTGTCTAGTATAAAATAAATATCTTAGAAACAATTAGATGATGTCGAATGTTTTACGTTTTCTAAGGGCCATCCGTTTACATTCAAATTATTAAATCAGGGTGTAAGGATTTTCTGTATACGTTTCAGCTATTTATGATATTTGGCGGGTAGAAAATGGTAAATTTATTGTTTTAATTTAGATTATTAAAGTAATATCTCATTAAATTATTTCGCTTTTAGCACGCGTCACAGGCATCTTCAATTTATGCTGTATTTCTATGTTACTGGGTTTTAGCTTTTCATTTAATTTAATTTTTAATTGTTAATATTTATTTATTTAATACATAAATATAGTGTCCGATGACGACATTTCGTTGTGCGCTCAGGAAAAAATCTGTAGGGCAGGCGACTATGATAGTGTAAAGGTCGTGTTGCACGCCAGAATTCTTCATCATGAATTAAATTTATTACTACCACTTTATAATTTTAACTAATCTATTTAATTCTATGCTATTATTTTTTTTTCATGCAAGATACATCTAATTTTTGTCGTAAAATGTTTAAAATTATTTATCTGTTTATTCGCCAAATACAGATAAAGAGCGTATACTTTACTTGGAGAATATAGCTAGAATAGTTATATTAAAGGGGACAATAAGGGGTGGTCATATTAAAAGCCGGGTTTCATAAATTTTGGCAAATCAACGTTTTAAGGTCAACCTAATCTAGACCAAAAAAACATATGCATGTATGTGAGTGGGTACGGATGTACGTTTGTGTATTACTTTTGGCCTTACATCTCAAAATTGATCAACCTGATATTTTTAAATTTGGCTTAAATATTTCTGTACATGGGACTTTGATTGAAACTGATAAAAATTCCTAACAAAAACTTTATTAGAGTAGATATGTTGCCTATAATCCATATATAAATGATAAAAAATTCTTAAAATCAACCTTCCCTCTTAAAATGGAAATTATGTTATTTATTCTTTAGCTCTATCTTCGGTCAGTTTAAATATTTTTTAAAAGTTTTTTGTAAACCTATATTTCATATATAGAGTTATGAGAAATCTACAAATTAAACAAAAAAAAAAATAAAGACCCCGGATCAAAAATGCAGAAAAATATTTTGAAAATTTTATTTTTATTTTAGTCTTCATTGAAAGGGATGTTAGATGTAAAAAATAACCATTACTTCAGCAAATTTGTAAAGTTCATCCTATATAATAATATCTTATTTATTATCTATTAAGATATTATCTTATCTATGATAAGATAATATTTTTAGATAAATTCTTCTTAAAATTTATTCTCCATCTTTAAAACAATGGATTCTGTTTTCGATTTTTTCGGGTATAACTCTTTTAATTTTTCTTATTAATAGTCGGGAAAATCATGCAATACTTTGCCAGTTTTATTTTTTTAATAATGAAGTAAACTGATGATTAAATGTCAAGCCCTAAATGGGAATTGAAGCTAATATAAATAAACTGAGAATCCGTCAGCATACTCGCAACTAACTAACTGTGCTTGTACGGATGGGCGGCAATGATGAGGCACTAGGATTCTCTCATCCCTCGCGAAAAAGACCGAGACCCGGTGTGAGTGCCCTGCACAGGTGCTCTCACTAGAGGCATTGTCATCAAGACCGAGTCCCGGCTTCTGGGGTTTAGTCCAGGAACGACATAGTCGGGCTTGGATACCCCGCCCTAGAGGTTAGAGGCAGGAAATGAAAAGATCTAACCGGCGAGCTGACCTGTCGGACTAGACTTAGTTCTGGCGGACGGGGAGGCCCGTTTGAGTAGACAACCCCCTGGGCTGTGCTTTGCTTTGTTGTGGATCCGGCTCGGGAGGTAGGGTGGAAAAAAACTAACTGGCACAGAAGTTATAATCTAAAGAACTGTAAATATAGCACAAACATTTTCAATATTAAAATGATATTAAACTTTTATTACGTAATATTTTTTATAAGAAAAGTATTACGAATACATATCTGAAAATTAATTTTCAGAAGATTTTTTTCACTAATAAAGGAATGATAAATAAAAAAATATGATTTTTTTAATAAATAATAAAGAAAAATTTTCTTTTTTTAAATTCCATCTCTAGCTACTTGATAATTAATTAATTTTTTTTACTAAAAATGATTTTTTTTTTATTTTATAAAATCAGCTAACGGTATGGATCCAAATTCTGTTTTTGTTATTAGGAACTCTAACTATACTACTAGTTAATCATTTTTATAATCATTAAAATTAAATTAAAACTTAAAAGCCATTAATATTTAGTAATAAAATAGATTAGAGGGGGAATACAGCCTTCTAAATTAATCAAGTGTATGTCCGTCACCCTCATTCAATTTATCAACTAAAATTGGTCTTGCATGTTAAAATAAATTTCGTTATAATTAAAATAATTCCGGGATTTTAACTTCGTTAGGCGAATAAATCCTTAAAATAACTCAGGGTTGAGTCATACTCAACGAAGGGACTTCTAACCGCCTAACAAAGCCTTCTTTTAATTACATGCCTGCTTTTGTACTAGTCGACTGAATAAAATTTTGCTAATAACTTATTCACTTTTACCGAAGAATGAAGGTTTCCTAATTTTATCGATTATAGTTACATAAAACAATTTAATTGAAAAACATCCATTAGTCTGACGTAATGCTCGCATCATCATCCCCATTCTCACCGTTAGTTTTCTTCCTAGTTCTACGGTCTCTATTCATCACCACGGTAGGACAGTAAAACATCAGATGTTTATTCGATTGGATTACCTCTCTATAGGTACAACATTCATCAATCCCTATTTAAATACTGGGCATAATTTCATGGTTATACAGATCCAACTGTATCTCTTGACATGACGTTAAAAGGATATCATTCCATCAAGTCTTGTATGAACTCGCATATAAATATTCTGTTAGCTAAAGTATCCTATTTGATTTGTCATTTTTCCAAACCAAGGACTTTAACTCTCTTTTTTCGCTATACCACCAGGTAGAATTTTCCGGAATCGTTCACTTTCGCCTCCTACCAACCTCTATAGTTTTTTTTATAGCAACCTACATCTTGGGAGAATATTTCTCAAAATGCAAATAATTATATAAAAAGGTTTTTGTTATCATTCATACAGTGGAAGAAAATATTCTTATAATATTTTCTTGCAAAATTTCATTTAATATCTATTTTGGAATAAAATACATGAGAAAATCGCATATTTGTAATTGTATAAATCTATTACTATTTATAAATGTTGAAATATAATTTTCATTTTTTATTTTTAATTAAAAGTATTGGAGCATTAAAGTTAATCAGAAGAAATAAAAGCATGTCACACCATGCGAAAGGGTGACTCTCCCAATATGTACTTGGATGATGCTTGATCCTACAAACGGGGAGAGTGTGTGGTATCTAGGATTTCTACTAGATCGGCGTTTGATCTGGAAGTATCATGTGAGGATGAAAAGAAAACAACTAAACGCGAACTATGGAGAATTACATAGGATGCTACGGAGAAACTCACGCCTCACGTTGTCCAATAAAGTTCTGATTTACAAGGTTATCTACGACTAATCTGGATTTATGGTGTGGAGTTGTGGGACACAGCAAGTAATGGTAACATAAATATCATACAACGCTTCCAGAAAAAAGTAACGAAGGCAATTGCAGAGACACCATGGTTCACGCGGAATGATGAAATTAACAAATATCTAGAGCTTCCGACGGTTCGTGAGGTTGTGAGATAGAGCAGTATTAAATACCAGCAACGACTTGAAAACACGTCAACCGCTTAGCAATCAATCTGCTTGATAACAGCAGGGACGTCCGAAGGTTGAAACGTCTCCATGTGCTTAACTTAGGAGCTACTGCATGACAGTTTGAAAAATAAGATCGCCAAATCTAGCAATATTATTTTTATTTTTCATTTATTAATGTTTTGTTTTTGTGGACTATGAAGTGTTGGCAGTAATATTTTTTCTAATGGACTTTAAGATTACTGATAACTATTATTATGATTTACTTATTACAGGAGTTCCTTAAGAACCCCTTATCATGTAGTTCTTGTCAACCAACTTACTTATGGTTCCACTTAAGGAGGGGATTGTAAATACAATGGTTGTTGAACAAAAAAAAAAAAAAACTAAAAATTAAAACTTGGGTTAGTTCATTAGTTTAAAAATAAAAATGGATGGCGACAAAGTTTAATTAATTAACAAAGGTTAATTTTCCAGCTTTGATTATTTATTCTTATACAGTAGAAAAATAATGATCCATAAAAAATCTTTAAAAATGTAAAAAAAAATGTTTAAACTTTGATCGGATCCCCTACCCACAACATTGCCCCCAAAGTATTTTTTTGGGGCTAATTGCACTACTACTATACTTAGGAAGATATAAAAAAACTGGTTAAAAATATGTAATAAATAAAAAGTTCGATTTTTGGGGAAAGGAAAGAATTTCGGGTAAATTATATTTTCAAATAGTTAGGTATGCATGTTCACATGAACTGAGCTTAATACAAAGTGAGGATTATGTTGGGAAGACTTTGATAAGACTGACCCAAATGAAACTCTCTACCCCACTCCCTAAAGATATTGAACCCAAACTTTTACCAACATATTGCCCCGTGTATACGAATCTATTTGCCAAATTTCATCAAAATTGGTTTTCCCAGTCGAAATTTATTACGCTTCAAACACGTACATTCGTAGACGTTTACATAAGTACATACGAATATTATTTTTTGGGGTCCCTGGGTCATGAAACATCAAAAAATTCATAAAAACCCCTACCCCAGTTTTGACTAATTGCTATATTTAACTTCTTGCAACATACGAGTAGCTATAGAGTTATTCGTATGTTGCATCGTATGTTTCCTAACACCGTTGATGTTAGGAAAATAAAAATTGTATTAAATCATTTTAAAGAAATTTAATACAGCAAATCATGACTTTTGAATTTATGTTTTTGAAAAGAGCTTATAAAAAACTTTTACGATTCTTTATACTGCTACTAATGTTAAGTATGAAGTATATTTCCGGCCACGCACGCACGTACAGACTCAAACAGTCTCTTTATATATCAGTTGAAGATATGGATTTTCTTCGGAATAAAACAGTTAATATTCCTAAAATCCATCCATCTGAATTATTCATACATATTTTTATTGCAATAACTTTTAAACAATTTTATTTGAATATATTTTTATTCTTGCATTTTTGAAATTTAGAAAGGAAATAAAATTACTCGTTATTTTATTACAACTGATAAGTGTATTTAAAAAAAAAATATTTTCTCTTCTTAAACTTTTATATATCTCACACGTAATAATATTACTACTAGCATACAATTAAATAATATAACCTGTAATTTCATAAATAATTTTTAAGGTGAATAAAAATATGAACATATGTCTATATTTTGATAAAAATATCTTCTTAACAATTAAATTTCAATACGACGTTTGTAGGGTTGAAAAATAATTTTATTATCGTTGTAAAACTTTAAATATATTAACTTTAAATATATAGTAAATTATTTATTAACGAAAATTATCTGACAATATTAAACCCAGTTAAATTTATCGAAAATTATGTTTCTCCGTAGGTACACCTGTTTTAGCCCACCGGGGTGATCTAGTGGTTAACTTATCACAAATCAGCTGATTTCAAAGTCAAGAGTTCTAAGGTTGAAATCCTAATAAAAGTAGTTACTTTTATACGGATTTGAATACTACATCAGGGATACCGGTGTTCTTTGGCAGTTTTTTTAATTTTTTTTTACCACTCTACCTCCAGGGCCGGATCTACATCAAAGCAAAGTACAGCACAGGGGGTTGTATACTCAAACGGGTCTCCCCGTCTGCCGGCCATAAGTCTAGTCTGACAGGTCAGCCCGCCGGTTAGACCTTTTTATTGCCTGCCTCTAATCCCTAGGGCGGGGTATCCAAGCCCGACTATGTCGTTCCAGGACTCCACCCTAGAAGCCGGTTCTCGGTCTTGACGCCAATGCCTCTAGTGAGAGCATCATGTGCAGGGTACTCGCATTGAGTCACGGTATTTTTTGCGAAGAAATGTTCTTTGGTAGTTGGTTTCAATTAACCACATATCTCAGGAGTGGTCGACATGAGACTGTTCAAGACATATCATTTACATTCATACATATCCTCCAAAACCATCCTGGTTTTAGAGATAAATAAATTAAGAGAGAGGTACATCTGTTTTGGACACCATCACATATATTGTTGGAAAGTAAAATTTAAACAAATATTTAAATTAAAAGAGGTATTTACACATACACATAAACACACACACGCAAATATATATATATATGAATAACAAGCAATTAGAATTTTCACTACAAAGCCGTTTACTTTTCTCCAATTTTAAACTAATATATTTCATGATAATACTATTAAATAAAATAAAATTAGAAATTTTATGAAAGCATAAAAGAAGTCGGATAGTCGCATTTTTAGCCATTTTCACTAAAAACACTTAATCCCTCTTCAAATGTCTCTACAGAGCTATGTAAATCTGATGCCTCTTTTGATGGCCAAACGTGTGACTATCGACCAATACCGAAAAATAAATCACTAAGCTTATCGGCGAAATAAATACACAGAGTTTTGAATCTATGATATCGTACCGTATTCTGCCTTTTCCTTTGTTGCTTCGTTTAACGGACACAATAGAAACGTAGTGAATGGTGTATACGCTCCAATAATTGGATCGACGAATTGTTGACAATGATTCACTGTGTGATTGTGTAAAGTTCAATCGGAGTTAATATTCGCTTTCAATATTCCAATATTTGCCGGTTTAACATAAAGGAAAAGCTGCTTATCTTCTCAAAAGATACCGCTAAAGCTTTGCCGCAGATACATTCTGCAAACTTAGTACTTCCTTCGTGGAAGACACGAATCATAAATAATTAAATAATTGCTTTTTTGATTCATCATTGGATTGATTTTACGCTATTTATTTACCATTTCTTTTTGTTCTATACTAATCTTTTATTCTTAACATAATATTTATATCTTACTGGTTTAGCTATCTTGTACATTATAAAACTTTCTTTCTGGTCTATACATTCCTATATTTGCAAATTACTTCATTTTTAATCAATCTAGTTTTTCTCTTTATAATCTTCTTTTAACTTCTGTCCTCTCTTGTTTAATTCTCCTTTCACTTCATATTCTATTAAACCATTCAATTTTCAACAGTCTCCGGTTACACCACATTACAAAGGCCTTAATAATTTCGTTTCCGCTTTTAATATTTTGCATCTTTCTTTACAGTAAAGTCTTAGTTCCAAGAAAATATTTTTAAGATAATTTTTTAACTCTTACTAATGGACTTTTAGGCATAAGAGATGTTTTTTTTTTTTTGTTCTAGTCATTCCTAATTGTTACTTTTATTTCTATTTCTGTTGTAATTTTACTAACTAAATAAAAAATTCTCTACCTTCTTATGTATTATATTCACCAATCTTAATATTTAATCCCTCTTTATTATGTAGAATCTCATTATTCTTTTTATCTAACATTTGTAATATTGTAAGAATTTTAAATAACAGCGTATATATAGGACAATTTTTATAAGAAAGTTGGGAAAATTAATAAACAAACCATTCATTTTTGATTGTAATTTAATTCAACCAGTTTTATAATACTCGTATAATGATTACATAGAGTAAATATAAGGCGTGTTTTTTAAAATAAAGTTCATTTTAACTTTTCCGATGATAAAAACATCATACAATGTGAACAAATAGAAGTATTTTTCCAAACAGTAGTTAGCTATTAGCAACGGTAATTTATTTATTTTGTTGTTCTTAACATTCATCCATTTATTAATATATATTATCCATTTATAATTGTTAATGCCACATCGTGATTCAGCCAAGTGTGAAGTACAAGGAATAATCCGATTTTTGTTAGCAAAACTAACAAGCTAACAAGCTTTCCGGCTGAAATTTACAAGAAACTTTGTGTTGTTCACGGGCAGAATATTATGAATGAGGCTAAAACAAGACAGTCTGCCGTTTATTTCAAGAAGAACGAAAGAACGTTTATGATGAAGAACATAGCGGCCGATGATAACGGTTGATTTGATTGAGAAAAGTGACGAAAAATCGAGAAAACCGGCCCTTCAAAGTGACACAATTGTTTTTGATATTTTCTGATATCACTATCCTTGACTTATGAAGTTTTGATTGAAAAATTGGGCTATAAATAATTTGTGGCAGATGAGAGCTGAAGATGTTAGTGATACGTGCAAGGCAAAAATCTTGCTGTAACGCATGAATCTTTGGGGCATTACGAAAATGAAGGTGATAAATTGTTTGCGGAAATGAAAATCTGGATTATTTTATTCAAACGTTGAGATAAAGTAGCAGTTGATTCAATAACGACATACATCATCTTCTTAACCGAAGTTTAAACAAGAACGTTCGTTGAAGAAGCGTTTAGCTACTGTTTTTTTTGGGACAAAAAGGGTGTCTTTCTTGTTAAATTTAGTGATCATCAAACTATTGTGAATGCCGATGTGTATTGTAAAAACGTTAAAAAATCGTCGAAAAACAAACGACATGGTATGCAATTCCGCAGAATTTTGTTTTTGCATGACAATGCTTGGTCGCAGACAATGAGGCGATTTGGAAAATTTTGTTTGAAAATTTTCAATCATTCACCCTATAGCCCTGTATTAGATCCAAGCGATTACTTTCTTCTTATTTACCTTAAACATGATTTGCACCTAAAAGGTCTGACAATGACAACGTATTGAAAAATTGCGTTACTGCATTGTTTGAGTAACTGGCGGTGGAATGTCTTGAAAAGTGAATGATGAATCTAGTGAAAATCTTTGAAAAGGTTTTTAAAGTTGAAGGCAGAAAAGCAGTAAATAATAAATGAAGTTTTTTTTTTTGTAAATAAATGCGTAAGCAGTAAAGTTTACTAACTTTTTCCAGTTTTGTTTTTATTTCAAAATGGATATTAATTTATAAACACGCCCCGTACTATACTTTTTTATAACCTACAGAAGATTCAATAAACCATTTGTTCGTAAAGCTAATAGAGTTAAGTGTAAAGATAACTTTAAAACTTAATTGTAAACTAAATCTTTAAGAACTGTAAATAGTATCGTTATTTAGTGGCAAAACATTAACAAAAAAAATTCAACACTTATGTTATACAACCAGTGGGTATCTGATTGAACGGTTTAGTTGAATACTTGCGTACTTTAACACAATTTTAAAGAAGGGGGAGATATATTTTTTTAGGGAAATTTGTGCATGTTTTTCTCCAAAAATTTATGGCAGGATGATCTTGAAACACTCCTAAGGTTGCCATGTTTTCGGTCTCTCTAGAATAGATCATTCCTTAATTTTTCTACCAAACCTTTTGTTTCCTTCTTCCTTGGGATGGCTTAGATGTTCACTGGATTTCTTTTAAGATGTGGAGTCCTGTTTGTGTCCTTGATTTTAGTGTGATTTGATAGGGATAAGTCAGTAACTATGGCCAATTTTGTGGCTTCTGTTTTCTATGCAATGACTTGTACATCTACATACAATTACTTATCGAATGACGTCGGGCCTCTTAATTTTTTATAAGTATAAAAGATGGATTACTATTTACTAATTTTAAGTTCATACAGCTATAAGGGCTGAGTAAGGCTTTGTGTATGATTCTGCGTGTATTCTCTTTTCGAATGCTGTAATATGAAAGTGTTTTTACTTGTAATACTGTTCGGTAATAATGATCAGTTATAAACTGTTTGTAAAGACTAATATTATTAGTAATTATTTGTTTATTACTTTTTTATTGGTCTTTATTTGTAGTTTTATTAACTGAGAAAGGTCAAATCTATTCTCAGCAACTAATCTTGATGTAGTTTTTCAATTCACTTCGTTGAATACAAGTAGGCTTCATGAAACGAAGTGCAATTTACAGAGCGCTACTAAATGAATGAATGACAAATTCAGTTGAATGTTTCATAATAATAAAATAAGATTCTACATGGTGTATTATAACGCTATGACTCTTCACGAAAAAAAAAACCGATTTTGCTGATATTTTTGATTTTGAAGAGAATGTTTCTATAGTAGATCAACTGTAGAGTTTTCACAGAAAACGCACGAAGGAAATATTTTAAACGAAAAATGATATGTCTTCACAGACAATTTTGTAATATGTTTTCTTTCGTCAAACTTTGTTTAATATTTTGTTCGTATAAGGAAATGATATAATAAATGGTGTGTGTGTGTGTGTGTGTATACTGCTGCTTTTCTAATAGTCAAGATATTTTCTCTTGAAAATTGAGAAAAACTATTTGGAAAACTTCGGAAAGTGATTAACTGATTCATTAACACACAACAAAAGCTACTGAATATAAATTTATGAAAATTTGTACACATGTTCTTTTTACGGTGTCTACATTAAGAAAGGAGTTTTTGATATTCCGAGTTTAACGGATTAAAGTGGAGCAACAATAAAATTTACTACTTTTTTTTTTAATTTCTCGGTAACAAATGAAGATATCAGCTTGTTTTTTCGTATGTGTAATCATCGTGTGAATATCTGAAAAATTTCTAGATTTTTTTTTGAAATTCGACATTGAAAGGGGTAAAGAAAGGTAAACAAAATTTGAACAATGATTGCAAATTTTACCCATTTCCGACTACACTAAACGAGATATTCACTAGATTGGAACTTGCAAATACTCTTGAGATAAATATTTAAAACACATTTTTGTTTTTCTTTAATTTCGTGTTTTTTAAGGATTGCGACGATCTACAGCGCGGCTGCTCAACCAACGCAACCACTGTTACTGTATGTGTGAAACGACTGGTTGCACACCTGCCTCCAGTTATTTGAATAAAAAACATAAAATAAAAAAAGAAATTAACCGCGATGAGAAACGCAAGTATAGCCCGGGCGAAGCCGCATCAGGATGCTGCTAGTATATATATATATATATATATATATATATATATATACTAGCAGTCTTAGCTCAGATCCGTAGTCGACCTTTATGTCGTTTTTATGGATCCCGTTTCTTACTTTTATCACGGTGCGATTTTTTTGGCTATATGCTTCTTATAAGCCGCTTTTTTTTTGTACTGGGTGTCTATTTTAAGGCCTATCAGTTTTTTATAAAATAAAATAATTCAGTAAAAAGTAGATTTAAAAAATCCACTAAAAACTAAAATTGACCAAGATGTTTTTTTTAAATTCTTTAAAATTTCGGCATGTTATCGGCAATGCCAGCATGATATTATGAATGACCTAAAAAAAGAAAATTAAAAGAAGAATTGGAGAAATATTATTTTTAGTGAAGTTTATTTTTTTCCCCCCAAAAAGTTACTTTAAATACAATCTGTACTTAAAAAATATATTTTTTTAAGAATTGATAAAAAAACTAAATTGATAATCATTAGGTGCCTATTTTTATAGACTTAGGTAATATGTAAACCTGTAATTTTAGTAAAGGAGAGCTGATATTATTTCTCGATGAACATAAAAAAAAGGATATTTAACTATAAATATTAACAAAATTATGTTCAGCATTTTGATATTTCAAAATACAAAGTACCATGGTTAAAAACAGCAATTTAAATGAAGTATTTGACCACTAATATAGCGATTTGAGTTCGGCAGCTTCATTGTTCTTACCTTGCCAAATGAGTATAATGGATGAATAAAGTTTTTAATAGTTATTTCATACAAAATATATTACCTAAACGTCGGTATTTCATTTTTATTTATTTATTATTTTTTTTTAACTAAATGAATGCAATTTTTATTTGTTGTAAAAGAATGTCTTCTTTGTCAGTTGGGAGTTGTAACAGCTTTTGCGTGGGACTTGTTTGTCATTCTATGCAAATTGACAGACTCGTTCCATGTGGACCATCCTCTTATTTTACTCTATCCCTCTTTCTTACACATCCATCTCCTTATTTATCATTTTATACGTTAAGTTATATATGCGTGTTAGCGGTTTATCATTCTGTCTCTTTTTACCTTTATAAAACGGTTTTATTCTCTCTTTTTTTTACTTATCAAACTATCAAACGTAATGCGCGATGTTTTGTGCTTCTATATGATTATATAAACGAATGGCGCATTTGCAAGAGCGCGCGTGCGTGTGTGTGTGTCTATATATGTATACTTCATGATAAAGTGTTAGAATACAGCTCACCAATGTATGCGTGAAGCAAATGCACGCGAGAGATAACATGGAAGAAACAAGAGTGCATGTTGGCATAAAACAAAACAAGGTGCTAGATTACAACATAGCAATTCTTTGCGCATTTCAGATGTGGAATAATCACATATATTGTGTTTAAACACCTTTTCATTAAATTGATTTATAATATGAACAACCTTCCGTTCAGAAAATCTATTTGAAGAGAATTTAACTTACTTGAATAATAAAATTAACTGTTTCCATTAAAAAAGAATCATTAATTGCGAAAATACTTCATACAAATATGCAATTGATAATTCAAAATACCAATATAATTATTATTTTTGGAATAAATTTCTTAATCTAAATTTTAGCCTCGTTACTTATCTGTTTCATGCTAAAACTCTAAAAGTTGTAAGCGATTTGACATGATATTACTTAAATGAGTCCTTCACGTAAACGTTATACCATTCTCAAGAATAACCAGCATTCCGTACTAAATCTTACTAATAAATGTGGGAAGTGGTTGTTTCTTGTTGCTTTCTTCAAAAATTCGAATTTGCTGTAGTACAATCAATTTTCAAAGCCCACGGAAATATTAATAATATATCGTGATATTTAGAACAGATAGTTTTTAACACTTCTTACCTTACTCTATTCATTAAAGAAAAATATGTCTTGAGTGATTCATTATCAACCCCCAACAAAAACTACTGAAGATAAATCGTTAAAAATCTTTATTCACCTTCTTCTTATGGTGTAAGTGAACGCGACAAAGAATTTTTTAAATTCCGAATTTAAAGGGTTAAAATGGATTTTGATTTTTTTTGAAACCCAGCTATTTTTTTGTTTCCGAGAGATTTGGTATATGTAATTTTTATGTGAATACCTAAAGACCGGTTTCTAGATTTTAAAAATTCGACCTAAATAGGGGTAAAGAATGGTAAAAGATTTTGAACAATGATTGTAAATTTTCCCCATTTCCGACTATACTAAACGAGATGTTCAAATACTCTTCAGATAAGTTTCTAAAAACCACTTTCGGTTTTTATAAATTTCGATTTTTTTAGGGATGCGAAAATGTACGGCGCCGCGGCTAAACCAACACAGCCAACGGCACTGATAAGTGTGTGTGCGACGCGAGTGGCTGCACTTGCCCCCGGTTACTTGACTAAAAGAAACATAAAATAAAAAATTAATCGTGAAGGAAAACGCAAGTAACCACATAGCGCGGGTGAAGACGCGACGAATATGTTAGTGTATATATATATATATATATATATATATATATATATATATATATACACTAACATATACACTAACATATATACATATATATGTATATAAAGAGGTGTATCACAAAGTTCTCCCAGGACTTTCATAACCTATTCTACTATTGAAAGTAATGGAAAAATTTCATACAAACATATGTCCTAAAATGCTTCGTTTGCGAGTTACTAATGAAAAATGTCGCTCGGATTTCAGCTACCCCGGTGAAATGAGGTCGTACTGAAATTTTTAGGGTGTTAATTAAGGGACAGAATTATTGATTTCTTATCGTTTTTGATCTGAGGGAGTAGGATTTCATCACCTTAAAACCAAAAATATTTATAATGTGGACAACCTATTCGACAAACTTGAAAAAAGGCGTTCAAGAATACAATGAAGTATAGGTAGCCCTTTAAAATTTGTTGTGACTTGTAAATAATATTATTATTTTTTAAATATCAAATTGAAAAATTCCAGTCTCCATGGCGGAGTGGTAGCGTCTTGGCTTTTTATCCGGAGATGATGGTTTTGAATCCCGGTCAGGCATGGCGTTTTTCATACGCAACACGTTTTCTTATTCCCACGTGCAAACTTCTTCGTATGCTTCAGAGGTAAATTAATATATCAGTAAAAATAAAAAAAAATAATAAGCTACGAAAATAATAATTAATTCAGTGATATATAATATGTAGTCATAAATATCTTTTCTCGCATGATTGAATATCTTTTCAACTCTATATTGCATGATTTTGTTGTCCGTTTATTATTTCCGTTTTACAGATTTCAATTAACTTTTAACTGCAGTTTAAAAGTTTATTCATTTATAATTTTAATAACGTTGTATTAAACCCTGACCTTGACTAATATACTGATTATTAATAATACTCTTAATAACCATGTAATATTTCGTCCATAACAGTTAGGAAAATCAATAAAGTTCAATTTTAACTGTAATTTTACGATCAAGGTTTGAAGTGAACATGTTATCGGTTTTATATTATTTCTATCCTTTTTTTGCAACTCAAAGATCATATTTTAAAAGCGGATGTCGCTAAATAAATTATTCTTCTTTCTGTTAATGTCATTAAAAAATCTCTTTTTATCAGAAATAGATATAAAAATTACATTTTGTTTGACTAGTATTATTACTATTATTATTTGATAACTTTTGTGAAAGAATTGTCGAAGGGTTGTAGAGAGAAAGAGTGTACTAGCGGGATGGAGAGGGAAGGAAATAGAGAGTATGAGAGTGTGTGAGCAGGTTTTCATTGAAAAAGCTCTCCACGGTGCTTTTTACATATTTATTGCTTATAACCTACCGCGCTATCTGTGCTACAAAGCTTTGTAGACATTATGAAAGCCTGTTTGGTTCAATGGTAGTTTATTAATTTATGCTCCTATTATAAAGTACATAAATTATTTAGCACTTAAACCATACTTCTTGCACTACAGTAGGTCTGCAACCTACGAAATATTATTCCCTTCATCTCCTTTTACATATTATTCAACAGTTATACACAAATTTGACCGGTTTCATTAAATATTCCTGAAAGTAAAGACAATTTAGAATTTAATTTTGCCATAAAAAATAAACGAAAAATAGTTTCTTGAGCTGAGATTTTTCTTACTAAAAAATTTATTGTCGTTTTTGTCAGTTTTTATATAGTTTTATTCCATCTTGTCATAGCAATTTATTTGCAGTGAGAGATGTTGAATATTATATTACGTAAAACGGCGTTATACTTTACCTATACACTGATATAAATCGTACATTTCTCTTTTGTGTTTTTAGTTTCATTAATATAAAGAATACCTTCAATATATTTTTTTAAAAAGAACCGTTATAATTTCTTTTCCTTTTTTCTTACGTAAAGAAAATTTAATTTTATTGAAGGGTTTTACATTTATATTATTTTGTTGGTAGGCGTAATCAAAAATTATAAAATTTAGATACTATTATTTTATGCTTATAATTAACCATTTAACTTCCTATCGTTTATTATAAACAATTATAAATAGCTATTTTACTTCCGTAAAATATCATTTGGCACTTACATAGATTTATTTATTAATACACCAGAAGTTATAAATGTATAATATTGAAGTTGTAATGCTATTATAAATTATGCATCTAGATATATATAGAATAAATATATATCAATTTTCCCCTTCTAGTTTGGAAAAATAACTACTTACAATTTTGAACTATTAACGGTATAACTGGCCGGCTGACTGACTGGACGACTGGAAGGCTTGCTGGCTGGCTACCTTTTTTTTTTCCTGTTTAGCCTCCGGTAACTACCGTTTAGATAATTCTTCAGAGGATGAATGAGGATGATATGTATGAGTGTAAATGAAGTGTAAGTGAAGTGTACATTCTCAGTTCGACCATTCCTGAGATGTGTGGTTAATTAAAACCCAACCACCAAAGAACACCGGTGTCCACGATCTAGTATTCAAATCCGTGTAAAAATAACTGGCTTTACTAGGACTTGAACGCTGCAACTCTCGACTTCCAAATCAGCTGATTTAGGAAGATGCGTTAACCACTAGACCAACCCGGTGGGTTGCTGGCTGGCTACCTAGAAAAGAGAGACTAGCTGACCTGCTGACTAACTGGCGTACTCTTTGAATAACTTACTGTCCGGCTGGGCGGCTAGCTACCTGAAAAAGTTCGTGTGGCTAACTGGCTGGCTGGCTGTCTAAATAAATAAATACATGCCTGATTCACGGATTATGCGACTGGCTTTCTGGCTTACTGATTGACTGGTTGGATAAGTGACTAGCTGACTGGCTATCTGACTGGGTGTATGTGTCCACGTATGCGTTTGTGTGTGTCTGAAGGAGGTCCAAGTAATTAAAAATATTTGGTTTTATATAAATATTTTGCCTTTTTATTTTAGTTACACGTAACTATATTCGTATTTATTTTTTTCATATACGAGATTTTAAGCACTAACATCATCTATAATTGTTTATTTCAGTAATATTACTAAAAATATTTTATAAGTTTATAAAATAATTTTACAGAATTCAGTGTTTTCGCCGGAGTATCTTTTTTACTTTTCATTAAGTTTTATATAAATATTTACATATTTTAACGAGTGTAAAATCATTTTATCTATTAAGGCTGTTTCATAGTGTACTGAAAAACATTTACTGTATTTTTTGTTGTCCTGCTGGCGAAATCTATATGACATAAGTGAAATTTGTATTATAGTATAACATTTTTTGAATTAAATAATTCAGTTATTATTATGATGTTATTTTAAGTCAGCCAGCCTCTAATTTATTCGTTCTAATTTATAGTTTTTTTTTTAATTTTGTTGTTTCAGGGTAATGGCTAATCATAAAGTTGTTGAAGAAAAATTGGTCACCTGTTTTCTCCTCAAAGGCACACAATATTCACTGCATGTGAAGGTAGTATAATGTTTTGATGAAATTAAACGAAGAAGGTAAGCACTTTAGCTGATAGTTTAATTTTTTTAAAGTTTAATATATACATTTTTTCAGTATAAAAATAAATTGTTTCATATAAAACATATTTTTTATACATTCATCGTTTTTTAATGAAATAACTAAAATCTCGTTCGATAGAATTCCGTTAAAAATAAAAAAAGTATTTTCTAGTATTTATAACAAATTTCGAACGCTTTAAGTTTTCCAGCTACTACTATTTTTTTAATACAGATTGAGGGAGTAAATAAAAAAGGGAACAATGTTTCGTCGTGGAAAACTATCGCTCGAAAAAACATTTACCTCCAGTCGTAGAAGAACTACATTAAGATATACATAATCTTGGTGAAACCGAATTCAGAAACAAATATATTTGGCAAAACGACACGTTAACTTATTCAAAACTAAGATTAATTTTTGTCTTCAGCTTTGGTTAAACGCAAAGTTATCATAAAAATTCATTTATTAGCAACTTTTTGACAAGAAAATTTTATGTACACACAAGGTTAGTATATCTATAACTTAGTCTGGGTGTGATAATCAAAGGATGAGTACGTTTCTTTTATTGAAAATATCTTCGAAAAATTACGTACTTAACTATTTATGATAGATTTAAAACAGTTAATTTTTTCTTCAAATTTCTATTTCCAGAACTGTTGTCCTGAATTTAAATAAAAATAATAATTAAAAAATAACAAAGACAAAATTTGGATTATTTTTTAAATTTTAAAGGGAGGAACAAGGAACTGATATCATGAACTTAAAAATGCGCTTAAAAATAAATTTAGCGCTTGAATAAATAAATTTCTAGCGCTAAATAAATTTAATGATAGAAATTTATTAATCATATTTATGGATAAACCACTGTCCAAAAAATTACTCTTCTCACGCTATTATTCCGTTATTCATTTCTATTTGAATATTAAACTATTCTCAAAGTTCAGGAATACAATGATAATGAATCATTCAGATCAGCCCAGGGGTATAGAAATTTTAATGAACATACATAGAGCTTATATCTGAAGTTTATCTTAGACTATATAACATAGCAACATATTTTTGCAGTAGTTGTCACGGAAACCAGTCAAGGATGGACTTCAGTGTCTTTCTAACGTACTTTCTATTCTATTTTACAATCCATATGTGTGTACTAATGAAGGAAATCTTTTTAATACACCATAGAAATAATCAAATTTTCTTTGAACAAAAGATTTTCCATGATTTCTTTAGCCAGTTAACATTTTATCATGGTTCATCCACATTCGTATTTTTACTTTCATGTAAATCTATCACATCTTTGTCTATGGAATAGATGTTTTCGTAATTTAATATTTATTAAATAGCCATTTTCGATTTTTATTGGATTTTATTGTTATTTTTTTATTTTGAATTATATTTTTAAATTTTATTATTTTATTTAAAATAAGGTTTGTCTACAAAAATGGTGTTCCTATGTAAAAAGAAAACGAAAACTGTGAAACATTATAAAAACAATCCGCGAAAAGACGTAAAAAATACTACCGAGCTTGTGATAAAACTCTTTCGATTGCTGAAATATATACTTATCTCTATGATATTCCGGAAATTTCTAAATAAACGGTAAAAGTTTTTTGATTTAGAACCCGAATGCAGGTGAGTCATATAAAACAACTCATCTGTAGACAACTGCGTAGGTATTCAAAGATTTCCGAAATTTCGTAGGAAGATTCAGCAGATCAAATATGCTGCCCTGGCATATTAGTTAAATATTTTAACTATGGTTCTTTGATCGTGTACCTCGATCACCATTTGTTGCTATGTTCTAATTAATCGTAAAATTTGGCTTGGTAAACTAAGATGGTAGAAGAACAAGAGATTCAGTTATCTACGAGTCCCGATCGAATGAAGCTTTTTCTGGATTCTTTTATATTATTATACAATTTACTTATTCAAGACAGATAATATGTATTAATTATTTTAATGTACAGTGAATTTAGAACTTTTTATTTTATTCTTACGAAACAAAAACATCGTAGGTTAATTGGGAGGATGTTTAATGTTTACTTTTGGCATAATTATGCCATATTAACAATGATAAATCTGTGTAAATCAATATATAATAATATATGAATACATCGTATTATTTACAGTATACCTTTACAAATGTATCAGGTTACCTCTATATATGTACATATAAAACATCATTTAACATTTTTACAAACTTTATTAAGAGCATTCTAAAAGATTAACTTATTAAATTCTTTGAACAGATATATTTAAGTGATTTAAAAAAAAAGAAGAAATTGAAGTGGTTCTTCAATTTGGACTCAACATTTTTATGTACAGAATAATTTTTTTGCTATAGTTAGTAAAAATTTCCGTACTAGTTCAAATTGGATTTTATTATTTTTCATAATTTGATAAACTTCAAAAAAAAAATCTTGTCCTTTTTGTCGCAATATTATGTGAATAATTTTTCTATTACTTTTTGTTTAGTTTAGATAAAACCATAATTAGATTTTCTATTTCTCTGAAAAAATAAATATATATATTTCGCGAATGGTGTGCCATTCAAGTAAAAATTTAGATTCTATGATTCTTTAAACAGTTTATAGATATCATTTTTTTTTTTTTTAATTTTACTTTAAACATATATAAAATGTGTGTTTCAAAATTAATATCTGGGTTTTAAAGTAACGTAATATTTATTAAGTTTTACTTACATGGACAAATTATACATGAAATGAAAAAAAGTTTTTCTGTAAGTGTTTTACATGAGAACCATTTGTCACACGGCACATATCCAGCCGGTAGGAGATATTTTAATCAGCAAGTATGGAGTAATTGATGCGACAGCTGTTCAATCCTTTGTCTCAAGTCGGGTAGTTCAGCCGGTAATGGTGGCACATACACTTAATCCTTTATAAATCCTCAAGAAAAAAATTCGCACAGGGTCAGATAGGGCGAACGTAAAGACCACGGCAAACAAGCTCCGTTATCTAGTTCCCGGCGACAGATCCAGCGGTCGGGGAGAATTTCATTGTTGCTAAATAAAGTTCTGTGGTTCGTAATGCGGTTGAGGAAAACGTCATAGTTATAGCATATCAAGATAAACCCACCTGGTTGGTCTACTGGTGAATTAGTCATCACAAATCACTTGATTTCGAAGTCGTGTGTTCTAAGATTCAAATCCTAGTAAAGCTGTTACTTTTATACGGATTTGAATACTAGATCGTGGATACCGGTGCTCTTTGGTGGTTGGGTGGAATGGTCGACCTGAGACTGTACAAGACTGCAATTAATTTAAATTCATTCATATCATCCTCATTTATTCTCTGAAGTATTACCTTACAGTGATTCCGGATTCTAAATAGAAAAAGAGAGCATATCAAGATAGTTCATTCCAGACACACTTGCTTCCGTGAAAAAGAACCCGTATACTTGCCGTCGGAATACAGCACAAAAAAAAATAGTTTTGGGGAGTCTCGTTCACACTGAAATATTTTTTGAGGAGTTTTTGATCCCAGATACGCACATTATGAGTGCGTTAACCATTAACATGAAATGTTGATTCATCGCTGAATACGACACGATAAAGAAAGTCTTCATCGTCACGGTACATCATTTCATTTACAAATTATGCATGCAAACCATAATTTGTAAACTTTAGAGCTTGCACACAGCTAAAAGTGTCTTGAGTTGATTTTTCATTTCATGTATAATTTATTAATGAACGTGAAAGTTGAGAAAAATTACATAGCTTTAAAACCCCGATATTTAGTTTGAAACACACGGGTTTAAATATATATATATATATATATATATATATATATGTGTGTGTGTGTGTGTGTGTGTGTGTGTGTGTTGTAGTTACTAGTTTATACAGAATCCCAGAAGTAAATTTTATCTAAAACACAGTGAAATTTTTTTGATATTATTCTATCTTTAAAATATTATATTTTATTTACGAATTAATTTAAATAAATTTTAAATAATTTTAAATAAATTTTAAAACTTGTTTTATATTTATAATTATTTACTATTAATAACTGAATTTCCATTATATATATATATATATATATATATATATATATATATAATGGATACATATATATATACATATATATAGATACATATATATATATATATATATATATATATATATATATATATATATATATATATATATATATATATATATATATATATGTCAACTCTGTCAGTTAAATGCGCTTTGATCGTTTCTAATTATAATTAAGTATTGTTTTTTGATAATGAATACTATAAAATTCATTTTTTAATATAAATTTACTTCATTCTTAATTAATAACCCATTTTGACGAAAGGAAATAAATGGCGATTAAGATATATTTTTTAACAGTAAGCTACCGCGTGCTCCAATTCTCTTACTTACTTATATTCTCAACGATCATTCTGTGCTCATGAATTATTCATCTCAGCCAAAATTCTCTGCGCTTAAAAATCTGGTAGAATAAACGAATATAAAGACTCAATTCTTTTTTTAAAGAAATCTTTAATTTTCTATCAGTGTATGTTTGAACAGATTTTAACGTTCTTCGTCGTGCCAATTAAGCATATACGAGTATTAGTATTATGTAATATGTATTAAGTAATATGTATTAGTATTATATGTTTTAATCATTGTTATTTACAGGTTAAGAGATAATTATAAACTTTCTATCTATTTAAGAAATTTAAATTTATTCTAAAAAAAACTATTTTAATTGAAAAAAATTATTATGTTTAAGATTTTTATTTACAATTGTAAAAATGATATGTTCTTAATTGTATTAATTTGCCCACACATTTAAAAAATAAGGTGTATTTATAATGTTTCGCAGCAAATCAGTAGCGTAATTGATACACAATATTTCTATATATATATTGGAATAAAGCGTCAAATATACTTAAGTCCTTGTTTTTAAGCTTACGCTTCTAAAACCTCTTAAAACATATTTTATTTAAAATTTAACCTAAATGGCCATTATCGAATAATAACTACTAACCATTATGTAACAAGCATTATCAGCCAGAATTTAATCTAAAATATATTAGAATTAGTCGTTCAGAGTCCGCTTCGTTCACTCTTCCCGTCTAGCCTGAACGCTCGCTGTGTTCATTATCCTCATGGTTATGAGAATGGTACTGATAAATTACTAAAGTATTCATTCTTTATAAATACTTGAAAAAAAAATTAAAAAACATATTAGTAGTAGTAAATATGGTAAATAAAAACTTCACCCCCAAGGGAGCTAGGGGCTCGATCTCTGGCTTAAAACCTTCCCTAAAATAACACAAATGTATACTGAAAATTTGAAAGCAATCGGTCGATTGGTTCTCGCGTGATGCTGTTGCAAATGGACTGACAAACTGAACCCACTATAAACTTTCGAATTTATATATTAGATATAAATATAAATAATATTATAATAAATATTTATATATATATATATATATATATATATATATATATATATTGTTTTCCGTAGGAGAGGGAAAGGCTCTGCCAGCCGCCGCCAGGCTCGCTCTGATGGCAGTGCGGGGCTCTCACCCGCTAAAAAACCTCCTCCTGTAGTCACGCAGAGGTCGGAACTAATCTCTATGTCATGTACTCAGCCCCCGCGTGATCATCCTGGCTCTCTTTTATACGATTCGAAACGACCCCGTGGCGTCCCGTGGGGGCGGTTGACGGACAGTGACTCCGAGGAGCCCCCGCTGCCAACCACCAGAGGCTGGCTTCACGATCATTCGTCTTTGGATTCCGTGCCAAGGTTCATCCGTTGATCCATATTCTGTCGAATTCTCTCCTTATGCGCCTTTCCACTGTTGGTGGAAAGGCGCATAAGGTCTCCACAGTGGTCTCCACCGTCAGTGGAGACCACTGTCATTACTTTATCCCACTTGTTGCTAAGCATTACTCTTATACTGCTCGCATCCTTGCTCCAGCTATATTATATATAAATATATACATATATATGTTGTTCTAGGCAATTTCAATAGCAAACTTTAAAGTTTAATTTTAAAATACCTAAAAAATTTAAACCTCATTTCATATTCCCTACTACGCTTCTTTAGTAGGTTGGACAGACAAAAATTGTAGGTTGGGCATGATTTAAAAAATAGATAGTTCTTATCACTACGAACTCTGAAATAATCAAAGTGATATCAAGCTCATGAACAAAATTTTAAGGTACGGGATTATAGTTTAATATTCTTATGATTTTGAAACATTCACATTAGAATTTTTTAGAAATTTTCTATTCAAGTAGACTATTATAGATATATATTTATATTATATTTCCATATAATTTTTCAACAATGAATTTTCTGTTTTATTACTGATAAGTCCCAACTATCTAATAACTGTTAATTAGGTACAACTTGAAAGCAGTCTTTCTTAATTAAATTAAATTAATTTTGTAACCATTTTCAAAGACAGTGTTGTGCTGTAGCCGATTTCTTTGGTCTTCTGTATTTAAAATGAGCCAAAGTTCCTTTATTGTAGTTTCAATCTTCATTTTAATTTATCCTATGTATCTTAAATTGCAATTGTTTGTACAAATCAATTTATAAGTATCCGCTCTTTCAACGGGTTTAGTTTTATTATTAGAATCTCATAGTCATATTACTAGATCGCTACATTTTTTTAGATGAACTACCGGTAATATTAAAGTTGTAATTTAAAAACAAAAATTAGTTTTAATTTGTTGTTATGCTATTCTCCGATTCTTCTTCTTTACTGTTCTGAAGTAAGGTTGTCAAATTTTTCGTTGATTCTTTTTTGAATGCTGTCAACGGTCTTTCTGATAAAAATATTGAACCAACAAAGAATTGCTAAAACTGTTGGTAGTTTATTTCAGTTGAGGATTTCTTCCTCTTCTATGTTTATTAATAGAGTTAAAGGCTCTTTTATTCTAATTTAAATCTTTTTTTCATATTGCTCTACTTATTCTAAATTTCTAGTATTTAAAAACCAATGTTATTATGGTACTTATCGCTTATACGGGACCCCTACTGAAAATCACCTCTTCAAAGAAAAAGAAAAATGTTATGTTGATATACGTGCGCGATTCGTCATTTCAGGGAATCAACATAATTTAATCAAACATAACCTTACTCGCTAACCTCATCTGATTAACGTTAAAAATAAAAATTATGTACAATAAGTTTTACGTATATAAGGAAATAAAATATATAGATGCATATTTACTGGAACAAGTGAAACACAAAAAACAATTTGATTTCAGTAGTGGTCCCATAGAACCGATAAATCTATCGGTTATAAATCAATTTATAATGCCTGTTCTTTGTTGTTTAAAATTGTTCTTTATCTTGTTTTGCTGTTTTTATTAGATTTTCTGACGAATTTTTATGCATGCTGTCACAATGACTGATCTTTTATGCGAATTGTGTTGCTGTATGACTGTGTGTGTCGAACGAAATATTGAGAGAATCCTTTAGTACGGCGATCACTGCACATAAGAAATAATAATAATAAACTATAGAGATGGTCAGAAAATGCACTAAATGCATTTTCAGACAGAAACATATCCAAAAACCTCATGAAAGCAAAGATATATCCTAAAAATGGCTGCAAAGGAAAGAACTCTTTCCTGAAACAGAAGGATTTCTACAAGCAATTCACGACCAAGTCATCTCCAAAAGAAATTACCTGAAACATATTCTGAAGGATTCCACAACTCCACAATCCAAACCGACGAATGCAAGAAATGTCACATAGCCATTGAAACAATAAACCATATTACTGGAGATGTAAAATGTTAGCAGGCACACACAACACAGAAAGGCGTAATTATATCTGCAAAAATTATTCACCAGCAAATAACAATTAACTGCAGCTTAGTTACAACAGAAATTCCATACTACAAATACATCGCAGAATCAATCGTAGAGAATGAAACAGCAAAACTATATTGGAATAGGGACACTACTCATCGACAAAACTGTTACTGAAAATAGACCGGTCATTATTTTATTAGACAAGAAGAATAAAAACACCTATTTCATAGAAGTATTCGTGCCCAAAGAGTTCAACCTATAGGAGAAGGAGAACGAGAAAATTTCAATTTATATAATCTTAGAGGAAGAGATAAAGGAAATCTGGAAACAATATCAAGTCACTATAGTATCAGTAGTTATATCCGCAACAAGAATCAGAAAAATAAACTTTAAACGCTACCTAAATAAACTGAGAATTACTACTCGGAAAGCCATTCTCTTAGAATCTTGCAGAATAATCAGACGGTTTCTAAACGATCAGTGAACCAATCATGACTTGGCTAGTTCCGTCATGAGATTGAGAATGGAAAAGAATAATAAATTTATTTATTTCCAGTAATACGTTTTACAACTAAACTTTCATATTCTTAATTTCCGGAATACCTAGAGTTATATCAATGTTGTAATTTCTAAAATAATTATTACAGTAATTACTTACATTTAAACTCTACTCTAATTTTACTACTTTTTTTTGCCTCCTGAAACACCGTTAGGTATTCTTTCAGAGAATGCGATGAATTGAAAATTTTGTAGCGTCTGAAAATTCTATATTTGACCAGGATTTGAACCCGGGACTACCATATGAAAGGAATAATTTTTCTAATGATGCTAATTTTATAGAGTTCTATGTTATACATTATTTACACATTTATGGTTTTGTGTGGTGTAAAGATTTGAATCGGCCCAATAGCATAACATTTTTAATTTATCTTGTTTTTAATACTGATCTGTCTAAGTTTTATTGATTGATTTTTATGTTTAATTGATTTATTTTAATTTCGAAGAAATGTACTAGTATATTGGATATCTCTTTCTCATTTTCTGTTTAGCCTCCCGAACCACCATAAGGTATTACTTCAGAGGATGAATGAGGATGATATGTATGCATGTATCTTGTACAGTCTCAGGTCGACCAGCCCTGTGATCTGTGGTTAATTGAAATCCAACTACCAAAGAACACTGGTATCCACGGTCTACCATTCAAATCCGTATAAAAGTAACTGTCTTGGATATCAGCAATCCACTTCTTTTCTTTCTTAATGAATTTACTTTCATTATAACTTTCGTTATAAGTTTTACTTTTTTGTTTAATATCTTTATACATTTAGGTCCTAAGTATAGCTAGGACCTTCTAAATAATTCTCTAAATACTGCAGGGATTTTCGTATTTTCTGCTTCTATCTATCTTCAATCTAAGAAATAATGGGTAGATTCTAAGCTTTAAAAATTCTTTACCTTTTCATTTAAATTTATTTTTATCTTATTTAAAAATAATATATTCTAATTTCATATTTTAGCTTAAGACCTTTGAAAGCTACCAATTGAATTTTTATAATTTGTTTTACATTTGTTATTAATAAATTAATGAATAGCTTATTTTATGACATGAAAGGGTCTGTAAGGCAATAATCTTTGTCCTTTTTTTTATTTCTGTTAGAGCAAAAAATAATTGTAATCTATGCTTTACAAGGTTTTTAATATGATATATCCCATATGGATAGATTATAAAACAAAAAATCGTCTCGTTTTACTTCTTCCACGCTTGCTATAATTTTTTTTTTAAACTTTAATAACACTTTTTTATGTTTGGGGGCTATCGTTTTACATATCAAATGTGAATTTCGTGTATGGAATGTAGTTTATTAGATATGGAAACATGGCACTGTAATTCTAGTAAAGCTGCACCAATTTCCATAAAATTGGTACCATACGAATCACTACAATTCTTGCATCATGAGACGCTAGTTAAAGTAGTCTCTTTGTAACTTTGCCAATGGGTTTGAAGTTTAATAACTCGCATCAAAATTATAAAAAATCTGATGTGGTCACCACATGATTTCCTTGTACGTTTATTAAATTACATATATACATTTAAAAAAAAATGGAAAGTACGTCAAATTTTATTTCATTAATAACTTCTGATATTTTTTCATATGTTATTATTGAATTATTATCTATTGTAAAACTTTTTTTTACAGTCAGAGGTTAATAATTATTAATAAATCAATATATTTAAATTAAAAAAAAAAAATTACAAAAAAAGGAGATGAAGTCGGATTTGAACCGATGTGCCTTTCCCTTGTAAGATTCAAACATTTCATTAATTAAAAATTTTATTTGGCTACAACTCTGGAACCAATGAAAATAAATACCACTTATGATACATCGTTGAAAAGCTCTTAATGAGGGCTTATTACTGCAATTAAGAAAATGTTCAAAATCCATATTTTTTAGATTTAGGGTTTTTTGGACACTTTTGGTCCAGTCGATTGGAATCAAAAGGGGAGGTGCACAATTAGATGTTACAGCAGTCCTAAATCCAAAATTTCAACATTATGCGACTAATCCTTTTTGAGTTATGCGAGATACATTAGCACATACATTCAGACGTCACGCCGAAACTAGTCAGAATAGATTCAGGAATGGTCAAATTGGATATTTCCGTTCAAAACTGAAAACCGAAATTTTTCGCGATCACAATACTTCCTTTACTTCGTACAAGGAAGTAAAAATCGGAATAATCATATTTTATTTTACAGTCGTTTTCTGTTAACCTACAAAATTTTATTTCATTATTCATTTTTCATAAGAACTGAAAAAATCCTAGAAATTTACCTTTTATTGATAAAAATAAGACCTTTAAAATAACATAACAAACACTTTAAAAATAACATGATCTTAAGTTTGTGTGAAATGTGTAAAAAAGAAAAAATGCCCCGTTAACTGAAAAAGTATATTTTCTTAATGTGCTAGCTGATTTTGGCTAATTTCAACCAGTTGAGTTCCAGTTTGACTATTTTTCAAATAACAGTTAAGTTAATGTGGCACAGTCATATTTTAAAATTAAACATTGATGAATTTGATTTAATAAGTTAAAAAATGTGTATAGTATTAAATCTGACAGCAGGCATGTATCTAGGATTTTTTTTCGGGGAGGGGCTAAGGGGGCTGATAATGATGATAAAATAATAATAATAATGAAAATTATTTTATATTGAAACGGTTTTTTATACTTTTTTTTGCATTTGAAAAATACAAAACAAATGCTGAGATTTAGTATATAAATTACTTCGCAAATAAGAATCATAATGTTAGTATATAATTTTTTTTTTTTATATTACACATTTATACTTCACATTCACACATTTAGACTCCAATAAAAATGATGACTTATTAAAAAGCTAGTCGTCGATTTTTTCTCGCCGTAATATCTAAAACTTAATCAGGATTAACAGTAATAATATCTCCATACACTGACAAAGAAACTAACGAGCTTAATGTTTCATCCCCCGATTTGTTACACCCAATCATTTTGACTCTCTTCATTATGGAGAACGATTGTTTATTAGTACATGTTGTTACCGAAAGAGTCGCTAAATCTTGCAAGAGATAATGGATATTCAGCAAATAATTTTTATTTTAGCGATCCAATACTTCAATCACTTCTAGATCACATTTTAAATATAATGACTTTTAAATTTATTCTTCTCGCACCAAATAAGATACTCCGCTTGGAGGACAGATTCAGAATACTTATTATCATAAGACATCGCTAAGATTTTTAGTTCATTCATTTTTCCGGGACTAACTAGACCTGGCAAAAGAACTTGAAAGATTCTTGGAACGCCGTCTAGCTGCCTACGCATGTATTTGGAATGTGATAAGCAAATGTTGCATTTCTGTCTTGCGGGAAATCCCCAATAATCAATTATTTTTATTAGTATTACTTTAGAGTAAGCGTCGCTCTCACACGTCGGGTAACGGCGTTACTCTTTCAGGATCGAGTAACAACGGGTTAAGGTACATAGGAGGGGAATAATGACTAGGGAGATGATTATGTATTGATTTATTTCAATTTTTGTGAAAATACTTTTGAGATGTTATACATTATGATAATGTAAAATGCTAAAAATGGATTTTTTGGATCCAAATTACGAGATTTAACCCCTGAATGATAAAGTCTAATAATTGTCGGGCGAATAATTATCGACCGATGGGGCTGCCGCTCCATCGTCCGATAATTTCGGCGGGACTATGCCTCTCTTAGCTCCCCGCTCGCTAAGCGTATGAATAGTTATTATGACGGTGTAAAGGGTGGGTGCGATAGACTTCTGTAGTAAATAAAATACCGTAATAACCTCATTTTATCAGAGTCTTTTTTAATACTATTATGGAATGCTGCTTGTAAATCAAGAAATAAAATTGAATTTTGCATAAGTTAAGAGAAGACTATTTGAGTTGAAAAAAGTTATACAAACTGCGATTTTTTTCCAATTTTTCTGAAGAGCGTCATTAAGCTGAAAATTGTTGGCCAAAGATATACCGCAATTATTATAATAGGGTATATGACACGTTTTAAAAGAAAAACCAGTAACTGAGTGGATATGATGTAAAAGTGCAATCAGTGAAGATTTTTAAATATAAATTATAATTATCCATAGTAAGATTTTTTACTCGGAATCATATAATTAATAAAGTTATTTGGTTAAAATAATCTCAAACAAAAAAAAAATTGTAGGTCACTGAATTAATAAAGATATGATTAAAAATGTTTTAAATACATGAAATTCTTGAATTATTTTGGAAATTATTTTAATAACCAAAATTCTCAATAAATAAGATAAAGTAAAAAATAGATTTTCTTATAAATTTCTACATAAAAAAATAAACATTATTTATGGGGAAATGATTATAAATATTATAAATTAAAAATAAAACTACAGAAAATATTTGGTAAAACATCATGAATAGTGAAACTACCAAAATTCGTTCGAACCCAAACTAGGTACAAACAGATCTGAAAAAAAAATTTTGAAAGATATTTTAACTTGTAATTGTAATATCTTTTTAGCCAACATCAGCCTGGAAAATCAGGCCATCTGAAATCATATGGGTTGTTCTTTTACCGGGTAATTCAAAAAGAATTTCATAATTTTAAAAGCAAATAAAAATTTATTGAGATAACTTACAGATTAGATTGAGGTCTCATTTCATAAAAAAAGTTTGTTACCAAAAATTCACTATGGTTCGATATAACTTCCATTTGCAATGTGACAAACATCTCATCTGAAGTCAATTTTATTCCAGATTGTAGCCAAAAAGTCGGGGATGCAACCTCTGCAGCTGCGGCAGAACCCGACCTTTAATGAAACTCCACAAGAAAAGCTAGCAGAGTCAAATCTGGGGAGCGAGATAGTCATGGAATCGGACCATCACGACCAATTTAATCACCTGGGGGAATCCAGTATCAAGAAAATCTCGGATTTTAAGATACGAAAAATTAAAAGATACATATTTTATATTCTTCATAAAAACACAAAAACTACCTCATTGTTTAATGTTATCGCCTAGGTTTACCCTTAGGCCATCCTTTTTTGCTTCTTTTTACCATCTTCCTAAAGACCTTGGTGTATTAGTATTATAAAATTTAACTGATCTTAATGAAATGTATATAAAATGATTTATTCCAATCTCGTCGGTGATCGCACTAGATAATAATATAAAACAATTTGAAATTTGAAAGAATTTGGACGTAGATGCCATTTTTTTATTTTAGAAATAAAAATAGTTTGATATTCATTAAGTGAAATTACTTTAATTATGAATTGTAATATATATATATATATATATATATATATATATATATATATATATATATATATATATATACATATAGATATACAGGTAGTACTACAGGAATTAACAATATATTATAACACAAGTGTACAATTATTTAAACGTTAAATAAATATTCAACTTTTAAAAATTAACGTGAAAATATTTTTAAAAGTGGTTAAAGTAAATTTAAAAATGTTTATACAACATATCATCCTTCCTATTGGATGCTAATATGGAAAAAAAATTAAACAAATCTAAGCTAAATAATTAATAATATTTTAAAGAAATAGATCTATCAAAACATTAAAAAAAAACACAAGAAGAAAATATTTTCTAAATTAAATAAATTTTAAATTACATTTATGTATTCGAATAAATGCCAATTTGAAAAAACTTAACTTTTAAAATTTTATTTAGAAATTGTGACGTATGCGTAGCCATTTTAGTGTTAGCGAATCAAATAATCAGCATATTGATCTTGTTCGTCTTCTTTCGCAACGATATTTGTTTGTTTGGTGCCATTATCGAACGGTTGTAGGCGAACAAACATGAAACACATGCTACTCTTGAAACGGCTTTCCATTCCCAAGAATAACCAGTACCCCATGCTAGGCTAATAGTAAACGTGAGGCAGGAGACTTTACGTAATAAAATATAACATAAAAAGCGAAAATTCTTTCTCTTGAATAGATACTTACTTTAATCGAGTAGCAGAATTCTTTCAATAAATTATTTATAGAGTTCTGTGGTGTGGTTGTAGTAATGAATTTGTAGTGAATTAATAATTGTTGTTAGTATAATTACGCGTACATATGCGCATATAAATATTAAATTATGCTTCATATTTTATTAAAATGTTACTTAATAACTTACATAATACTGTTTGATTTTGCGGTGATGTTACCGCAAATTTTATTTGTAACTTACTTTTAGTTAGTTACTTTCACTTTTCAAGTTAGTCAATTAAATTATTACTATAAAACAATTATTCATTGCAGTTATTTTATTTAAGTTATAATATATAATTACAATGGTGTTTTGCTACAACTTGAATTCATTCCTTCTTTAATCCAAAAGTGACATAATTCTCTTGTATAGGCTTTATCTGGTGTTGAATTTCCATGTAGTTAGTTCGCCTCCGAGGAGTTTTTCCCATGTGATTAGTAGTTTTTCTCAAATACGTTTTTCCATTCTCATGTGGATTGACTTCTGGTTATAGGTCTCGGCTTATTCTCTTCTCATTTTATATTTATTCCAGCTAAAAAAGAATTCCCATCTCATTTCTCTGACTTTCAAAACTTTAAAAAGAACCTGCAAATTAATACATTTTTAAACTATATTGGATTTCGTAGTTCTTCCTGCTCATTTTATTTTTATTTTACAATATTTTTTACTTATCAGTTTATCTATCTATTTTATTCGATACAAAATTAATAAACAATTGTTTTTATTTTATGAATTTTTTCAGTGATAAAATACATTATTATTAAATTTGTAGTGGTAATTAATAAAAAAAAAGAAAGAAATATATTGTATATTACTGACAGTAAATTTATAATATTAATACCAAAGATTTTGGTGGCGAAGGCGATTCGGGGTTTCATTTAAGGAAATAGAAAAAAGGAGATAATTTAGAATTTTCGTTGAATGTGATAACAATTTTTAAAACTAGAAAAACTTATTCTTATTAATGAATACAATATTGTACAAATTGTTATTCGAATTTATTTTTTTCTAACATCTAGAAAAACTATTAATCCTTGGTAAATTATCTTGTAATTTAGTCTGTATTAAAATATTTAAAATACGTTTTATATATACTTTGGCTCATACATTATAATAAAATTTATCGAAATTTGAAATGCTTTTAGTTAATAACCGATTAAATAATAAAAAAGTGGTAGAGACCAAAAAACAAAAATCTGAATAACTAAACTTTTACACGAAAAATATTTTCAGTAAAAAGAACTGTTCTATAAATGCAAAATAAGGCATTATAGCACATTTGTTAAGATAAATCATCTTGTATGGCAAGGACTACAAATATAACTAGAATAGAAAATCTGTGCAAGATAGAAAGAAGAATTTTAAGAAGGATTTATGATCCAAGAACTTCACACACAGAGCTCTAATAAAGATATACAATCAAATTGAAGACCTGGAAATAACAATAAGAAATTGACGACTAAAATTCTGTGTATACATGGACAGAATGAACCAATCAAGGCCAAACAAACAAATTCAATAAACTCTGGAACTAAAACGTCAAGGTTGTACGTTAAACATAAGAAAGAGGAGCTTAAAAAATTCAACGTTACAGAAAAAGACTGTCTAGGTAGCAAAGAATACAGAAAGAAATCTTTGAATTAAAGGTTCCTGCAGGTGAAAAGAACAGTCATCAAAGGAAAATAGTTTGAAGAAAGAACAGCTAAAAGTCCGAAAGAATGAAGGAGTTGGGGAATAAAAAAGAAAAGACATGAAATGATATTTGTGTGGTCCTAGAAGGCATGTCTGCGGAAAAACTGATTAACATATACACAAAATGTATCACGAAGTTTTCCCTAGACTTTCATAACCTATTCTGCTTGTGGTAATAATGAAAAAAGTTCATATAAGTAAATCTCTAAAATGTTTCGTTTATGACTTACGGCTAGTGAAATATTTCGCTCGAATTTCAGCTAACCCAATGAAATGAGGACATACTGAAATTTTTAGGACGTTAATTAAGGTGAAGAATTATTGATTTTTTATGATTTTTGACCTGAAGTCAAAACCTATAAGAAGTCACTAATTTTGTTCCTTAATTGATGTCCTAAATATTTCAGTACGACTTCATTTCACTGGATTCGCTGAAATCCGAGCGAAATCTTTTTTTTCACTAGCCGTAACTAGCAAACGAAGTATTTTACATTTCTTTATTTGAACCTTTTCCATTACTTTCACAAGTAAAACAGATTATGAATGTCCCGGGAGAATTTCATAATACATTCTGCATATATAGGCGGAAATCTATTCTACGAACTAATGTAACACTGCCAAATCTATACATAATTAACAGATCCTGCGTTTCTGATATGGACTTGTTTTATTAACTGGCTATATAACATTTCAAATATCAATATATATATATATATTTTTTTTTTTTTTCATATCAACTTATAACTTAAAATGACGCAATCAGATCTATCTGTAAAAGATAATTGTGCAAGAACTTATTATCTAATAATTTTATTTCTTATAAAACCTGAAATGAATAATTATCATTAATTAAATAATATGAAATGAGATGTAGAAAACGTAGAGGCTTTGCTTTTTACTAGAATAAAAACTCCGTAGGTAGAGCGTGATAAGTGGTTAACGAGAGTATGCAATTTTAATGACTCATAAGTCCTTCTTCGTTCCACTTAAGAGGTGAAATTTTTTATTATATATCTGATTATTCTAGACTTTACCAATTAACCATATTGTTATAAATAAACTACAGAGAATAAGAAAGGTTTTTCGATTATACTGTATTTCAAGTAATGACCACTCACTTTTTTTATGTATATAAAATTATGGTATTACAATGGAATATATTATTATCTTACATTAAAACCAATTTAATTAAATTAGAAATTAAAATAAGATAAAAGATTAAATAGTCATGGCCATTTCTTTGAAGTGAGATAGACTGATGGAGGAAGCTATTTCAGAGGTAAATTTATGGACGGGAGTTAATCTTTATTTTTCTTTAACTGAAATACATTTATATATTCATGTATTATATATATATATATATATATATATATATATATATATATTTTTTTTTTATCAACAGTTTTATCTAAACTCACTGAATTGTTTACATGAATGTCTTTTTAATTAATCGTGTAATCTGAGCTTTTATTTTAATGTAATGAGTAATTATCAAGAATAGATCACCACCTAATTCTTATTTTAGAAAAATGAAAGAATTATGACATTTTTAAAAATTTAATCGGTTTGTGAAACGTGTAAATTTCTTCATTCAGCGAGTACTACTGCGACGATTACAATTGATCTTTTTTTCTTCCTTAATTTTGTAAAAAAAAAAAATCATTTTTTATAGCCTACATTTTTACAAGTACGCGTGCGAAGCCGCAGATATTCGCTAGTTGTAAATATATATATCATAGAGATAAAAAGCAATATATGCTACGTTTTATATGGTTCATCATATTCTATATGATGAACGGTTGTATCATAACAATTGCTGCGGTTGTATCATAACAATTGCATTGTTTGCATTATTTCTTGAATAAACTTTGCTTTAAAATCTATTTGATTCTGTTATAATTGTGACGCATACAAAACACCTAAAGTACAAGAGGTACTATTCAGAATTACTATCTCTGAGAGTAATGAAGGTCCGTAGACAAATAAAATCTGTGATGAACAGATTGAGGTGACACTTAGGAAATCACTAATTTTAGTGAACATACCATAGTGTAACAGGAAGTATTAAGTAGTGTAACAGTAGTAGTCGTAAACCGTTATTGCAAAAGGGAATCAGTTATTTTTTTCTACTTGCTTAGCATTACGTGCTGATTACTCTTGAGGTTGGGTTTGTTGATTTAAGAAAACTATCGCTTGTAACGAGCTATAGCTTTTAACATCGCTTGTAACGATGTTACTTACAGCTCAACTTACATATTCTACAATGAAAGCGAAACGTGTGAATAACCAACTACAGTAGCTGTTAAGAAAGAAAAAAGGTTGAGTTTTAAGTTATGTCATACGAACTGAATAATGGAAAAAATTGAGTTTTAATTCATTTTAAAGGCTGTTCTTTTCTGTGTTACTGTTTAATGTTTCAATTTATTCAATGATTTATAGGAATTACTACAATTGATAGATTATATAACAGAATAAGCGTTTATGTTGTTAAGTGCATTAGAAACAGTTTATCTATCTCAAAAACATTTAATTTTAAAAAAAGAAAAGAAAAAAAGGGTTGATGAATGGGAATTTTCTTGATTAATAGGAAAGAGTACTTACTATCCATTGCGTAAACAACTATTAATATGAAGGGATTATATTTGTTTGTACAACCGTTTCAATGTGGAGAAACGTGGGGTCATTGTATTCTTCTCCTAACAGAAAGCCGAAATTGCCAGCAGTTATATTCTTCTTTCCTTTATAACTTTTTTTTCACATCGCCATTAAATAAAAAATAAAATAATTTAAATAATTGAAAATAACAAAAAAAAAAAAAGTATATATATCCTCCCCATCGAAAAACATGGTGTGTTTGCTGTATGTGCTCACATTTTTATTTTGAATGAAGCTTCTTGGAAGAATGTAACAAAGTAGCAAACTGTACTTGCCTTATTTTTTAATTAAATTTAATTTTAATTTTTATCAATGATCCGGAGAAAATTAAAAAATTAGAATTCAGGATTTATCTAAAATTACATTTGTGTTTCGGGAATAAAAAAGGAAAAAAATTGGGTTTAGAGATGTATTAAAAAATCACAACTCAAAAAACGGCTGAAATGTTCAGGATTTTGAAGCTTTTCGAAGTAAAAGTTGTGTTGTTAGACGCTAAATTAATGAACGTTATTTAATTACAATTGGCAAAAACATTTAACAAAATCATATGTAATGAAATATAAACCATGTAACATTTTGCAGCTCCTTTTTTCTAGTATATATACATACTAGAAAAAGTGTAGCTGTATGTATATATATATATGCACACAGCTAATAATATTTAATATAATACAGCTACCTTGTTGATGCAACTCAGAGGAATGTGTTAAAAACCTTTAAGATTTATAAAATTTTTTCTTAAATATAATGAAACGTATACATTTTTTTCTGTTAACGAAGGTATGGAATGTTGAAATCATTCTATTTTGAAAATATACAAAAAGGGACTTTTTCCCATCATTTTCCATAATTACTTTTTATATAGCAAAATTCCTTTAATAACAAAATCAGCGGATTTTCGAAGTCCAGAGTTCTAAGGTTCGATTACCTGTAAAGGCAGTTGCTTTTATATGGATTTGAAAGATAAGACTGTGGATACCGGTGTTCTTTGGTGGTTGGTGGTTGGGATTCAATTAACCACACATCTCAGTAATGGTTGGCCTGAATCTCCACAAAACTACACCTCATTTGCATCATACATATCATGCTCAGCTTATTTGGCTGTGGGGGTGGTTTGTACATTAGGAAAAAAAAATCTTAAATAAGACATACAGTAATAGATAATAAACAATGTTTAAGCGTTCCACATAATAAGCAAAAATAGATTTTTTTTTTTGTAAAACTCGTACCGGCCCGATTTAATTTATTAAAGAACGAATAATCATAAGAATTGTATTATTTCTGTAAATGTGATATGTTTTACATATAAATGAAATAGGGCCGGCAAGAGTTTTGTAACAAATTTTTCTATTTTTACTTATTATATGGAACGCTTAAACACTGTTTATTATCTATTGTCTATTACATATATTTAACATGTATGTTTTTTAAAAACAAAATTCTTAATTAATAACAGATTTTGATAATAAAAATGTAGTGTCTTACCTTTTTGATATCAGTATTGTTTTGTTAAAAACAGTTTAATTATATCACAGAAATTTTTGTTTTTTAAGCGGAAGAAATGGTATCGCAAAACTCTTTCATTATGGTTTAAAATTTCATTGTAATTAATTTGGATATCACACAGTTTTGTTAGATTATTCTTTTATTTTTTGTAACAGATTTTTCTATTTTTTTCTTATTATATGGAACGCTTAAACATTATTTATTATCTATTATTGTATATCTATTATCTATGACATATATTATTAACATGTATTTTTTTTTAATTCTAAATTAATAAGAGATTTTGATAATAGAAATGTAGTATCTTACCTTTTTTGATATCAGCATCGTTTTGTTAAAAACAGTTTTATTTATATTGCAGAAATTTTTGTTTTTTGAGCGGAAGAAATTATATCTGCGAGACTCACCGCACGATTTACAATTTCATTGTAATTTTGTTGGATATCACTGCGTTTTGTTAGATTATTGTTTTATTTTTTATGAATTACTGATTGTTATCTTATAGTTTTATTATGAAAATTTATTGTCTTTCTAGAACAAACAAAATAATATACACTTTTTGAATTTCACGACCAATTTTTGTTTTTTGTTGATAGTAATATCATTCATCCATACAATATTTTTCCTTTTTTAATAAAACTAGTATAATGACCTTTACGAATCGAAAATCCGTGAAGTAATATTGCACATTATTTTGTAAGTGTAACCCTTGATTTTTATCGTATCCGTGGGCACACTTTTTATATTATTATTTTTAAATGAATTTTTTTTATTTCTCCATCAGTTAGTTCAAGTAGTTCTAATTGTAGAATAAAAATTTTACCAATTGAATTTATTTCTGTTTTATTTATTCCTTTTTTAATAAAACTAGTCTAATCTCTTGTAAACTAATATTTTTATTTTTTTAAAGAAGTGATGGAAATTAAAGAAATTTTTCTTCAGTACTTTCATTTACATAAGAGCATTTACTATTAAAACAAGCTGTAGTATATTTTCTTTTAAATTTTATTTTTTCAATTACATTATCAAGTTTTTGTACGCTACCTAGTACTATGTACTATGCTACCTAGTACTGCTATTTAGTGGCGCGATTCGTAAAGTCACCTTTAAAAGAAGAAAAAGGTACATATTCGAGTCCCGCGGTTCGCTGTTCATCAAATGGAAAAATACGCTGTCTAACAAAATTTGAGTTATTTTTTGAAAGTATTATTTATTACAAATATAATTGAACTGAAATATAATGTTTTCATGCTTATTTTTTAATTTTTCCCCCATTTTCATTTCCCTTTCAGGTTAAGTTATGTATAAAACTGTAAATATAGTTGGTTGACTTCGCCGTGCCGTCAAGTTCTGCAGACTCTTACTGGCGAAGTTCTAACGAACTTTTTCGTTACGTATCTATGATAAATATATTATGATATTTTTTTTATATCTATGATATTTTTTTTCGTTACGTATCTATGATAAACTTAAACTTGTGTTAATAATTCAAATTAACATAATGCATATATAATTTAAAAAAATATAATTATTTAACGTACTTCATAACTGCTGTCGGTTTAATTATTAAGATAATAATAACAATAATTATAAATAATAATAAAAATGAGAAAATGTATTATTATTCTTACCTTCAGAATCCTCTATTAGTATCATATAATTGGTCAATAACAATGTAAGGTTCTTTTATTGCGTAATTTCATTTTCAAGACAAAATTAGGTACGTAGGCAATATAAAAAAATGACATGAAATTTCTTTGACCAATAAAAGTCTGAATGAATATACTTTTTTTTTCTAAAAACACATTATAGTAATTAACATCAGTTAATTACAATCGATTTTTGTAATAGTTATCGATATGATAAATAAATCAGTTCTTCGTATCTGTTGTGGTATTTAAACTACGTCTATATTCTTTTTATCGTTACAGCTAATTTTGAACGGATTAAAATTGAATATAACGCAATTCAAATGTTGTAATAATACTACAGTTTTAATATTATTTGTAACGTAAATAAGTGTACTAGAATAATTTTTACGGTCATGAAATGCATAAAAATAAACAATTAACACTTTTAATCTGAATCGCATACTTTATTTTAATTGATCTGTCAGTTTATTAAATTCGAAACATTTATTATAAAAAATACTGTTAACATATTTTAATGGTCTAAATATTGTACTTAAGTACAGCCAGCCGGCAATCTCATTATTATTATCTTTATGACTTTTAACAGTCATTCTTGATCAAAAAAAAGAAAGAAACAAAATTAAGTGGAGTAGAAAGAAAGAATAAGAAAGGATGGAGGAGTGAGGAAAGCGTATTAAGAGAGAATGCGAGAGGTAGTGGTGCGGTTAATTGTATAATACTGCAACGCGGTATTTCTTTTTAATTATTCTTATTTTAGTATCTGCTCAGTGGCCAAATAGAACTGTGTAAATAGATATAATTTCATCTTGCGTCTCCCTTGCTATGTTATTATCGTAAAGCAAAAAAAAAAAAAAAAACGTAAAAAAGGTAATATGCTTTTACTTAGTTTACTTTACAACTATGGTAGTAAATCCATTGAAAAATGCTTGAGGTTAGGAAAAAACTATGAACAAAAAAACCATTATAATAAAATAAAATAGAGAACAAAAACTGTTTTAGTGTAGGAGTTAAAAAGTTGTAACGGAAGAAGACAGGCCTCGTACTTCAGAGAAGAATCATTGAATTAATAGTACAATATTTTATTCAACTTTCTTTATTCCTGCCATTTTCATTCGGTAGTTTTAATTGCTTGATTTATTGAAAAATACTATAAATTACTTTTATTAATCATTACTACTAGTTATTAATGATATCCTAGCATTTATCTAACCAATTATATGTCAATCATATCACTAGTACATTCTAGATACTCCAGAACCGATATTTTTGTATTTACCCGTTATTTTTTTTTTTGTCTTCAGTCATTTGACTGGTTTGATGCAGCTCTCCAAGATTCCCTATCTAGTGCTAGTCGTTTCATTTCGGTATACCCCCTACATCCTACATCCCTAACAATTTGTTTTACATATTCCAAACGTGGCCTGCCTACACAATTTACCTACCTGTCCTTCCAATATTAAAGGAACTATTCCAGGGTGCCTTAATATGTGGCCTATAAGTCTGTCTCTTCGTTTAGCTATATTTTTCCAAATGCTTCTTTCTTCATCTATTTGCCGCAACACCTCTTCATTTGTCACTTTATCAGCCGTTATAAAATATTACCCGTTATAAAATAACCAAACGATATTAATTAATGTTCACAATTTCATGTGCTATAAATTTAATTTCCGTTATTCACGTCACGCATATTGTCGATTGCGAACAAGTTATTTACTAATGATGTAGTTAAAACTTATTTATACAAATCATCTTCAAGCTTTCATCTTACTGTTTTTTTTTTGTTACGGAAGAGCTGGCATCAACAGGTGTGGTCATTAGGCCAGTGGAAGTTGGTAACGTATGAAAAGATGCCATGCCTAACCGGGGGATTCTAACCTGGCAACTCCGCCCGAAATGCCGAGATGCTACGTAGTCAGCCACGGAGGTTCTTTTTTCCCTTTAAAATTTATTTAGACTTTGGAGAAAGTATTGTTTATGAAATACCAATCTTCAGTTAATATTTTAGGAAATATGTATCAATGAAATGAAAACGTTGGTTTCAAGAGCTGATCTGCTCCATAATCTGCAGAACAGGTGTTGTCTTTCTGTAGTTCCTATTTTGTGAAATAATAAACCATAGACCGGGACAACATTTATAAATGCAAAACAATTAGTCAGCTATAACTTGATGAAAAATATGTGTAGAAATTAATAATGAAGTTAAAAGGTATAATTAATAAACTAAATGAAGAAAAAAGTAGAAATCTCAAAGAAATTTTATTAAAAAATAGTAAAAATTGTAGTTATTAAATGATTATAGTACGATAAGTCATGTGCTATTACGAAAGTAAGCGAGCGATTTATATATCATGGTTTACCAAGAATTTGCATTTTACTTCCCATAAAAATACGGTCTCTGTAAGAGCAATCCCGTTTAGCAATATTTATCACTTCACTTATATTAAATTTACACACATTTCTCAATCTTTCAGTGAATTTTCTCATTCTGTGACATTACACAAGTATTACAGTTCTTCTACAGTATTAACAAAGATGATTTCACCCGCGCATAACGAAGTCTGAGTCAATTTCAGACTTAAGGTTCCAGGACGATATATAAGTCCTTATTCTTTGTTTCCATTACTTTTTATCTCAACAATGATTAGGATCGGATTTAAATTGTCTTTCTCCTTTAACTGCCTATCTATAATAAACTTTCATTCATATCACCGTGAATTTTGACACAATCATTGCAGCTTCTGTTTATACTTTTAATTATCCTGGTCATTTTATTGCTTATTTCTTTGAATTGATTGTATGGGCGAAAGAAGTTTATGAAGAGGTCAGCAGTAACGAATATTTTGGAATATTTGACATGAACGATGTCACGTCAAAAGGAAGTTAACAATAAAATACAGAAGACTATATCTGTCTACTACCTACCTGCTAAATAAGTGCTACTCTGATGAGTAAGAAGTGCAAACAAAATCAAGATATTGATATATATATGTGTGTGCAGAACCTTCTCCATATTGACTTATAGTGTTGAGTACTGGCCAGTGAATGTCATACATTCTACTCGAATAACCGATGAAAAAGTCAGGAACCTGTGAAAGGTAACCAGAGATACAAGAGAAGACTGTATAAGGAATAATAATATATGAAGAATCTTTGAATTTTTGAACTACCGGCCCTGGTTAAGATAAAATAGAGATTTAAATTATTTTAGGCAGCCACAATAAATGAATGATTGTCAAAAAGAATGGTTAAAGCAAACCCAAGCATAAGTAGGGGAAGACGTAAACCATGAATAGATTGGGAAAAGTATTATAACGGGTAGAGAAACTTCAAGAAAGAAGAGAGGGAGAAATTAAAGAAAGAAGACTAGAAGAAATGACAAACGGATTTTTTCTAGAAAAGAACTAATGCAAAAGCGTAGAAGGTACGGACAATGAAAAATATTACTCGTGAACAATCAATGGGCTGGGTTGGGTTCTGATACTGCAGGTCAGGAGGTATAAATACTGCCGGGGACCAACGGAGTGACAGTCACAAGTTCAAGTTCAGTCAAGTGTATTATAAAAGCAATCACACTATGCGGGAGCTTTTGGATCAAGTGTTTGGTGAAGAATGCGTCACGAGTATTCCATTTTTGACAGCGGTTGAAAACAAAAAACTGTTCGATGAGTTAGTTGTGAACAGAAATAAAAGTGACATTATTCTATTCATTTTTAAAATATAGGGTAGTTCTTTTGTAAACGGTAAAAGTCAATAATACTTGATAAAATAAATTGTTAATTTTTTGATTGTTATCTTATTGTTAACTCAATATTAGTTTCTATAAGTTTTGAGTAAATCGGGATTGTATTTTGGCATTTATAATTTAATGTTAATTACTATTTTGTACATTATATATTATTGTAGAGTAATAAATTGTATTTATAAAAACATTTTACGTGTGCTATCTCTCACTATTTTTGTTGAACCGCTAACACGGAACAGTATGTAAACGAAATTATAAAAAAGAGAGAGGAAACATTTTGATGAAATTAATTGATCAGCTAGAAGGTATCAGGAATGATACAGAATGGCACACGAAATGACTCAGCATTTGGTTGTTAAAAAATATTTATTTGAATCGAAATATAGAAAAGTAAAATACTACGTGTTTACTATACACTTGGAAATTTTGTTTTGCTCATCAAATGTTCAATATGACCACCAACACGTTTAACAACTTCTTCAATACGAACTCGTATGTTGTTAATAACTAGACTACACATATCCTCGGTTATCTTGTCGTACGCCTCAATGATCAGCACTCGCAGTTCAAACAGTTTACGAGGAAATTTAGGGAAAATCTTTTTCTTTAGAAATCCCCAAAGAAAATAATCACACGGATTCAAATCACGACTTTCGGTGGCCAGTTTTGTTCACATGCAAAACGATTAGGAAATCGGTTTCAAATGACATTTGCGTTAAAAGTTTCATGCTCATCAAGTCTAAAATAACATTAGCTGTGTTTGGTCTGGCTCAATCCTGCATGAACCATTCGTTTTCTAATTGAAACTCTTTTGCAAGAAACTAGAAACAAAATTATTAGGCAGCATGTTTAGTTAACAGTCACTGTTCACTGTCTGCTTAAAAAAGAACGGCCCTATTAATCCATGACTTGAGATAGTGATCCATACCGTATTTCTTGGATGCTTCTTTTCATGAAGCACCTGTGGATTTTCGGAAGCCCAAAAACGCACATTTTGTTTATTAACAACCCCGTTTAGGTGAAAATATGCCTCATCTGAAAACCAAACATCGTTCAACAATACGTCTTGGTTCACAGCCCATTCAGCGAATGCCATTCTTTGATGTTTGTTGTCAACCGTTAATTTAGGCAATTTTGTTATTTTTTACGGCTAAAAATGCAAATCAGTTTTTAAATTCACTGCACAGATCGCCTAGAAATCCCAAGTATTGCTGCTGATTTTCTTGTTGATTTGCCCGGGCTCCTCAGCAACGCTGCGCTGACAGCTTCGACATTCTGTGTAGATTGAACACTGACAGACCGTTCGCGGTTAGTCTTAAATACTGAACCATCGCTATTAAATTGTTTGTAATGTTTACGTATTGTTTTAAATGAGGGTGACTTCCGAGTTTAAAAATATACACAAAACCGTCTTTGTGTAAGCACCATACTTGTCATTTCATTAAAAAACAATAAGGACTTAACGCGCTGTTGAAAAGTCAGTCTTCCTTTGTCACTCATTTTGGAAATATATAAAAACAGCGTACTCAGAAAGAGTGCGCTGTTTGTGTACTAATATTCATGAACTGCTGTCACTTCTGCCAACATAAAACAGATTAATAATCATTAACCTAAACGATTATTGCCGATACAAATGTTGAATCATTCGTGCGTCACACTCTATATAAGATGCGCGGAATACTGATGCTTACTGACACCGTAAAAAGATAAGGAAGATGATTTTATGTTTTGGGAGGATCAGGAGATTACGACTTTATCTGATAGGCGCAAAGTCGTTAGACGCATTTTGAAACCACCGAACAGGAAAATTATTTCAAAATTCGGCTTCAGCCAGCTCCCTCTTTATGATAAAGAAAGAAATGATTGGCAATGAAAGAAGGCTCTATCAGCTTTAGCATGAACCTAACCGAAAATAATGAAGCAGAAACGAAATATATGGAAAACGGTTTTGTGTACACTTGAGGATTAAACATACGCAGTAAGCTTTCATGCCGTTCACAATCGCGCAAGAAATCGAGGTATCTTTAATGACCTGATCAGATGAACATCACAGTTCTTAAAGGATCAATTTCGCACGTTTTCGAAACTGTATCATACGTATTCAGATGGACTACTCATGTGAAGGGTACGCTACTTTGGAAATCTAGTTATTCGTTATGCTGAATTACCAAAGTATTTTTAAAAAAATAAAGTTTTTATTTATTTATTCCGACAAATTTAACCTAAAATTTATTTACAACACATGAAAAAACTTATTCTGACCGGGATTCGAACCCAGAGACGCTAGCAGTTATGTTCTACTATTATTTGCTTATACTAAAATTTTATTACAGTGATTATAGTTTAATTTTAACCGTATTTACGAAAGTATATTAAGATTTTTTTATCGTGTTATTTTACAGAGTAGAACAATTTTTATAATGATAGTAATAAAAAAAAAATATATGTACGTATTATATACCGAAAGAAAAACAAAGCAGGTTTTATTCTATTAAAATATTGATAGACTATTTTTTTGTAGCTGTAAGCAAGTTGTAAGTTTAAGATTCAGGTCTGAAGTATTGTTGGTTGACTTGGAATTGAAAAAGGGTGGATCCTGAGTATACAAAACGCTTGGTTGTACGTGACAGAGAAGTTGAGACTTGTCTCTTCCTGTCATTTTTAGATAAAAGGACTTGAAATAAGACAGTTATACTGAACCCAACCCCATTTTGAAACAGCGCACTTCATTTCATTGTTCCAGACAGTATTCATTTTTAAATCATTTTACTTTATACTTATATGTTTTTTATTTGATTTATCAATAAATGTTGGTATCGAGTAGCTATATATAAATATATTAAATTGTTTTCACTATTTTTTGTCATTTAAAGAACTTCTTCACATAATTATGAATTTTCAAATCCCCTAATTCACTTTTTTCATTATTCTTTAAGTATCAGTATGGTTTTTAATAACTTATAGATTTTATTTGTAATTAATTCTGTATTCTGTGACCCTTATCAAAGATACCTTTGATCTACCTTAGGGGAAATGCTGGGGAATTATTTTTCTTTTGTTAATACATTTTTTTTTTAATTTCATTCTGGCTGGAAAATATAATTATAAATGTAATCATTTCATTTACTTACTGTTTATTATTTTTTCTTTTCTGCTATTTTAGTGATTTTTCAGAGATTTATAATCTAGAACATATGAAGCTGTAAATAGAAATTCAGAATAAAAAAATAACTTCAACAATTTTTAGTATAGAGAGGTATGATGATCACCTCACTAAATGATATAAAATGAACTACTGGAATACATCTGAAACGTTTATCTATTTAGTGGCACCACACTTTTTATTTACTGTCGCGTGTTCGCGGCTCGACTAACAACTACAAATTTATTTCAAATACAATTTATTACTTTAAAAGCATAGAAAATAAAATAAATAATAATAATAATACTAATAATGAATATATGACATACAAAATAGTAATTCAAATAAGGATAGATTTGATTAACGACAGTTAAATTATAAAAAGCAGAATATAATCTAATTTACTGTAAAGAACGTTATAATGACCACCAGAAAATGATACTGCATTAACAGGGTAAGACAAAAAGTTTTAAGTTCATTCAATTCAGTTTCTGCAAATATAATATTATTACTTTTACTGTTTACAGTAGAACTACCCTACACTTAATAAATGAGTAGAATAATGTCACTTTCGCTACTGTTCACCAATGACTCGCCGAACTACTTCCTGCATTCACGCATTGTCCACAATGGAAATGCTCGTGACGTGTTCTTCCACTTGTTACCATACGCTTACTGACATCGCCGCCACCGCAACCGCGTCGAACTCGGGCTTGTGAAGCTATCGCTTGTTTTCATGACTACGCCGAACACGGCGTCACAGAATTTCTAACTCTCTTCATTGGCTCTTGACAGTACTTATATATCCAGGCCTGCAGAAGGCCTGTACAGTACTCGCCTGTAACTGTTGAAGCGTAATAATTTTCATCGTCCGCGCCCTTACGTTTTCTGTAAATTCTTATTCCGGTCCGGTAACCCTTGCAAATATTCTTGAAAGCGTTTTTAAAATTTCTGATTTTTATTCCTACGTAGATTTTTTACAATTTCCCTCTCCGCAAACTATTATCTTACTTTCTTTTTCTTTGATTCGCGTAGTAGCAAACCTAATCACTTGTGATTTGATCTATATAATTCCTTACTTTATACAGATCAAAATAAAGTATTTATTTATTACTATTATTTTAATTTGCAAATTAAAGAAATTTAATCTTACGTTATTTATGGTTGCCAAAAAAAAAATATCATATATGATAAGCGAATATCATATACGATATGATAATCGTAAGCGTCACCAGTAAAGACTTAATTTTGGAAATTCCCCGTATTATTACGTACGAATACTTTCAATGTAATATATTTTTTTATTCATTACTTTGATACACAGAAGTTTGGATTAAAAATCTTTTCCCACAAAAAAAAGTATTTACTTAAAATATTTGGAATCAACAATTATTTTGCTTAAAATATATAACGTTGTTTTATTTACTGTCTTCAGTTTAATTATTATCAGGAGTGATGAATGATAATTGCGCGAATTTAAAGTAACTGTACATGCATTACTCAACTATAAACTTATAAACTGACAAACAAAACTCACTAGAGTTTGAGCTGTTATACTTTTCTAAGTAGTGTTATAAGAAACAAAACTGTTTTGTTTATAATTCGTTTAAACAGTATTAAAATGTTTTTACATATCTCTTAGCCATATTTTTTTAATGATTTTATGGCAATATCCCGTAAAATAATATTAGTTTAGAATTAATCATCTACTTTCCGTAATGAATTAAAAAATTATAACTGCTGAAACTGAAAACTCAGATGTCTTTTTTCGCTAGCCAGATTGTAATTTATAATAGGGAATATGAAAGTGGGGAGTTTGAATTACAGGTTAGCAGTACTTGTTTTAGTATTATTGATTTAATTTTGTACAGGTATACTGTTCCACAATTATTCCAGATATTCAATTTCACTTTGAACAGATTCTCTGAATGTTTAAAACTGATATAAAAGAATTATAAATAATAAATTAGTATCGCTCGCTCATATGTATCAATATACGAACGCACGCACTCATATTGAGGTGTGCGTAAATAAGTATGAATAATTAAATATTACCATTTTTACTTCCTTGTACGAAGTAAAGGAAGTATTGTGATCACGAAAAATTTCGGTTTTCAGATTTCAACAGAAATAACCATTTTGACCATCCCTGAATCCATTTTGATTAGTTTTGGCGTGACGTCTGTACGTGCATATGTCGCATAGCTCAAAAACGATTAGCCGTACGATATTGAAATTTTGGATTTAGGACTGTTGTAACATCTAGTTGTGTACCTCCCCTTTGGATTGCAATCGATTGAATCAAAAGTGTTCAAAAAAGCCCAAAATCCAAAAAAAAAATTGGATTTTGGACTTTTTCTTAACTGCAGTAATAAGCTATCATTGAGAGTTTTTCGACGATGTATCATAAGTGTATCTCTTTAGCTGTTTAACGCTGAAGTATGTACATTTCCAACGATGTTAATATTATTTTTTTTTTTTTACATTATTTTTGAGAGAGATATAGATTTCGCAAAGCGTAATCTTTATTTACGTTTATTAAAAAGTACTTTGAGTGCTGTGAACTCAGAGTAGAGGGATGTATAGAAATGATGAAGTTTTCTAACGTCATGTTGATTTGGATTAATTTTTGCAAATTGTCTGTTTACTAGAAGATATTATTAATAATATTTTAAAATTAATAATTAACGTAGATAGTTTAAAGTATATTATATTTTTCTATTAGCACTATAATCTTGGAAATAACGTATTATAATTAATTAATTAAATATTAAAGCAGTGAATAAATTTAGTTGAAAGAAGCCATACACAAACATTAATTTAAACAAAATTCTAAATAAATTATTATTCCTTCATTTATAGATATTCAGTTGATACAAATATCAATTTTTTTGTAATTAAAAACATTCAGTAAAATCTAAATTATTTTCTCAAACTTTTTAGTTAGATTGAAATAAAAAAAACTTTAGCAAATGAAATGAACAGAAATTCCTAAAAGTGTTTTAAGAAATTTACATTAAACTTCACTGGTTCATTATTGGAATACTGAACTGATTCAGTGGGAAAAAGACAAAGAGTAATAAATTAAATAGTTTTCTCAAAGTTTTTACAAAGAAATACTAGAACTCCAACAAAAATAGAAAACTTATTAATTACAAACATGCTTTTACCGTCTTTCCCATGCTAAAGCATTATACTAAATTAAATAAATATTCCTTCTTTAATTCATAGTTTTTTTATAGTTGTTTTCTACAAACTGAGCTCAATCATTTCAGTTTCTAGAAGTTTTTTCTGTAAGTGATTTTACCAAAAAACATAATTTAGACCCGGAATTCTTTCATAAAAGAACATTATTTTTTAAACCATTAATCTCTTTATTTTGACATACCAATTTGAATACGAAGAAAAACATTCAAAGAAAAAAAAAATTTACTAAAATGAAAAAAAAGTTTGTGTTTTTTTATACAGCAGTTGTACGTCACTGCTATATTAGCGCTTCTTCTGGTGGAGGCATACTAATAACGCAGTACACCCACTTAGCCACTAGTTTATTTAGAGCAATTTTAGGGATGGGAGTGCAAATTTGCCAAAGTTTTGATGAAAATATTATTATTACCTTTTTATTATTAACAAATGTGTCTAAGAAAAATAAGACCTTAATTAGGCGAAATCTCGAGATGTTGAGGGCGATCTTGCCCTACAGCCTCACCTCCTTTGCCTTTTAAGTTGAAAATTGAATGGTATAAATGCCCCATATATAGAAGTAACCTGACCAAGTATGGTCAAATTCGGTCCAGTAGTTCTGGAGATAAAAGGTGATTTAGAGTGTGACACTGAACACACAAATACACACACACACGTACATACGAATATCCGGAAAATTTCCCGCCTTTTTTTTGGAGTCAGCTGTCAAAACTTAAAGATCCGATGAAAACCGCTTATGTCCAAATTAGACCGATTACAATACTTTCCTTTCTGAAGCTACAGTTCTGCTATAGCGTTAGACGGGAAAGTAAAACATTATATATATATATATTTTTATATTTTGATTTTTTTTCTGGACTAACCATTTTGTTCTATTGTTTTTAAAATAAATTACTTAATCACGAAAAATAAGTTATTTGTTCACATTTCATTTCGCTGAAATAAAACGGTTCATTCAACAAGTGCGATAACGTCGTTAGCTTTATTTTCTATCTTTTATTTTACTATTTTTAAATTTACACATTTGTGTCATCAGTGATTTTCTAACTTCTTATAAAGTAGAATTCTTTATTTTTCTGTTTAGCCTCCAGAACCACGGTAAGGTACTAATTCAGAGGATGATATGTATGAATGTAAATGAAGTGTAGTCTTGTACATTCTCAGGTCGATCATTCCAGAGATATGTGGTTAATTGAAATCCAACCACCAAAGAATACCGGTATCCACGATCTAGTATTCAAATCCGTATAAAAGTAACTACCTTTACTAGGATTTGAACTTAAGCACTCTCGACTTCGAAATCAGCTGATTTGCGATGACAAGTTCACCACTAGACCAATCCGATGGGTTTTATAAAATAGACTGATGTAACTAACATGTTTGTTGCATACAGAATGTTAATAAAGAATGGGTACTTTAAATAACTTTTCAACTATTTAACGTAGAAAATGAAAATTAGTAATTGATCTTTCCTGGAAAGAACTTATTTTTTTTGGATAAGACTACCACTTCTCAATTCCCAGAAGGCCTACCGTGGTGGTCCTATTCAAAAATTTTAAATAGAAAGGGTGAGGCTGTAATAAATAAAAAAATATTTTGACATGAAAAATTGTTTACTTTGACAACCCTAAAAACCGGCGGCCATTTAAATATTTTTTCACTGGTAGTTTTGAAAGAGGGCGAACATTAAAACCTTTCAAGTAATAGTTTTACCAAAAAATGGATCTTGTTGAGATAAGATTATTTGCTGAACATAATTTTTTTTACTATTTCACTATTTAGTTAAGAGGTCCTGTAGACTACTTTTGAAATTAGCTGCCAAAAAAATATTCAATTACGCCATTTTGGTTAGAGTTGTAGCGCGAAATGTTTTATTTGAACTTTTTTTCAATGCCCATTGAAATATATATATATATAATATTTTACTTTATCGAAAAAGTAAAATGCCACCTTCTCCCTCTCCAGCATATTCCCCGGATACCACCTTGCCATCACCATCATCTAGGTTTTGTGGTAGACGCCTGGGTCTGTTGTAATAATTGCGTTCAAATCGTGGTCTTGGGCGGTATCGTCGCTGAGGAGGTCCACCATCTCTTCCTTCACCACTAGAACCCTCTTCACCATCACCTTTACCGCTGTCGTATCCCTCACGGCGACGTCCGCCTGGTTCACCTCTGTTTATATATATATATATATATTTAAAGAATTATGTTAATTTGATCTATAAATCTACTTTACAGTTCGATGATATTTAAAACTTACACTTTTCATGAAAACGGTCAATTTTTCCACCAAGTTTACGATCATTAATTACTAACCAATGTTTTTCTTTCCTTTCTTCTTGTTTTCACTTCTCTTGATAAGTACGTTAATTTTAACGAATTCGTCTAATTGGTTTCCTTTTAAAACATTAACTCAGTTAAATATATTCGTTCTTTTTTTGTTTATTATATGGAACGCTTAAACATTGTTTATTATCTATTATTATATATCTATTAATATTTAACATGTACTTTTTTTTTAAAAAAATTCTTAATTAATAGCATATTTTGATAAGAGAAATGTAGTGTCTTACTTTTTAGATATCAGTATCGTTTTGAAACAGTTTTTTTTAAATTACAGAAATGTTTAGTTTTTTGAGCGGAAGAAATGATATCTGCGAGACTCTTTCCGTAAGGTTTACAATTTCATTGTAATTATTTTAGATAAAAAATCTCAAAAATCCATTTTAACCCTTTAAACTCTGAATTTGAAAAACATCCTTTCTTATTGTGCACAACAGCGTAAGGAGGACGTGCATTACAAATTCTCATCAATCTATATTCATTATTTTTTGCTGGGCGATGATTATGAATCACTCACGACATGTTTTATTTATATTTTACGGTGAAAGACCGATATCTGGTAAATGTCGATATTCTTTGGTGAATATCCACAGATACCAAATACGTCAGTGAAAGACCGAAATATTTGCTTGTTTGGATTTTCACCGGTATATGTCAACAAACGCAGATAAGATCTGTTGTGGGTCGAAACGATAACTAAAAATTAAAAAAAACTCACCCAATATCAATCTCTAAGGTAAATAGATTACGAGAAACCCCCATAAAAAAAGGAAATTTAAATTTAAGCCAAACATATTCTACGCTTGCTTCGCTCGCTAACCTGGTTTAATTAAGATTATTATACACAAACTTTATATGTTGTTCTCCAAAAAAAAGGCGATTATTCAAATTCACCGCATTTAAAAAAAAAATTAACCAAATTTTCAGCGTTTTATAAATTGAAAGGGTCAATCAGGATACACAGAATACGAGTTATATTAACTTATGGATGAACGATACTGATACAAATAAATGGTCAGATGGTTTGCCCTTTGTTCAATTTTTTTTATAAAAATATTTTTATTCAACTTTTACCAGTGCATGCTGAATGCGATGAATTTGATTAATCGCCTCTAATGTTGAAGAATAACATACACAATTTGTATATTTAACGTTAATTAGACGAGGTTAGCAAGGAAAGCGAACGTAGGTTACGTTTGTCTTAAATTTAAACTTCCTTTTTTAACGAAGGTTTCTCGTAATCTATTTATCTTAGAGATTGGTATTGAGTGATTTTTTTTTTTAATTTCTAGTTATCATTTCGACCCCCACCAGAACTTATCTGTGTTTGTCGACATATACCGGTGAAGGTCCGAATGTATAATAATGTAAGCAAATATTTCGATCTTTCACCTACTTATTTGGTATGTGTCGACATTCACCGGAGAATATTGACATTTTACAATATCGGTCTTTCACGGTAACATATATATACAAATAGATAATAATATACCGGTGTTCTTTGGTTGGTTCAATTAACCACACATCTCAGGAATGGTCGAACTGAGACTTAACAAGACTATACTTCATTTACACTCATACATATCATCCTCTTTCATCTTCTGAAGTATTATCTGAAAGGTAATTACCGGAGGCTAAACAGGAAAAAAGAGAAAGATATTAATGTATTACAGATAATATTAAATGATAAATTAGTAAATAATAAAATTGTATTATTCCTTGGTTTTTAAAAAAATACATCAATATACCAGTAATAAAATGAAATTAATATAATATTTAAGTAAAATAGAACCAGTTTTCAAATGAAAATTCAAGTATGAAGATAGAAACGGGTAAAAGTAACTACATGTATTCATCCGAAATAGATTGGGTTCAATTTAACCTTATTCGGGTCTTAATTTGGTCTTTCGGTGACTCGAAATTCAGTCATTTACTTGCATTTAGGCGAGGGTTCAATTCAGTTATATTGGTGGTGTAGGATAATTCGGCCACATTGGTTGTTTTATTATGAAATCATATACTTCAAGGATGAACGCGTAATCTGATATTTCAGATGAGTTATTTTCTTGTAAGGTAATATTGTTTAGAACAACTTATTATCTAAGATGAATGAGGATTTAACATATCGATTACTTATTTTTTATTGTACACATATTTTTTTATTTCAAGAAAAATAAATCCCCGTAAATTTAATTTTAAATAAAACTTATATATTTCATAAAAAAATTATCTGAGGGTAATAAATTATTTCTTTCTAAATAAATTGTCTTTTAAATAACATTTTATGCGAGTTAAAAGTACGGTAATAACAGCGATAGTAGTGGGTAAAATAAATGATATATGTAAAACGGAACTTAGAATTATGCTGTTGCATTATGAAAATACTGTTCAAACCTTTTTGCATTTTATTACTGAACTATTTCTTATATCTACGCCTACACTAGCATTATTTAAGTAGGTGTATGTCATAATCTTCAAGCATAGTTGAATTTTATCTTCCAGAATCACGTTAAAGTTATGAGCATGAAATAACTTTTTACTTCTTCGTAAGCTATTTATTTTGTTATTTCTTTTAGCATATTGTCACTGGACCACACGAATAGTGTGTCTGAATTTTTAACAAAGATATAAATAGATCTTGTTGAATTATTTATGCTATAACTCACTCGAGTGAGAATTGTAACGAGATTTACTAGAAAAAAAAAATTATACTATGGAAACTATTTATTTTTTTGAAATGACAATATAAATATGCTACAGAGTTTAATTAGATTTTTGGTTTTTATATTTTACTTGTATTTAATCTTACATATTAAAAAAGATTGGGCTGTAAACCTACCTCTCGTTCGTCTGGGAGTTTTACTAGACGGATCGGGCCGATTTTTTTTTTATTCTGCTCTAAATGACCCACCAAGCGTCATCGAACCCAAAACTAGAAATTCCCCTCTGAGAATTTCTAAAAACGATCCTCATTTATTTCCTTAATTGAGAAATTTACCGAAGTTATACTCAAGGAAAATCACTTTGAAGGTCTGTCGTTGCTTAATGTCATTTCTGCGGGTCAATCTGAGCAGAATAATAAAAATTCAACCCGATCCGTCCAGTAGAACGCCCAGACGGACTAGAAATAGGTTTGGAGCAGGCAATATATTTAAAAAATTGGACTAGAAACCTATTTCCAGTCCGTCTGGGTATTCTACTGGACGGATCGAGCTAAGTTTTTATCGGACCTCAAGTGTCATCGGACCTCACAGCGGACACAGTGTCTGGTACAGTTCTATGATTTTCCTTCAGACGCAGAAAGTTCCCGATACGATTGTCCTTCAATATGATAATAAGGCATAAGGCACAGTTGACCGAATAGGAATCTACTTAGCCGACCCGGGTTTTAGACATGGCCAGTTATATATTACCTAAGTCTTATAAAAATCTGTCGGTCTCAGTAGCGCGAGTGGTAGCATCTCGGCCTTTCATCCGGAGGTTCTGGGTTCGAATCCCAGCCAGGCTACAAAATTGTCATTTCATCTGGTTCTCTGAAGTAATACCTAACGGTGATCCCGGAGGCTTAAAAATGAAAAAAAAAAAAAATAGAGGGAAAAGTGAAAACATACATTACTTTATAATAATAAAGAGCAGAATGGGTCAATTAGTTAAAGTTTTAATGGAATTAACATGATTTTAAATTAATTAATTTTTTTTTTTTACTTAATTTTATTTATTTATTTTTGCCTAATAGTTTTTTGAACGTTATATACTTGTCACTTTATATTTTTGCCAATCAGTTAAAAGCTTAATAAACTGCGTCACATAAAGATGAAAATAGAGAACGGTTTTATTTCAACTTCAATCTATTTTTTGTTAGCATACGCGACTTATTTCATAACTGAAGTTTTTCTTAAAAAACTAATTATATGAAAACTAAAGAATATTTCCTTTTGACTAATTTTAACATAATTTGACTTTATTAGCTTCTGCTGTACTTTATTTTTACTTCATGGTTAAGTTAAATCACGCTATTTCTGTACAAAATAGTTTAATATTATGTATAGTTTTGCAAAAACTCCTAAGTTCTAAAATATAACAGACGCATTCGCTATGTACATAAAATAATTTTCCCGCAGATTAACTATTTTTCGTAAAATAGATAATATTTGTTATTAATATTCGCTAATAGGGTCCTTTTTCTATAAAAGAAATCTTGGAAATATATTCCATTGTTCCTGAACTCTGTCCTCAAATCAACCCAAATATAGTATTAAAAAAAAAACGGTTTAAGTTATAAATACTGTCATGATAAATCTAAAAAGCTTAATTAACAGAGTGTTTAGAGTTAAAGTATCTGGAGATAGAGTAAGATTCATAGTCGTATTATGTTTTAGTTTTATTCATAATTTTATATTGATTATTTTCGTCATTCATATATTCTTTTTATGTTAGTGATTTACGAAGAAAGTAACAAACTTTCAGGACATGTTCTACTGGCGTAAATGACGAAGAATTTCATATAAACATAGGTACAGAAACGCTTCACTAACAAAGTTCGACATCAAACATTAAATAGTATGTTTTTCAACCCAATCTTTTGTTTTTATCTAAAATTTCTCAAAAACTACTAATAATACAGTCCTTGGATCTATTTTCTTCAATTTTTCAGGTCAAATTTTATATAAAATTTATCTGAATTCATCGTTTAATTTGGATCTCAAGAATTAGAAGGCTTAATTTTACCGAGGGCGCAGAAATCAGGGCGAAATCTTTCTCTCGCCACCACTTTCAAGCGAACCGTTTCTGAACATATGTTTATATGAAATTTCTTCTTTATTTTGAATTTCTTCTTTAGAACATTTATTGAAAGTTTGTTACATTCTCTGTGAATAACTCCGTTTAAAGAATTGAAACAAAAATGTATTAATAATCTATACCGTAGTTGAAGTCTGTTACTGACATGTATAATCATTTTTAGTGAACACAAAAACGCAAAAAATTAATGTTATTGATAACATTGTCAAAAGCGTTTCCTTTAATAACTTAGTTCATCGAACTTTTTCTACATTGTTGCCAATATTTCAATCTTCCTATATGTTTTATTACAGTTTTTGTAAGTATCCTTCCAATTTTATCAATTATATTTTATCAGTCTTACTCCTCCTAATTTCCTCTGTATTTTGATACTTTGTTTTGAAAAAAATTATCAAATCCTAAAAAAATTATTAGGAAAGTAACATTTAAAAAATATAAACGTGTTATTGTTCAAGAGAAATGAAATAAATCAAAAAGAAAGTATAATATTTCCTGTAAATTTTAGTTTTGAAAAGGTATGAGAAATATATTCTGTATGTATATATTTTATATAACACTAATACCATTCTTATCTTTATTGAATTAAACGTATATATATGTAATAAAGAACAGTGGCGCCTCGCGTATAGGCACGGTGGAACTGCAGCATCCCCTATTTCCACTTGATATTATCGATAACATTTAATATGAGTATTTTTCTTTAATTCTTTCTTTATACTTGTACAATATATAATTCTTAAGCTTAATGTAAGTAGCCATCCCCAGTTTATGAAAAAGATACAAAATTGTGCGCTTCACAGTTCCAGCGGCATTTAAAAAACCGTGTACCATATCCTTGAATGTGATAATGTGTAGAATTAGATTATTATCCTGCTTCCAGTTATTTTATTTGATTAATTTTTTCGGTTCTTTTATTTTACAGAAAACCATGGCCTTGAAAACGCCTAGAAAAATATTTTCTGGAACCCACCTCCACTAATTTTAGCTACGAGTCGCCACGAATACAGAGTGATAGGAAAGGGAAATAATTTGGGAACTGATTATAGAAGTTGAAATAAGGAAAAAAATCATATAGACAAATATCCAACAACATTTTTTTTATCTAGTTACGGCTAGCGAAAAATTTCGCCTAAATATAATTCCACTGGTGAAATGAAATCATACTGAAATTTTTATGGCGTGATATAATGGGTAAACTTTATAGTTTCTTGTTTACTGACCTGAAAAATCGAATATAACAATCCAAAAACTGTATCTTCTGTAATTTTCACGATAGCCAACGTAAAACATTAAAATTCGGTAACGAAAAATACATTTTTTTTAGGGTTGACGTACAAAACTTTGTTAAAAACTAAAAAAATTATTATTAGAACTTGTAGAAAATTTAATTCTTCGAATATTGTTGTAATAAGTCTATGAAAAAGAAATTAACTTTTATTATTAAAAACAAAACAAAACAGCAGCTGGAGCACTTTCATCTAAAAGCTGAACACAAAACTCATATCAGCATATTCTATTTGAGAGAAGGCATTCTACAAAACAAAGAATTCAAAACAGAATTTCATCTTTTCAAATTCAGATTTAGTTGAAAAAATGTAGGTACAGTTTAGAGTATAATAGATACAAAAAACACTAAACGTGACTTGGTAATCAAAAATAATTAAACATAACCAAAATTATGTAAAAACCAACTAAATCGCCAAACGTTTATTGTTAACATGTAAGTACAATTTTATTACAAAACTGAATAATCTTCAACTTAATTTCGAAGCATATAGTTAGTGTTGCCAACCTGATTTTTCAAAGTTCTAAATTTATTGTACTAAAAACAATGTTTTAACTTTTTCTAATTCCTAACATTTTCTGTAAAATTTTATCCTGTTTTTAATAATAAAAGTCGATCGTTTTCTTTTTGTTTTTCATAGACTTTATATGTAAAGTTTTTCAGAATGAAATTCTATACAAATTTTAATAATATAATTTACACATTTGTTGATTTTTTATTGAAGTTATTGTACTTCAAATCTAAAAAAAAAATTGTTTTTCGTTACCGAATTTTTCTGTTTTTCGTTGAATATCATGAAAACTACGAGATATAGAGTTCTGGGACCTGTTTGATCCCATTTCTCAGGTCAAGAAACTTTTATTTTTTTAACTTCCGGGTCCACCATTAGGTACTGTTTCAGAGGATGTGATGAATGATTTGTAGCATGTGTGAAAATGCCATGCCTGACCAGGATTCAAGCCCGGGATCTCCGGATAAAAGGCCAAGACGCTACCATTCTCACCACGGAGGCCGGCTAGTTCAAGAAACTTAGGAACCGTCAAGTTTATCCCTTATATAACGTCTTAAAGATTTCAGTAAGACCTCATTTACTCCTAAATGACTCTGTACATATACATGTATGTGTGTATATACATGTATGTGTGTATATACATGTACATATATATATTTATATATACAGGTGTATCACTGTGTCACTGTTCTCCTGGAACCTTTATAACCTATTGTACTTATGAGAGTAATAAAAAAAAATCATATAATATTAGTTCTAAAATACTTCGTTTGCGAGTTTAGGCTAGTGAAAGATTTCGCTCGGATTTCAGCAACTCCTGTGAAACGAGGTCGTACGAAATATTGTAAACTAAAACTTACTGCTAAAAATTTAAAAAAAGGAAATTACACAACATTTCTAAAATAAAAATTACTTAGATAATTTTTTTTATTAATGATAAAAATAAAATAAATTATTTGAAAAATCATTATTCCGAAGTTGGTCATAAAATAACAACAGCTGATCAGCAATATGCATTCTGAATGAGTGTTTAAATCATTCTGTAAGATCATTAAGTATATCGTGTACTGTGAACTGTGCTATAGTTAGCGAAGGTTTTTTGTGAATTGTAGTTTGAACGTTATCGGTTTGCCATTAAAGTAACGTCGTACTTATTTACAACAGAGAAATACATATGACATACACAGAGATGTATATGGTATTCATTTTAAGCGTGTGTATTAGTAATGCTACAGCTGCTGCAGTAGAAATTGAAATACGTTTTCCGAATCTCAGAATTCCAGAACCCAAAACAATTAGCACGCGACTTTTCCAATCTTCGGGAAACAGGTTCACTATCTAGTATTCGTATCAGCGACGAACGATCTCTCCAGCGCGACGCTGTTATAGCCATCGAAGTAATGACGTATTGATCTGCAACATAGGAATACGCTAACATGGTAATCATTTTGGATGTATATAATGGTGATGGTACAGCTGCTGCAGAAGAATATGAAATACGTGTTCCAAATCGCAGAATTCCAGATCCCAAAACAATTAGCGCGCAACTTTTCGAATCTTCGGGAAACAGGTTACTTGGAAACCGAGTACTCGTATCAGCTACGAACAATCTGTCCAATACGATGCTTATACTGATGAGATTATTATCGATGCAGTTCAGCGAAGTCCAGGAGTCAGTCACAGCGTTTTTTATCGTAATTATTGGTTTTCACCCTACATTTCTAAAACGTACTACTGATAAGTTCTAGAACTATTTTATTCGATTTTTCAGGTCAAAAACCATAAGAAATCACTAATTATGCATAAAAAAAGAAATTAATGCCCTAAAATGTCAGTACGATCTCATTTTACCAGGGTAGCTTAAATCCGAGCGAAATCGTTCACTAGCCGTAACTTGCAAACGAAGCATTTTAGGACTTATGTTCATATGACCTTTTTCCATTATTTTCACGAGTAGAATATGTTATGAAAAGTCCCAGAATGTACACACATAAATCCAATCCAATCTAAATATAAAATAATCTTAAATATAAATCCAATCTAATGTATACATATAAATCCTATAAAATTCTATATATATAAAACTTTATGTATATTTATAAACAATCTATACAGTAGTTTTGAAGTTTATTGCAAATATGTACAACCATTTTTAGTGAAGTTTTTTATTATTGTTTTTATTATTAATATATATATATATATATATATATTAATTATATTATATATATTATAAATTAATTATATATATATATATATATATATATATATATATATATATATATATATATATATATATATATATATATATATATATATATATATATATATATAAATTATATGAATTATTATACAAGACACTTTTTTTATGAGAAAGATAATTTATTTTTGTTAAAAAAAAATTTCGTTGAAATAAAATTTATTTTCTCATAGTTTCATAAATTGAAACGAACACGACGGAAAAATCGGGTAAAATGTCATCTATTAATTTAATGTTCTGTTATGAATAAAAAAAAGAAGAAAAATAATAAATAAATAAAAATAATTGCTGTTTATATTATATTTATTGTTACGTTCTTTTTGCTAACTACAGAGTTTAGTTAAGTGGTGTGTATCGATCTGCATTTTAACACACTTTTCTCGTTTACGCACACGTTCTATATAGATTGTATCAATATACTTTTACAATACATCGTAGTTTATTCATATTTGAAACGAATTAATGTAGCAATGTAAATGCATGTATTTTACATAAAAAAAGAAAAAAAAATAATTTCCCTTTGTAAACTTGTTGATTTTTTTATATTGTTACTTTATCTACTTACAAATAAGTATAACAAAAATTTTTGATTATGAATTCAGTTAACAAACAAATTTTAAATCTTCAGGAAACAAATAAAAAGTAACTTTCTTCTTTTTTATAATCACATCAACAATTAAGGTCATTAGCGACTTATTAACCGGAAAACGTGTAGTCTTGAACGGTTTCAGGCCGATCATTCCTGACACGTGTGGTTAATTGAAACCCAACCACCAAAGATCCACAATCTAGTATCCAAATCCGTATAAAAGCAACTACTCTTTTAGGATTTAAACCTTGGAACTCTCGACTTCGAAATCAGCTGATCTGCGATGACGAGTTTACCACTAGACCAAGCGTGGGTTTAAATTAAATTAATCTAATTATATTTTCTTTTATATTTTATTATATTTTTATATTTTATTATATTTTTATATTTTATTATATTTTTATATTTTATTATATTTTTATATGTATTATATTTTTATTATTATTATAAATTAATCTATTTTCGTGTGGTGCTGATGGAAGGAACATCGTATAAATGCAGGACTGATGCATACCCGACCGGAGCAGCTCTCGGGGTGGCTCTTGGCTATGTCCGGAAACTGGCATAATTTTGCAATATTTGCAAGAGCAGTCCTCAGAATAAAAGAAGATGATGCAAGACGACTGGGATACTGAGGGTTTTAGTTTATAGCAAGGCAGGGAGGACAGCCCCGTTCCTGAGGGCTCACATGCCCTGCTGTGTGGGTTTCCGTGATGGAGCAGGGACTCCTGGGGTCCGTTAGGTGTGGATTAATGAAAAGGCCGAGACCTGGCCGTCGGTGTGGGTTCCCGGATACCCTTCGGGGGCTTCGGCTGCTGCGCCGTCGGTTTGAGGCTGGCAAAAGGAAAGACCGAGACCCGATCTCGGTCTTGTCAGGGGGGGGGGGGCTGGTAACGGCATTGCCGGGCCTGGTTTTTTCCGTTGGAGTTTAGAGGCAGGAAATTAAAAGATCCGGAGAGGACACGTCCCGGAGCCGAGTATACTTAATTGAATGTCCGGTTCGGGGATGTAGGGGAAAAATCTAATTATATTTTGCCGGCGTCCGTAGCGCGAGTGATAGCGTCTCGGCCTTTCACCGGAAGTTCCGGGTTCAAATCCTAGTCAGGAATGGTATTTTCACACGTTACAAATCATTCATCTCATCCTCTGAAGAATTACCTAATGGTTTTCCCGGAGGTTAAAAAAAAAAAATTATATTAATAGTAATAATTTTAAAAGTAGTAACTAAGATATCATCTTTCATCTGTTTGCTAATGTACTATCATGAGAACCTAAGTTATCTATTAGTTGGTAAAATTACATATTGCATTCTTAGATGGATATATTTTTCCTTCGTGAAATGAAATAATAAAAAAAATTTACACTTATAAAAATAATTATTAAAATTTGTAGGAAGTTTTGAATATTTATCTAATAAATGCTTTTGGAAATTAAATTAAAATAATATGTATTTTTAAATCGGAAACTGAGATACGAAACATATCGTAATATTCTTACTATTTTATTTACGGTTTTAATTTTTACAATGACCTAATTAAATAAAGATTCTGAATAAAGTATAGTAAAGATTATGAATAAAAACTTATAAACAGGACCGGTTTTTTCCTACTGAAAATTATGTCATAATTTTCTGACATAACTTGGTTGATTATTTATTAATAGATTTCTAAAAAAATAAGACGTAATTTTGTTTGCAATGAAAGTTTTAACACTGTTGCTAATTAAACATATTTTAATAAAAATAAAAGATTAAAAATTTGTTTGACCTTCCTTTTTAAAGTTTGTGAATGTGCTTGCACCGAAATCTTTTTATTTATTAGAGTAAGCTGGTGTAAATGTTCATACCAAATGTAATGATTTTTCAGTCCTATCTTGAGATATAGATTATTCTTTAAAAAAAATAAAAAAAATGGCGGGCAGAAGGAAAACAATGGGAAGATCGTTATCCATTCGTAGTATAAATTTTTTCTTTTTATTTGTAGAATACGAAAAAGAATAGCCGGGTACACTTTATTTGTTACGTCCTGTTTGTGTAAGTAAATAAATAATGTGAATAAAAATAAAAAATTCACTCGAGTAAAGACTAGGCGTTAAAGTAATTCTCTAAACCAGTTAAATAAAAAGATCTTACTTGAGTGAAGTACTACTACTCGATATCAAGTGCACCGTACATCCGGACATTTGGAATAGTGAAGTAGTTACTAGGGGTACTCGGGTTGAGTAGTAATTCGTTTCGTCTGTTTCCCGCATCAACTGGTTTTTGCCAGACACGCTCCGATTGTGTATTCTTGTCATATGAGTTGCAGATTCTCTCTTGAACAGTTAGCGTTAAGGTCATGAATTGGTCATAGAGTAAATACAACCACGGTTGTAACTAAACGTAACACAAACGTACAACCATACGACTTCAAAAATATGAAACATTTATTTAGCTTTTCGAAATGGATTTTCTTTATTACACAAAATTTGAGTAGTTATAGGTAATTCAGGATAATCCGGTTACTTATTAGAGAGAGAATTCTTTAACATTTTATTCATTAGAAACCTACTATTAACTTGAAAAAAAAAAGTCTAGCAGAAGTAATAACGTTTTATTCACAGCGTCCAGCGTGTCGGTATTAAAAATAGGATAACGTTATACTGTGTGTTATACTGATATATTTTTTTAAAATTTATTTAACTTTGGTGTTTTAAAGGGATTTCAGATTTTGGAAAAACCGTGGGAGAAATTTATAACTTTTATTTTTTATTGCTTTAAAATAATAACGTACATTATTGTTAATCCGAGAAATATTTCAAAAACAATTGTCTGATTTCAGCTGAAATTTTATTAGGTGCAAAAAGAGAAACTATCCTATTGTGGTAAACTGTACGAATTTTAGTAAATTTCAGAATTGTGACTAATATTACTCAATAGCTTAACCATTTTCATTTAATAGCCATTTTCGGACAGTACTTATGAAACATTAATCGGTTTTTTGCACATTAACTTTAATTATATACCTGTACCAACGGGCCATGCCTAACAAAATTATTATAAATCATAACCAAAAAACTAAGGCGTTAAAATTTTTCAACATAAAACTAAAACTGCAGTTAATATAAGATTTAATAAAAAATGTTTAGTTAATTTATTATTGCAAATAGGGCGAATATGAGAGTTCCTGAAGATGGAATTTAATTTCGAAAGTGCTTGAACGCTTCGAATTCAATTGTTGGTAAGCGGTTTACTGCATATTAAATTTCATTATATAATGTGTATTTTTATCCAAGATTTTAAAATAAATCCTGGCTATTTTAGAATAAATTTATATAATTTTATAAAACAATGGTTAATTTAATTTAATTTTCTCTCTAGGCAATCCCAACAGAAAGTGTAAGTTTAATTTTAAAATATGAAAACCATTTAAACTTCCACCTTAAACCGCCCAGTACACCTTAACGCCGGCCTCATTTGTAGGTTAGGTAGATAATAATGAATGGCAACCTATGTGTGGCGGCCCATGACCTGCTTAGAGCCGCTGTGGTTGATGGAGGGGTGGAATTTGTGCTTCTAACCGAGTCCAATTCAGTCGATTCAGGAGGGTGGATGGTGGACGAGGATGGAGATGCGGCAATAGTGACGGTCTCCAACTGATATGCTGTACTAGACGTGATCAAAGAAAGAGGTTTTGTAGCGGTATGTCTGACATCATACGTCCTGGTCAGCTGCTATGTCTCCCCGAATAGGGAAACGGAATATTTTGAGGACGTGTTAGCCAGACTAGAGAACTTGGTGAGGCGGGCGGGTTGGCCAGTGATCATCACTGGGGACCTCAACGCCGAGTGCATGGAGCTGGCCGGGACAAGGTTGATGGGAAGAGGGTACGACCTACTGGTGGACCGGAGAGATGTGTAGCCTTGTAGTGAGGGAATCTACTAAAATGATGAAGCATGGGACGAAGCGTAGCGACGTCTAGAGGTACGGAGGTAGCCTCCATGCTAAGGGTGTTCTGGTCCACCCACATGCAAGAGTGGGGGTTCGGATCTACCCGATGGGGGTATAGCTGACCCTCAAAGTATGAGAGGACGGGTCGCGTGGGGTAAATAGCAGGTGTGTGAAACGCACACCTGGTGCTTCGTAAGTTAGGAACGGGAAGGGCAGCTCTCCAGATGAGGGATAGGCTGGCTGTCTAGAAGAGGAAGTCGGCGTATCCTGATGACGCTAGGGAAACCCCGGTGGGATGCCTCTACAGGGGGAGTAGACAGGGAGGGCAGGCTGCTGCCACGAAACTCTGAGGTGACCGAGTGATGCTTGATTGCCGGACTGGTTGCCCCTTACGGATGTTTAAATGAAACAAAAAAAAAAGTGGATAACGAGATGGGTTAAAGTGTTGCAATGAATAACTTCTGATGTTCTCTCTTTCGGAACGGAACTCAAGGATAGAGGGAGAATTATGAATTCCCTAACTAATCGCAAAATCGGGATAAAAGTACCTTGATGATATGTCGGGTGGGCAATTATTTATTTACTGGTGGTTATATTTATTTTGTTTTAATTATGGACGGAATTGTTTGCTACTTTCCGATTCTTTAGACCGGAAAGGAATTATTTGACTGGGCTGACCTTGGAAAACTAGCTGCGTATGAGCTTCGTTATCCTGGCGTGATTCCTCTTCAGTCCGTCCCCTGAAGGCCTTTCGGTGCTAGAGCCTTTCGGCCTAGCACCTAGCCTTTCGGGTCGGATTCCAGTTCGTGAAAACGGACCGGTCTTCATTCTTCTTTTAGCCTACCTTTCCGTAAACCGGCTGTAAATAATTTACAAACCGTCTCTCTCTTTCAAATGGCTTTCATGGAAACATAGCAGAGAAATAATTTTGTAATTAACTGATTAACTTTTCTAAATTTTGGTAACCAGATGAACGTTTATATTTGAAGCCTAATACAGTATGTGAACTCAGGTTATAAATTTATTTTAATACAAATAAAATTTAGAAAAGTATTGATATTAATAGCTGCTATAACATTATTTATAAATTATTAAATAATTAAATTTAATTAAAAAAAGCTCTGTAATTCATCAGGTTACGTTATCAAAATAACGTAAAAAAACACTTTTTCTAATAGAATATTAAAAAAGACATTTTAATCATCATTATAAACTAAAAAAATAGCAGGTGGTCTGGTAATTTAAAGAAAGAAAGATATTGATTGAGTGATTTTCATACAATGAAGCAAAAGTTACTTTTGATGTAGGAAGTAGAAATATTGTAAAATGACGCACGTCAATGAGTTTTATATTTCTCATATTTCCTTATAAACGTTTCCTTCTCTCCTCTTTTGAAAATTCATATCATGAATTTTCTATTTTAAAACACCAGAAAAGTAGTTGTTAGTAGTTCTAACTATATATATATATATATATATAAAATCTTTTTCCTTCTTGTTTTTATTGATATTTTATTATATTTTAACAACTCCACTAATGTCGATTATTATTATTTTGTAGAGGAATATTACTATTTAAAGGAGGAAGTTTTCATGATGAAAGTTATTTTTAAATAACTTAAATTGAATATTTTTTAAATGAAAAATAATATGTCATGATTAAAAATAAATTCATACTAAACGTTATTGAAATAAATTGAAAAGAAGATTGCAATCAAAATAGTTTAAGAAATTTTTCTTAAAAATCTATAAATAATTAAATTAGATATATTAGATATTATTTAGATATAACGGAAAAATGTAAAAAAGTAAATTTAAAAAAAATAAATAATATTAATTGACAACCAAACAGTTCTATCAAATAACGATAAAATTAGTCATTTTTTATAACTGATAAAAAACATTTTCTTAAATAAATTGGAAAACAATATTACCCTCCAAAAAAATAAATTAAAGTTGACGTAATATCTAAACGTAGATGAGCGTTTACTAACAGTTCTTACGAAACATTATATTTATAACAGGAATTAAAATAAATATTATATAATATTATATCTCATTATAGCTGAGATTTTAAAATAAATCCCGGCTATTTTAGAATAAATATATTTCATTTTATAAAAGAAAAATAATTAACTATTGTCGTTCTAGGCAATCCCAACAAAAAGCGTAAATTTCATTTTAAAATATTTAAATCAAACTTTCATTTCAGACTACCCAATACAACTTAGTGCACTCTTCTTTTGTATGTTAGATTAGTTTTGCCTACCTAATGTAGAAATGAAACGTATACGAAAAATAAAAACGTAATTTTTATTTCATTTGTTTGTTTAATTTATATTTCAATTGTTTATTTTATTTATTTGCGTAATTTTTAGTTAATTTTTTATCTGTTCAAAATCGAAACGTAATTTCTATTTCAAGAAATGTAAATGTGATAATGTAACAGAAGATGAAAAGCAAATCAAAATGAAACCTTAAATCAATTAAAGAAGAATCCCCGTCTGTGAACTAATTTTAAGAGAAGAGGTATTAATGTTTCCGTAATTGAAAAGTTCCACGAAACAAGTTTTAAAAACTAGTTATTTGGTTCCATATTATTAATGATTTACCTGATAAATTAATTCATTAGTACACCATAGAAGCTTTGAAGCTTGTACGTGGAAATATGAAAATGAAATTTTGTAGCGTATGAAATATGTTGTGTAAGACCGGGATTCGAACCCGGGACCTCCGGATGACGCTACCACTCCACCACGGAAGTCAGCCGTACAAAATCAATTTTCTGTCATATTGCTGATAATGTAAGGTTACCAACCTAATTCCTACCTATTATGTATAATTTTAAAATCATATTTCCATAAAAATTAATTTTATGTCCACTTTTAAGGTAGGCTGCATACAGTCAATTTCTTTAGTCTTCTTTGTTTAAAATCAGCCTAACGCTCCTTTATTGTATTTTTAGTCTTTCTTTCAGTGTGTCCTAGTATCCTGAATGTTAATTATCACGGAGTTCGGTAGAACTTTGTTGGTAAGAGGCGACGAAGATGACGAACTACGTTTACAGTTCTAAACGTGACCTAACCTAACAGTGAAATGAAAATGGAAAAAAATAAGCTTTAAAACATTATATTTCAGTTTAATTTGATTAGTAATAAAGAATACTTTCAAAAAATAATTCGAATTTTTTAGACAACGATATTTTTTCCATTTGATGAACCGTGGGACTCGAATATGTCATTCTATTCATTTTTTTTAATGTACCTTTACGAATCGCGCCGCTAGATAGCAGTACTTGATAGTACAAGGTAGCGCACTAAAGCTCCATAATGTACTTCAAATAATAAAATTTAAAAGAAAATTTACTACAGCTTGTTTTGATAGTAAACGGTGTAATGTAAATGAAAGTAATGAAGGAGAAACAATTTTTTTAATTCCCATCACTTCTTTAAAAAAAAAAAGTATTAGTTTACAAGAGATTATAATAGTTTTATTAAAAAAGGAATAAATAAAACAGAAATAAATTCGTTTGGTAAAATGGAATTTTCGTTGGAATTGGCCGTGAAATTCAATTAGTTACTAAGGCAATAAATTTTAATAATAAATCCATAAGATAACAATCAGTAACTCATAAAAAAAAAATAAAAGAATAATCTAACAAAACGGTGTGATATCCAAAGTAATTGCAATGAAATTGTAAACCGTAATGAAAGAGTTTTGCGATTTCATTTATTCCGCTTAAAAAACAAAAATTACTGTAATATAAATGAAATTGTTTTTAACAAAACAATACTGATATCAAAAAGGTAAGACACTTCATTTCTATTATCAAAATCTGATATTAATTAAGAATTTTGTCTTTAAGAAAGCATACATGTGAATATATGTAATAGACAATAGATTTACAACCATAGACAATAGATAATAAACAATGTTTAAGCGTTCCATATAATAAGCAAAAACAGAAAAATTTGTTACAAAACTCTTATCGGTCCGATTTCATTTACATGTAATACATATCAAATTCACAGAAATAATGCAATTTTAATGATTATTCGTTGTCTATTAAATGAAGTCGGGCCGGCAAGAGTTTTGTAACAAATGTTTCTGGTTTTTGCTTATTATATGGAACGCTTAGACATTGTTTATTATCTGTTTTTGTATATCTATTGTCTATTACATATATATAACATGTATCTTTTTTTAAAAGTAGATTCTAAATTATCAGTTTTTGATAATAGAACTGTAGTGTGTTACCTTTTTTGATATCAGTATCGTTTTGTTAAAAACAGTTTTATTTATATTACAGAAATATTTGTTTTTTGTGCGGAAGAAATGATATCTGTGAAACGCTTACCGTACGGTTTACAATTTCATTGCAATTTTTTTTTGATTGTCTTCACAAATTCATTTATAAGAGACTTTCGACGGGTTTAATTTTATCTTACAAATAACTGAGGATAGTGACCATTTTCTTAGACGGTAATAAAGCTACGGTAATAAAGTTATTTATTTTTTTTTTTAGTGTATTTTACTTCTCAGTTATACGGAGTGCAGAATGGAATTATTATCCTGCACGAATAAGTTTTATTCGATCAGACTTTTTTATTGTTTAGAACAATAAAAAAGTCTGATCGAATTAATAATATAAGACTGATCGAAATACTGATCGGTAATTTTATTGCATTCTTAGAGTTTTTGTTAATTCTTTTCTGTATGCTGTCAAATGGTCTTTCTAGTAAAAGCATTGAACTCAGAGGTCTACTATAACTATTGAATTTACTAATATTGTTGTAGTTTTCTTTAAATTTGGCGCTGATTTCAAAAATCGAAATTCAAAGAGAATAAACTCGAATATTATACTTGGTTGTTTTTTTTAAAATAAAAATCCGTTTTTATTATTATTTTATAATGCATTTTAAAAATATTATCTAGTTTTTAATTAAGATATAAATCTAACTTTATAGAAACAGATTTTTTACTTAGTTTTATTTTCTGTGTTTTTGCTCGTGAAGAAACCGCAGTGATGCGTATCCAGATGTCTGATAATCGGATCACCATCCAGATGTTATGCATAAATGTTAATACACATAATTTATTAACTGACCTTCGGTTATTTACGTGACTAGTTTAAAATTATAAAATACTCTAGATTATTAAAAGTAGCCGGCCTCTGTGGGTCGAGTGGTAGCGTCTCGGTCTTTCATCCGGAGATTCCGGGTACGAATCCGGTCAGGCATAGCATTTTACAATTGTCGAGGAAAAATATCATTTTTTTAAACTTAGCCAAGATAGTAAAATGTCTTTTAAAATGTTTTTCTACTTCTCTGATATAAGGAGGCTAGTATATAACATGGAATAAATTTATGTTATAATTTAATTGTTTAATAAAAGAAAGGAATATATTTAAAATGTACTTTTACGTTAACTATTCATAATCTGTATACAAGAGGATTCATTGATACTTGCTATCTCTAATAGGTTAATGTTAAAAAAGCACAATATAACTACTATGTGAACAATGTGAGAGTGTTACTTACAGGCTGAATATAAAGAGTATTTAGTCCGAAATGCAGGAGTGCTTTTTGACTGGATTAAAGTGCCACTGTTCAATAGTAAAATCATTTCATCGAAGAAGACAACAAAAACCAACTTGCTTCTCACAGTACATTCTAAACCGTATTAACAATATTATGAAAAATATATATTATGGTTGTACGTTATTCTGACTTTCTATTTTATGATTTATTGTTAATGATTTATGTTTCTGAATGAGTCAACTGAATGTATATTTGAATATAGATCATCCTTTTTTGCCGCAAATTGGTGAAATATTTATGAATTGCTTTATAGAGCATATTAAAAAAAGGGGTGAAAAATTTCAGCAATTTCATCAAAGTTAGTATAAAATACCGTATTTCTTTATATAAGAGGAAATTGACTTATACATCTACTTGGGTCATTTGAAAACTTCTCAGCCTGACACAGAGATGGTGCAAGTATGATCAAATGACAAAGATATTTCTAAAGTGCGGTCCTTTAGGTGATGTGATTTGAAGTTTCACACCTATGCGCTTATTTCTGGTACTTCAGTTAAGTATAAAAGTTTTCACATTTCCTGAAAAATGAATAAAATTATGATTTGAGTTGTTTATGAAGTACTTTGTTTTAGAGGTTTATCCCTGACGAGAATAAAAGAAAGAGTTAGTTTCTACCTTATTGGTTTCTACCACTTCATTATTTACCGTTAAAAAGTGGGCTCTTGAATTTAAGCATGATACATCAAGATGATGAACGCTCGGGACCTCCGAAACCTGTGTACTTAAATAAAATACGACGAACGGAAGTGACACAAAAATCCACAATGATCGGTGACTGAAGATACAGGAGCTTTCTGACATTACAAAAAAGGTCATGTCTAATACATTTTTGGGTATGAAAGAATTTTGTCATTTCATCTCATCCTCTGAAGCAATACCTAACGGTGGTCCCAGTGCAAAAAAAAAATTATTAAAAGTAAGTTTCAATAAGTATAGATTGTGGAAAACTTATTTTACAATAAACTGTACAAATTTATACTCATTAAAATAATTTAAATAATAAATCAGAAAAAATGTAATAAGTAAGTAATATAAATAACGTAAGTAATGTAATAAGTTCATAATTATAGTTTGCACACTATATGATAATTTTGTAGATTACTTCTGTATTTGGTAGACATACCAATCCATCTGTAACGAAGGTATTAATTTAAACAAATAGTAATTCGAAATGTATATTGCGTTTAAAAAAAAATATCGTTTTCATTCGAAGAGACATATGTTTGTTATCGCCTATATAAAGGTTTGTAAGGTATTTATATTACTTTGCTGAAAGATTTGTGAAATCGATGACTAATTACTAAATCGACACACTATAAACGAATTAGAATTAATATTAATTATAAGTTTATTGTTTAGTTATATAAACAATAAACAAACGTATAATTCATTACGACTGTAAATTTAATCTATTTGGACATAAACTGTAAATAATAATTAATATAAAATTTAATTACACTGAAAAAAGAAAATTGTTTAATTTACTTTACCATATAATTATGTTACTTAATTTAATTAAATTTTATCCGACTCTTTGTTTATTTATTAAATTAAAACACTTTTACCTAATATCTGGCTATTATTAACTGATACGATTAAATATATTCATTTATTAATTCTCTTTTCTGATTGGTTCATAATTATTATTGTTATTATATATCACGTCTGGAATAAATAGGTATGCTACTCCACGGATTAATAAAAAAACTGCTACAGCATTTGATTGGCTTGATCAAGGGAAACCATGGTAAATACATCAGTGCAGCATTTCAAAAAACTCAAATAATCTTTAAAAGTCTTTGGCAGAGTAATATTTTTTCTATAAAAGAGAATATTTCATATTTATTTATTATAAATATTTATATAATATTTCAGACAAATAGACGGGAGGATATTTTAAATGGTTCAATGGACAATGAACAATAATAAGCAATGAAAGCATAATAAGGCACTCTGCTGTAAGCCGAAATACTGTTTCATTACTGAAGTATTTGGTTTGATAGTAGTGTATAGTTTTTTTCTTTTTTAAGTTATTACCGTTTTTGACAAAGGCGATGAAGATGTAAACGATCTGAAATTTTTCCATCTCTCAGCTAAATAAAATTAAAATAAACACACCCTGATTTTTAATTTTGTTGTATGTAAAAATAAAAAATAATTATGTCATCATAAAATCCATATAAGAATTTGAATAATTCTGAAATAATATTGCTAGCTGTTTTAGTATACCGAGGTGGTTAATTTTCACAAAGTAATATATTGACTGATTTAATGAAACAGTATATGAAAAATCGATTTTAGAACAAGTATGGAAATAAAAATAAATATGAAATTTCCTTTATCTATAACTTTTAACTGTTAATGTAAAGCTAATTAAGAAAGCAGATCGGTGAAATAATTTTTTTTTGTATGAATTTAACAAATTATTTACAATATACGAGTACAATGAACAGTTATTGTTTGAAATACCATAAATTTACTGATTATTAATCATTAGCTAAGTGAAATAAATATTTAAACATCCGCATAATACATAAATTAATATTACATAATAGAAAATTTATTGTTTGAATTATTTTGGTAGTCTGGAATCAAATATAATCGTATCCATTGGTAAAACTGACTGTACTTCTCTTAAGTGTGCTACAAATAGATCATCACTAGAGTTATAATCTAGAAAAACACAATGGTTTGATAAATTATATACTCAATGTATATTTCTCGATTACTGTTTGGCCGTTTTTTATTAAACATTTTTTTTCATTTTAACATCCTTTCCTGTTTATGTTTCCGCAATTATCATTATTTTATTCAGTACTATTAAAATCGTTGTGATTCATTTTGTCCTAATATATTAAAATAATGTTTTATAAAAGCCGTATTACAAAACTTGTGAAAGAAATTGAAGATGTGTATAGTTTAGAAGTAGAGACCGGATTATATGCGACATAAAAAGCTTGAAATATGTATGCAAATATCCATGAAAAGTATCAAAATATGCAACTTTAAATAATAAAAAAATAGTCATTTTTAGTTTTTTTATTTCAAAATCAGCATACAATTTGTAAGTAGTTGAATAACATATCGATAAATTCGATAATTAACAATTATTTAACATTTTGTTACTTTTGTAAACATAAACAGTCAGAGGTACTATTCCGCGGCTGCTAAGTGCGCTCTAAGAGTCGTGCAGCTAATAGGTTTGGCCGGCTACAACGTAATATTTCATTTATTAACAAGGAACCGTAACGATAACTATTGTAAATATAACGAAGATATGCTTCATCACTAGATTTTAAGGAAAGTATGCAATAACCGGTGAGAATGTGCTTAATATGCAAATGCATATAATATGGTTTCTATTTATATGCAAACATTCTTTATTCAACCAACAAACAAGAGGGAACCTTACAGACGGGATTCCAACAGTTTAGAAATACTGAATTTGATAATTTGAAAAATTACAACAAATTTACAATTAAAATATAATTAGGATTGTTAGTTAAACTTTAAATCACTGGTATTTATAAAGTTATAATTGCATTTTTCATTTAAAATAAAAATTTAATTTCTATCTGCCTTAAAAGCACCGGAAAAAAGAAGTTTTATTTATTATGCATTAAGTAAAAGACATTTGTTTTATTGTTGAATAAGATTCTAATAAGACATCAAGCTATTATCCAAGATGCACTAATTACAGTCCTTTTCTCTGAAAGTAATTACGTTATTACGTTTTAGTGAACAGAAAGATAAAACATGCAGAATAAAAATAATCTGAATTTCTATGGGCATGACTATTTTTAATAATATTTTCACCTTGGTGAAAGAAACGTAATGAGAAAAAACATCTTATTCCTTAATTTTTCTATTCCAGTATTGGATGCTTATTATTTTTAAGAATGATGACTTTGGGAAGAGTTTTATGTAATGTTGGTCGCCTGCAATCGTTATGGTTTTTATGGCATCTATCATATATACTAGGTACCACCATGTTATAAATTCGTCAGGTTGTGCGCATTATCTAGTGGAAAAGATAGTTTTTCCATAAAATTTGTTAGAATAATTTTGGTAGTCTGGAGTGAAGTCATGATATCGTATACATTCGTAAAACTGACTGTACTTCTCTTTAATAGGCTATGAATAAATCATCATCAACTTTCTCATCTAAATAAATACAATGGTTTTATAAATTATACACTTGATATATATTTCTTAATTACCATTTTGCCGTTTTTTATTACATTTTTTTCACATAACATCCTTTCCTATTTATGTTTTCATAAATATCATTACTTTATTCAACATTACTATTAAAATCGTGGTGATTAATTTTGTCATAATATAATAAAATCATATTTTCATAGAAAAGGATGGTGGCCAAAGGTGGTGTGGGTTTGTTTGTGTGTTGTACGTGCTTAAATTTTTATTTTAACTGCTACTGATGCAGAATGGACCAATGATGGTGAGCCTGACGGCGCATTCGTTTGAACGATTTATACTTTTTGACACGAACGATTTATCTAAAATTATATTTGTATTTTGGAGATAAAAAAAGGAAAAAGTTGGGGTTATAGCTGTGTTAAAAATTCACAACTGTAGAAACAACTAAACATTTTTAGCATTTTGAAGCTTTTCGTTGTAAAAGTTGTTGTTAGTACGGTAAATTCATGATCGTTATTTAGTTACATTATTATTTAGTTACGTTATTTACATTCGTTATTTAGTTACGGCATAAATGCCGTATTGCGAACCTGGTGGGAGGAATTGAGGAAGTCAACTTTCATAAAAATCGTTTATTCGTAATTTTCTTGGTAATCCTATATTCCGGATGTGACTGAATTAAAAACCATTAATTTTCTCTTAACTAATTAGTATTTCACAACTTTTTTCGTTTCAACGCTTCAATTTTAGTGAAGAGTATTATAATTACCAATATATACATTTTTTTTAGAAGTGTACTGTTGCTTGGTCGGAGTTTCAACTATAGAAGTATATTATTATTTATCTTTTGTATAAGTTTTAAGTGCATGTGTGTGAGGGTTTGTGTTTAGGAAAGGCGTTGAGAATATATCTTAGCATCTGTTTTATACACTTAATTATGTTGCGCAAGAATTTCAAGTGTTAGGTACACAATGTTAGGGAAGGAATTAACTTCTCTGCACCGTTTCATTAGAGTGTCGGATAATCTCTGTGAAATTGCCAGAACAAGAGTAGAGTTCATTATCGCTAGTTGTGTTTAAGAGAGATAGAAGGATGGTAAGAGAGAGAAAATTGGTGGTTCCATACCAATTAGTGGTTGATTTATATTAACTTTCCGTTTCTATAGAATTATAATTCTGTGTTTAACGCTACTGGTTTGACTGGGATGGGCTATTTTAAAATCTCTTTCTAAATGATGTTTTGCTGGTGAGTATTAAAATAATGGTTTGGAATTTAATAGATAGGTCAAGCTTGTTTGATTCCGTATTATTTATTAAAAAAAAAATTGTACATAGTTATTATATTATCCTAAATATAAAATAAGTACTATAATCCAATTGCACAGTTTTATTATGAGCCAAAAGAATAAATTATTTAATTTGTTTATTATATACATATATACATGTATATATTTATATTATTTTTTTTATTTTTTGTGAACATCTTTATAATTTTAATATTATATAAGTTTTTAATATGCTTACATTTCGTGCGGAGGTCCCGGGTTCGAATCACGGTCAGGCATGGCATTTTTTCATAAGCTTCCATAGTTGTTGATTCCCGCTTTCTCACAACAAAAAAAAATATCCCTATCGGCATGCAGGAAGGCAGAGGTAGATTTCACCGGTGCTAAGTTGGGGATAAAAAAATTTCAACCTTAAAGATAAGAAAAACTTCAAATTTACTCAATACGAAAATGGTTGCATGTGGAAAAAATTCCATTTGTTTAACGTACGATAAGTCCCATCTTACAATTCCAGCAATATTTTGGTCATCCCTTGCCGTAAGGGTTAGTCATATCAAAAGTTGTTGCAGAAAAAAGTTTTAGATAATGTTTAGAGGAGTAAAGACCACTTTAGATCGATTAGATACTGTGCCTATTAAGGGAGGTATGATTTTTTTTACTTAGAAACCCCATTTTTCCACCCCTGGGCCAATTATTGGGAATATCAAAAAACTTTACTTAGATAAGTTTTAGGCCCTTATTCAAAGTATAGTAAGAACTCAATAATTTTTTTTAAAAGAAAGTTATAGCTATATTTTATTTTTTCGTAAAAGTCTCCCCATTTCCACCCTCATGGTTCGATTTTGCCCATAAACGAACTCGATCGAGATTTAGGGTCGTTATATTTTACGTATCAATTTGAAAGTGATTGGCGCAAAATTACGGCAGATATCGTGTCCACAAGAAAGTGAAATATACGAGTATATGCGAAGATATTTCGAAATTTTCCGTAAGTTAAGTCATGGTACCCATTACAATAGGTAGCTTTCTTATGAAATCTACCTAAAAGATAAATAAAATTAAAAAAAAATATAGTGCTTAAAATTTTTTCTACTATTTGCCATACATTTTTTGTAGTAATAAACACTTCGGAAATAATATAGAACATAATTTGTACGCCTTACAAATATGGCATCAGCTTTGGTAGTCTGGGTAATTATCATTTAACTCATTTGTCTCGAGTAACAAAGATTCTGAAAATATTTGTTTTTGTCTCAACAAGTTCAAACTGAAAAACAATTGATTTTGAATTTTTACACAATAGATTTTTTAATTTTAAGATATATGTACAAATTGTTACACAAAGAAACTGAGAAACTTTCAGGACATGTTTTACTAGTGAAAATAATGAATAAGGTTCATATAAACATACGTCTGGAAAGCTTTGGTTTTGAGATACGGCTAGCGAAAGATTTCGCCCGGATTTCAGCTCTTCTAATAAAAAGAACCCTACTTTAATTTTTGGCACCCATATTAAGGAGTAAAGTTGATGGTTTTGTTACGTAAATTGTGCTGGGAAATTAGATAAAACAGGTCCAAGAACTGTAACTCAAATATTTTATAAGATACCTGACGTAAAACAATAAATCTGCTGTCTAAAAACATTTTTTTGGGGGGATTTTGTGCACCAATTTTGTTAAATTACTAATAAATGCAGAAGATTTAGTAACAAAATTTGTAGGTAATTTAATTTTGAGAAAATTAATGTACAGCCAATAAAAATGAAATAAAAACGTTTAAAAGTCGATTTTTTAGTGAAGTAAAACAGACGAAAAATAGACAGAAAAAAATTTGTTTTTCGACACTGAATTTTGTTTTTAATTTCTTACATTATGTACAAATAAAAATAAAAGTTAGCATGTTTTCCTTTTCTACTGTGTAATTGGAAAATTAGTTTATGTGGTAAATTAAATTCATTTTAGCTTTGAAACTTATTTCACCAATTACCAATCTTTAGCTATTATTTCTTTACAATTAAATTGTATTTATAAAAACGCATACCTTATCTTTTCTTGATGCGTTACTCGAAGGAGTGTTAATCTTAATTATGTTTGTTGGAATGAATAACTGACCATAATATTTTTTTTAAACCGCTTAACAATGATATCTTTTTACTTTAAGTGGTCTTTTACCTTTAATTTTAACCTGAATTATTAAAAATGGTAGAATTTGGTAATCTCTTCTTTTCTCATAACATTTTCTAAGTAATTCAATTCCTTTGTTTTTACAATATTCGACATCTTTCTGTATTTTTTTTCATAAATGAATAGAAGGATTCTTTCTATTCTATTAAGAATGAAAGATTCTTTCAAGAATATTGTCATTCATATGCTAATACCTAACCAATTAAAATTCTTTATAAATCTACATTCTGAAATAGCTGTCTCAGGGATCTTCCAAGGTTCCATCCTACACAAAACTGCTGAGAAAACAAAAGATTTACTTATTTTATCCTTTATCGAAGTTTCAGAATGTTTTGGATTCTAATTAAGGCCAGGCATGATATTTTTCATTCGTTGTAAATTTTCATTTCATATTTCCAAGCACAAGCTTCAAGTTATGTTGTGAATTAATAATCAACCAATACTAATTTAAGATTTCTGCTAAAAAGTAATGTAAAAATACATTTTTATTTTTATAAATACTGCTCAAATTTGTATATCCTGTAATTTTGAAAATATTTTCATTTATAAAACGACGAAGAAAATTAAAAATTTTCCCTGGTTTTAACCCATTATTACATATAATAAATCATATCTTTAATACTGACTTTGCTTATTATCATATAAGCAGGTCTTATCAGAGTTCATTTTTAAGCTATCTTCGTATGCTGATGATAATCTATCTGTAATAGTGAGCGTTACCAAATCTTTCGGTGACAAAGGACTCCAGGTATCAGCATAACTTCATTTATAGTAATGATAAGTTTAAAAGCTAAAAAAAAAATATCGACTTAAATAATATTGGTAATTTCAAAAATTAAATAAAAAAAATTTGTTTTTACTTCCTTGTACTCGTCAAGGAAGTATTGTAATCGCGAAAAATTTCGGTTTTCAACGTAAGTATACATTTTTACAATACCTGAATCCATTTTGACTAGTTTCGGCGTGACGTCTGTACGTATGTATCTCGCATAACACAAAAATCATTCGCGGTAAAATGACGAAATGGTTGTGCACCTCCCCGTTTGATTGCAATCGACTAGACCTAAAGTATCTAAAAAGCCCAAAATCAAAAAAAAAATTGACACTGAACTTTTTATTAACTGTAGCAATAAGCCCTCATTGAGAACTTTTCAACAATATATAAGTGGTACTTACTTTCACTGGTTCCAGAGTTACAGCCAAATAAAATTGTAATTAATGAAATATTTGAATCTTGCAAGGGGAAGGCACATCGGTTCGAATTCGACTTCATTTCTTTTTTCTTTTTTTTAAATTTAAATATATTGATTTATTAATAATTATAAACCTCTGATTGCAAAAAGATTATTACAAGAAATAATAATACAATAATAACAATAAAAAAAATATATGAAAAAAAGACAGAAGTTAAGAGTGAAATAAAATTTTACGTAGTTTTAAAAATGTGTATATGTAATAAGCGTACAAGGTCATGCTGTATCCACATCAGATTTTTACTTTCTTGTGCGAAGTAAAGGGGTTATTGTTGTCGCGAAAAGTTTCGGTTTTCAGATCTCAACGGAAATATCCATTTTGACCGTCCCTGAATCCATTTTGTACGGCGTGGCTCTGTACGTACATACGAATGTATCTCGCATAACTCAAAAACGATTAGCAGCCGTAGAATGCTAAAATGTTGGATTTAGGACTGCTGTAAAATCTTGTTGTGCACCTCTCCTTTTGATTGCAATCGACTAGACCATAAATGTCCAAAAAAGCCCAAAATCCAAAAAAAAATTGTATTATAGATTTTCTCTTAACTGCAGAAATAAGTCTTTGTTGAGAGTATTTCAACGATATATCATATATGGTACTTATTTTCATTGGTTCCAGAGTTATAGCCTAATAAAAGTTTAGTAAATTAAATATTTGGATCGTTCAAGGGAAAGGCCCATCGTTCGAATTCGACTGCATTTCCATTTTTTTTTGAATTTAAATATATTGATTTATTATTAATTAATTAAGTCATGTGGTGGCCATATCAGATTTATTTAATAAAAGCTTTAGTATTAACTTTTGTGTAATTTATAAATTAAAATAAAAATTTCCATAAAAATCTATTACTTAAGATATATGACATGATGTGAGAAACAAAGATTCAATTGTTAAATATTAAGAATGTTGGGAATTAAATGGGATTAAACATGGGGTGAAGAGACGATAAGCACAATTATTGCTGTTAATTTATGAGTAAGCTTACTTTGTATTTTTTATTGAACAGTGTGTAATTAAGTTTATTCGTTTAGTAAACTCATATTTAGAGCCAACATACACTAATTATAAAAAAAAAAATCTAATGCAGGAGCCTAATAACTAATACTCTTAAAAATGTTTCATCCAATTCTCGTATTATAACACCATACTACAAATTTCAGGAGTTAGGTCTTATAATGACTGGATACCCGTCCTAATCTAATTATTTTTACTTTTTCTGCTTATTATCGTTAATTTTTTATTATTTACACGCTAATTATTCCCCATTTCTACAGACAACCTTCATAAGTGGAGAGGGGCGTTGAAAAGAGATTGGCCAAAAATGATGAAGAAAACATTAGGAATCTATAAGCTGCTCCAAATGTTTTAAAATAGTTGCCAAGAACAATGTAATATTCAGCGTATCGTAGTTATTGATGCGATACCGCCTCGCTTACGTAAAATTCAAGATATCAAATTAATTAAAGTTCTCCTGTATAATTATTGAAAATAAAAAGTTGGAAATAATAAACTCTTGACATCTGTGCAACCCCTTCCATTGAAAACCTTAATATCCCATCTTTTATATCGAAATATTTCTTGTGCGCGAGTATGTGTATTTGTGCCAGAAACACTTTTTAATTAAAAGTTATGTTTTCTGTAATATTCTAACTTATGGAACAGCCCTAACATTTTATATAATAAAAATGAAAAGAAAAGTTTTTGTTTCTGAATTGTACACATTTTGTTACAGTCTCCGTTTTTAAATATTAAATCTACCTAATATTTTTAATAAGTCGCTAGGGATCCCAGCAATCAACTTCTTTCTAATGGTAATATGGATCCTGCTGAGTTGTTCTTTATGTATAGATACTAGCTATCAACGTAAACCATACGGATATGCGAAAAAGTTTGGTTTTCAGATTTCAACGGAAATATCCATTTTTACCATCCCTGAATCCATTTCGACTAGTTTTAGAGTGACGTTTGTACGTACTTATGTATCTCGCATAACTCAAAAACGATTAGCCGTACGATGTTGAAATTATGGATTTACGGCTGTTGTAACATCTAGTTCTGCACCTCCCCTTTTGATTGCAATCAACTGAACAAAAAATGTGTCCAAAAAAGCCCAAAATCCATAAAAATCTGGATTTTTTACTTTTTCTTAACTGCAGAAATAAGCCCTCATTTTCATTGGTTCCTAAATAAGTGTTTATTTTTTTTTTTAAATTATATTAATTACGTTCATATTTTACTTAATTTTGCTTATTTTTTTAATAGATTGTGGTTAAATAATACAGCTGTAATTTTTTGGTGTATAATAGCTTAATGCAATAAAATATAACAGTAATAATAATTTACTATTCCTCACAACCACATTATTGAATGTCAGTAGATTTTAAAGTAGTTAATTTCTTTAATGAGAAAAGGTTTTTCTAAAGGTTACAAACCTTTAAAAAACAAAAGTTAAGCTATAAAAGAGGCTTTATTCACTCGCTTAAAAATTTTGTTTTTTTTTGTAATATTTTTGAGAAATAATCGGTATCCAGTTGTTTTGGATTCTTAAGATTAAAAAGTAATTAAAAAACATTCAGGTTTAACCATAAATGTATACTTAGTTGTTTCTGAAAAAGCTATTCAACAGATCAACATTAATCAATATTTAAAAAATTCAGGTTTTTAAAAAATTATATTCCGTTAATTTTTTCCTAAGACAAACCCATTTAAGATGAAACCGGTTTTAATTAGTTATCTAAAATATCTCCAGAAATATGTTAATTATGATAATGTCAGTTTTTCAAATAGAAATCTAAAAATCATTTAATATTATATAAAAAAACTGTTATATATTAAAATCAATATTAAAAACATTTTATAAAAATATTTCTTAACAAGTCAATCAATTCAATCGGAATGTGTTTGTAACCTTCCCCGAAAAATTTTCAAAAATTTCAATGAAAAATTCAGTTTCATTAGATCTGATAAAAAACGTATATTTTTTAATTTCTATTAGGGGAAAAATAATAAAAAAATTGCCAGACATTTTGTTTTTAATTTATTGCCAACTGTATTCTATCTATAACTGTATATTCTATCGTAGTTTCCTATAAATCTATGAAATAGCTAAAATAGGTACTCTAAAGTACCTTTACTACCTAACAAATTAGAATCAAAACCAAAACATGTGATTCCAATAACCTTTAATAAATATATTAAAAAATTCTAAAACAAACCGTGTATAGCTGTTCGAAAAAAATGTTTGTAGTTCTAGATTTTTGAAACGTTTCATTGAAAATTTATTTATTTGCAAGATAATAAATAAATATCTATTTTATTTTTTATAATAATTTATTTCGTGAAACAAAAATCTGAAAATAAGTTTGAAGCAGTTCAATGTCCTTCAATCTCTTCTGAAATTAAAACTTTAAAGACGGATATAGTTATTGTTTTGGTTTACATCTCACAAAGCATTTGAGTAGCACAACAAAAGTTATTTCATCGAAGGGAACTGTGTCGAATTGGGGCAGACGATTAGCGCTAGTCTTTCCCATGTGAGAAGTTATCCCGTGTGATACCGTACCTGCCCAACATTCTGTTATTGGGTTCTAATTAATTGTAACTCTAAGCCTGGTGATTCAGGAATGTAACGAAATAGAATAAAAAAGTTTTTTAAATATCCTTTGAAAATGTTAAGTATTTTACTTTCAACATTCCGTTCACTAACATCTTTACTCTTTAAAAAATTAATTACGCTAACATAATAATTATTTTACCAAAATAATTCTGAATAAAAAAATCACAATGAAATATAATAATTAAAATGTTAGAAAAAAAATTAAGTCTCCGAATTTAATTAATTTTTTTATTCATTTCACAACCAAGAATCATGCAGTACCTCGGGTACGAATAAAAAAAAAATTGCTTTATATAAGTCTGGATACTTCTGGAATATCAATCATATAAATCAGTTAATTGAAAGAAAACCAAAAATTTACATTTATGAAAAAAAATGTTCAAATTAAGGAATACTTATTATTTAATTGAGAAAATGAAATGAAATAACTTAATCTTTTTTTCTGGAAATTTCTACAATTCTTTTTAATAAAATATCAATTTTCCTTTTCTTTCTCCGCTATCTAACCTATGTTATACAGAATAGGCTGAATGGAAGAAAGGATAGATTTACGATTCGTGCCAGAACAGTGTGATATTAAATCACGGTAAAATTACATGAATAGTTTATATCAATAACCTATACAATTAAACACATAATAAATAACATCTGTTCAAATTATTTTGTACGGAATTCTTTCCTTCTGCTTCACGCATGATACTGTGGTTCTAAAATAAAATTATCCATTGTTCGCTTGTAATTTACCAGATTACTAGAGCGATACGTTAAAAGTTCGCATTCTTTTGTGAATTTCAAGATAAACACAAAATGTTTATTGTTAAATGATATAGTTATTTTTCAAACTTCTTTATGTTGTGATAATGAAAAGATTCTTATACGCAGTGTGAAAATATAAAATTAAGAATATTATTTAATAAATTTAAACAAATTATTGGTTAATATTTTTTAGATAATTTTTAAACTAACACTAAATTGTAAGTGAATTGGAACACACAGCTAAACGTTTTATCTTATGAATTTGTTGCAATTCAGGGTATATTTGTGACAATTTCACACAATTTAATCTCAGAATACGTATATAATTAGCAGAAAGGTTTCCCCCATTTTTGCCTGTGATTTAATCTGTAAATAAGATCTTACCTTTAAAATGTAATATTATATAAATAAAAATATGTAAAAAAAGTGTAAATACTAAAGTATGTAAAATAGAAAGGGTCTTATTTCGAAAACATATACATTTCCTAAATTTATATTATTACAATAGTAAAAACTTAATTTTTTTACATTTACTGTTGTGGAGGCCAAAACTAGGCAATATAACTTTTTTCATCCCTTCCCCTAGGATCCGGAACTAGGCCGGAGAAGCATGACTCAATCCCAAGGGTACCTTTGCCTCTAACCTCCCGAGTGACTATGCTGGACCCGGCTATGCTGTTTCAAGCACGGGGTACCACTCGGTCGGCTGGGACTTGGTCTAATGCCATGTCTGTAAGCGGAAGTTCCCCTAGAGGAACCTCCATCCGGGACTCTGGTCCCTTCAATTTAACCCCCCTAACAAATCCCCATGAGTCCCCTTTCACTCATCGGCCGTGAGACACCTCGGCATCCCACGCCTCGTGAAAGGGGCTATCCACCCAACCCCTAATCTAGAAACACTAAATCTCCATTTTCGACGTCTTAAAACATCCTACAAAATTTGATCGTATGGTCTCTCGTATGGTTTGATGTTACGTTGGTACCACATGAATTCACATAAATAGGAGTCTAATGTAAATTTCAACGTACCACGCTCCATGCGATTTAGTCTTTTATCTGCTATCCATAAACATTCCACTGTGTTTGTATACAGCCCGGTAATTGTATCTTGAAAATTAACCGGATGATTTAAAGTATGATGCGAAAAATTATAACCTTTTAGATTAGGTATATAGTTGTAAATCCACCAACAATGAGAAATTGTGTTCGTCACATGTCTAATACGTTCCTTTATAACTCTTAGTTACGAGTCTTTCATTTGATCGGGGACTGCATATACGAAATATTCTATTATTTTTCTGCAAATTCTCGCAAATACCAACTGCTGAGAGTAAGCCGTCTTCATATTTTATTTTCATTTGAACAAATGAATTTGTCTATTTCCACTATCAAACCATTGTTACCTACTATTATTGGGTAACGGACTTAATGTATACATTAAGTCCACACATATTTACCGTACAAAGTTCCCAGTCAGTTATCCATTGCAAATTCTTTGTTAAAAACCTAAAGCAGATATATTATCCACTCCGTACGCACAGGATATAAAAAACAACTTCCAATTTCACTTTACTGGATTGCAGCCACGTACCACTCCTTAAAGGAGCAGAATTGCGACAACTCACCCTTGCATAACACCATTTATTATCCTTATCGCTTAAAGAAAGAGACATTTCATAATCGTGTACGGAAAACCTAGGATTATGTAAAATCCCTTTGGTTTGTAAAAAACGACAGCATGTTGTTTATTTGGCGTTTCACAGATTAACTCAGAGCCATGTCGGAAGAAAATAACAAATTATGTTAAGCACAGTAAACTCACGGAGTACAGGATTGAGATAACTGACTGCATGAACTAGTACATAGCCAGCGTTATAACTATGATAATATAAGATAGGTTGAAATATAATTACTGCAAGAACAGATAAGATAAACATAGCAATTTAATAACGTATATTATTTCTCAGTCCACAAAGTTACATAACGATATCAGTAATTCAGAAAATGAAAATTAAGGAAAGTGTATGCTTTTGAAATAAGACCCAATAGAACTTAAAAGGTAAATTACAACACAGTTTTTTTTTATGTGTTTGTTCTCCTACTCCCCTGGGCCGGCTCAATAATCAAGTATTACTCAACCCAGGGGAATGTTCTTGCGACTCTCATGAGCCTCTCCACCTACCGGTTCCAGATCTTTTCCTTATTTTCATCTTGCCTCTGCTTCTAACCGCTAAGGCCAGGGACTCCAGGCCCGACTGTGCCGTTCCCGGGCTCTGCTCCAGCAGCCGGATCTCGGTCTTTTTTTTTCTCCTACAGTAACTCCTCCCACTTCTTGTAATCTACTTCCTTTGCTCGTATAACCACAAATCAGCCACGAATCTCTCTATGTCAGCCATTCTTCTTTACCTCTCAACATATACTTTGTTGTAGTTTCCCGAGTAATCTCTTTTATCTTATAACTGACTTTTAGATACTCCCAACGTGCACATTCAAAAAAGATGTGGCAGGGAGTGTCCTCTTGATCGCAGTACAAACAATTTGGGAGCTCCCTTCTTTTAAATTATGTAAATATACACCAAATCCTTCTTGACCGGATAGGAATTGTAACAGGTAGTACCGTACATCGCCGTGTTTCCTCCCCAGCCACGGTCCTATCTCAGGAAAAGCTTCTTTGTCCCCGCCCCAATTGTAGCGGCATTTCACTTCTCTTGCCATTCTTGTAGCAAGAGATTAGTGGCTTCTTCCCTGTCCATGCCCTCATAGAACCGTTTCATTTGGGTAGCCCGTAACTGGATCGGCGGTATCCCTGCCAGGACTCCCGCCGAATCCGCCGATACCGTTCCGTACGCCACCACGATCCTTAAATTCAATCGTCTCTGCAGTGATGTCATCATCTTCACATTCCTCTTGGTGTTTAGTGCCGAAAACCAGGCAGGCACTGCATACAATACTATAGAAGTCACTCACTGTTATCATCAATAGCTTTCTTTTAGATGCTCTGGGTCCCCATTTGGCGCCCATCAGTCTACTAAGAGCGTTGACGATCCACTCTTTACTGCTTTACTGCATACTTCATTAAGGTGTCGGTTGTATAGCCCATTTTGATAATTTTCATAACTGGGGGGCACAAAACCATAGTTTACCAGTCTACGCCTTCCTTACTTTTGTAAGGCCCTACATAACATGCCTCACCATGTCTTCATTCCTTCATCCACAACTATGGCAAATAATGTAGTTTTGTCTTCATCTGCATCTTCCTGGTAGAAATACTCAGTATTACGAACGTCCTTAACCACTGTTACGCTAGGTATGGTAATTCCAGTACTCAATTTGTCTCCCATACCGGCGCCATCTCCCGTATCATATTCGTATATAAACTCTTTTGCCATTGTTTTCAGGAAGCCATTGTTTTAACACAATGGTTAAAGTCTATGAACTTGTAAGATGTTACGTTAATCTCGGCCATAAGACACGGTAGGAGCACTGATGTTTTATGTCACATAGAAGTAGAAGATGTAAATAGACAGTCTACGTTGTCTATCGAGATTGGAAAAAATAAATAATATTCACGTTTTAATTCTCTTTTTATATCTATAAATTTTATTTCATAATTGCAATATGTTCTTCTTTAATGAAGACAAAGCCTATAGATTAAAATAGCTGACCTGAATATTGTTGTTTTGATTCAATGAGCTGGATTCTATTATGCAATTTTTCTCTCGGTGATAATCTTCAAATCACAACATAATTATTACACTCGATGTCCGGTAATTTAAAATTGCCAGTATTTTTAAATTTCACTATTTTTCTGCCTCGATAGTTTTCCCTACACATTCCTCTAATAAAAAAATTAATAAAAAAACTGGACGATATTTTTATATTTGACCTTTGGATCTAGCTTGTATATTACGAGAATTTGCCTCAATATTTTTCCTTTATATTCATCTTACGATCTCTTAATTTAATTTTGAACAGTCAACCTAATTTTCAACATTCTCATGTAGTACTAAGTTTTTAAATCTTCTGTCTTTTTCGTTTTTGTTTTTCCTTTTGTCCATGTTTCGCTAAGAGAAGAAACCTTTGTAATTACTGTCGTTTAATATTAACAGATGCTATTTTTTGCATGAAAGATCTACGAGTACATGTTTTTGCCAGTCTTCTGTTGTTCTCTATCTTACTTCTCTTTTTACTTGTACATTCTTTCTCCGAATAATTCACATTGGAACACAAATTTATTTGTGATTGTTTCTTTTTTTCTGTTTTTCTATGTACCTCTTCATTCTTTATGATATCTCTTCTAAACATTCAACTGTGTTGTTATTGCATTTTAGCTGTTCTTGGAACCTTTTATTTTTATCTATTAATATTATCATTAAAATTTTTCTTTTTCTTATAATTTCTTCACTTTTTTTCAGTTCTTTTATGTCTTCTTGAATTTGTGTGAACCATTTGCCTTCAGTTTTTTTTACTTTTGAAGAAATCAAAAATTTGTTAAGTCAGTCCACTCTAGTTCATTCTAAATAAATGGGAGTAACATGCAGTTCGTCTTTTCCTTATCGTGTCTTGACAGTTTTTCAATTTTAGTATAAAGTTTGTTATTATTTGGAATTAATTTTACCTGACTGTTTTGAAATTTAGGATCTAAAATTTTTCTTACAATTTTCCTTTATTTTTTCTAGATTTTCAAGTAGACTTTTGTTGTACATTCTTAAGATTTCTGCCGCTTAGAGTACTTTCGGCTTTATCACAGTTTTATTGTGAACTCAAAATTTTGAGTTCCATGATAAAAACTGTTTCATTTATATATTTTTCGTTAGCTGGAAAGCTAATTCCATTTTATCAGGTCTAAACATTGACGCTTTTTTATGCAAAGAATTTCAACTGATCCATTCTGCGAGATATTAGAAATTTTCCAGTTTCTTTTTTTATTATTATTTATACAAAGGAAATTCGGACAGTTTTCATCATTAGTCAAAATTTTCGTTTTCTCCAACTGATGTTTAGTCCCATTTTTGAAGCTTACTTTTCCAATTCTTTAATATTTTCTTCAGCTTTTTTTCAGCTTTTAGCTAATAATGTCATATCATCAGCGAAAGCTAAACAGTTAATCTTTTGTTCTTTAGTTCCCAGTCTTATTGCACTATTTTTCTCAAAATTTTTGTTACATTCTCTAACTACCTTTTTAAGAGTACAGTTAAAAAGTCCATCTCCTTGTCTTTCACTGGTTTCCATGGGAAAAGGATCAGATAATTCTCCTAGAAAAGTTTTTGTGTTTGTGTTAGTAAATGTTGGTGTGATTAAGTTGTCTTTTTGTTATCTAAGTCTAATTCTGTTAATGTTGATAATAGTGATGTTCTATCTACCAAATCGTATGCATTTTGAAAATCATTAAAAGCTATAAAGTATGTTTTATTTTGACATTTTTAATATTCCATAATATTTTTGAGATCAAAAATTTGCTCTGCGCAAGATCTATTTTTCCTAAATCCACTCTGATATTCACTCAGTTGTATTTTTATTGTTTAAATTAAAAAAAAATTACAACTTCTACTAAATTATGAGTATATTATTCAATTTCTCACTACTCGTAGTTACAAAACTAGACTTAAAATTATATATTAATATTCACAAATTTATTTTTTTCTTTGGCTTTCTTATTAACTTAAATCCTTTCCCTATTTCTCTCATAAGTTATGACCCATAAATGTAATTATTTTTTCCACATATATTAATCGTTTTTATCTTACATAATTTTTATGAAATTAACTATTTGGTAATGAATGATTCAAACACTCAATTATGTTTACGTCGGTACCTAAATTTTATTCAAATTATTTATAAAATCCCTTCATTTCCAATTCTGTTAACTTATATAATTTTTAAAATTCGTCTAGTAGCCGATTTCTATAGCGGTTTAACATAATGATTTGAGAAAATCCTTCGCTTTGATACTGATATAATACTTTACTTCCTCAGAGTCTCATTTTTCAGGAAGTAATGGCGTTTTACAATTTTTAAGATAAAAGAAAAAACATCAATCGATTAACCACTGAGTTTTTAACGAAATTTTGCCAATACATTCATGAGTATTGATGAAACTACTTTGACGTTACCAAACTAGAAAAGAGTTAAACTGGTTTAAAGATATTCTTTTTAGTAAACATATTTTATTGAAATTATGATTTTTATTCGTCAATAAGTTTCCATTCAAAATACAGGAATTGAATCGAAGTAGTTTAGATATGGTAGTTTAAAAGACTGACAAATTTTCCATCGTAGATCTTAAGGCTGGCTACTTTTTTCTCTTTTATTTCTTCTCCACCGGGCCGGATCCTGCAGTTAAGTATTACACAGCACACGAGAGTGTCTTTTACTTTAACGGACCTCCACGTCTCGGCCCGCCGGTCGGATCTCACTTTGCGCCCGCCTCAAACCCCCAGAGTAGGATCCACCAGGCCCGGCTATGCCGTCCCTGGGTCCCCACTACGGGAGCCGGGACTCGGTCTTTATGCCAATTCCTCTAATGGGAATACTCCGAGTGGGGCATTCCCACCGGGACTCGGTCTTTTTCGCTCGGGGATGCAACAGTCTCCGTGCCTTACTTGTGCAAGTACATGCGAACGGCAGCTCCCGGAGGCAGTGCCTCGTCTCCGAGCCCCCCCGATTCTTCTTCTGAAGAACCCTCGCCAAAGGCTGGTCACTTAGTAATTATATATTTACAAATATTCATTTATTTTTACCATATCTAAAAATAACATGTCTTTGAAAATGGTTAACTTCCTATAATTACATTCTAATATATAGAGTAATATAATAAAAGTAATATATATATATATACGTTCAGTTATCCATTAACAATACAAGAGATATTTCTGAAATTGATGTACGAGGAAGTTTCTGACTTAACATTACTCAAACATCATCTTTAACTGCTGCTTTACATAAAATAATACAATTGTTAGGATTTCGTCTTAAAGCATATCTGACAACACCGTGACGAGAAACAGATGTTCAGACGTATTAAAAGCATCCTTCTATCCTGAATCTTACTATTTCACAGATAAATTCTGCTCTTTCACATCAAGATAGTGTTTTGGTCAATAAAAATATTTTATTATTAAATGATGACCTACCTCGTTATTGATTTGGATGGTGTAGCAAATTTTTGTATTCGATATAAAGATAATTTAGAATTAAATGGTAAGAATTTTTGTTTAGAAACGTTATTTTAGTAAAATTGGTATTTTCAATCTAAAATAGTGACGAAGACTTAAAGAAAATCATAAAAAAACAAATTATTCAAATCCTAATGATTTTTAGAGATCATATTTATACATAATTTTTAAATAATAGCTATTATTGATTGTTTTTTTAAACACTTACGAAAAATTGGAAATGGTAGTTATTTTTCAATAGAATAAATTTCTATACTATTAAAAACTGGAATTTTATTATAAAATTTTTCTACTTTTTTTGTTTATGTGTATTTATGTGCCATATATTTTGCTAAACCGTAACGGTTACATGCAATCTGTAATCTGAGTCAAAAATCTATCCAAACAAATTTTATAGCCAATTTTATGAACGATAAGCATTATATACCAGATTTATTAGGAAAAATATGATCTTGTTACTTTCTACACCGAGCTAAATGTACGATTGGATTCAGTCTTCCAAAATATAGGTGATATCACTGATAAACATAATTTTTATTTCCTAACATGGGATATATGATTTTAATCAGTTTTTGATGCTGAAACGAATATGAACTCATAATCTTTCTATCACCCACGATTTTTGAAATATTATTAAATATTAATTAAAGGGGTTTTTTTTCATTTGCAACGTATAGTTAGCATTGTAAGCTCCTATTTTGTATTTTGTCAACTATTTTTTATTGTATAACTTTGTTAACATAATTTTTAAGTCATGAATAAGCAATATAAGACAAAGAATTAAATCATAACATAGTCACATATGATATATGTATCTATCGTTTTGCGTGAACCAAAGGATCATATAACCGATTCTTACATTTGTTTAACAAGTGTGTCTGGAATGTCTAAAATATCTAAACATACTGTAAGATACCCTTCATTGCAATCTGCAATCAGGCCTGTATCTCACAGTGGAATTATTCCGGTTCCTGAGCCACCTGTGAATGTATGTTTCCAAAGCAGCGACGAAGAATCAGGCAGTACTGAAGAAGACAACAATGATTTTGATTTTGAATTATCTTCCAAGAAGCCACATCTTATATCATAAGGTGAATTAAGTGACTTAGTTAAGGATTTAAATTTATCAAAAAATCAAGCTGAACTGTTAGGATCAGCACTGCAAGTTGGAATTTATTTCAAAAATACAAAAGTTTCGGGCTATCGAAGTGGACAAAAAGAACTTTCTCAGTACTTTATTGATGAAAATAATTTGGTTTATCGCATACTATTGATGAGCTTATGTTGCACTTAGTTCAAGTTCATAAACCAGAGGACTGGTGCCTTTTTATAGATTCGTCGAACTATAGTTTAAAAGTGGTTCTACTACACAATGGCAACAAATATCCTTCGATACCAATCGCTTGTGGTATTAATTTGAAAGAGACATACGGCGTGATGAAAGACGTTCTTGAAAAAATAAATTATAAAAAACAGCTGGAATATGTGTGGTGATTTGGAAGCTATTTTGTTAGGCACGCAGTTAGGGTATACTAAGTACAAGTTTTTTTTTCGAATGGGACAGCCGAGCTAGGGATAAATAATATGCTACCATAGAGTGTAAGGAACGAGACAACTTAACTCCAAATGGGAAAAATATTATTCAATAATAATATACTTTTTAACCAATAATACTTTTACCCCTCACCATATCAAGTTAGGACTAATGAAAAATTTTGTAAAAGCAATGAAGAAAGCTAGATTTTTGTACATGAGGCAGAAATTTCCGAATGTAAGTGAAGGAAAAATTAAAGAAGAAATATTTGTTGGTCCTCAGATAAGAGAGTTGGTCAAAAATGATGTATTTAACCCGATGTTAAATAATGTATTAACTGCAGCTTGGGCTTAATTTAAAGATGTTTGCTAAAGTTTTCTCGGCAAACCATAATCCGACAATTACCACAGTATTGTTAATCAACTTCTTACTTCATACAGAGCTATGGGATGTAATATGTCTTCGAAAATACATTTCCTCCACTCTAATTTGGATTTTTCTCGGACAACCTCGGAGTCATAAGTAACGAACACGGTGAACGTTCCCATCAAAACATTTCAGTGATAAAGGGAAAGGGATGATAGAGGACTATAAAAGGAAATGGAATAGTAATATGCTAGCCGATTACTGTTGGACATTATTTCCAACTTGTGTTTGAGGCTATTTATAAAAGAAAAGCATCAGCAAAATCATTCTAACACGGGTATGGCCATGCAAAATTATAAATTTTACAGATTTTAACTATATTTTCCCTTAATTTTTTTAAGCATAATTAATTTAAAATTAAGGGTAATAGAAAAATTGCATTTAAAGATCTGTAATGTACGAAAAAATGCAATTCAAGATATGGTGTTACACTTGGAGAAAAATTAAAAAAAGTTTTTTTTTGCATATCAGTGTATTCAGCTCTTTATCTGTTCATCACAGGTAATACTTTTTGTTATTTTTTTACGAAATTAAAAATCCACTACAGACACTTGTACGGAAAACATGAATTTTGTTGCGTATAAAAAATACAATCCCTGCTCGAGATTCGAACTGCGGTCCCCCGGATGAAAGGCCGAGAAGCTACCTCTCCGCTACGGAGATCGGAAAACTAATTTATAGTTATCTCTGATGCTTCATATGCATTACAACCGCAAGAATGACTGGAGAATGTAACAACAAATTATCTACCCATTTCTGAAGTGAAATAAATTATTATTTTAACATTGATTTAACCCAGCAGGTAAATTTATTTGTATATTATATAAAAAGGTTAATATTTTATGGTATATTTTTTGTGATTTATTTGATGTCCAAGGGAAATTTCAGCACAATTGGTTGGTAAATAAATTATCTACAACTAAGTAAAAACGTAAACCGGCATTAGGAGAGTATTATGTAAGTGAACATTTTACTTTATTCAATATGATAACATTGTATTGTTTTTTTTTTTTTTACGCAAAGAAATAAAATATTATTTTCGATAAATGTATTTTGTTATCTTATATAACAAAGAAAAAACATATTTGTTAAGCTGTTTTATTATAAATATCAGAAGGGTGTTATATGGAAAAGTCCCTACGGGTCGGGTATGAATAATCAACAATATTATCCATTACACTAAGGATTTTGCATAGCTTTACATTGTTCCTAAAACATTATTTACACTACGTTTGTACATAATCCATATATCAAAATCTCGGAAACATAATATTAAAAATAACAATGAATATTCTTCGCACGCAAAAGATACAAGCATAAAACATTATGAAATATTTCCTATTACTTCCCTCATAGAACAACCGGGAAAACAGTGTCTCTACCACCTGCGTACGTTTACTTTATCTCAGTAACATTTTATACTGTCGTACACTATCTCTCTATCGTACGTTTACCAACACCTCTTCTTTTATCTTTATCTATTTCTTCTTTTTTTTATCGCAATCCATTATAACGAAAGATACATTAATCTAAAACTTCCTTTACGAGAGAGATCTGATATGTTTGTAAAGTTGTCTAGTCTTTTAAAAATATTTTTTCAGTCTATAAAACGCGTAGGCTATATAATATAAAAGAATATTTATTTCTTCATTATATACAGTTTTTAGTTTCATTGAATATAAAGTATTAAATGGGTTTAATGGAATATAAAACTCTGAATATAACACAATCTAATTTATGTTTGCTTACGTTTACTATAAAAAGATTGTTTTATTATTAATACAAAAACTCCTAACGGACAAGGCTTTAGAGAATAGCTAAAGAGATATTAGTGTGCTCCTTCTCACGCTATTGTTCTAAAAATTATTTTGGTTGATTACACGTAATAATTTAAAAGGTGACAAATAAGTTGCTACAATTTCCTGGCATTAGTTATTTATTCTTATAGAGTGGAAAAATAATGATAATAATAATAATAATGATAAAAAAAAGTTTAAAAATTACAAAAAAATTGATGTTTATTTACTTTTTCTGTTCCCCCTCCTATAAAAAACACTTCCCAAGAATTTTTTTTTATTTTTCTACGTTTACTATGTTAAATGGAAGAAATTTAAAAAAAAAAATTTACTAAAAATGTACACCCAATAAAAGGTTACCTAAGATTTATTTTTACCGTGGGGGGATGAATTATGATAAAATTTTATTATTGAATAATATACAAAGTTTATATAAACCAAAAATGTTTTAAAAAATTCCAAAAATCGATATTTTTAAACTTTAATTCCTCTAACTCAATATTTCCTCCAAAGTATTTTTTTTTTATCGTTTGCACTACAATTATGCCTAAGAAGACAAAAAAATTGTTAAAAAATATACAATCAATATAGAAATAATTTTTTTTTTTAGATTTTTGTGGAAAGGGAAAACTTTGTGGAAGGGAAATTTTTTTTAATGTTAAGATAAGCATGTATGCCTGTACTGAACATAATATAAAGTCGGATTATATTCACAAAACTTTGAGAAAATTGATCCCAAAAAACTGTTTACCCCCCACCCCGTGGAGATATTGATCGCAAATTTTTACCTTGAAATTGTCCCATAACCCGAGTTTCTGTACCTCATTTCGGTATAAAAGTTATTGAGCTTCAAACACGCCAACACACGTATATATGACTTATATGTAGCCATATATTTCCTGGCTTAAGAAACGTTGAGAAATAGAAAAGTAACCATATTCCATTTTTTGACTGATTACCAAACTTCCTTCTTGGAGGATAGTTCTAAAATTTTAATGCCAGGAAAGTAAAAATTTATCAAACACTTCGTCCTACTGTGATTATTTTAAATTTAATATACTGTTGTTAATTCTCATACGCCCCGATTCGTACGTTGTTTCCAAAAACGTGACTGAATCATGGGGCAAACAGCAAGATTTTTTTCTATCATTACAACCAACTCTAATTTCATAATGACATTTTATACGTGAAAAATTCTACGCTAAACACTAAGATTAATAACAATATTTATTTTATTGTTCTATGTAACTCTTTCAATATATAACACAGTATATTAATTTTTTATGTGATAATTTGTTATAAAAATGAGCGACTGCTGTGTATGCTTTGTATTGAAGTAGTAAAACCAGTATAGTTAGTGTTAACCTATTATGATCATCTTTACGAGTTGCTTGACGCGTTTTTGTCCTTCAGTTCACTAGAACGTTGAAGCACAGCTCCGTTAAAACATGTTTGCTAAATAAATAATTGTTGATTTATCGATTTATTTCCGTTATTTTAACATTACGATGGGCATAATTACTATTTTCATTAATAAGAATGCAGCTGCATATTTCTGGGATGTTTCCCGCTAACTATCTTTGTGTATGTGAACTAACAATTAAAACTGAATCTAACGTAATAAAGAATTTTAAATTAAATGATAATGAGGAAATATAAAAAAAATTATGTCAAAAAAATAAAAATATTTTTATATTAATGATAGTCCTGAATGAGTAATTGAGTAATCAGCTGTGAGCTACTAGACATACAGATTAACCAGTATATCTTTTAATCTGATCGGTATGTAATAATGCGTTGTATAGATTACGTCAGGAATGGGTAGGTACGCTATTCCACGAATAAAAAAGAAACTTCCCCAGCATTTGCGGGGATGGATCACGGGATACCGTGGTAAAGCAGCATAACAAAATGTATAATTATAAAAGAAAAAAGTAGGTGTAGTTAAAGTCAATATTAGTTCTATAAAATGTAATGAATAAAAAATATTAGACTAAATATATTAAATTACTAAGTATATAAAATAATCACAAAATAAATAAAAATCCCAGTAATCGGACTAATAAATAATGGTTTTTGTTTTGTTTTTTGTAAGTTAAATTTTTTACTGTTTTTGTTTGAAGAATATTCAGCATCTCCATTTGTTAAATATTTATAAAATGTGAAATTTAATATATTTTTATCTATCTATTTGAAAACTTTCAAACTTCAATTAAACCGTCTGTTTTAATCGTTAATATTACACAAAATATTATATTATTTGTTTCTGAACTATTTTCACTCTTTTAATATATATATATATTTTTTTTAATTTTACGGGATAAATCATTCTTTTATAAAAAAAGTTATCATATCTGAATTCAAGAGAGGTGAAGAGGTCTTATTTAATGACGTAATTGGCCAAAATTTAGATAGTTACAGAAAAATACGTAAATAACCAACCTTATCATTCACTCTAAAGATTTTAAAATGTTACAAAATTTCAAAAAACAAAAAATAAATGTGTAGAGCAATGTATTAGATAGAAAGTAGAGCAAAGAAGAATAGAAAGGTTCTTCGGTGACCTTCAATGGTTCTTCGTTAATTACGAATCTTTTTCTGACTGAAAATTTTTCCAAATATCCACTACTGTGGAAGCAGATGTCCGGATCTATTTTTCGTCACATAAACATTTTTTGCCAATTTACATACTGAAACTCATCGCCATTATTTTTTTTTATAGCGTGACGCTTTTTTTACACTGACGCTGCTAAGCATTTTACATATGCACTGTTCCATGATACTTTCAATCAACAAACAAGAAATTTCAAATGTCAGTGAACATTACAAATTTAATTTATAGATGCATCACCATGATAAAAGATGCATATATTTTAAGGAAAAATCAAAGAATCCCGTTAAAATGCTAAATAACGAAAAAATTTCTCGGTAAATCTTTCAAATATTTGAACGCTAACTATGGTTGGCTTTAAATTTAGGTGACTATTTTAATTGCATAAGTTGATTTGTATAAATTTTATAACGTAAATAAATGATAGAAAACGTTATTTTTTTCTTAATCACTCACTCACTCACTTACACACACACACACACACACACACACACACACACACACACACACACACACACACACACACACATGATTAATTGGTTTTCTACTTTAGAATAATTACAGGTAATGGGATTTACTGTTTATGAGTTAATTAATGGCAATTACATACATATTAATATGTATTTATAAACGGTAAATTTAATTATACATTTTCTATATAACAAGTTAAAATATATGATTTAATACAAAATTGATTAATTATCTGTTCATAATGTCTTTTACGTACACTAATAATTATTATAATAATTGATTACCACCTGTTTCGTCCTAGCTGATGTACTTTTTTGTATTAATATATACTCTAAGGTAGAAATAAACGATTTAAATTACATGGAATAATAAATTTTGAGCAATATTAAATATTTAAAGTAAAAGAAAGAAATAATAATAATCATATATCGATTGAATTATGGTATAGAATTTTAAGCTTTTATTAAACCCATTTACCGATTGTCCGCTTTTCAGTATATCAGATTGGACAAGTTGACAACCAGCGTAATTTTATCGGATTTTGGATATGATATTCATATGCAGACCTGTTTACATTATATATATATATATATATATATATATATAATATATATTCCGTTCATCTAATTGTATATTTTAAGGCTTAAATTACTTATAGCACGACTTTTTAGAAAAAGATTTATATTGATAAAACTATCGAAATATATTTAATAAATATAAGTATTAAAAAAATTACTTTTAAAGTTTCTAAAAATAGCAAAAGATAAGAAAAAACTTAATTGTGTAAAGAACAAAATAATTAAAGTTAATTAGCTGGCTTGATAATTTACAAATTTAAATTAATCGACCTTTATACTTGTGCGAAGTAAAGGAAGTATTATGATCGCGAAAAGTTTCGGTTTTCAGATTTCAGTGGAAATATTCATTTGACCATCCCTGAATCCATTTCGAATAGTTTCAGCGTAACGTCTATACGTACGTATTTATACCGCATTACTCAAAAACGATTAGCCATAGGATATTGAAATTTTGGATTTAGGATTATTGTAACATCCAATTGCGCACCTCCGTTTTTGATTGCAATCGACTGAACCAAAAATTTCCATAAAAGCCCAAAATTTATAATATTTTGAACTTTTTTTAACTGTAGTAATAAGCCCTTATTGAGAGCTTTTCAACGATATGTCATAATTGGTACTTATTTTCATTGGTCCCAGAATTATAGCCAAATGAAATTTTAATTAATGAAATATTTAGATCTTAGAAGGAGAAGGCATATAGGTTTGAATCAGACTTTATCTCTTTTTTTTTCTAACTCTTTTTTTTAACTTAAATATATTGATTTATTAATAATTATTAACCCTTGATTGTAAATACGTTTTACAATAAATAATAATTCAGTAGTAACAATAAAAAAAATATGTATATAAAAAAACATCAGAAGTTATTAATGAAGTAAAATTTTATGTACTTTTCATTTAAAAAAAATGTGTACATGTAATTTAATAGGCGTACAAGTAAGTCATGTGATGTCCACATCAGATTTTTTTATGTTCAGAGAACTGATTACATTATCGATATAATCAGAAACAATATATAAAAATCTAGAAAACAGTGAATTTAAGAAAAGTGAATCTAGAGATGTTTTCTAGATTCATTGTTATCATCAATTCATTTTATAAATAAATTGAATGTTTCAGCATTCGAGTATTACTTAATCAAATCAGTCTTATTCTAGAATTTTAAATATGTTGTGTGAGAAACATGTAAAGTCTCACGATAATAATCTTGTAACTACAAAATTCTACTTCTAAGTATTATTTAATTTAAAAATCGGTTCCTTTTATTAATGTAATTACGTACACATTTTGAATTAAATACTGTACAGTTATTGAAAACTGAAATTTCATTTTGAATATCATATTTTATTTGTTCACTACAAAAGAAAAACTGGAAAAGAAATCGAAGATTGGACTATGTGAAAGACAGATTAAGCCACAAACGTTCCGCTGTAGAGCTCGGGAGATACCTTAAAGTTAAAAATACCTACAAGTTAAAATCAATAAAGATATTACCACGTGCTCTAAGAATAAAACAGCAAACCTAAGGACATCCTGACTATAAAACAATCGCTAAACGTAAGAAACTGACCCTGAAATTTTTATTGAGACTCCAACTGAGTGGTCACTTGTGTTGGTACATTTATAAAAAACGACTAACATTACACCGGTATAGCGTCTTACTCCTTGATCGTTCAGCAACAACTAAAATATAATAATTATGCAAATTATTTTATTTGTAACGTGATTTATAATATCTTTAAAAATATTTTCGGTCTTATATTTTCCCAGCATGGGAAACTATAAGACCGCAACTATTTAATTACGAATTTGGCTAAATGTATGTATACGTAAGCTGGGAATAGAATATTACGACTTATTCAATGTATTCAGTATATCCAGTGGCTAGTCGGAAATGGTCTAAATTTTCGTAAATAAATGTTTAATATTTATTTTATTGTCACGGCTTAAAGTTTGCGTTGAATATAGTTTCTACTGTTATCGAATTCCTTCATCTCTTTATTTTCATTTGCAATTTCTGTTCTCTTTTTATTTCTAGAAATTCATGCTCTAATAGATCGTTCATTCGATTTTCATGTTACACTGTATCGGATTTAGACAAGAAGATTGAACGGTTCTATAGCAATATGCGTCAGAAATGAATTAATTTTCATGAAAGAAATAGTCATTTCTTTAGAGGACTTACCCCAGAAACGGTGTATCCATTAAAAATACGATAAAAAAGGTTTCTGTATTTTAATTTAATTAAGGAATAATGTTATTATGTTGGTAATAAACATACATGGACGTCTTTGTAAATTAAAAAATATAACTTCATAAATTTCTCTTTATTAACGAGAAAAAAGTTTCAAAATAATAAGGATAATATTCGAAAAAACCTGATAATTAGTGGGACTGTATATCTACGAAATGAGGTGAAATAAATTACGGTATTATTTTAAACATATTTTTACAATTTTATGAAAATTTACAGAATATATTCAATCTTTTGAAATTTTGCAACAGGTACCTTTTTACGATATGTTATATATCATGCCTTTTCAATTGCAAGGATATTTTACTGATAATTTGAAAAAAAACACTTCTAAAATAAAAATTCTTTATGACATCATTTAATAGCAAAGGTTAAATTAGGAATAAGTAAATAATAATGATAACGCATTCGTTATTGTTTAATTGAAGTAAAATTAAATAAAAATTTATGTATTATTTGGTCAGCAATAACAATCACCTAACCTGCGAAAAATTAATGTTACATGACGCAAAGCCTTGTGTAATAATCTTCCCCATACACTACCGATAAAAACAAACCAATTATAATAGACATTCCTTCCACCATATTGCAGTTTACACTTAAGGTTACCCGCCCCAAGAGATTAGTTCAATACATACCCAATCAGAATACCGTAAATAAACCAATGGCAATACAGATTCATTCCACCATACCGCAGTTCACACATAAGGATACCTACCCAAAGACTTAAGTTTAATATACACCCAATCAAAATACCGTATTTTTCTAATCAATCGAAGGCACGGATTAGATTCAACAATCAAAGTTTTATAACCTCAAGCCGATCACAGCTATCAAAGGAATTGATAGATTATAAGGAATTAATCTCCAACAGTAATCCCTTTTCTAAACCGATCATAAGGTGTGAATTAAACTTACCAATTAAATGAAGACAAAATTCGACCGATAAAATACTTGCTGTCTCTGAATGCTGTTCATTCTATACCATATACAATGAAAACACTTTACATTTTTTCAGGAACACAGGTTCGGGAAATATCCGGAAAATTATCCGATTTTTCCAAACAGAAACGTGAAACATAATATCCACATTTTTTTATCCGATAATCATATAAAAATAATAACTAAATAATCCAAATCCATTTACGATTCAATGGTTACATATCTATATACTGCCTCCCGTTTACCTATTTGGTAAGATTTGATTTTAATATGCGATACGATGTATTTTTATAAATCATTTGGTTTTGAGAGACTCAAACAAAGATTTGTGTATTTTGGGAATAAAGTACCAAATTTTCAGTTTATATTTTATGTACTTTTAAAAGCAACAAAGATAAATTTAACACTTGAGAATTGCTTTTTTTCGGAAAATCCAATGAAATTAGGTATATTCTATAATAAATTTCATATATTTTTTTTAAGATTAGAAATAACTACGCGCCTTCCGTGTTGTTAAATTTTTGTTGTACACTGGAAAGGTAAGTTTGTCGTTGGAAGAAATCATGTCACAAAAAAGGAAATGTTGGAGATTTCATTCAATGATACGAAGAAATATTGATTGAAGTAATAGTTTTGTATTACTCAGTATACGTTTTTATTTGCTGTTTAATTAATTAATCTATTAGTAATATATTTTTATTTTTTATTACCAATTTAATGAAAGCTTATGACTCCTAGTAATGTAATCAGAGGTCGCCTGCCCATTTTACCCGCCTCCCTTTTTAAGAGTTGTCGAATAAATAAATGTGATGTATTTATTATTGCATCATTTTTTTAGAACTAGCCATAACAATAATCAATTTCATTTAACATTGAATTTTTAAAACGAATCAAAAATAATAACAAAATAAATATAAAATTCAAAAAAATGAATAAAATTAAAATGAAGATAAAGGCGACGAAAAATTTTGAGAAGCGAGATCTAGCACTATGGTAATAGCGAGCGTGTCAAGCACTAGTATTCGTAAAAAAGACAAGACTAAAACGGAGAGTTATTTTGTTCAATAATACCGATCGTTACAAAGGATTCTCACTAAGAATTATTTTAATATACCCTTTACTTTTGCTTAAATCATAAAATGTAGTTTCCTTAGTATTGAAAGTTGCCGCTCCTTAAAATTTCATTTTGTGAATGAATTTACTCAAGTATAATCAACTTCAAATTATTCTCAAAAAAAATTATTTTATAATATTATTTGATTTTATGAATTTGTTTCTGAAATTATCGTCACTGTATCCTAACCGAATAAAATTAAAATATCATCTACGGAGGATGTTAATATTTTCGTGCGAAATTAAAAAAAAAAAAAAGTAAAAAAATTGTTACAAATAACTTTACTTTATTTTCATCTACTGAAATATTTTATTAAATTTCTAAATTATTTAACTGAAAACCTAAATAAGAAAAGTTTGTAAACTTTTGTAACATCAAAAATATTTCTCCATTGAAATTATTAATATTATGGCTTCATTTTAAATTGATATTAAATTACTAAAATGTTTCCAAGAATTCTCACTAGATAGCCGAACAAAACTGTGTAACATAATATAATTTATAATTATAAATTAAAAGAATTTTATCCTAATTAAAAGAAATTCATTTATTATATTAGGTTGTTAATACGACGCATAAAGTTAGTAAAGTAGAAAAGAAATTACATTGTGTTAAATCAATTTTTTTATTAAAATTTCTAAACGTTATAAATGTATTTTATCTTATTTATGAAATCAGTACATATATTAGTATTTTTTATTATTTGCTATTAGTATTAGTGTCTTTTATTACTTCTCTGTTTATTTTTAGTTGATTATATTTAAAAATAACACTGGTTTATGACGCAATAACTATAATTAAATACAAATATTACCATGTTGACTGATATCTATGTAGGCGTAGTGAAATATTTGTAAAAATAAATTAATTTAGAGGATATTTAATGGAAGGATTTATATAAAATAAGAGAATTATGGGGAACCAGAAGCAAAAGATCGTAATCAACCGCTTATCTACGTAGAAAAACTGGTAGCTGATTTTCTATCGAATTTTGGTAGTTTTAAGTAATCAAGTGTAGACAGGATAATAATTTTTTTTGACTACTTCGATGTCTTGAGTATAATATTACTACTTTTTGCAAGTGATTTTATTGGGATGATCGCGACGTATTTTTTATGTTTTTTTTTTTTATTTTAATTAGTAATTTTTTTTTTTTTCTTTTTGCAACATCAGAACGTAGCTTATCAAGATCGAGTTTCAAATCAGTGATTTCTAATACTTTTAAGTACGTTAGGCCGAATTATTTATTATTGCCTCTCCAACGCATTACAATCGCTCAAGTTTTTCGTAAAACGAAATTTATAACTTTTTTCTATTACCATATAAAACAATTATCTTCGGTAAAAAAAAGGTTTGCAAAATAAAATAATTCTGAATTAAAATTTAGTGATACAGTGTGCCATAACAACCTACGAAATGAAATGTATGTAATTAATTTTTATTGAAATTTTTCCTAAATTTCTTTGAATAATAATCAAATGAACTAAGTTTATTCAGAGCTATCAAGTGGGAATATATAGTCTGTTTAGCATATCAACTATCTTGGAAAGTTTATTGCACACATATTTACTGTGAGAAAGGCAATATTGAAATAGTTTGGTGACGTGACCCTTTATTTTTCCTTTTCTCTGGTTATTCTTTACCAAAACAGACTATGCTACGACGGCTTCTACTGGTTTGTGGTTCAACACCCTTGATATTACTTCTTGTTTTTAATTTGTTTCCAAAATTTATTCCACAGAAACAATAACGTGTTTCAGTACATATAATGTCCGCAAGTCTTATTTCAACATATGAATTTACAAATTATGACCTACCTATAACGTATCCATTACAATTTTTACATTTAAATTTAAATCTTAGTTAAAAATGAATTTTTTAACAAACGAGTCAGTTATAAAGTATTTCAGAGGATATTTATTTTCTTTTTTCAAAAAATATATACTATAAAAAACGTAACAAACAGTCACAGAAACTCCTGGTTATCCCTTCTAAATATTAAGTGTAATGTTAACAGAGAACAGTCGGACCACCCATGAGAACAGAAGAGTTATATTTTCTTTGAATTCTTTGACCAGTAAATCATAAAATAATTTGTCTAGAGGAAGCAGTAAATCTCACTAAAAATTAAAAATTGTAGAAGATTTTTTAAATTTCCCAACTATTAATTTTAATTTGTTAGTGAATACCATCCGTAGTACATGGCATAAAAAACTAGTTTAGAGGTAGGATTATAGTCAGGAATATTTTAATTTATCGTATATTTACAACTTTCAGGATAAAATCATTCTGCAAGTTTTGCTAAAATACATTCTAATGTTTTCAAGAGTTCTTGGAAGAGTAAACAAATAGACGCAAAACCAAGATAATAGGTGAATTTTCATCATTTTTGCTTGAAAAAAAAATATTTCATTAACAAATATATATCAGTTTCATATATATATATATATATATATATATATGAAAATATATTATATTATTATTATACTATAACTATTATATTTTATCTACATATATATATATATGTATATAGATAAAATATAAATAATTTTGACGTTTTGGCACCTAAGGAACCCAAAAAATTGAATGGAAATTTTCCGTATGTTAATGTTCGTATGTACGTGTGTGTGTATTCGGCGTTGGCCTCTAAATCACTTTATACCTCCAGAACTACTAGACCGATTTTGGCCAAACTTGGTCAGATTACTTCTATAAATGGGACGTTGATGCCATTAAATTTTCAACTTAAAAGTTCAACGGGTTGAGGCTGTAGAACAAGATCACCCTCAGTATCTCGAAATGTCGTCTAATTAAGGTCATATTTTTCTTAGGCACATTTTTAACAAGTAAAAAATAATAACATTTGCAAAAAACGTTTATCAAAATCGCACTTCCACCCCAAAAAATGCTCTAAATTACTGCTATATTGTGACGTCACAGAATTAAATTTGTATTTAATTCTATCGCAACACAGCGATAAAATTAAATAAATGAATAAAAAATAATATTTAAAGTGTAAAAAAGTAACTTTGGTCTGGCTAGATCTTAAACTCGATAATCCGTTGACTCGGTACTTGATGCGATAAGCCTCACGGCTATTTAGGGTAATCTCTCGTGCATGTGGGGATCGCCTGGGTGCGATGCGGCTGGGGTCGCTCCGCCCGTGTACTCGGTGACGGCTTCCGGTAAATAGTGTGAAAGACTTGTATGCTTGATGTGTATGTGATGCGTGTTTGTTGATCTGTTGCGGGTATATTGAATACCCGTTGTTATTCATCTTGTCCGCAAAAGAAAAAAATACAGGAATTTAACCCAAAAAATTGAGTGTGGAGTAACCTCCAATGAAAAAAGATAAAATGAAAATGGAGAGAACCACTCATTTTTCTTTACTTTCACGAAAACAGAATTAAAATAAATTTTGTCATGGATTGATTGCTAGGAGAGAAATTCAGTTTGAAAATAAATTGGTGAAACAAAGACAATGAGATGTGATAGAAAGTACGGTAAATAAGTAGATAAAAGGTAAAGGAGAACACGATATACAGAAACTTCAGAATTTTATTATTGTGATAGAAAAATTACAAAGGATGGATGAAGTAATGTAGAGAGAAAAAACAGACTGACACTAAGTAGGAGAGACAACTACAACTCATTTTAAAAAAAATGTCTGTTGTTATCAAACATGATCTAAAAATTACAAACAACCCTCTAGAACAAGGTATACTCAAGATTTGTTAGACACAAATAAAAAATTTGCAGACTTTGATAAATTTGATATTATATACGCACAAAAAAAGGACCACATCCTAACACAATTTTAAGATTATAAAATATAAACATATAAATACAATATATATGGACACAGAATTCTATTCAAAATAATTTTTTTCCACGAGACGAAGAGTCTCGTGAAAAATGCCAGCAGTCATCCGCTCACGCCAGTGTTAAAACAGCGGATCAGTCAGTAAGAATAGTCGTAAAGGTGACTGAAAAGTCTTTATTTTAAAAACTTTTTGAAGTAACCTCTGTAAACCGCAACTTGGTTCGCTTGTCGTTACAAATTTTAAACTTTTAGATTGTTAACATAATTTTAAAAATATTAATAATGAGTATGACAGTAAAACATAAACAACAAAACAATAAAGAAAAAATAGAAACTTTTGTTTTGCAATGTTATAGGAGGATGTTAAAATTTAGATGGGTTGTAAAAGTACGACCTACTGAAAAGAAAAACCTGCTCTTCATGAAAATGGTGCTAAACCTGAGGAAGATATTGATAAAACACTACGTTTGGAGTATACTTTGCGTACGATAGTGAAACAGATACTGGTGAAAAAGGAAAAGATAAGAACCAGGTTTTACAGATGTGGGTCTGAAGGAAAAGATAAAATGGGTGGACAGAGTAAGTAACGTAGAAGTATTAAGAAGAATAACTGAATATAGAACAATTGACATCTATTAGAAGGAGGAAAGGAAACTGGATCTGGCACATAATTAGGGGAAATGGAATAATAAATACAGTTCTTGAAGGCTTCGCTGAAGGTGAAATAGAAAATGAAGAAAGAGGCTGAAGTTAATAAATGACATAAAGGGTAGTGAAGGTTACGATGAGATGAAAAGAAAAAGATGGAACAGAAACAGATGGAAACAGCGGTGCCAGGGACCTGCCAATAGGTAGAACACCACATGATGAGGATAGAAACGTACAAACTGAAAAGTTCTTAAGAAGAACAGGAGAGGAGAGAAATTTGAGGAAAATACTTGGAAGAAGGCAAATTAGGACTCGTGGGTCACGTATAAATATATAGTTTGGTTAATAGAGGGGTATGAAAATTAAAAAAAAAAAAAAATGTATTTATAAACATGGTGCTTGAGGATCTGGTATGAAGAAAATATACGTTAAGATTTAAAGATTAGTATAGGCAGGAAAAGCGTTTTTCTCCTTGAAAATAGCAAAAAACCACTCAAATGACTGGTAGCTCAAAATAACGATAATATAGTACAACTGATCTGGTTGTTTTATTCAGTTGACTTTTTTTTCTTGAAGGAATAAAATTGCCATTTTGGATGAAAACTTATAAATAATGATGAAAAAAGGAGAATTGAAACGTTAATGTTACTTATTTCTAGTCTCAGTGGGTTGTTTAGATTATATATCGATAAATTACTTTTTACCAAAACGCCAGCTTAGAACTTTAGATCAAGCAGGTTACCTTACATCAAGTCCATAGGCTTCAACTTTAAATTAACTTTACAGAATAACAATCTTTGTGATTTTACACTGTTTTTGCCATTCTCAATCAACTGTCCGATCTAAAAGCTTACTGTACATTTTTACAAAAGCTTTCTACAAGATAATCTGAATATTATTTTTTTTTAATTGCTCGAAATAGAAAGTAAAATATTTAAAATTTTTGTTAATGGTTTTGGATGCTGAAATTGAACAGAGTTGGTTAATTGATTTTTTAGCTAAATGTTTTTGAGTTTACGTATCGTTACAATTCAGTACAGCATAATTGTCTAGTAGTCTAGTTAAATTGGAAAATAAAGAAATTCGTGGTAGAATCTTGTAAATAACATCTAACTATAAACTCGTTAGACCAAATATAGATATCCCAACTCAGTTACTTTGGTATATAGTAAGTGTTAGTTTGGAAGGATTAATAGAAAGAATAAATCGTGAAGAAGGAAAAAATTTAAATATATAAAATAGATAACAGATTTTTTTTGTAGGATTTAATGATTGTTTTAAGGTTAAAAGATTAGTGCAGAACGGAAAAAAGAGGAATAACATCAACAAGAAAGGAAGGAAGAGGCTGAAGTTAATAAATAACATAAAAGGTAGTGAAGGTTGTGATGAGACGAAAGAAAAGCGTGCCATAGAAACAGATGAAGACAACAGTGGTGACAGGAACGTGCAAAAGGTAGAGCACTACATGATGACGATGGAAAAGTACGAAATGAAAAGATTTTTAGAAGAACAGGAGAAGATAGAAATTTGAAGAAAATATTTGCAAGAAGGCAACTAGGATCCATGGGTCATGTATAAATACGAGGTATATCCCAGTTTGGTTAATACGGATGTATAAATTAAAAAAAAAAAACTGTAGACAGACAAATGTTGGAATTTATGAAAATGTTACTTGAGGATGTGGGATGAGAAAAATATACGTTAAGGTTTAAATATTAGCATAAATTTAATAATTTATAATTACACTTAGCATAATTTATATTTTTTTTTTTTGGTGACAATAATAGAAGGATTTTTCAAGCTTCTATCATAAGGAAAATATAAATTTCTTCTAAATGGTTTTACATAACAATATTATTTAACAGGATATCTAAAGGCTTTGTAACTGGTGACTGGTTCCTGGTAATTAAGGCCGGCTTAGTAGAGATAAGACTGAGGTAAGAGCTTCCGTTTACAATGATCTACGACTTCGAAGCAAGGTTATAACTTTTCTTATCGAGGTAGCGCCGTACTGGTTGAATAGTGACTTTTAAATACATTGACAAATTTTTTTACACTTTGGATTACTAATTACATTAAATAAAATAATTTAAAACAACTGAAATAAATCGAATTCTAAAATACTAGAATATAGAATGTTGGCTTCACAAAAAATCTTTTCTAATGTTAACTTTTTTTATTCTATCACTTATTCTTTTTATTGGACAACGTTTTTGTGTGTACAAACATGTTATAACTTTATGCATAAGTGTAAAATACTTTAGAAAATTTATTTTGGCTTGTTTTGTGTGTACTATTTTGTATATTGTGGATGTGTGTAAAAGTAAAAAAAATAGCTCACAACAAACTTAGGAATATTTTATTAGTATTGGTTACATTGTGGTACTATTGGAAAAATAAATATCATGAAAATATACCAAAAACGTTTTAAAAGATTAAAAAAATTGATAGTTTTAAACTTTTATTGGCTTTCCCACCCCTAATGTTGCTCCCAAAGTATTTTTTTTTTCATTTCTACTATGCCTAGAAAGGCATAAACATAAATTCGGATAAATAATATGCAATAAAAAAAAAATAGCTTTTTTAGATTTTTGGGAAAGAGGTAAAATACTGGGGAAAGTTTTTAAAAAAAGATGGTAAAATAAGCATGTAAGCATGCTTATTATTATTATTATTTTTTTTTTGGCTTTTTAAAGTCCCTGGATCATGAAACGTCAAGAAATGCAAAAACCAATAATCCATCACAGCTTAGCTCAAAAGCTATACCATCAAAGTAAAAATTACATTAAAAAAAAAAACAAAATAATCAAACACTGATAAAAATCTGAGAAATAAAACCCTTTTACGCTCCTCTCCTTTAAAGGGTTAACCTTATTATCGTAATTTATTTAATGTGGTGTAAAATGTAGTAAACTGGTTAATGAAGTAAATTCCTTTAAAAACTTAACAAATTTCAATCGGTTATAGATTTATTCCTTATACTGCCTTCTAAATAAAATTATAGTTTCAAACTAACACTGATGTAATATTATATCTCAAAAAAAAATCAAATTATTCCCTCTATACAAACGAACTGTCAGAATTTTTTTTTCAAGATAGTTTTCTTCAGCTCTATCTTAATGCGTGTACAGAGGAGTGCCCCGGGAATTACCAGCCGTATCATTTGCCGCGGTCAAACCGTACATCTTGCCTTGTCATTATCACTGTATTTATTATTCTTGCTCGTCCTTAATATCTCGTTATTTCTAGTCACGTTGCAACTTTCCTTGTGCAACGCATTTTTTTTTATGAACTCTTATTGAATATCACATCGACCTAACTCCAAAATTATACAATCTACCATTAAAAACCTACTGAGATCGTGAAAAATATACTAATTTAATAATCAAATAACACATTAGTTTTGATATTCTATACTAGTTATCTTTAATTTCAGGTGTAACCTATATATTGCAATTAAAAGTAATTCTATATAATTATTTGCTATAAAAAAATCAAATTTATTTTATTGTTTTATGCAAATCCCATTTGTTAAGAACCGAAGCAACATATGTTACCCATTTCGATAACATTCAGTTGTAATATTTACAAAAATAGATTCATGAATTCTTTTATTTGTTAGCGTTTTGAGAAAGCGCACCCAGTGTAAGCGCGTACTGTTCTCCTAATGTGAAAAATATGTTAATTTTTTTCAGCGAGCTTTTTTATTTTCTTAATGGATCTTGGGTAAACAAGAAAAAATTCTGTTTCTTTTTTCGTTGAAGTTTAATGTATTTTTTCAATCAATTTTCAAGAAAGTGATGAAAAATAAGCGTTCAACAACTTCAGTAAATAAAGTTACAAAGAATTTTTCCATTTTTTATTGAAAATTTAATAAATAAGATTAAGCCTATCGGCTGAATAGGTAGCGTCTTGGCAGTTCGTGAGATCGTCCCGAGTTCGAATCCCGGTTAAGCATAAAAACTTTTAATACGCTACCAATTTTCACCGGGTTAATGACTATAGCAGTTGATATCCGTTTCGTAACAAAAAAGAAAATAATCATGCTGCTCGGTTCAATCAGCATGCTAACTTTGAATTATTCTTGTCATCTGGCCTTCTACTAATTCTAAAAAAAAGCTGACAACACAGTTGTAGGAGTTTCCCATTACGGGGCTTTTTTCTGATATACGGCTTACACACACATACAAACACACAACTTAATTTAAAATACGTCAGTGCTACACTAGCGCTCCTTGTGGTGACAAGGTTTTTTTTTTTTTTTACAGTGTTGCGGAGAAATACCATTTACGTACCCCCACGATGTGGGGGAGTGTCGGATCCACCCGAGGCCGGATAAACAGTCAAGCATAGCACAACCTCGGGGGTGTCTTTTGGTCTTTTGGGCTCAGGGGGTTAAGAGTCCCTGTACCTCATCACCAGCACCCATCCGCTCAGGTGCAGACGAGTGGTGGCTCTGCAGAGGGCTGTCCTTCACCCCTTCGCTCTCTGTTTAGTTTACGTCTTGTGGTCTTCCCCAGTAGTGTATGTTACACATTCACGCTGTTTTGTGGAGGTTATCCCTCATCTCTTGTCATTCCGTTCTCTCTGCTTTTGGTTGTGAATACATATGTTACGTATCTCACCACAGTGTTAAATTTATCTCTGCTGCTTAACATCACCTGTATTATCGTGTCAGTTGTTATAGGTCCGGATCGCATCTGCGCCGTTCACCTTCCCAGTGCCTACATTCGAACATGACGTGCTCTGGGGTATCGGTCTCTCCGCAGTATCGACATAGTTCGTCATCTGCTCTTCTCCTACCGTGGAGGTAGGCTCGAAACATGCCATGGCCCATCAGTAGTTGGGTCAACCATTAGTTCAAGTCCCCGAACTTGCGGTTGACCCATGGTTCGACCTCTCTTATTAATTGGTGGGTCCATCTTCCAGTCGTCGATTGGTCCCACCGTTCCTGCCAGTCCTGGAACAGCCGTCTACGCGCCACTATCCAGTCTTCCCCTTCCTCCACTCTCTTCCTCATGCGAGCAATCAGGGTGAGAAGGGGAATGCCTGCTAACACTAGGGCTGCTTCGGTAGAAACCGACGCGTAAGCAGAAATTATACGCAGCGCTACCCTCCGTTGCACCCCTTCCATTCTGCGGCGATGGTTTCCGAATTCCAGGGCATTCCCCCACACTGAAACTCCATACAAAAGTATAGAGTTTATAACGTGCCCATATAACCTCTTTTTACAGAAGGATTACTATTGACGTAGTACACCAACTTAGCCACTAGTTGAGCATTTTTTGGGGTGGGGGTGCGATTTTACAAAAGCTTTTTGCAAATCTTATTATTTTTTAATTGTTAAGAAATGTGCCAAAGAAAAATGAGACCTTAATTAGGCTAAATCTTGAGATACTGGGGTGACCTTGCTCTACAGCCTCACCACCTTGACCTTTTAAGTTGAAAATTTAATGGCATCAGTATACCATATACAGAAGTAATCTGACCAAATTTTTGTCAAAATCGGTCTAGTAATTCTGGAAATATAAGGTGATTTAGAGTGCGATACCAAACACATACACGTACTTACGAACATCCAGAAAATTTCCAGCCGGTTTTTTGGGTTCCTTAGATGTCAAAACGTCAGCAATTGGTGAAAAGAGCATATATATATAATCCTTTACATAGTGGTTGTGCTTGGGTTTAGAGTTATTTTATTCTATTCGTTTGGACCTTTTCTTTTTTTTTTAAATATTAATTCCAAATTGGACGGAATACAATACTTTCCCCTCTACTGCTATTGCGCTAGACGGGAAGTAAAAGTTACAGTGTCGTACCTTTTATTTTTTTTAGTTATTAGTTTTTATTTTTTATTTAAAATTCTTCATGATGGTTTAGTATTATCAATGTTTATTAGTTAAAATAAAAAGTTTTAGGTTTATTTTATATCAGTAAATAGAAAATAGAAAATAATCTTTTCTTGATTATTATATTTGTTTTATAAAAAGAATACTTCAATATGAGTAATCTTATTATAGCTTTGTGTGCAATATATTAGTGATAGATCCTATACAGTGTTTTCCATTAAAGATGACTGACTACCTTTTGGATCTCAGAAGCTGCAAAGATATGTAAATTTTAAATACGGAGTCATATCAATTTTTATAGGATTTAATTATGCTGTGCACATTTAATATCATACTCTTTTCAATGTTTATTTTGAGGAGATTTTTGAAGAGTTTTGGATAAAGTTTGAAAGAGAACAAGAGTGAATGATTTTGTTATCGATAAATTACCATATTCAAATGAGAGCATTAGTGGCTAACAGTTAAGAATAATTAAGATTTCTATTAAATAAAATGAAAGTTGTGAGTGGGTATATGGGCTGAACGTTAAGCAGACGAAATGTAAGCGTATGACGGTAAGTAGAAAGTGAAATTAAAATTTTCTTTGAATTCTATTGAAAATTCAATTTTTTGAATTTTCTTTGGATTTATATGTTGATAACATTTTTCTTGGATTAGTATAAAGATTTATAAATTTTGAATGATACTTGTTTGAATATTAAGATCACGTCTTTGAATAACGAGTAGAAAAAGGCAGATTAATTAGGAATCTCCTATGCATCAATTATTTGTGTTTAAATGTTATATCTTCTCGGCACTGTTGTGTGGTTTTGTGAATCTATTATTTGACCAGAGACATCGTCAGAGAAAATTTAGGCTTTGAAATGTGGTTCTATTGGTGATTTTTTAAGATTAGTTGGAGAAATAAAGTTCACAATGGGAACGTACTTAGAAGACTGGATACTAGCACAAATGCAATAACATTGTTGAAAAAGGTAATATCTAAAATATTTTTTTTAATTTGTTTTATAAAAACACATATATTATTTTAATTGTCATCTTAGCTTAAATTTTTATGCGATATACTTCTGTACATATCACTCGATGTAAAGAGAATTATCAATTTCCGTATCTCATACTTCTACAGAAAATCATAGGAAATAGAGGTGTATTTGAAAGAGAAATTCGTGGTTAAGAATTAATTTAATATAGTGGTTTTCTGAGTAAACCAGCTCTTTAATTTCAGTCAGTTATAGACAAAATTGTAATTGAAAATGATTGTTGCCATCGACTGATAACGGATTTGTAGACAAAAAAGGAGAATATACATATTGATTAACTGGCACCAATATTTAATTTGGAGGCTAAAGTATTATTTTTTCTCGGCAGCTCCAAATGTCATTGCATTTTCGAGTCAAACACACCATTTTAGACCTATTTATTCTTGAGTACTCTTTGCTTAAATCACTTTTTTTACATCTCCAGGGTATAAAATTTCGGAAGATTTACCATTTACTTAATTTTCTGAGGAATTTTTAATATTTTATTTTAAGTTTACAAAAAAAAAAAATTCTACAAATTAGGAGTTATGTTTGACCGTAGTCTTGGTGGGGGATCCGTTTGGGGGTTCCCCACTAGAGGCGAGGCACCAAGACCGAAGTCCCGGTGGGGAGTTCCCTTTTGGGAATTCCTAATTTGAGGCACGACATGCAAAAAGACCGAGTCGTCCCGGCTGCCTGGCCGGAGCCTTGCGTCTTTCCGAGGTAGTTTGAGGCGAAGGCACCTCCTGGAGCTGAGTTTATGCTTAACTGCGGGTCTGGGCTCCAGAGAGAGGGGAAACTACAGATGTATAAAAAAAAATCTTGTTTGAAAATAATAGAAATACATAAGTGATAAACAACAAATTTAAAAGACGTTTTCACTGAAATAATTGCTTTATTTTACATAAATTATGAGAAATATCTTTACTATTGATTCTCTATAATAGCGACCTTGGTACATAACCTGAAAGGCTCCTCTAAACATCTTGAATAGTCATACGTAACGTGTTGTGTTGAATGCCGTTCACAATTTTCATATTCTTAGCGTTTATTTGTTTTTGCAAAGAAGATAGATTTATTTACACTTATTTTAAATAATTTCACAGAAGTAGTCCAGCGGGGAAAAATATGGAAATAACGCTGGCTAGACAGCTGATCCGTATGTTGCAATCCCATTGTGTAGAAAAATTACGTTTTCAAGAAGTCCCTCACAGTATACCTTTTGTCAGCAAGAGTTTCGTCTTGCTGAAACATCAGTTGCATTCTCCGTTTACAGGTATACAATCATTAGAAGCCAGAAAAAATTCTCCAGGATATGAAATTTGCAGAGGGGAGCCGTACGATTTTCATAATACATGAGCTTACCTAACATGCATTTGTTTATGATAGCGCATAAATTGTTACGGAAAGTCTAACTTGAGTGTTACTTTGCCAACCAATCGTAGGATTCATCGGTGACCAGTTGTCTTTATTTTCTCAACTCCACTTAAAATTAATGGAAATTTAATTTTATCTGTTCCAATAACATTCGAAAAATAGCTAGAAAAATTTGTGTCCTTTTCAGTAATTCAGGTTTCAAATGTAAACTTTTTTCTCACTCCATCATCATTATAGTGTGTTGTGTAGTTGGCATGTCTAGATGGTGATTATGCTTGTACATTACATTTACTAACGAGCCATAAATAACATGTGGTCTATTTCTCTGATGAAGGATGTAGTATTTTTTCTTAAAAATTTCCACATTATCAGTCTCTTTGTCTTTACTGACAAATCTCTTTTATCACTACTATTTTTATCAAGTGATAAAGACCGGTATTTTGTGGGTATTTGCTGATAGTCTTTTAACATTAAGTAGGCTTCTAACAAATTCATATTTTCAGTATTTTTAAACTCCATTTTTGTATTCAAATAACAAATAAAAACTAATTCAAGAATATAGGTGTTACTACAAAAATAAATATAAAACAAGAATACATTATTAAAAAATGCAGAATATAAAAGATAATCACACTTTCTCTGTAATACAAATGAATGAACGAGTTTAAAAGATTTAAAAATACTAAGGCTAGTAGGTGTTTACGATAAAGATGTAATATTTACACTTCTACATTTGCAGTGGGATATATTCTTCTAATCTATAAATATATTATATTGTTAATGTGATTTGAAGACAACACAATTGTAGGACTATCTCATCACGCAGATTTTTTGTGATGCACGGCTTACACACACATAAACATAAATTAATTAAAAATATTTATCATTTTTTTAAATATAATAATATTTTTTGTTTATTTAATTCAATGATTCTAACTAAAGCGCGCGCGCATACGTATTCATTTTTTTCATTCGTTTTTCATTCGTGAGGGTGTGACGGTAATAGCGGCCACTTTAAATACTTTTTTACACTTTAAATATTGTTCATTTATTTAATTCTTTCGCTAACTTGTGACGTTACAATATAGCAGACGACTACATACTCTCCAGGACCACAGTACACCACCGGGTTGGTCTAGTGGTGAACACGTCTTCTCAAATCCGCTGATTTCGAAGTCGAGAGTCGTAAGATTCAAATCCTAGTAAAGGCAGTTTCATTTATACGGATTTGAATATTAGATCGTGGATACCTGTTTTCTTCGGTGGTTGGATTGCAATTAATCACACATCTCAAGAATGGTCGATCTAAAACTGTACAAGACTACACTTCATTTACACTCATACATATCATCCTCATTCACCCTCTGAAGTAATACCTTATGGTGGTTCCGAACACTAAACCGAAAAGAAAGACGACTACAGTAGGTGTACGTCAGTTTTACAGTAGCGCCCCTTGTGGTGAGAAGGGGTACTAATTATGCAGTACTTAAACTTAGCCGCTACTATATTTGCAACCTTTTTTGGTGTGGGGGTGCTATTTTGCAAAACGTTTTTGCAATTATTATTTTTTAATTATTTACAAATATGCGAAAGAAAAATAATACACCTTAATTAGGCGAAATCTCGAGATACTAAAAGTGACCTTGCTCTACAACCTTACCCCTTGACCTTTTAAGTTGAAAATTTAATGGCATTAATGCCACATATATAGAAGTAATCTGACCAAATTTGGTTAAAATCGGTCGAGTAGTTCTGGAGATATAAGGTGGTTTAGAGTGCAACACCGAAGACACCTGCATACATAGGGACATCCGGAAGATTTCCATCCAGTATTTTGGGTTCCTTAGGTGCCAAAACGTAAATATCCGATGAAAACCGCATATGCCTGGATTAGACCGATTACAATACTTTCCTATCTAAAGGTATATCTCTGTTATAGCGCTAGAGAGAAAGTTTACGTAATTAAATCCTTTCTCTGAAAATCAAGCATGAAGTGTCAATCTCCGTGGCGGGATGGTAGTGTGTAGAGTTTATTCCGAATGTCCCAGGTTCGATTCCCAGTCAGACATAAGATTTTTCATATGCTGTAAAATTTCCATTTCCGTATTTCCACGTACAAGCTTCTTTGTAAGCTTCTGTGGTGAAAATGGAATCATCAGTAAAAACATGTAACAAATTGTTCGAAATTTCATTCTTCGTATAGTGAAATGGTTAAGTTTACAATAATATACCTAAGCGTAAAAAGGTCCTAAAATGTTTCTTGCTACCAAAAATCTAATACAGAATGGGGGTTGACATTTAATCAATTTAACTTTTGCATACTGTTCTAGTTAGAAATATTTTTAAATTCAATAAAAAAATAAGAAAGTTCCATTTTAATGTGTTTTTTAAGGCTTATAATTTTAAAAATTCCATTGGTAGCCATTTTAAATAAAAGAAAATTCTGCGAATTTTCCTCAGAATGTTAATTGTTAATTTTCTGAGCATCTGAAACAGCACTTATTTGACATTTTTTTTTTTATATTTGTAGTGTAAGATTAAAAATAAATGTTAAAAAGACGTAAAAGATTATTATTTCATTTTCTGATTAGTGTCTACACGCTGTAACAATATTATTTTCCATTTCCGCTGAGTTACGTTTAATTTTTTTCTTGTAAAGTTTATGTTATGTTAACAAAGAAGCTTAATAAAATATACTAGTCTAACTAGTCGGATAACCTGAATAAAATTTCATTATATACCTATAAATTGTTTATTAAATCAACATAATTAATCTTGATTTAAACGTAGTTTTTCTCTTACAATTCTGAAGTTGAAGTTCATTTATATTAGTTATTTCTTTTAGGGTTGTTAAGTAATTCACTTGTTGCGTTCTGAGTATTTCCCTTGTGGGGTTTAGGAATAGAATTCTTCTCCCAGTTGATTCAACTGTATGCCCTAGTTCAGTGGGCTTTTCCCTGTGATAAGACGGCAAGAACCTTGTTACATTTACCACAATTCTTTATCATTCTCTTGAGACTTACTTATTACACGTATTAGAATTATTCAATTAAAACAACATGAAACTTTGAGCTTTCTATTCACCTGAGTTTGCCTGTACTTTATTGAAATTGTATTAATCTCCTTGTTCACAGGGATCTAAATTTTACGTTTATTGCAAGCGAATATTAAAGATAAAATTTAATTTAAAACATCATGTTAGATCATATTTCAGTTCAAAGTAAGTGATTATGTTAAATTATATTGAGTTAAATTTCTCTTTGGAATTGTTCTCTGATAAGAGGCTAAATCAGTAAGCCCCAATTTAGAGTATTTGGCCTTCAGTGATAGACGAGGGTGCCTGGGCGGCTCAAAAACTTTAAATGGGATATATGGACATGTAATAGGTTATTTTAAAGGTCTTTGCGAGACAAGCAAAATGTATCAAAGAAATTAAATTCTGATTATTATTTAATCCAAAATGACGATTAAAAAATGTCATTACATTAATTAAAAATTAAAAAAAAAGATTATTAAATTTTTTACTTAGTTTTTTTACTGGACTTAGTGAGGTAGCCTCTTTTATCGAAAAAAATTTCCAAATGGAGAATCGGGATACCTCAAATTACAAAAAAAAATTTATGTGAACGGCAAACAACCGTAGTTTTAGCTATGTGTAACAATAGCAATGTGTAACAAAATTTTATCTCAAATGACCATTGATTCCATTTGAAATTCTTGAGTTGTTCCTCAACCCCCCGCCGTCCCAAAGTAAAAAAGAGAAATATACGCTCATTGTAGTAGCGTCTCAGTACAAGAAAGAATACCGCAAATTGCATCCAGTTATCTCAATTAAAAAAACGTTAGAGGGGAATGAAAGTTAACTTTCACCCACCCGGTATATAAATATATATATATGTGTGTGTGTGCGTGTGTGTGTGTGTGTGCGCGCGCACACACACACACACACATATGTTTATAAAAATTATGCATTTTCCTTAATTAATACGATAAACAGCCTCGATAGGATTAAATAAATTTATTGGGCCTTCAAAACAGCTTAGAGACATACATAAATTCTTAACAAATATTCTATAGTAATACTAATAATAAAGTAGTCCTCCTGTAAACGAACTCCCATTCAACTGGCCGACCCAACAATCGACTCCGTTAGTTTAATGTGTAACTATAAGAATTATTATTGAAAATAATATTATTAAGTTATGATATGTACTGATTTGATAAATATTAAATTACTTAAATTAAATATATCGTACACAAAAATGGCCATATTACGGAAATTAACTATTACATCAGAAATTAGCAGTTGCTAGAAAAAGATGATATCAGAAGAATGCAGCAGTTTTATGAATAAAATCTGAAAATCCTGGGAGTGAATAAATTTGGAATGCGAGTTTTCTGAATGATTAAAGTTAAATAGAGATAGCGTGAATAACGTAACGTGAAAAGATAACGAAGTGTGTGATGTAAACGATAACGAAATTATTGAAGCCCTAGTAAATAAAGAGAAATTAATGAAATACATGAGTATAAAAGAGAATATAAAGTACAAAATACAGTAGCAAAATATTTCATTGGAATGCGTTGTATAAAATACGGCATAGTGAAACGAACTAGAGCTCTTTAAAACATAAAAAAGTGGAATAACTACCCAATAAAGTAAAGTATTCCAATGGCAAAACAAAGATCAGAAATTATTTTACACTAAATATAAAAGGAAATTTACAATCCTTCATCAATAATTATCATTATGATTAATTTGCTATTGGTGTGTACTCGTATTTTAGTTAAAGGTTAAATCGTGATCCATTAAAAAAGTGGTTTAAATGATAACTGTACTGTTTTGTTTGCAAGTGCCAAGGTCGCAAGTACCGAAAATAACAGTAAATAAAGTTTTTCTTACTATTATTGTTTTACTCATCGATTAAAATTAAATAAAATATTACGTAATATGAAAATAAAGTTAATTTAAGTAATATCTTAAACTTCTGTCGTGTTTTAAGCGTTTCTTATAAAATTACTTAAGTATTTATTCATAGAAAAATTTTTTAAACAGTTTTTAATTTGGCCAACTACCTGTTGGCCCTAAGCGAACCGGTTAGCAGATCTACTATATTAAAATTATTTTTTGTTTCGAAGGTAATTTCAATTTTAATCGTAATGTAATTTTAATTTTTATACACAGAGACAAGAAATAAAAACATACGTGTAAAATATGAAAAATGCGTATACATAAAATTTGACAAAAATATCAGTTTTATTGAACGAAAAAACAAGCGTAGATTGAGCTATATTATTAACTTATATATTTAAGCGATTTTGTAATATTTTTTTGCAGGGGTATTAATAACAACGCTGTCGTAACTGAAGAAAGTAACGCAAACCGAAAAAATAGTTTTGCAAAAACAATGCCAGTATTTTTGAAAGTAGTAGGTGTTAAATATTCAATAACTTCGATGTAATATCACCTTTAGTTATTCTGTTAAACTAACGTTAACTCACTAACTTTAACATAGTAATGCTATGAGTAAAATAAACACAATTGTACAATTTAAAATATTTTCATAATCATGATATTAAAAAAATCTCGTGAAAAATGAAATGAAACTTGTAATGAAAAATTATCTTTGGTTATCGTTCGGTTATGTCTAATTTTAAAGCGTCTAAAATATTTAGACAGAATTTTGATGAAAAGTAGGGAAGTTTCCTATTCTTCGTTTAGACAAGATCAAAATATATTATTATTCACGGGCGTTGAAAAAGAAGGGTCCCCATTACTTTTCAAAGGAAAGCCTAAAATCTGAACTGAATAGTCTACCTCAGGTAAAAGCAACAAAGAATATGAATAATGTGCTCTATAAAAGATGACATCTTTTTGAAGATAACAGACCCGTCAGGAATTTTTACAAGATCATAAATTTTTAGTAATAATAATCATTATTATTTATTTCTATTAACCATTCTTCAACAAATCTGTAACAAATAATGTATTATTATTATTTTTAATTTAAAATATTAAAATAAATTGTTTTTCAGTCTTAGTCATTGAACACATCAACAATTAGGATCAGTTAATACTGAATTTTAGTACCACAAAGGGCAGAAGCAAAATAAAATATAAAATAAAGTATTTTGTTTTAAATAAAACGTTAATAATAATCCACTGACTTGATCTAGTGTTAAAACTCGTCGTCGTAAATCAGCTGATTTTAAAGTCGAGAGTTCTAAGTTAAAAGGTTAAAGTTAAAGTTTAAAGGTTAAAAGTTAAAGGTAGATGCTTTTATTCGAATTTGAATACTATATTGTGGATAGCGGTGTTCTTTGGTGGTTGTGTTTCAGTTAATCACACGTCTCAGTAATGGTCAGCCTGAGACTGTTCAAACTACACGTTTACCGGTAAAGTTACACTAATAGGTCGCTAATTACTTTAATTATCGATGCAACTATAACTAAAAATTAAAACAAAAGAAACTTTTTTTTTTCAATTACTCCTTTTCCATAAAAAGGTTATGATATAAAACACCCAATTTTGTTAGTTTAAATCTAATGACTAGAAAAAATTAAAAGAAATTTATGGACAATTGAAAAAAAAGAAAAATAATCTGAGTTTTTAGCTAATTATGTAAGTAGTATTAACGATACCTACTTATCAAACCAAATAAACATTTCTGTGAATTTTAACAAAGTTTTTTTATTTAACGGGTTTTTTTGCATTCATTAAGGACAACTAAAGAACTTAAATTTTAAGATTTTTCAAATCGGTTTCTCTTTTTCGTCTAGCTCTATATCAGACCTATAACTTTAGAAGGGAAAGTATTGTAATCGGTCTAATTTTGACATATACGGTTTATACCGGATCTTGACGTTTTGACACCTAAGGAACCCAAAAAACCGGATGGAAATTTTCCGGATGTTCGTATGTACGTGTGTGTATTCGGTGTCGCACTCCTTACATTTCCAGAACTACTAGACCGTTTTTTACCAAACTTAGATTACTTCTATATATGGGGCATAATGCCATTAAATTTTCAACCTAAAAGGTCAGGGGGTGAGGCTGTAGAGCAAGTAAAACAAAGGTTATCATCTCGAAATTTCGCCTAATTAAGGTGTTATTTTTCTTACGCACATTTGTTAACAATTAAAAAATAAAACTTGTAAAAATATTTTTGCTAAGTTTTCCCCATCCCAAAATATAATCTAAATAAATTAGTGGCTAAGTGGATACACTGCGTCAAAAAAAAAACTCCCTCTCACCATACGGAGCGCTAGTGTAGCAGTGACGTACAGTAATTGTAGTGGGCTGCTATGTTGGTGACGTCACAGGTTAGCGCTGAAATTAAATAAATGAATATTTAAAATGCAAAGAAGTATTTAAAGTGGTTGCTAGTACCGCCACACCCGCGCGAATGAAATTCGGTATGCGAGCGCGCTTTAATTAGAATTATTGAAGTAAATAAACAAAAAATATTATCTGTTTAAATAGAAATGTAAATGTTCGTTTGTTAAAAATCTTAAATCTCCGAAAGTTTTTCACCGATTGGTTTAAAATTTTAATATAACGTTGCATTCGAATACGCGCGTATTTTTATGTACCTACTATTTATATACCTAAGATGTCACACAGGTGACTAGTAAAACATGCTTTTTGAAAAACAGCGCTATCTGTTGGACGTAAAAGCAACACACTCTATACTAAATATTTTACGATCCCATTTCAATGTTTCCGATATGTGTGTCCGCTATAGACTAAAAAACTACTGGACCGATTTACGTGCGGGGAAAAAGGAAGAAAGGGAAAAATGGAAAAAGGGAAAATGAAAGAAAGTTAAAAGGAAAGAAGGGCAAAATAGAAAAAAGAAAAGAGGGGAAAATGGGGATAAGGAAAAACGGGAAAAGGAGATGGAAAGTGGAAAAGAGAAAAAATAAAAGGGAGTAAGAGGACGGAGAAAGGGAAATAAGAGAAATAAAACTGTGAGAATGAAAGGGAAAGGGAGACAAAAAGGGGGAAATGGTGAAAAATAAAGGGAATTGAGGGAAAGGAAGTATGGTAAAATGAAAATGTGAAAAAGGAAAATTGGTTAAGGAAAATGGGGAAAGGGGGAAAGGAAAAAATAAAAATTAAAAGGTGGTAAGGGAAAAGGGGAAAAGGAAGAAAGGGTATAAAGCCAAGGTTAAATTTTGTGAAGTTCCGTAATGTTCATTTTGTTAATGTTTTACCAAACTTCCTATTCTGTTCATTTAATCTATATATATTAAATGAATACATATATACAGGGTGATTCAAAGAAACGGGAAATTTTGAAAGTTGTGTTGGTAGCCGTGGTACCACTTTGGTACCACTTGATAAGTGGCGCCAGCCTCTCTAAACTAACCTGCCATTTAGTTGTCATGGATCAAGAAAGTTAGTTCACAGCCAGGAAGTTTAGTTGCACAGCCAGAAAGTGACCGTGTGGTGTGCTATGTCATCTTACGGTGTTATAGGCCCTTATTAGTTTGAGGATGACAACGGTCTTGCGATTACAGTGACGTCGGCTCGTTACGTAGCCGTGCTTGAAATCTTTGTTGTGAAACAACAAAAGAGATTTCCACCAATTCTTAACACAGCCTGGTTTCAACAAGACGGAGCAACGTCACATACTGCACGAATATCGATGGCAGCTGTACACCGATTGTTTGGACAACGTGTCATTTCACGAAATGGTGACGTTAGATGGCCTCCCAGATCGCCTGATCTCTCAGCTTGTGATTACTTTTTTTGGGGTCACCTTAAAAGCAAAGTATTCCACAGTAGACCTGCTACAACGGAAGAACTGAAGGCAAAGATTCGAGAAGCAATTGCGGAAATTCCAGTTGAGATGTTACGTCAAACCATGAACAATTTAACGAACAGACTTCGTGAGTGTTTACCTAAAAGAGGAGGTCATCTTTAAAAAATAAACTAAAATGTATGCATCCTAAAATGGCAACATTTGTACAATTGCATGAAATAAAATTCATTTTCTAAAAAAAGTTTTTCATTAACGTTATTTAATTTGTTATATTTCCCGTTTCTTTGAATCACCCTAATATATATATATATATATATATATATACTCAAATCTAGCAATAGCGAAGCATTACCGGATCTGCTAGTATTTAAATAAACGATAAATATTTTAAATTAAGTTTTGTGTGTGTATGTGTATTTAAGCCGTGCATTACAAAAAAGCCGCTTGATGGGAATGACCTACAACTATATTATCAGCTTTTTTATTTCATGTGTACATCAGTCTGAAAAAACTAAAAACGATTATATACGTTTAATTTAATATTTTTGTATCTTACTTTAATTTATTTAAATTTAATATTCATTTCTATATTGGGTAAAATTTGGTTTTAATGTTCATAAAACATAAAACAACAGATTTTAAATCTGTATAAAAAGAAAATTAGTAAGAGGAGATAAGAGATTTTTGGGTTATTCAAAAGGACAGGATTAGGTATTAAAAGAAGAACGGTTAAATTTATTGAAATATCTAAAGAAGACTGGTGTGGTACGGACATGTGATGAAGAGAAATTAAAATTACTTTGATGATGGAAATAGAAATGGTAGGGAGAATGGCGAAGGGTAAGCCAGAAAGGAAATGGAATGATTATGTAAAAGATCTTATGGGGTAACGATTCACAGGGGGCGAGCTTCATTATAAGATGGTGTAGAAAAAACTATTAAAGAACAGCGGTCTTATATAACTTGGGAAAAGTTACAGAAAAAAAATTGTTTTAATGTTCGATATTAAGAAATACAATTATTTTTACCAGTCAAAGACTTTTTTCCATTAAAGTAAAAATAATCGTGCATATCGATTTATATGTTGTATAACATCACAAATCTCCGTTAGTATTATGTAATTCATCAATATAGTGGAACCATCTTCTATTTTTTATTTTTAAATTACGACTTAAAATCATGTGTATGGTTGTAGATAAAAATCTATAATAAATATATTTATTTTAAACTTAATTATAAAGGAATCAATAAAACCATAATTTTTAAACATATCAAATATTCTGTGATGTAGTAAGACTAGTTTCAACAGAAATTTCTTTCCGTATTGCTACGTATGTTCTGTGCACAAATTTTATGTTCTCTTGTTATAAATTTTACAACAGTTATTTTGAGAGTTTTCCATATACCACCACTATCTTTACTATTTTTATTCTAATCATCCCTTCTAAAACAGTTTTCTGGAATCTATTTTTTATGTCCGATCTAGTTAGCCTTTCGTTTTTTAATTTATCCTCATATGGTTTGATTTTCTCCACTTCTAATTGATTCCTCTCTCCTTTCATTATCTTTTCTTCATCCGTTACCATAACCTCATCTACAAGTTTTCAAGATTCCTTCTTTTTCACGTTCTTTTTTTTCCTTGTGGTTTCATAACTACATAACATGATTAATGTTTCGCATTAATTGCATGACTTTTCTTTTAAAGTTCTTCCTAAAATCACTTTTTCATGAAAACTCATTCCTAGATGTTTGAAGAATTATACTTTTTATTATTACTGTCCTCCTAATTATCAAAGGTTTTTCTTCTTTGATGAAATCATTATCTTACATATACCTTTTTTCCCTATTTCAAATAATCTTTGATATTTTCGCCTATATTATTTAAAGTTTTACCCAGTTCTTTTTTATTACAGTTTAATTCTCAGTTCATCATTGATTTAATTTTCCTTCTTCCCAAACAGTCCCTTTTAAGTTTTCTTATGTAAGATAATAAGATTTGGTGACTTCAAACAATCTCGCTTAATGTTTTTATAATGTAACAAATTGTCATTAACAGGGATTTCCCAATATTTCAGGCGTTGTTTTTTTTTTCTACGAATGAAAGAGATTAAGTTTTGAGATCAAATGAAGATTTTATTAGATATAATTCCGGTATGTAAATATATATATATATATATATATATATATCCTAAGAAAAACATACTTCAGCAGATAATAACAAAGAGAATTCAGTTAAAATAAATTCGGTTAAATAAATAAATGTTAAGAATAAATTCAGTTAAAAAATAAATAAAATAACGGATATTCTGGTTGAAATAATTGAGATCTCAACATCAAGATTAGATGTGCAAAACAAGCGACCATAAGAAGCACAGCGAGGTTTTGGTTAAAGAAACAAATTAAATGTTTTATGTTAAATAATGTCATTTTAATAACAAATGTTGACAATAAGCACGTTAATACATAATGCGTTCGGAAAGTCGCTGTGCAGTATGCTTTAGAATTACGTGGTATATTCTGTTCTTTTGACATTATTGCCGTATGGGTTCAGTGGGCGTTGCTCAGTAATAAACCAAGACGTCAGTTGTTCAGTTGTGATTGAACGTGCTTCGTTTCGTTTCGTTTATCAGAATCAATTGTTGCGAGTTGTGAGAAACGCAATGGTTCTTTCGGTAGAGGTACGCATTTTTATCGTTGGAACACTTCTTTTGTGAAGTGACAAACATACTGATTTAGTAAAGCATATGTTTTCTGAAAAGTTTCCATATACTCCAGCTTCTCAACGCAATGCAGTTTGAGCTCTTATCGAACAATTTCAGAAAATAGACTCTGTTGAAGATACTGATGGAAGTGAAGACCACCTAAACTAAACGAACAGAAGAAGCTGCTTGATATTTCAGATGCTATAACCGAAAGTCTATCAAAGTTAATGTGTAAGTTAGCACAGCAACAATAAATTGGACTTGCTACCGTCTATAAAGCTGTAAGAAAAGAGCTGAAACTTTTCCACTACAAAATAATGTGTATTCAGTAACTGAAACCTACAGATCAAGCCAAATGACTAAATTATTTTCAATATTTTATACGTTTTATTGACAAAAATTCCGTTGGTATTCATGACATTACGTTTTTACAAATGAAGCGTGTTTTCATCTGGAAGAATATATTAATTCACAAAATACACGACTGTTGTTGACAAATAATCCCCATGAATTACACGAAAAATGCCTACTTGAATCGAAAATTGAAGTCTGGGTCGCTGTAAGTAGAACGGACGTTGTGAGCCAATCCTTTTTGAAAGTACTGTTAATAATGATTAATATTGTGTTGGTTTTAACAAATTTTTTTAATCGGTTAACAAAAGTGAAAATCAATCACGATTGGTTCCGACAAGACGGCGCCACAACGCACAAAGCTATCAGGTCAATGACTTTTACCAAATGTTGGTAAAAAAAATCATTTTGAGGAGTTTTTGGCTTGCACGATCGCCCAATCTTATTACCCCAGATTACTTTCTATAGAGGACGGTGAAACAAGCAGTGTGTTGTAACAGACAACGCACGATTTACGAACTAAAAACCGAAATAACGGCATATATACGAAACATTCCAGTGCATCAGCTGGTTAAAGTGTTTGAAAACAAATTGAAACGTTTAAAGTGTTGTATTGAAATTGGAGGAGGTCATTTTCATCACCTTTTATGAAATATTCCAGTTATTGTAATATCCATTTTAATGAAATAATTAAATAACAATACAAAGTAATGATGATTAAGAGAGTTTCGTCATTACCCTTTCAAAATTCCAGTGTACAGAAACTTTCCGAACGCTCTGTACATTAATTAAAACTTTTATAAATTAAAATTTGTTTAATCAATTTTTAATTAAGTTCATTATTATAGAAAAGTAATTTTCATAATAATACGGTGGTGCTTTATCAAAATAACGAAATTTCTGTACATTACTAATTATTTAATTAATTTTATTGCGTCTTTGTACTTTAAAGTGATTAGTAACTTTATTCATATAGTATTGAACTTTATGAAATGTTAATTCTGTATCACAATCTTACTAACATGCACGAAATGTATATTCAGGTACAGTAATACCTGAATTATCATAATTTTTTAAATTAATGTTTTTGTGTGTATATATTTATATATTTCTGATATGGTTATTTTTTATTAAAAAGTATTTTATATAATTACCATATTTAATCTGCATCATAGAACATATTTAAAATAATCAACACTTGGATCAGTTTTTTCTCAATTAATAGGAATTAGTGAACTGTATTTGATTAAAACCAACGGTTTAATAGAAACTACAATATCCTTCTATATGTTTTTCCATTTACTATTGAGCATGTATATATATATTTAGCATATGCAATTTAAAAAAAAAATTAATTGCATCGCTAAAACCTCTTTAATGTGGTCTAAATATCAAAACAAATAAAAGCACGAATTACGGCATTTTGAAATTTTAATTGGAATTTAAGAACAAACAGGTATTTTAGAACTTAGCTTGTTTAGATGGAACTTTATATTTTAATTTAATTTCCACTGCTATTAGTTACGGTTGTTATGTAGATTAATACAGCTTGCTAACTAACGCATTTACTAAAATTTACTTCATACGAATGTATACATGTTTGTGGTTGCCGCGCGGGGAGCACTGAATTGTATGTTTTTATTTATCGGTGCATGAAAAAAATGATTTAAAAATTAAAAGTCTAAGAAGATGTTATTTCGCAATAGTACTTTTATGAGTAAAATAATAATTCAGAATGCAGAGCTGTAGACATCCGTGTAATTCGTAGGTACTGTAAAATTGTAGGTAATTCTGAATATAACAAAATGTCATAGTAGGTTTTTAGCAACTAGTTAAACAATACATAAAAATGAGTTATTAAACAGGTTCTTATTTTGTCAGTTTACTTTTCTAATAATTTTTGCCTTTAAGTAATAATTTTAACGTTTCTATTCAAATTTTACCTAATACATATAAACTTATAGCTGCAAATAAATTATAAAATACTAGGTTTTATCATTGTCGTTATAAAACACGGTTGATGTTATAAAAGATAATCATGAAATAAAAAAATGAAATTATATCTGACAATAATTTACGGATTCTATTAAATTAATTGTTATTTTAACCCAAATATTAACACCGTCAAATTATTAACTTTGTGCTTCCTTTACATTTCTACGTAATGAATTCCTTTGATAACATTTTTAAACTTTGAGTTAGAAAAATGAAATTATTTTTAATTACTTTCTAGAGATAAATTAATAAATTAAAGTAAAAAAGAAAATTTTGATGTGGACAGCACATGACTTCCGTGCATGCCTATTAAATTAAAAAAATAAATACATATTTAAAAAAAAATGAAAACTACATAAAATTTTATTTCATTAATAACTTCTGATTTTTTTCATATTTTTTTCTTTGTTTATTGTTATTGAATTATTTATTGTAATTTTTTTTATAATCAGAGGTTGATAATTATTAATAAATCAATATATTTAACATTTAAAAAAAAGTAAAAAAAGGAGACGAAGTCGGATTCGAACCGATGTGCCTTCCTCTTGTAATATCCAAATATTTTATTATTTAAAAATTTATTTGATTATAACTCTAGTTCCAGAGTTATAATCAAATTTTTTTTGGATTTTGAGCTTTTTTGGAAGGACGAACCCTCTGCCTAGTTCTGCATTTTGGATAAGCTATTAGTAAGTAACGTACGTACAGATGTCACGTCGAAACTAGTCAAAATTGATTCAGTGACAGTCAGAATGGATATTTCCGTTGAAATCTGAAAACCGAAATTTTTCGCGATAACAATTTTCATATGTTCATGGTAATTTTATAATTTTATTTGCTTATCAACAACTTTGCCCAAAACGGTAAACTCCAAACAGAATTAAAAAGTATCTGGAGGACCCGTGCTACTCCGCAGCATCAGTAAGTAAATTAACTTAAGTTATAATAGATAATTTATTTTGTAGTTCATAACACTTCCTTGCAGACAACATTAGCTGTGCGTCGATCCTTAGGTTTCATCACCATTTTTACATTTTTAAAAGATTTAGAGCGTGGCAAGGCAATGCTCTTAGTGATGGTCATGCAAAATGTTAACCATGTAGAAAACTGTTTTCGTTTAAAATAAAATGGCAAGTCGTGTTAGACGGCGTCAAATCAATTCGAGGCAGAAGTGCCCGTTGTTCATTCATTCATACCTATTATAATTTCCACGTCCTAACCGTAGTCATACATCTTTCTCACTATCAGTCTTGTTTCATTCAGTAATCCCTTCATTGGATTTAAATTTCGCAACATTACAGTAGTACCTTTTACAAAGTCAACATGTGGGGCGGCAAACCACTCATTTTGAGTCTATTTAAAAATTCAGGGGAAGCTGCAACAGTTCACGCACAATTAGAAGTCGGTGTAGGCTCATTTGATGGCGCTTGACGCGGTGAGTGTTTAAAGATTCATACGATTTTTTATCTTAATTTGTTGCTGAGATATCTCGATTTGAATGCCATTGAGGCTTTGAGTATGAGAAAAGTTATGTTTCCTTAAAACTCCTCTCATAATTTAATCAACGTAGTCGGTATATGCTGGTTATCTGTGGCCTAATGCAATGAGTATTTTAAGACCCCAACGAAATCTAACTAAATTAGTTATCGAGTAATTGCAGAAAAACTAAACATTTTAACTTTTACAAAATTTTTTTTAATATATTGATTACTATTTTTAAGTGTTCTATCATAATTTATGTTTTATCCTAAATGCGCCAACATCCATAAGTTTCGTTTTTAATTATAAAATTTCTTTCAGAATTTTAGTCAAGTTAGCTAAAATTAATGTTTAATTCTGATGAAATATCAAAAATGTATTTAAGTTTTGTAACATCTTTATACTTTCTACCAAAATAAAAATTGACTAGTATCGTTATTAAAATTATTAAATACCAGCCGATCAGGCTGGTATTTAATTCGCCTCCTTGACTCCCGACGCGTCCGTTATCCTCATGGTTGTGAGTATATTATATATTTTACAAATATTCATTAAAGCAAAAAATAGTCATTTTACTTCATTATATTTCTATTGCAATGTGACACAAACGCAATTTTGTAAAAGGATTAATTACTTTTTCTTTAATGAATATCCAAAAAGGAAGTTAGGGCCTCGATTTATGGGTTAAAAGGTTCCCTGGGATAATACAAATGTGTCCTGAAAATTTGAAAGCAATCGATTGCTTGATTCTTATGTAATGCTGTTGCAAACAAACAGAACAAACTTTGTAGTTATGTATTAGACAAGAACAAGTTTTTAGTTAAGAAACTATTGAATAAATCCATTGAGTAATGAACTAGATAAATAAATTTGATAAAGTGTATCATAATGATCTCATTGATAAAAATAAGAAAGAAATAATACAGCTAATCCAAGAAATAGTACAGCTAATTCATTCTTTTGAATTAGAGCTAGAATTTTTAAATATTATCCCACAATAAATTTTTTCAACGCAAAATTCATGCAAAAAGAATAAAGCTATGCCAAATGTACGTCTGTGTGCTACAAAAAAGTAATCATTTAAAAACTGATCATTTTTCGTAGGGAACCATTTCCATCAAAATTTCAAAAGCAGTTTTCAACGTAACATTACAAACTCAGCAGAATATCTCGAAATGCATTTACACCGATGATAACTCTGAATTACCTTTGGCATTCAGGGGAAGGAAGTATTACTTACTCTCTTACAAACAAACAAAAAAATTGAGCTTCTCGTAATCAAGATTTTGTTTTACCCATCTTTGCACAAAAGATATAGCAATTTTTTTACGTGACTTGCCGGCTTCTGTGGTGCGAATGGTAGCGTCTCGGCCTTTAATCCAGAGGTCCCGGGTTTGAATTCCGGTGAGGAATGTCATTTTCACACGCTACGCTACAAAATTGCCATTTCATCTCCACCTGTGAAGTAACATAAAACTGTGGTCCCGGAGGCTAAAAAAAAAAATTATACACACCTTAGCAAAAATATGTATGTTAGCTATACGAGTCTGAAAAAGCAAGCCATAAATGAAAAAAAATAAAAACTGATCATTTTTCGTAGGGAACCATTTCCATCAAAATTCAAAAAGCAGTTTTCAACGTAACATTACAAACTCAGCAGAATATCTCGAAATGCATTTACACCGATGATAACGCAAAAAAGTTACGTAAGAACAAAATGCATGCAACGAAATTAAAATTTTCAACATCATTGGATTTTAGAAAAAAATTCCCGTTGAGCAGGAAAATTCTGATACACAAAACTATACTGAAACAAATTTGAACTAATGGGATTCTGTTGTAGGAAATAAACAGTTTGATTATTGAAATTTTACAAGATTTTAACGAAAATATTTCGCAAAATTTAAACATACCATAATACATTTCTCATTAAGTTATCAAAGGGAATTAAACATACTGACGATTAAAAACGAAATACACAAATATTCCCTTATGCTTCTATTATAATTTTAAAAAATTATCCTCATTACGTAGTACTGAACCTCTTGGAACATACTGAAATTGGAACATTTAGATTAAGCAACCGATGTTTTAATAAATTACATCAAGGGAAACAGAAAAACATATAAACATTCAAATTCTAAATTACGAGAAAACGTATGAAGACAGGTTGTAGAGTAATTTGGTGAAGAAACACCACTGGGTATCATTTCACCAAGACGTCTGTCAATAAAATAGACATTATATAACAAAATATCCATTTACTGTAAGAGAAGATTATTTTAGTATAAAATTAATTTGAAGAAGTAACAGTCAAATGATAAAGAAAGCCACCCACCATAAAGGGTTGTAAATGGACCTCACCGAAACGAAAAGTTAGTAATCGAGATTGGTATTAAAAAAAAACTATTTCTTGGTAAAATATGTTTAGAAAAAAAACAGATATGATTAGATGGGAATTATAAAAACGTTCCCTAAAGGAAAAAAATAATTATGTAAAAATAAACTAAAGTTAATATTAATTATTTTTTATTGTAAGGTATACTTTAAATAAATTATTTTTAAAAAAAGTTGTATGTAATGATCTATATATAATGACGTATAAAGTTGTACAAAAACCTGCTTTTAACTTCAATTTGCATTCGTTTCGCTCTTTATAAGATAATTTTCATTACTATCCAGGGTAAAAAAAAATTAATTTCTGTATGTAGAAACGTCTTTACTTCCTTTTACGAAGAAAATGAAGTATTGTGATCGCAAAACATTTTGGTTTTCAGATTTCAACGGATATATTCTTTTTGACCATCCCTGAATCCATTTTGACTAGTTTCGGCGTGACGTCTGTATGTACGTATGTATGCATGTATGTATGTACGTAGGTACGTATGTATCTCACATAACTCAAAAACGATTAGCTGTAGAATGTTGAAATTTTGGATTTAGGACTGTTGTAACATTTAGTTGTGCACCTCCCTTTTTGATTGCAATCGACTGTACCAAAAGTGTCCAAAAAAGGCCAGAATCCAAAAAAAACCTGGGGTTTTTACTTTTTCTTAACTGCAGTAATAAGCGCTCATTGAGAGCTTTTCAGCGATGTATCATAAGTAGTACTTAGTTTCATTGGTCCCAGAGGTACAGCGTAATGAAATTTTAATTAATGAAATATTTGGATCTTAGAAGGGAAACACACTATTGTTACATTTATCTCAGGCACATCGGTTCGAATCAGGCTTCATCTCCTTTTTTTTTAATTTAAATATATTGGTTTATTAATTATTAACCTCTGCTGTAAAATAATTTTTACGATAAATAATAATTCATTAATAATAATAATAAAAAAATAAAAGTATGTCAGAAGTTATTCATGGAATAAAATTGTATGTACTTTTCATTAAAAAAAAACTGTGTATATGTAATTTAATAGGCGTACATGGAAATCATGTAGTGTTCACCCCAGATTTTTTCACTACGTTCCAGATATTTCTACGCCCAGAGGAGTAATTAAACATTACTTTCGTGATTAGTATTGTTTATAGCTAGTTATGCCTGTGGTATTTCGGCCACAATTGTTATGTAAATACCGTTATATGATCATATATACCTTACTAGTTGTCATACAAAATATATTAAATTTAACGTTTTATTTATATATATATATAAATATATTTTATATAAATTATTTTATTTAATAATACATATACAAAGTAAAAACAAGAGGGTAGATCAGTTCTTTCTCAGAGAGAAATGATATTCACTACGGCAAGTCTCTGTGTTGAGCAGAGTAAAAATGTCACTCATAGAGCTGGACACCTTCTGTATTTCACAGGGTTTGGCTGATGCTGATGTGCAACATGTTGGACTCGATGAACAAAATCACAAGACCGCTCACTTCATTTTCCTTAGTAAGCTTGATACTTATTATTTACATTCTTATCATGGGATGCTTGCTACCTTTAAAATGGCTGCCAGTCTCAGGAGTGACTTATATTTCAACAAGCTACATTTAACGTTTTATTTAAATATATATATAACCTTGTTGACATTGTCAAACTGCATAATTTTGTTTATAGATTTTATATAAATATGGAAATCCTTTTTAATAAAATATTTTCCCTAATTATTTAAAAACCTCTATTAAAATACATTTTAATTTCTACAAACATTTTACGATTAATACTAAATGTTTTATTAGTATTTTTTATGTCTACGTACATTAGTGTAATTATGATAATTTTATATTCAATCAAATTTTGTTTATGCCTTTTTTAAGATGTTTGCTTTGACCTATGTTTTTATCATCACATACAAAACACTTATAAGAATTGTTAAATTTATCTAAAATATTTTTATTAAAAGTTTTTAATTGGTATTTTTTTCCTAATGTGTACGTTGCAATCTGTTCGACTAGTAAACAACAAACAACCCCACCCCCGACCCAGTGACATGAGAATGATATGTACGACGTATAGATGAGATGTAGTCTTGTACAGATTCGGGCCTACCACTCCCAAGACACGTGGCTAATTGAACCCCAACCAACAAAATATACCGGTATCCACTGTCTAGTATTCAAATCCGTATAAAACCAGTTAATTTTTACTAGTATTCGAACCTCAGAACCTTCGTGTTTGAAAATCAGCTGTTTTGCGACAACTGATTTGCGACGACGAGTTAACCACTAGACCTGCCCACTAGACTGCCCACTAGGTTGGCAGTTAGTTTTTAAAAATGAATTTGTTTTTGTAATACATGAAAGTTCAAAACAGCTGATTAGGAGCTTCAAATTGCATTAAAAATTTGTCTGTTTCGGTCGTATCGCTAAAATACCGCTAATTGTACAAAATAAGTTGACCTTCTGCTATAATATTCCAAAACGTAACAAGGAATGAAAACGTAACGACCCGCTACATGACAGTTACCTCTAGTAACAGTAATTAATTAAATTTTAATGATTATTTTGACATACTTAAAAGTTCTTACCCTCATTTATATCATGATATCTTTCCCTAGTATCTCTTCTTAATGAGGGTACTAACCTTATTTTGTAAATGAGACGCAGGAATACCGAATTATATTCGATAACGCCAATTAATTTTACACAGTTTGAACCGTTACTCTTTTTATCAGTATATGGTAAGATATATGTTAGAATTTTCTAGATATAATAAGGTGAGCGAAAACAGGGTGCGGGTGCGGGATTTGTCCCCGGCTCCTGCGCGGACCAGAATGAGGTTATGTTCCCCGTGTTAGGTGACTTAATTTGGTCGACTTATTTGGATGTAGGTCTGAATTTCTATGTTGTGTAAAACATAATTTTGATTGCTATGAGTGTAACACTGATTTAATTTCAACTCGTTCGTTTTCTGAGGCATTCACAGTCACGAACGGTGCTGTCAAATTTGGACTAGGCGCGGGGTCCGAGCTTCCACGGTTTCGGTTAGTTAGTTTGAGGGAATCATGTTAGATTGGATGTGAAAATTTCCGTTTGAGGCCTACGTGAAGGCAAAATTTGATTTTTATTTTACATCGGTAGCATCCCGACCGCGACCTGGGTGATGACTGTGAGGTGTAATTAGTTAGAGGGTCTAAAGACGACCTCCGGTAAAGCCCCTCAGGATTCGGAACGAAGGGTGTGATATGGAGACCTGTAACGTCACAAGGTGGGTGTCTTCCCCCTACGGTTTGGGATGAGCGAAAACAGGAGTAGTGAAACTTTAGACTACTGTGCAATCAGATAATTCTGTTACAGGGTGTAGCTTCCCAGTTGCAGAATTACATTTTATTTGCCAAAAGGAAATGAAGAAGTAGAAGTATTAATTATAACTTAATATACATGATTTTTAAACGTTGTTTGTAATTACTGCTCTCAAATGTTAAAAATGTTTTATTAAATAAGTTTTAAATATGAATCTTTATTTTAATATTATTTTTTTTTGGGATGAAAGTACATTTTCGATTTATTTTTAATCGTTTATTTTAATATATGTTGCTAGGATATATATATAGAATGCTTTTTATTTCACGTAATTTATCTATTCTTTTTAAAATAAATATTTTGTCAAAATTTTGGGTTCAAAATATTTAACTTCTGATTAGTTTTTTTTTTACTAATTCATAACTGTGAGTATAATTCTAACAGATATTTAATTACTAACATAACAATTATTATTTATCTAAACGGGACATTCGTATACCGTTTACAAATCTTAGAAAGGTTATTAATTTTACAAAAAATAAAAAAAAAATATTACCAGGTACATTTCAAGATATTATTGAGAATTACTATGCTGTAATATTTAATTACACTTGTATAAAAGTAAGGAATGGCATGATCGATGGGGTTCATTTTTTAAATATTTATTTTACTGTTGCGTGCTCCTCCTTCCAACGTCCACGCACATGTGCGTTATTATACCCAGTGGTAGCAGCTGATATACTCGTATTTCATAAATATGATGCATTACGTTTTTACTACCCGAGCTATTAAGGTAATCTGGGAATAAAGAGGTGAAAATATAGTGAATGTAAAAAAGAAAATAAATTTTAACAATGTCATATGATGCATCATTTTTTAATATTTAGTGTTGTTTATTCTGATTTGCACACGCTATAATCAGAAGTTTTTTTTGAATGAGTAATATTTTCATTCGGTGATATCATGACTGCTTAATCATTTTAATTTTTTAACTTTATTTTATAATATTGTATTCTCCTGTCGATGGTCTAAGGACTGAAAGATCTAGGGAAAACACATTTAATTTGCTTGTAAGGTGGATTTTCACTTTTATAATAACTTAACATATCAGCGGTAACCATGTTTGAGAAATTAATTTAATTAATTTACAACATTTGTTTCCATGGACACTCCCTTTCACATACGTCCAACGGATTTTAGAAATACTCGAAATATTTTTGAATGTTTCTGATTAAATTAAAATACGGTAATCTGTAATTAAATAAAAAATATAATTCGTATTAAGTGAAGTGATAAATTGAGTCCAAAAATCTCTGAAAAACCTGGTTGTATCTAATTTTATTTCCATGAAAATCTATCTATTTTGTGTTTATTTTTATAAACTATTATTGTATGTGTTGTACTCTGCATTAAAACGCTGCAGCCATTTATTCTTTGCTTTCAAATCCCGTAAATATTTTCATATCCGTAACTAAATTTTTGATTACTAGAATTTCTGTTAATTGTTTTTCAACATGAGGAAATAAAACGATTAAATATTTTCTTCTTGTTTTTAATGTTTGTTCAAAAAAGTCCCTACTTCATTATCTTTGTTTCTGAAAGTGGTAAAAGTGGTAATTTAGAGGTAAAAGAGGTGATATTTTTTACATAGAGAACAGGAAAAAACTTTCACTCAAAATTTTATCAACGATTTCAAATCAATATTTAATGTTAGGTTTTAATACAAGTGTTAGGTCACTTAGTAGAGCCTTTTCGTTTAGATTAGCTGATCCCAGGTTCGATTGTCGGCAAGGGTGTTGAAATTTTTCATCGACGAATATATCTATTTTCCCTTGTTAAAATAATTTTGATGTATATCCGATTTTATAGTAACAAATACAAAATTCTTTAATTTTTTTCTCGAATGTTTTGCCCGAAAGTGCAGTTTTCCCAATTTTAGATGAAAATATCTTTCAGTTTTCCACTACATAAGAACAAAATAGAAATAGACATCGATAAAAATTATAAAATCTTTGAAAGGTATCGCAACATACCATAACTAACAACTAAATTATGATCAAAATGAAAAACATTTAGAACATAAAGTCTTATTAATAATTTCATTGAATAATCTTTGATTTAATTAAAAATAAAGTACATGAGAAACTGGATTTCTCGTTGTCTTAATTAGCCTGTATAGAACTGATTAGAATTAATGCTCTAATTATTAAATAACATTTTCTTCTAATCTTTTGTTCAATAGATGTGTTATTTTTTTTGTATACAATTAACGCTAGGCACACTAATTAATGTTCTTACGTTCTTATTTTATGATTTATTACTCAAGTAATTGACTTTCACAGCCTAATTAATTTTTTTTAGATTGCCAAACCTAATTTTTTTTGTAATCACCATTTTTAAACTAGCGGACCCGGAAATGTTTCCCTATTTCTAAATTTGAGTATATGAATTAAATAAATTTTGTACTGTATTTGAAAAATTATATTATGAAAATAATAAAATGTACAATATCAATCCATTATTAGTTTTATTTCAATTAAATAAATCAAAATAATTGCAGTGCTCTGGGATATACGATGTTTTTTGGTAATTCCATTTGGCGCATATATAAACAAATCGTTAGGTTTTCCTACATGGGAACATGCAAGGTATATTTGACCATGAGAAAACATGGATTTTTCTATACGGGAATATTTACCGCAGTTGAAACCTCACCAATCTCACTCCTATATAAATTATTATTTCAACCAGTTTTTCCAGCTGCTGCCAGATTTGGGTCAGGCTTGCAGCTGAAAATGATGTAAATTTAAGTGCAAATGTACCGGTAAACATGTAGTCCTGAACAGACTCAGGCCGACCACTACTGAGACGTGTGGTTAATTGAAACCTAACTACCATGAACACCAGTATTTACATTCTAATATTCAAATCCATAGAAAAGCTACTGCCTTTACAAGGACTAGAACCTTACAACTCTCGATTTCGAAAATCAGCTGATTTTGCGATGAGGAATTAGTCGAATGGTTAAACTAGTCATCACAAAATCATATAAAAATTATATAAACCATTAAAAAAAAGTACAAATAAATAAAAAAAAAAACTTCCTTTACTAAATTAAATGTAGTTTTATATATCAAGAGATATCGTTTATATCGATTGTCATTGTCTATATCGATCGTTGTCTATATCAATATCGACTTCCTCAGACAATTATTATGTGATGGTCTGTGTTTTGAAATTTTTAATGTACCTGTTTTAAGCGATCTTCAACATATGGAAAAATAATAATATTCCGGGACAAATATAATATATTGTGAAATTTTCAGCGAAATCGGTTAAATATTTTTTGAGTTATTAGGGCACACAGAAACGAAGCTTGTCTTTTATTTATATTGAATAATATTTTTATAAATAAATAAGTCATCAATTTTTTATGTTACAATTATTTTTTATATTAATTTACTTCAGATTTCTACTGAAATTAACATTTTGGTAGTTACCAAAAATTTAGGTTATCGTATTGATATGTTTTTCAGAAAATTACTTTTCAAATATTTAACTGATTTTTATTACAGTTCATATTAGTAGGGAATTGTAAAAATTAAAAAAAAAAGAATTTACAAATAAAATGTAAAATGTTTAATAACTACAATATTAACTATAATATTACAATAACAATTAAATACAATATTAACTACAATAGCTACAATATTTTTATTGTAATTTGTTCAATAATTAATCTTCTTTGAATTTATTATCACGTAGATTACTTAATTAACTCATTACCCTATTTGAATTATCATTATCATAATAGAAGAATGTACACATGGCAAAAGCTTGGTGATAATGCAAGGTATTAGATAGACTATAACATGATCAAACAAAGATTTAGAAATCAACTCGTCGACTGAAAAGCATATCCTGGTATAGACATTGATAGCGACCATAATTTAGTGATAATGAAATGTAGATTAGGGTTAAAAGCCTGAAGAAAACATGTCAAATAAATCGGTGGAATTTAGAGAGCTTAAGGAAGAGGAAATAAAGAAGAATTTTGAGAAGGAAATCGCAAGAAGTCCGAGTAAAAAAAAGTCTGAGAAGAATGGGAAAATGTTAAAAAGGAAATTCTTAAATCACAGAAGCGAACTTAAGCGGAACAAAGAGAACTGGTAGAAAACCTTGGATATCAGAGGATATATTGTAGCTGATGAATGAATGTAGAAAGTATAAGAATGCTAGTGATGAAGAAGGAAAAAGGAGCTATCGACAGTTAAGATATAATACAAACAGGAAATGCAAATTAGAGAAAGAAGAGTGGATTAAAGAAAAGTGTTCAGAAGTGGAAAGAGAAATGCACATTTTTAAATATACGGTATATATAAGAAAGTTAATGAAAATTTCGTGATACATAAATTAAAATCTAATAATGTTTTAACTAGAGATGGTACACCAATTTATAATACGGCAGTAAAGGTCAATAGGTGGGTGGAATACATTGGGAAGAACTATTCGGAGGAAATTAATTAGAAAATGGTGTTATAGAGGAAGAAGAGGAACTGAAAGAGGATAGAAAAGGAAGATACAATATTGAGATCTGAATTTAATAGAGCATTAAAAGATTTGAGTAGCAAAAAGGCTCCTGAAATAGACGGGATACCTGCAGAATTACTGCGAAGTACAGGTGAGGAAGCGATACATAGATTATACAAACTGGTGTGTATTATTTACGAAAAAGAGGGAAGTTCCGTCAGACTTCAAAAAGAGTGTTATATCAAATTAAAAGCTGTTGTGGAAAGTTGATAAAGAAAGAAGCATTTGGAAAATTATAATTACAAGAACAGGCAGAGGCCACATATTAAGGCATTCTTGAGTAGTCACTTTGATATTGGAGGGATATGTAGATGGGGAAAATTGTGCAGTTTGGCAACGTTTGGAATATTTAAAACAAATTGTTAGGGATGTAGGATGTTAGGGGTATACCGAAATGAAACGACTGGCACTAGGTAGGGAATCTTGGAAAGCTACATCAAATCAGTCAAACGACTGAAAACAAAAAAAAAAACATATTTGAATAGATATTCATGAAATGATTTTATAAATAAAATAAAAAATTATGGTTTATACATGAGTAAAAAAATAACTTGTTTTTCGACCATTACACAAGGTACAATTTGTAATAGCGTAATATCACTACCGATGTCTCCTATCACTACCTCTTACGTACAAAATAAAAGGATATAAATCTATACTGTTATTTAATGAGGAAGAGGGTTTGTGTTTGTTCGGGGTAAACAAAAAAAAAAACTACTCGATCAATCGCAATCAGATTTTTACACATGTTTCTTGGCATAACTGAGAAGGTTTGTAAATATGTTTCATCTGAAAAACTCGATAATATATATGGTGCTATAGGAGAATGTTAAAAATCAGATGGGTGGATAAAGTGACATATGAAGAGGTATTGCGGCAAATAGATGAAGAAAGAAGCATTTGGAAAAATATAGTTAAAAGAAGAGACAGACTTATAGGCCACATACTAAGGCATCCTGGAATAGTCGCTTTAATATTGGAAGGACAGGTAGAAGGGAAAAATTGTGTAGGCAGGCCACGTTTGGAGTATGTAAAACAAATTGTTGGGGATGTAGGATGTAGAGGGTATACTGAAATGAAACGACTAGCACTAGATAGGGAATCTTGGAGAGCTGCATCAAACCAGTCAAATGACTGAAGACAAAAAAAAAAAAAAAAATATATATATATATATATATATATATTAATGTAGATTTTTCCCGTTGAAACACAAACTTTCAATGGTTTGAATTAATGAACTCCGAAGTGTGAGTCTCTATCGCTATATGAACTGGCTTGGAACTGGATGATTCGAATGAATGATATTACAAAACTAATAAAATTAGATTTACGTTAAATAAAATATGAACTAAATAAAAAAAAATTCGTATAATAATTATGGGCTTCCCGTGGGTACTGCGTGTGAGGCTAGACCAATCATCGCCATCAACTAGTAACAAAAGCGCCCCAAGGATACCCTGGGGCGCTGTTTTGGGATGTGCAATGGGGTGGTTTTACAGTATCTCTATAAACAAACTAACTTTTTCATGCATCAGGTACACAACGGATCTAACAGATTACGGTTATTCGGAAATATATATAAATAAATATATATATATATATATATATATATATATATATATATATATATGAGCACACATATAAATTTTCTCTGTTTACTATCGCTTCACGGGAGAACCAACCGAACGATTACTTTCAAATTTACAGGATACATTTGTGCTATCCCAGGGAAGGTTTTAAGCCATCAACCGAGACCCTAGCTCCCTTGAAGGTTAAGATATTAAAAGTATTCATTATTTCTTCGTTCCCAAGGAGGATGAAGTTGTGAATAATTGATATTCATTAAGGAAAAAATAGATAGATTATTTCTTTTGCTACATTATTATATTTCTGCAACCGTGGCAAAGAATTTTGGCAATGAATTTTTCGTCGTCAAAGTTGTATGTACTTTAGTTACCATAACTGTTATTATTCTAACCTGCCGGGTTGGTCTAGGGGTGAACGCGTCTTCCCAAATTAACTGATTTGGAAATCGAGAGTTCCAGCGTTCAAGCCCTAGTAAAGGCACTTAATTTTATACGGATTTCAATACTAGATCGTGGATACCGGAGTTCTTTGATGGTTGGGTTTCAATTATCCACACATCTCAGGAATGGTCGAATTGAGACTGTACAAGACTACTCTTCATTTACACTCATACTTATCATCCTCATTCATCCTCTGAAGTATTATCTGAACGGTAATTCCCGGAGACTAAACTGGAAAAAGATTGAAAGAAAAGTTATTATTCTATCTTTTGTAATTTAGTTTGTTTTTCAGGTTTCGATAAAGCCTGAATTCTATATTATTTATCAGTATTACTCTGACAAGGATAGGGTATAGTGTGAGGGTCTAGGAATGGAGCCTTCTTGGCCACCTGGAAAATTGGGAATGGGAAGCGAAGCGAACTCTGCGGCCATGGGGTAGGCCGCAGGAGTCCCTAACTTGACTCCGGGATTCGCCTGGACTGACTTTAGCCCCGAGGGTCAATCTTATGGCTAGACGGGCCGGGTAGTTTTATACAAAAATCAAATAAAAATGTTAAGTTTTACGTATAATTTATATTATACGAATATTTATAGTATAAATTTAATTGTACTAATATAAAAATTATTTATAATCTAAATGTACTCTATTAATTTATTAATAATTATTTAACCATAATGCGTTAATTTGTAGTCATTATGAATTTTTTCCCTTAAAAGAAAGAATTTTGCTAACTAGTATAATTATTCTTAAATTGAATTGTAATTGTAAAAAATGATGAATTATTCAAGAGAATTTTAATAGTTTGAACTTTTATAAATTTGACTTAAATAGACAACCTATTAGTGTCTACTCCACTAAAACATCGTAAAAGTAATTTATTATTTCAGTCTAATCTTAATGAATACATTAAATGTTTTAAAGGTTAATCACGTTCTTGATTCATTCATATTAAAATCAACTTTGAATATTATTTCTACGTAAATTACTTTTGCTTGGACTAATTATCAAAAAGAATATCATAGTAAATTGTGTAAGTAAGGCTATATTTAACTCCAGTTTTAAATGAAAAAATATAAATCAATTTTTTGTACAATAGAGTAGGGTGTATATTACATTTAACTTTTAAAATTGTCTTATTCAAACTCTAATAATTTTGATTAATGGGTTAAGTGATGAAATAAATACTTCTCAGTTTGTAATTTGCCTATGGAATATAACTTTAAATTTAATAAAACCACATTCTCTTGTTAAGAAATTCAGGGGAAAAAATTATTTTTTAAATTGCAACCACTCGAAATGGTCGCTCAGGCATTGAAAGATCGAAACATATTCAAATGTTTAAATTTGTAAAAATATTTTTAAAAAAACCCGACCATACCTACCAGGACAGTCAAAAGCTTAGGAATATGAATAGAAATTCACGTAACCATGAGTCTAAAAATATATTATTTCTTGCTTACAACTTATTTTTTAAACTGATTAATTTAACTACTTGAATGCTATTCTTCATTGCTTTCTGATACTTTTGATCTTAAAATAATTACTATATACGACTTAATTCTAGACTAACGTTTTATTATGAAAAAATTTTTTACATGTTTGAATATTTTGTTTTGGTGAATAATTTTATTTATTACTTAGAAGAGATTTATTTGTTAATCTAGATTATAATTTATATGTTTTAATTATTCCCCTTTTGTCTTTTTAACCGTTTTTACTTTCTACATACCAATCCGTCCAAATTAAAGAAACTTTAAGTGTAAATAAACGTAGGTGTTTTAATATGTGACCCGCTAACCTAATTCGCCTGTTTAAAAAACTCTCCCATAATCATTCTCCTGTCTTATTTACCAAGGCTCTTTATTTTGAGACTAATCAATCCATTTATTTTTTTCTATGTTGAGTACTGCTTACCTTCCTTAGTTTCATTATTTTATCACTTGATGCGTTGTACTGGTACTTTTAAACATCTGTTAAGCTGTATATAGCGTTTAGTCAACGCCCCTTCATATGACTTCATGCCTTATCTGGTCTTCTTCTTGTTTATTTGTTATTAGTGGTTATATTTATCTTTTAATTCTATTTATCTATTTCCTGTTTTCAATAAATTGAGGTTTAGAAAAGACATCCGCTTGATTGTTGATCTGTTCATTTATGATCGTTTCATTGTTACTCTTTAATTTAAAGATTTCTAGATTTTGTAAAATGTTCATTCTTCTTCAACACATTTCTGAATTAATTTCATTGATTCTTCTATTTTCATTGGGTTCTGTCCTTCTATGATTAAATGCGTTGTATAATTAGAAGCTTGTTTTTTATTTTTAAAAGATCTCATGTGTTTGTTATATCTTACTATTAATTTTCTTCCCGTTTGTTCAATGCATGTTGCATTGCATTTACATTTTATCTTGTATACCCATTATTGTTGTATATATCTTTTTCTTTTATGTTACTATTATAAATCATTTTAGTCTATTATTTTTATTTGTTATTATTATTATATTTATTTAAAGAATTATTTAATTGGGTGAATTTATTTCCCAGTAAATGCTAATTTACTCCATTTAAAGGTAAGTAATTAAAATTTACTGGGAAAGAAATTTACCAATTAAACAGACAATAGTAATTATTATATTAATAACAACACATTTAATTCTCGATATTCCAAGATAATATTTCTGAAATTTTTATCTTACTACGAGATATTTATTAGAAGAGTAAAATCTATTTTTAGCAAAAGGAACGTCAATTTCTCAAGTAAAAAACAAACCGGAAATTGATCATTACAGTTTTGGATCTTGAAAAAATTACCAGTCTTTATAAATCATCTTGAGATGATTTCTCTATTTCAATGTAGCAGGTAAAAATTACTTATGAAGGATAAATATTTTAGGCTTACATTAAAATAATATAAAAAAATCCTGCAGAAATGCCGTTCTATTAATTTTTTCTTGCATACCATCGTTTTCACGATATTAGATGTGAAGTGCTTGAAACTTTTTATCGGTAAATGCTTTTCGAATAATTTGTTTAGTATTACATTATAAAAAAATCCCTTTCGGCACGCCGGAAGGCGGAGGTAGACTTCACCGGTGCTAAGTAGGGGATAAAAAATTCGAGTGGAAGTTTTTGTTGCGGTCGGACGTATTGTTGTGCGCTCTGTCTTATACTGGTATTTTTCGAATCAACGGTTTTTATATCTGATTTTTCGAATTGGGAATCGACGGTGGAAAATTTTCGGGAGTGTTTAGTAAAATTTGGTGATTTTTGGTTGCGGACTGAACTTTTTATTGAGTTTTTTATTTGAGTGGCCTTATTGCTATTGGCAATAAGGTTCATAGTTGACTGCTGGTCGCAGTGGTTAGTAGGAGTTAGTGGTGGTTATCTTGAGTTGTTTTCAATTCGGGTGTAGCTTATCTTTACTGGATGGCATAGACAATTGTAACTGTCGATAATATTGTTTATTATTTTTCAAATTGATAAACTTTTGATACTGGAGTTAATTTAATTAATTTCAGTTGTTGTTATCTCTTGATAAGACAGACTGCGTTAACTTAGTTTATCAAGCTATCATTTATATATATATATATAATTTTTTTTTTGGGCCCCTACCCCGTTGGACTTAGGGTCGGTCCCTGAGTCTACGGGAATACATGATGCGTAGAAGAGGGTCTCTTCCACTAGAGGGTACATCATCACAAAGTACCAGATCTCAGAAGATGGCATGGGTGACACATGTAGTATTAGCGATATAAATAAAATGAATACAGGAGAAGATACTGAAACACGGAGGCCAAGATATAAAGCTGGCGAAATCCTTCGTGATGAGTTAACAATTATAGGTGACAATTTGTTCAATGTAAGGAAATGTAAATATAAAATTTTTTTTTTATTCATCAGACTCTGATAAAGTCACAATGGGTGTTGTTTTAAGAGCCATAAAAAAGATTATTGCACAATCAAGCAATGTATCATTTATATTGCCTAATAATAATATAGGCAATTATGCTGAAAAGATAATTTCTTACTTAGGAAGGGGCAGACAAGAACCGGTTAAAGTACTGACTATGCACACGGTTGACAGGGTGGCACAAACTAGGCCCGGTCAAAGTCAAATTAAAAGGGCTACTCCTCCGGCGGAAGACAGCCGTACAGTTGTAGTTAAGGCTGCTGGAAAGTCTTATGCAGAATTATTAAGAACTATGAAGTCTGCTGTAGACAGTGATGAGGCGAAGGACGTCATATCACTAAGAAAAGGTAGAAACGAAGAACTATATGTGAGGATTCAGGGCGCACAAAAGGCAGCAGACTTCACTAATATTCTTCGTGACAAGGCGGCGGATCTGCAGGTTGATCTCAGGAGACGTGCAGGCAGACCCACTGTGTTCACATTAGAGACATAGAACATGACACGTCTGAAGATGAGATATTGGCAGCGGTTATGGCCAGAGTTGAAGATAAAGATCAGACGAGGATCTCATCTGTTAGGCCAGGTTATGCGGAAATGCAAAATGTGACAGTTGTGACAATGCACAGGTCTGCCTGCAAACTAGTTGAACAAAGAATACGTATTGGCTGGGTCAACTGCAGAGCCTTTATTATTGAAGAAGAAGATAAATGTTTTCGATGCTGGGGTTCAGGCCATCGTAGGCAAGACTGTAAGGGCCCTGATAGGATGGACCTCTGTTTTAACTGTGGAGGGAGGGATCACAAAATAGTGGACTGTCGGGAACGCAAAAACTGCCTGAACTGTGGCAGTCAAGACCACAGAACGGGAGCCTGGGCATGCACTAGTAACAGTAATGCTTAAAGTACTTCTAGCAAACACAAACAGGAGCTCGTTGTCCCTTGACTTGATAAATGAACTGGCTATAGAACAAAATATAGATATAATAATAATTACGGAGCCTAATATCTACGAAGCAGCCAAAACCGGTTGGATGGCTGACACTGTTGGAGATGTAGTAATAAAAAATATGAGTGGAAGATTGGCATTGAGCTTCAAAACAAGAACAGAGGGATTTGTAGAGGCAGAGACGGACTCCACAATTATAGCAGGAGCATATGTATCACCCAACATAAGTATTGGAGATTACGAGAAGTATCTGGATAGTATTCATAGAATACTATCTTGTGAGAGTAAGAAGGTCATAATGATGGGTGATTTCAACTGTAAATCGAGGTTAGCTGGTAGCTCCTATAATAACCGGAGAGGAGAGTTACTTGCAGATTTATTGGAGTCCCTTGGATACTATTGTATAAATGATAATACTCCGACGTTTGAAGCTCGAGGCCATTGCTCAGTATTGGACTTGGTCATCATTGATGGCAGGTGGGGAAGTGATCAATATGAGTGGCGTGTATTAGATCAGGACATTGCAAGCAATCACTTTGCTGTTAAGTTAATAATGAAGGATATTTGTAATCATGGATAGACAGCTTCCAATAAGACCTTCGGCACAACAGACTGAAAGAATAGTAGAAAGGGTCGCATATAGGCTCCGTAATATATTAGAGGCAACACCTGATTCTCTAACGACGATCATACAGCAGGAAATGGACAAGGAAATTAGAGCCACCAATCGCAGGGGACAAGTATATTGGTGGTCTGACGAAATAGCAGGCTACCGGAGAGCATTACAAAATGCTAGAAGAAAAAAACAAAGGCTTAGAATTAGAGGTGGTCAGGAATATGATATGGCAGTTCACTCATATGTTCAAACGAGAAGATTGCTAAACAGGTCCATCAAAAAGTCGAAGAGGGATCATTGGATGAGATTGTGTGAGGACTTGGACAAGGATCCCTGGGGCCAAGCCTACAAAATAGAAATGAAGAAATTCGGCAGGCATCTACCAACACTCAGTAAACGTCAAGCAGACGTTCAGTTTAAAGAACTTTTTCCATGTGAAGAAGAAATTGGAGTTATATTACCAGAGTTTGAATCTAGACGATTCACGCCTGCCGAGTTGGCTTGTGCAATTGGACAGCTAGGTAATACCAGCAGCCATCGATGGCATACCAGCAGCCATACTGAAAGGCTTAATAAAGAAGTTGCCTTGGGAAATGACGGACTTGGCCAGTTATGGGCTTGAAAGGGATTCTTTTCCCAGATGTTGGAGGGAGGCCAGAGTGGTCTTCCTCCCAAAAAGTAATGATCAACAAGGTCAAGTGAAGTATAGACCACTTAGTCTATTGAACAATCTGGGAAAGGCGGTTGAAAAAATGTTGGCCGCCAGAATTACTAGAGAAGTTGAAGAAGGTGAAGGGCCCAAATCAATTTGGTTTTGGAGGGGACACTCCACCGTATTAGCTGCCAACAAGGTAATAAATTGGGCCCTTGAGGTAAAAAGTGGTACATGGAGAACTAGAAGAATTCCGCTTCTTGTCTCCTTAGATGATAGAAATGCTTTCGGCACAGTAAAGTGGAGTCAGATTCATAGGGCATTACCGGCAAAAAACATCAGCCCGTACTTGAGGAGACAGGTGGCGAAATACCTTTCAGAAAGGACTTGTAGAGTGAATTCACAAGAAGGAGAATCGATATTCAATATATACGGTGGAGTTCCCCAAGGTTCGGTTTTGGGTCCTCTTTTGTGGGTCCTCACCTTTGATGATGTTCTACAATTGGACTATCCGCCTGGTGTGGAAACAATAGCCTATGCGGATGATTTGGCAGTCCTTGTACAGGGCAAGACGGGATTGCAGGTGCAGGAGAAGGCCAATATGGCGCTTGCAAAGATACATGAATGGTTGCAAGGAAAGGGACTTATGTTATCAATTAATAAATGTATGTTCATCACGTTTACTGGTAGAAGAGTTATAGAACGTCTGAACATTGTTGTGAATGGACAGGAAATAATGGAGACAAGCTGCCTGAAATATCTGGGAATTCTCTTTCAGAGAAATTGTGCCTTTTCTGAACATATTAATAGTATATGCAATAAAGCGGACAACATGATAAAAGGGTTAAATATGATCATGTCAACAAAGAAGGCTCCTAGAGCGTCCAAAAGAAAGGTGACAGCATCGGCAGTTGTATCATCTTTATTGTATGCAGTGCCTGTATGGTGGACTTTATTACGAATCAAGAAAAACAAAAATAGACTTGTGAGAACGCATAGGAGGCTGTTGCTGGGAGTGGTTTCCGCTTACAGAACAGTCTTCTATGAGGCACTTTGCGTTTTGGCAGCAGTACCTCCAATCGACTTAATGGCTCATTACAGGGTAGAGATATCGCAAGGACTGGAAACTCAGGAGGCTAAGCATAGGCTGATAACTAGGTGGAGAGAGGTAGGACCTGCTAGCAGGACAAAACAGCTAATCCCTGACCTTGAGAGTTGGATCAATAGGAAACACGGGGAGGTGGACTTCTTTTTGTCGCAGTACTTTACGGGACCCGGTAATTTTAATTATTACCTTCACAGAGTTGGGAGAAGACAAACGCCGGCCTGTATGTACTGCGGCATTGAGGACGATGCAGACCATACCTTCAAGGAATGCATCAGATGGATACAAAATAGACGGGACACAAATTTATCAACGATGAGACCTGAGGAGATTACTAGTAACATGCTACATAGTGAGGACAATTGGAAAAGAATTGAAGGAACTATCAGGAATATCTTAACAGTAAAAAACGAAGACGAGAGGAAACTGGGCTTCTGAGTGAATAGATTAGGGTAGGGTGGATAGCCGCAGTCGTGAGGGCTGGCATGCTTAGGTGTGTCATTTCCAAGGATCCACTGGGGACTCCGAGGGAGAATAGATCTATACAAGTGTAAAAGACCCATCTATGCGTCACGACTTTCCAAGGTGTGGCGTAGCGATACAGAAGGGCAAATGAGACTCAAAAGACCTGACCGGTGGGCCGACCTGCCTTGCCGGACATACAGCCGGTAGGTGGGGAGGCCCATTAGAGTATAACAGGCACTCCCCTGGGTGGCGTAATACCAACCAGTCGGACCGGCCCAGGGGAGCAGAGTCAAAAAAAAAAAAAGTAGGGGATAAAAAAGATTTCCACCTTAACGTTAAGAACAACTTCAAATTTACTCAATACGACAATGGTTGCATGTGAAAAAAGTTCCACATGTTTAGCATACGACAAGCCCCATTTTCAAAAATTGTTTCAGACAAAACTTTTAGGTAATGTTTAAAGGACTAACGATCAGTTTAAACAGATTCGATAATGTATCTATTAAGGGAGGTATGATTTTTTTGTCTTCGAAACCCCATTTATTACACCCCTGGGTTAATGGTTAGTGATATCAAAAAATTTTACTTAGATAAGTTTTTGGCCCTTATCAATAGAATAGTAGGAACTTTGAAAGAATTCGATACTTTGCTTAATAAGAAAGTTATAGCGATTTTTTTTTTCAAAAAAGCCACCAATTTTGCCCATTATGGCCCGATTTTGCCCATTAACGAACTCAATCAAGATTTTGGGTTGTTATATTCTATGTATCAATTTGAAAGTGATTGTCGCAAAATTAAGGCAGTTATCGTGTTCACAAGAAAGTTAAATATATATAAAAATAAATATAAAAATATAAAAAATAAATATATACGGTGGTTTTGGGGTCTGGGGGATGTGAAATGCAGAGATATGTTGAAGTTTTCCGGAAGTCGAATCATGGTACCCATTACAATAAGTAGCTTTCTTATGAAATCTACCTAAAACAGTTGGTAAACGAAATTACATTTATATTTCTTATAGTTTACCACTGAGAGGGCGGAAAGAGCTAGACATGTCTGAATCTTACTTTTCGGAATGCATGTACTCGTATTATAACTTCTCATTCACTCACTTCATCACACAGTAATAGTATCAGTGTTAAGCTCTTACTCTATAACAAGTAACAGTTGTGCTTGTGTGACGTTTTTATATTGTTGCGTCCTAAATGTAGCATTGTAAACTGAGCATGGTTGTTATGACTATGAGGAAAGCTAGGTTCCCTCCCAACAAAATCTAGTGTAAAATTTGTAATTTATTTCTAAAATTTATAATTTTCTTTTTCGAATGGTGTTCTCTACTCAAAACATACGTTTAAAAGTGTTTACATCAAAGTCAACATTTTTTTTTTATATGGTTTTTAGTTTATTATTGTTTTTTTTTTTTATTACACTATTAACAATAAGAAGTCTATCTAATGGAAATCTTGTTTTTTTGTTTTCTTTAAAGATTAAACTTAAATAATGTTAAACAAATGACGGAAATATAAAAATGAAAATGGATACTACTAATAAATATTTAATAAATGCTGATACAAACAGGATTCAAATTGAAAATTTTCCAACGGAATTGTTATTTAAAATATTTTCATACTTTAGTTATGAAGAACAAAAAAATGTAATATCACGAGTGTGCAAGAATTGGTTGAGAGTATCAAATGATCCACTTCTTAATCGAAAATTCGTTATAAAAGGTTCGTCGAAAACGAGTAGAGAAATTTTTAAAATGTTAAAAAGTGCACCTTTTTTAAATCATTTGATTTTATTAGAACGGCGAGATTTGCATGAAATTTGTAATTTTATTTCAAAATGGAATAAAAAATTAAAAGTTCTTAAAATAATAAAATGTTGTGGCTCTAAAGATTGCAAAACTATTAGCTCATCGATATTAATAACATCTCTACAAGAATGTCCTGAAATAGAAAAATTAATTCTTAAGAATACAATTATAAGTGATAGTTTTGATAGATGTTTTTTGTGTACTTTGGGTAATGTTTTACCAAATTTATTAAAATTAACTTTAGTTAATATTAGTTTCGCATTAAAAGAAAAAGAGGCATGTATGATTATAAAATCTTGTAAAAATTTGGAAGAAGTAAAAATATTACAAACTCAAGGAGAACAATTTACGGATAAATTTGTCGAAACGGTCCGTAATTGTTTAAAACCTCAACTAAAAGTGTTAAAAATAAATGGTCCATTTTTAAGCGATAATACTACACGCATTTTAAAGGATTGTAAAAATTTAAAAACGCTTCATTTAAAATACGCAATGAGAATTACCGGTACTGGTTTGAAGAGTATTTTTAATTATAATTCTCTAACATCACTCGATTTAACGATGGCTTTAAACGTAAGTAATAATTCATGGATACTTTTATTTACTCAAAAATGGATAAAAAGAATGTTGAAAATCGTTATAGGTCAATGTGATTCGGTCGATGACGTCGTACTTGAATCTATAGGAAGTAACTGTTCAGGACTTCAACATCTTGGTTTAGCAGGTTGTGTTAAAATAACTGAAAATGGGCTGATAAATGTTATTGTTGGGTGTAAAAATATCGTAGTTCTGGACCTTTTTTATACGCCGTTAAGATTAACAAAATGTTTTTCTTTAATACCGCAGAATATGAAGAAACTGAAAAAACTTATTTTCAGATCTTCAGGTGGTTTTCAAGGTAATAAATTCATTATTAATCAGCTGAAATTTCGTCTGCCAGATTTAAAAGTTTTAGATACGATTGACAAATTGAAATAAGATTTAAAACTGAAATCTTTTTTTGCAGTAGAAAGATGTACACATGCCTTACATATGTTATGAGCTGAAGATGTATAGTTTTTTTTATGTTTAGTATTTGATTTTCGCTTACAAATGAATTTATATTCAATCACTATACTTCCATAATAAGCAATTATTAGTTTGTTTATTAACTAAATAATAATAGACCATGAAAAATTAAATTTTTTCCGTAATTTTCTTTTACCTCATAATGTTAATTTGTTTATAATTAGCTTCTATTTGTGTTACGTAATTATAAAAAAAATAAATAAGAAAGATTTTATTATTGTATTTATTAATAAATAGAATTCAGACTAATTTAATAATTATTTTTTCTTTTAAATAGTTATAAATTTTAAAACCAAATTATTAATATTATAAGGAAAATAAACGACGTGCTTCATTTATATAAATTTTTATTTTCGATTTTTTTTTTATTAGCATAAAAAAATATCATGTAAAACGATTTCTTACCTATTAAAGATTTCTTGTAAAACGAAAATGTAAATTCTAATTTTTTAATCTACTTTAGCCAAAAGAGATTATCAATTTAATTCTTCTGAAGAAATTGTTTAACTCTTTACATATCACCAAATGGATTAATTACGATGAATTTTTTTTTTATTTTGCAGAGTTCCTCTGATGGTTCTATTGTAAGCTTTTTATAAATAATATTAATAAAGTATTTTTTAACGAAAAGAGTTACCAAAGTAATGCGTAATTTTACCGAGTTTGCTATGGGCAGATTTCTGTGTTCAAATAAAAAAAATGTATTTATCCGTTTTAATCAAATGACTTTTATTTTCAAAATTGTACTATATATATTTTTTTCCAACCAGTTTTACCAATTACAAGCTCACCCAGTTTCTATAAGGGCACGGGTGCTTTAAAAATGACCTATACCGTATGTGTAGGAGTACCATGAGATGCTGCTATGACTGTGGGGAACAGGATACGGCAGAAGACGTAGTGCTTTCATCTACGAGGTGGAGAGACTTGAGGGCTGCCATGATGAGCCACGACGCAGTAAACGTGAAAAATGTAATAAGTGTGATGTTGGCTGACAGAGATGCTTGGACGAGAGTGACGACTGCGGTGTTAGCCATAATTAGAAACAAGGCAGCGGAGGAGAGAGGCAGGCAGACTGGAAGACTGCAGTTGACCTGAGGCGGAGAGACCGATGCTGGACGGCTATGGGCGGCCAGCCTTAGGGGGAGGGCGGCTGGGCTTCTCGGAGTCGTCGTTCGCCTATGATCCCCTGGGGACGTCGCTCTGGCTATTCTAATTCGGTGACAAAAGCGTCCGGGTGGTTGCGCAGGGGCTGTGTACATACCATGTGGATTAGGTCTGTCCCCTGCATGACTAGATGGGGAGATTTTTTAGCGGGTAAAGGCCCGCACTTCCCGTCAGAACGGGCCTGGCAGAGCGTTTTCCTCCTCCAACGGAAAAAAAAAATTTTTTCAAGCTACTACCGGGTCTGGGTGTGTGTGTGTGTGTGTATGTAGGCAAATCCAATTACCGCTACTGGCTTGCCAGGCCTGACTTAGCAGCAGATGTAGTGCAATTTAAGTGTAAATCTACCTGTAAATATGTAGTCTGGAATAGATTCAGACCGACCACTCCTGAGATGTGTGGTTAAATGAAACTGAAATTCAACACCAAAATAACACCGGTATCTACAGTCTTTCTTTTACCGGAACTACCGTAAGGTATTACTTCAGAGGATGAATGAGGATGATGAATATGAAAGTAAATGAAGTGTAGTTTTGTACAGTCGTAGGTCAACCATTCCTGAGATGTGTGGTTAGTTGAAACCCAACCACCAAAAAACATCTGTATCCGCGATTTAGTATTCAAACCCACCGGCTTGGTCTAGTGGAGAACTCGTCATCACAAATCAGGTGATTTCGAAGTGAAGAGATCTAAGGTTCAAATGTTAGTAAAGGCAACTGCCTTTACTAACTAACTTTACTCAAAGTAACTACTTTTATACAGATTTAAATACTAAAACGTGGATACTGGTGTTCTTTGGTGGTTTGATTTCAATTAACTACACATCTCAGGATTGGTCAACCTGAGACTGTACTACTTTACATTCTTATATGTCATTCATCCTCTGATGTAATACCTTACGGTGATTCCGGATGCTAAACTGAAAAAGAAGGAGGTCTAACATTCAAACCCATATAAAAGCAACTGCCTTTACGAGGACTCGAATGTTAGAGAACTCTCTACATTAAAAATCAGCTGATTTTGCGATGCCTAGTAAGTATAATTGCGAAAAAAATTCAAAATTTTTGGTAATAAATTTGAGTCTCATTTAATCCTTCTTAACAGGTAGACACAACATTTTAATAACAATTCGAAAATCAGGTAAGTTGCGAAACTATAACAAATTCAACAAATTAATTTCTCAAACATGGTGCCGCTGATATTTTAAATAAATAAATTAACAATTAATATAATCCTCCTTATCAGCACGTTGATACGTTCTCAAGATCTTTCGGCTTACTTGGAAGTCATCATCAGGAGTTAAAATTAATGCATTAAAGTTAAAGTATAAAAATCATAGTTAAAATTGAGAAACAGTCATGACTGTCCCGGTCCTACTTTTAACTATGATTTTTAAACTTTGACTTTAATGCATTAATTTTAACTGCTGATGATGGCTTCCAAGTAAGCCGAAAGATCTAGGGAACGTATCAACGTGCTGGTAAGGTGGATTATATTAATTGTGCTTAAAAAACCGTGTACCATACTCTTTGATGTGATAAAGTGTAGAATTAGACTACTATCCTGCTTCCAGCTATTCTATTTGATTCATTTTTTCGGTTCTTTTATTTTACAGAAAACTTTAACCGTGGCCTCGAATGGCCATGGCCCAGAAAAAAATATTTTCTGGACCAAAATCCCCACTAATTTTAGCTACGACCTGCCACTGGTAAATAAAAATTATATTTTCTTCCTCTCACATAGCCTCTCTCATTCTCTCTCTCACTCTCTCTCTCTCTCTCTATATATATATATATATATATACGTACAGAGTGATTTACAAAGCTCTCCTGGAACTTTCATAACCTACGCGTGAAAATAATGGAAAAAATTCATATAAACATATGTTATAAAATTTTTCGCTTGCGAGTTACGCATAGTGAAAGAATTTGCTCGTATTTCAGCTACCCCAGTGAAATAAGGTGGTACTGAAATTTTTAGGATGTTAAATTAAGAAGCAAAATTAGTGATTTTTTATGGTTTCTTACCTAAACAATTGAGTAAAATTGGTTCTTAAACCGTATCTGCATTTTTTTGAGAAATCTAAAAGTGAAATCCAATAAACTAGGATAAGAAATCCTGTTTTTTATTTTGAACTCATAAAATGTTATGTTATGTTTAAACACATAAAAAGTTTTAAAAAAACTTGTCGAGAATTTAATACTGAAGAAAATGGTGTAAGATGAGTTGAGTAAAATAAAGAGAAGTTAGAAAAATTTGAATTTTATTTATTTAATTTTTGAATTGACGTATACGTTACTATTTTAAACAATTGACTTCGATATTTAGTTTGATATGATTTAAATAATTCTAGTTGAGTAAAACTATTCTCAGCAATCCACCACTATTTTAGTTTTAGGGGATTTAATACGGCTTATTTAATATATATTTAATGAAATAAAAGTTCTGCCATATTGAAGATACTTTGACAGAAACATACTTACTTCTCATTAGTTCCTGCTGAAATAGTTAGGTAAAAAAACAGCCTGATCCTACTTAAATTGTACATAATTTAGTTGAATTTTTTCGAGAATATTGTATAATGCAGGTGTAAATAAATGTATCATGTTTATTATTAATTCATGAAAAAATGTTATAGTTCCTGAGTTAGAAGAAAGAATTGATTTTTTCGAATAATTAATAATATATACGTAAATTCTATTCGCTTCCAAAGAGTGTTGATAAGTTTTTATAATCTACAATATGTTTTTTGATAGAATATAATTCCACGGAAAAATTAATTAAAAATTTTAAGTCTATATTCTTTAAATACGTGAGTATAAAAGTGAAAATGTTTTTGTTAAAACGCATTTAAAAATCAATACTTTGGCCTTGAGATATTTAGTCTACGTAATATAAATAACAATGGATTTACTTATTGCCTTAAACTTTACTCAGGAAAAAAATTATTATAATTTTCAATGAAATATTGAATCAAAATTTATATGTATTATAAATATTTGTTCCATTTAACTTAGTAATCTACTTAAATCCATACTTTTCGTTTATAGTTACGCTACCTTTTAATCGAACTTAATTACTATTTCAGGCAGATTATGTTAACGAGACATTATTGTCACAGTAGTCGAACATTTTTTAAAATTAAAAGTGGATGAAGAGTGATTATTTTATAATGACACAATCAGTGGTTCTTGAATTAATTTTTTTTTTTTTTTGTTTATTTAATTTATTCTTAAAAGCTGGTTATACAATTAATTAATTGAAAGAAGAAAAAAAGATAAAAAACAGATTTGAATTCGTTTCGTTTTCGGTGAATCTATTATAATATGTAGAACTTATATGCATAAAACGATACTCAGCATTCCAAAAGGGTAAACAGAACCGAGAGACGGGCAGAACAAGCTTCGCAGTTCTTACGTTAGTCTGTCCTGTTTGCAGAGGCAAGCAAACAAGTTTTAATATCGGTTGTGTTTATCTTCCTTTTGCTCGGCAAACAGACAAGGAAATATTCATCTCATCATCCGTTTTCATCCCGTTTCCGTCCCTGACTTTTACTTCACTAAAATTACTCTATTGATTTGATATTCCATTTAGGGTAAAATTAATGTTTCTATCAACATTTTAACAACTAATTTTCAATCGATTCATTTTAAAAGATAATTTTAAATGTTAAGACTATTATTACTATGAATTTTTATTTTTTTATTTAAAAAAATAGACTGAACAGACTTATGAACTGGCTCGCCATTAACCTCCTGGATAATAACGAAGATATAAGGCGCCTAAAATGACGTATATATTAAATCTTTGTTCTTCGAGATTTGAAGTGAATCAGCTGGAGCAGGTGAATCAGCTTTCCCTAGGATTTTGTGCATCGTCAAAATTCTTCATTTCTTTTCGGCACTTACTTTTGTTGGTTCTTTAATTTGTTTCACTGTTTATTTTTTTAATTAGTTATTCTTTGTGTGATTGATGAGGCTATTTTTTTTGTATTTTCATTGTTTTTTTATGTTTTGAAATTTATCAAAGTTTCCTTGGACTCATCTTTGTATGTTTATTTATACCGTGTTTTTCAAAATGAGTATCGGAGTTTTAAAGTTATGTAATATTTATTAAATTTTACGTACACTGATAAATTATACATGAAATGAAAGAGCAAATTACACAGATTTTTCCTGTGAGTATTCAATGTAAATCATTTGTCACACGGCACACATCCAGCCGATAGGAGAGTTCATCCCATAATTTAATCAGCAAGTCTGGAGTAATTGGTATGACAGCTACTTCAATCGTATGTCTCAACTTGGGTACATCAGCTGGTGGCGTATAGACAAGATCATTTATAACCCCCAAAGAAAAAATCGCATGGCAAACAAGCCATGTCATCTGGTCTCTGGCGACCTATCCAGCGGTGGGGGAGCATTTCATTCAACCAATCACGAACAGCGTTATGCCAATGAGGAGGCACACCATCTTGTTGCCGAATAAACTTCTGTGGTTCAGATTGCAGTTGAAGAAAGAGCTATAATTTTAGCATATAAGATAATTTATTCCAGACACACTTGCTTTCCTGAAAAAGAAATGCCCGTAAACTTGCCGTCGGGATACGGCACATAGAACATTCAGTTTTGGGAAATCTCGTTCACATTGCAATATTTCGTGAAAATGTTTTGTTCTTCAGCTACGCATACTATGAGTATTTAATTTTCAATTAACATGAAATGTTGATTCATCACTGAATACGACACGATAAAGAAAGTCTTCATCCTCACGGCACATCATTTCACTAGCGAAGCTAGCACGCAAACCATAATCTTTAGCCTTTAGATTTTGTAACAACTGTAAGCTATATGGAGGCAGTTGTAAGCGTTTCCTTAAAACTATCCACATAAATGTCACTGAAATTGCTAATTCGCGGCTAGCCTTCCAAACGGATTTCCTAGGACACGCACAAAATACTCTTTTACGTTCAATATTGTCTTCGGACACACTCGGTCATCTTGTATTCTTACCTTTACAAATACAGCCAGTGGTTTCAATTTCATCTACGAATGTTATTGTCACTAAGAGGATGACAACGGAACTTCAAACGGAACGCACATTCAACGGTAATTACAGATTCACACTTTGTTAACTGCAAAACACAAATCGCTTTCAGTTGGAGAAGTCGCCATCTTTGCTACTAACGTTTTCGAGCAGAAGGTACAGGAAATTAAACTCTGTAAATTAAGTAATTGTAAATTAAACCCTGCGGAAAAACAAAATTAACTTTAACTTAATACTTAACGAATTATAAACTAGAAATTATACTCAGCTTTACTAGATTGCTTTCTTTCAGATATTCGGACCAGATCAAAAACAAGGTGAATGTTATTCCCATGAAAAAAATGTATTAGACCAAATCGAATTAAAATTAAAATTTTTTTCAAATTTTCAGTTCTCGTAAAAATTTGGACTTTGGTATAAATTGAATTGGTTTAACTGATTAATTTTGAATGAATTTAAACTCCATATAACGAAAAGAACCAGCGGCAAACGGTCATTATGTAGCTTTAGCTGGTTGTTATTTTATTAGTATAATATGTTGAAACCTTAAAATTCTTAATTTTTGTATTGAATTATTTAAAGTAGTCGGTCAGAAAAGGTTATTCGAAAATTTACCAATGCTGATGACTGATCAAAAATCGATGTATGCAATCAATGGAATTAAATGTCCATTACTAAAATCTTTTAACTTTAAAACAATTATTTGAAATTTCAAGTTATTTAAAAACCCAGAGTTTAAACTCTGTAAAAGAAATATTTTGGTTTTTTGCCAGTTTTTAATTAATTACTTTTTGACTAAAATCACTTTGAATAACTTAGCAAAAAAATTATTATATTTATTGGAAATAGCATTTCAACATATGTTTGGGAGAGCAGGAATTTATATAAATCCTATATAAAAAATTTCAATGAAAGTTAATACATTATTGGTAGGGTATTGAACTAGACATTTTTTTTGAGGTTTAGGGAGTTTATGCGGTTTACGCGTTCTATGCGCCACAAGTGGATTCACACACGTTCAAGTAAAATTTTCGTATCTAATCGCTCCTTGATATTTGACTCCGTATGATTTTTTTTTTTAAAAGACTGTCTGCGTTTTCTTTAATAATTTTATTTATATTTTGTTCAGAAAAATTTTAATAGGAAGGAAAAAGAAAAAAAGTTGAATAATTGACGATGTTGATAAATAGAAATACATCCTTTTAACTCTTAATTACTTATTCATAAGTAATATTCAGAATGATATTTAAATTGGTATATTTATCGATATATTTCTATCCTATAACTTTCACAATAAGAACGATTCTTTATTTTATTTATTTATTTTTTTGTAATATTATTAATAGTTAATTATGATTATTATTAAAAGGAATGACTGAATTTTCTTGATAAGTCTATCTTTTTTGGTGGGAGGGGGTTGATGTATAAAATAGTGAGGCGGTATTTTTTGACGTAATATTATGTCTAGTAGCCTGGAATCTTTATCTGGACTGTATGATTTTATTACTGGAATACATTATCGGAAGTGTAATTTATTGATTATAATGTTATAGCATATATTTTATCCGATTATTCCAGCAGTTTGAAATCGAGCATTTTTTACGTATAGCATTGTTGTACAATGCTATAATTTTACGCATAATTCATATTTTACATATTGCATATTTACAGCATTTTTTCTATTCGTACAACTTATACGTGTAAAGGCATTTTTCAGTTTACTCTCCTAAGCAGTGTCTGTTAAATTTCTATGACAGACAAACAGACATAGGAGTTTCTGTCTGTATATTCAACACGGTAAAGTGTTTGTCTTAGAATGTCAATGAAACCACAAAAGGGGAAATCTGGAAAAAATTTAAAATAAGTAAATATACATACAATATAGTATAACTATCTCTACCTCTGGGAAAATAATAAATGAAATTTACATTTGGACTACTAAAGCGTAAAAGATGTTTAATCTAATCAAACAAGTAAAATTGAATGGTTTTGATTCAATTCCGACAGATGAAATGAAATTGAAACTTTTAAAAATATATTATTGATTCACAGAATTCGAAATAAATCCTTACAAACGAATTCGTCATCATATTTCATAAAATATAGTTATCCTTTAAAACTCATTGATTCAGTAAAGACTTTTTTTCAGTAAACTATCGCGTATCACAATTCCACCAGTTAATTAAAAGTTTCACGAATTTAAAATAAAAAACAAGCCCAATATGGAACGAATAGAAGATTACTTTATGTAATATAATTACTGTATTAAAATGTTCCTATTAAATCTTCTAAAATATCTTATTTATTTCTAAATTCTTTTCCCTTCCATCTTTCAAAAATTAATTCTTTGTAAGAAAATATTGCAATGTTTTTAATTAGAGTTTGCGCAATAAGTATTGAAAAGTGTTGGGTTAGGATCTCGCAGTATTGAAAAGCAAGGGTTTACAAAAGGATTTTCGATGTTTCTTTTATTAATCTGGTTAAAATATACGTTGATATACTTTTAGATAGATTTAAAGAAAATTTCTCTAATCTTGTTTTTCTGTAATCTATACTGAAAAAGAAACTTAAGATTATGAAATTGAGTTTTATTTTTACTACATCTTAAAGAAAATGATTACTGAATCTTTTTATATTTTTCTTCTCTCTAAATCTTTATCCGTTCTTTTTTTATTACTTATATTTTTAATTTAGAGGATCTAAAACTTGAACATTTAAGGGAAAATATATTTTAAAATTATTATTTTTCTTTATGTAATCTTGATATTTAAAAAAAAAAAATTGAATGAAATAAATATAGGAATAATATAATTATTTATTGTTACACAGTTATTATCAACAACTGAAACTTACAATTTTTAATTAGTAATACAAATTAAAATTTCTGAAAATTTATCATTAATTAATCAGGTTGGTATTATTTTATAACAGTAATTTTTTTATTTCGTTTATTATATTACTAACCTACAAAGAAAAATCGATTGCAAAAATTAAAATAAAATTTGAAGAAATTAAATGAACTCTATTGAAATAAATAAATGCCTACTGTAGTGGCTGAGTAGATATCGTCTCGGTATTTCGTGCAGAGGTCCTGGGTTCGAATCCCAGTCACGCATATCACACAATACCAATTTTCACCGGGCTAATGATTTTTTTTAACGTCCGGGACCAGCGTTTGAGAATGAGATGAAATGGCAATTTTGTAGGGGATGAAAAATGCAATGCCTGACTGGGATTCGAAACCTGGCTAATGACTATAGTTGATGATGTGCCCAATCTTTCAAAAAAAAAAAAAATGTATTTTTTATATATATGTATATATATATATATATATATATATATATATATATGTATAGGATAGTAAAAAATATCTTCTCAGTTATATTTTTTTAAATTTTGAATTTTGAAGTAGGAGTGAAATTAAAAAAATTACCGAAATTAGACTTGAAAATAGACTTTGTAAAATAATTTACTAACCCTTAATTTATCAATAGCTTAAGAAAGTGAAATTTAAAAAATCTGATGTGGATACCACATGACTTCCTTTTACGCCTATTAAATTACGTATATACATTTTTAAAGTACATGAAATTTTATTTCACTAATAACTTGTGACTTTTTTCATATATTTTTTTATTGTTATTATTGAATTACTATATATTGTAAAAACAAATTTATACTAAGTAATAGAGGTTATATTAATAAATCAATATATTTAAATTAAAAAAAAAAAAAGTTAAAAAAAAGGGAGATGAAGTCTGATGTGCCTTCCCCTGTAAGATCCAAATATTTTATTAATTAAAATTTTATTTGACTATTACTCTGGAACCAATGAAAATAAGTACCACTTATTATATACCGTTGAAAACCACTCAATGATGGCTTACTACTGCAGTTAAGAAAAAGTCCAAAATCCAAATTCTTTGGACTTTGGGCTTTTTTTTGGACATTTTTCGTCCAGTCGATTCCAATCAAAAGGAGAGATGTACAACTAGATGTTACGACAGACCTAAATTCAAAATTTCAACATTCTACGGCTTATCGTTTTTGAGTTATGCGAGATAGATAGATACATACGTACGTACAGATGTTACGCCGAAACTTGTCAAAATGGATTCAATGATGGTGGAAATGGATGTTTCCGTTGAAATCTGAAAACCGAAATTTTTCGCGATTGCAATTCTTCCTTTACTTCGTACAAGGAAATAAATTTTTTTTTTCTTATTTTTAGCATGGTTTATTAAAATTTATTTTATTATATCTTTTAATTGTATTATATTAATTTTTACTATGAAGTGTTAGCAAATATATTCTTTAGTAATGAACTTTAAGATTATTGCTTACCGATAACTTATTATGGGAGTTCCTTAAGAACCCCTTATCATGTGCTTATCATCAAACTATTTACTTATGGTTCCACTTAAGGAGCTGGTTGTAAATATACTAGCTGTGGAACGAAAAAAATTTTGAAAGTACATCTGATGTATGGGTACACAGAGAGAACGATAAATCGTACTATTTCTGAGTGCGAATCAAGGCGATCTAAAATTGTACTTTTTTTTGAATTTCTATTATTTTAATTTTATACTAGCCCGTCAGCTTCTCATCTGGTCAGGGATCCCCCTCATGTGTTCTTTATCCTCATGGTTGTGAGCGTAATACCGATAAGTAACAATTAAAGCGTGAAAAACTCTCTTTCTTCCAAAGTTTCTCTCGTTTGCTTCGCCTGTAGACGAACGCTCTTGGACAGTAACTAACCAAGAATCATGGATTTCAGGTGTTTCAAAGGACCGAGGTACTCTCATTCTTATAATAACAATTTTATATAATATTTAAAATATTAAACATTTTACAGATTAGGTTAGATGATTAGTATATAAATCTGAACTCAGATCTTTTTTTACATAGTAACATGAAGTAAAAGATTTAATTTTTTTTAATGATTATCTTTAATATCTTAATCCCCATTAGGAATATCGTGATAATTCTATTTGAGAATAATGACCACGTATCCAAAGTATTAATCTACAAAGTTTCATTAAAATCTGTTTAGTAGTATTTGCGTGATGTGCGCTCAGGGACGACCCTATTTATCAATGTATATTTTAATGTACAGAACATTTTTCAATGTATTATTTGAGTTTCACATGACATACATTAAAATTAAAATGATTCCATATTTTATGTCACTGGGTTAAAACAATCCGATACCATTTTAGGATGATAATAAAATAAGAATTATTCAAATCTTCTACAAGCTTATTTGATTATGAGTAATGCATGAGTAAAATTTAAAAAAAAAATAACACGGGTGGAAATGAAAATCTGTTTCATTAGTGAGATCTGTTAAAAAATAAATCTAAATTTTTATTTATTCCTCTTTATTATATTCTTCTGGGAGGTTATTGATATTCATTTTATTACTTAAATTTTAGTCTTTTTGCTCATCAGGCAACTGGCTGAGGATGTAGCAAATCTTTACTTTTCTCAGATAAAATACTGTAGATAATTTTCGATTATAGAGTTGAAACGAGACAGAAATTTCCTATTAAATGTTATATAATAGGTTGTATATGTAACCTTTTAATAGTTTAAAACGTAAGTCTGATAATTTTAGTAACAATCACGCATTAGTGAATTGAGAATTTTTTAATATCAAGGAAGCTGTCAAAAAACAAAAAAGAAAAAGATTGTAAATAATGGGTTTGAGTCTGTTATCCTGAAAAGATAGTCAGTTAATTCTAAGGTCCCATTATTTCCATTTTTGCAGATTTACTCAATATTACAGTGCTGGAGGAGAAAGGAATAATAGGTGTGTATGGCAAAAAAAAAACTTTTTGTTAAAATTGTCTTCCTGGACTATTATCTGTAATTTTAGGAAATTGGTAGCTGTAATGAATGAACAATTTTCAGCTAGGTCTACTGAAAATAAGATAATCTTTAAAAATTTCATGATTATTTTTATAGTTTAAAATGTATCAATTAAATATTATCTTATATTTGAATTTAAATATTACATTTCAGATGTCAGTCTTAATCATTTACGATTTTTTTTTCTAATTTAATTATACATATATGAAGTGAGATTTTTTTGGTTTATTTTTGGAAATTGAGTATGTTACAGATCTAAAATATTTTATTTAATTTTCATTTTTTCAATCGGAAAATTTTGATTTAAATCGTGTTATTCTGTTATAGAATATTATTTCCTATTACATATTTTATTTTAAAATTAAATAATTGCCCAGTATTATATTGGACAGTTGTTTTTTTTTAAATTGCAACAGTTCATTTTTCAAAAGAGAATGAAATATAAATCATTTAGCGTAAATGTGATTAAAATCTATATTTTCAACCAATACGGTCTTAAATTTTGAATGAATACTAGAAATTAAACGCAATAACTTATGAAATTCATTAATTGGTTAAGAGAACCTCGTGTAAATGTTTCTTTGAAAATTAAAGTTTTTCAATTTATAATAGCATTGAACTGACGTGTCATAAAGAAATTCCAATAACCAAAAATAAGTTGATAGTAGAGTGGAAGTGTTGAAGCTTATTGAAAGTATTTAATTAGTTTTATAATTGCTACGCTGTATAATTTTCGTTATTTATTAGATAAGAATGATTACCTTTCCTTTTAAAAAATTTCTCCCTAATTTTTCTTTATTCTTTTTTTCCCTCCTTCTTTAATAAGTACAAATTAATTTTCCTTTATCTTTGAAAATAAAAAAAAATTATTCATAATTTTAAACGTGACATTTATAATGTACAATCGAGCAGTTTGTGTACTGTTACACAAGGTTTATGAAGTTTTGTGATTTATGTAAATTAGTTCGTGATGACCGTTAAGTTGTGAAGGCTTGTAAAAGGTGACAGGAAATATTTTAAATAGAAAGTTATTCTGTACTGTGTTTCGTTAGGTGATACATCTCGTCGTGATGTTTGTTAAACAGATTGGGAATTTAAAGCTATGATAGTCTTTTAACAAAAAACTCTTGCAAATTATTACTGCTTATTATGTTTTAACAATAATTTATTGTCCCAAAAAAAATGTAATTTATATCTAATATGAATTATATTGAATAGAAATATACAACAAAATGAATTTATTTTTTTAAATCTTTCCTGGAGTGGTAGTTGGTAAAATTTATATTGTTAAATTCAATAAATAATAACAATTATAATGATACGCTATATTATATATATATATATATATATATATATATATATATATATATATATATATATATATATATATATATATGAGAATACGGAAGTAATATAAACAATATTTTCTTCTGATACACTTAAACCTGTTCTTTCTTAAACCTCACTGAAGATTATAATCTCATAGTTCGCTAATTATTCTCGGTCATCTCAAAACAATTAGTCGTCGATTAGTGTTAATGAAGTATCATCATGATAATAAAACTGAATTTTATTTCACCAATAAAATCAGTGATAGACAATAAATTTGTTTCATTAATGAAAATTTTAAAACCTTGTATTAAACTTTCTCTACAAAAGAAGAAGAATAACATGAAAATTAAAAATAAGGTACAAAACTGAATTTTCGATCATAATTAATCTTGTGGAAAGTTTAGTGTTAAAATTATTGAAAATAAATTTACTGTGTTAGCATCGGATTGATTGATGAATCTCTAGAATTACTTCGTTTCTCTTTATATATTTTTCCCCTTAACCTTTCTGTAAATAATTTTTCCGACGAGAAAACCTTAATTATATCAAAGGAGAAACAGTAAAAATAAATTTATCGAAAACGAGCGTAAGATTACGTATTTGATAGTGCAATGAGAAAGGAATGATGATATGCATACGAAGCGTTTGGAAAGTTGCTGTGCATTGGAATTATGGAAGTACAGTATAATGACAATACTTGCTTAATTATTACTTTTTATTTTTATTTTTATTTTATAAAAATTGATAATAGAATTACTAGAATAATTTACAAAAGCTGTTGAAAATGACATCCTTCAACATCAGTATAACACTGCATACGTTTTAATTTGTTTTCAAACACTTTAACCAGCTGATGTACTGGAATGTCTCGTACGTATGTCGTTATTGCGGTTTTTAGTTCGTCAGTCGTGCGTGCTCTAATGCGATACATTGCTTGTTTCACTGCCCATAGAAAATAATTTGAGGGAGTCAGATCGGGCAATCGTGCAGGTCACAAACCCCTCGAATTGATTCGTTCACCAAATACATTACGTAAAAAAGTCATTGATCTATTAGCTGTGTGCGCTGTGGCGCCATCTTGTTGCAACCAACCGTGATTGATTTTCACATCTGTTAGCTGATTAATAAAGTTTGTTATAACAGCACAATAACGATCACTATTAACTTTATTTTCCAAAAAGGTTGGACCCACAATGCGCGTTCTATTTTCATCAAACCGGACTTCAATTTTCGCTTTGTGTAAGGATTGTTCGTGTAATTCATGGTGGTTAGTTGTCGACCACAGTCGATTATTTTGTGAATTAATATAACCTCTCAGATGAAACCACGCTTCACCTGTAAAAAACGTTATTTCGAGGATACCTACGGAATTTTTGTCAATAAAACGTTTAAACCACTGACAATAATTTAGTATTTTGGCGTGATCTGTAGGTTTCAGTTTTTGAACACACATTACTTTGTAAGGGAAAAGTTTCAGTTATTTCCTTACAGCTTTATATGCGGCAGAAAAACCGATATGTTTGAATGTTGCCTGAAATTTTTTCGATACGGGTTCAAACTGCACTGCAGTGAGGAACAGGTGTTTTTGGAAACTTTCCAGAAAACTTGTGTTTCACTAAATCAGTATTCTTGTCACCTTCAAGAAAGACGTGTTCAGCGAGAAAAATGCGTTCCTCTACCGAAAGAACAATTACGTTTCTCGCAACAATTGATTCTGAAAAATGAAACACACGAAACGAAAGCACGTTCAATCACAACTCAACTGATATTTAGGTTTATTACTGAGCAACGTCCAACAAATCCACAGAACAACCAACATAACGCCGAAAGAACAAAATGCACCGCATAATTTAAAAGAATACTGCACCGCGACTTTCCGAACACACTGTAGTAACAGAAGGATATCTTGGAAAGTATGTCAGGAAGCCAAAATTAGGCTTAAATATATAATGAGAAAAAAAATGAGTTATATAATGTGTAGCTTCTCAGACCACAGACTAGAAATGGCAAGTGATGTCAGGGGTGCAGAAAGTTTATGTGTCGGTAGTTTAGAGATGGAAACTTTCTCTCAGTCCAACCTCATCAATATTCCCTACCTCAGAAAAATATTAACCATTTGAAACAAAGAATTTAATGAAAAATCATCATAATTTTTTCTTAGAGAAAAAATCTTACTGCAAAATTTAACAAAAAAAAAAGAAAGATGAATTTGGCCCATACATACATACATACATACACACACACACACACACACACACACACACACACACACACACACACACACACACACACACACACACACACACACACACACACACACACACACACACACACACACACACACACACACACACACACACACACACACGCGCGCGAGAGAGAGAGAGAGAGAGAGAGAGAGAGAGAGAGAGAGAGAGAGAGAGAGAGAGAGAGAGACGCGCGCGCGCACACGCACGCACAAACAAAAACAAACATACATATACACAAGCAGACGAAATACCAGAAAGTCGAGTTAAAACAGACAAGATTTGCTTCGCTGGATTAAAAATGAGAAAAAATTTTAATAACTTTTATAGTAAACAAAAAATAAACCATGATCAAGGTCGCTCACCTAGTTAACAGGACTGTTATTATTCTAATTTCACTGAACCATGATACAAGATGTAAAAATATCATGTAATTAATTCTGTTCTTTTCTACAAGTTTGTAATGACTTTCTCTCAGACGAAATTATCGACCATACGTCTTAAATCAATCTACCATCATTTATTAAGTGGTTATGCTTATGACTCGGTCTTGTTACCATTTAAAATTAATTTATATATGATTAAAAAAAAAGGTGAGAAAAGCTGTTCCCCTCTTAGTCAAAAATCGTTTCTTCATATGCTTTTCATTCAATTTAAATATCGATAGAATATGCATTAATTAATTTCAGTCTAAACAGTTTTTGATATTTAGACTAATTATTTCATATAATAGTAACGTACCTTTAAGTTTATGAATATTTTAACACGTCTATAGAAATAATAAATAAAAATTCTAATAATTATTATATAACATATTTATCTTCAATTAATATATTAAAAAAACATTTATTTAATTTTAATAAATTTTTGAAAAGAATTTTATACGTAACCGATTGGATAAAACAATTTTGGTAAGAAAAAATAACGTTTATGATCAGCCATTTTGGTTACATACTAGCTGATACTTCCCGTGTAACTGAATCGGATTGCAATTATTTCATTAAACTAAAGCTACTGGTCTGAAAAAATTACAGTCCTTCAAATACATATTAAAGAAAAATTCGTACCCTCCCATAAGGGAGAGGTAAAAATTCCATTCTTACTATCAAACTGCGAGGTCTCTGGGAACAATTAGTAAAGCCTGAACTGAATATCCTTACAGGCTTAATGTCATAATGAGTTTGTTTCTCCCCCTAGCTCAGCTGTACTTATTTATCATATAAACAGCATTAATAGTTTTTACGAAATTTGCTTAAATGTGTTATTGTATTGGTTTAAATTCTCGCTACGTAAATTTTAACGAAGATTATTCACTTGGTTTAGTTTTGGAAGACAAGGAAAGAAACAGTTATTTTTTTAATAGCATAAAGTTATTGAAAAATGGATTTTTTATTTAAAAGGCAGTAGACATATTTAAAACCCAGGGACGGCATAGCCAGACCTGGTGGATCCTACTCTGGGGGTTGAGGCCGGTGCAAAGTGAGATCCGACCGGCCGGCGGGCCGAGACCTGGAGCCCTGTTTGAGTAAAGGTCGCTCTCCTGGGCTGTGTAATACTTAACTGCAGAATCCGGCCCGGGGGAGAAGAAGAAAAAGAGAAAAAAAAAGGCTGTAGGATTTTCCATAATGTTATTTTTGAGTTTGAAGCTTTTATTTTATATTAATTACAAATTAAATCTGATAAATCTCATTTAAAAATAAAAAAAAAAAATGATGGTCCTAGATTTTTCCAATTCTTAATAGCATATAACATTTACAGGTTTCTTTGTTGATTGTTTTAGCTTTATACTCAAGATTTAAAGCCCTTTTGAACTTTTTATAGTTTTAAGAAAAATGTTTTGCTGATGTAGTCAGTGACTAGAATAATCATTTAATGCTTTATAAGGCCATTAGAATGTCCTTGTATCGCAAAACTTCACTTTTATGATTGAAAATTACGTTTAGGGATACGATTTTACGATCGGGAAAAGAAGGCTAAATGTACATTACATTTAAGATAAAGAAGTATACTTATATTTGTTTGAAGGCAGAACGTTTGCTACATTATGTTTATTGATAAAAGCATTTATTATAAATTAAGAGCAAGCCAAATGATTATTTAAATAAACTGGTAAACAAAATTAGGCTCAAAAACTGTTTATAAAAACTTTTTCTTAAAATATAGAGTGTATCACGAAGTTCTCCCGGGACTTTCATAACCTATCCTACTCGTGAAAATGAAAAAAGTTTAAAATATTTCATTTACGAGTTTCGGCTTGTAATTCGCAAAGCGAACGATTTTGCTCGGATTTCAGCTACCTCGTTGAAATGAGGTGTTATTGAAATTTTTAGAACGTTAATTAAGGAACAGAATTAGTGAATTCTTATAGTTTATGATCTGAAAAATCGAATAAAACAGGTCTCATAACCGTATATGCAGTAGATTTTTTGAAAAATCTGGGGTGAAAACCAATAAACTACGTAACTTATGAAATCGAGTGAAATTTGCCTCGTCGGTAAACAAAACGTACTTCTAGAATTGTCGATTTGTATTGCACCAGTTGCAGAACTCCAAGCAAAGAGGACCGTCTCCTTGGTTTGGTTGTTTATTATAAAGATAAAACTTGTTTTAAGTATCCTCCAAACCATTGAATGGAAAACTTCGATCCGCTTAGAAAGACGTCGTGTACTGATGCTTGGACTGTAACGATAATAATTTCACTAATAACAGCGTCCTGCTGGATGGATCATTCGTAGATACTAGATAGTGAACCTGTTTCCTGAAGATTCTGAAAAGTCGCGCGCTAATTGTTTTGGGATCTGGAATTGTGAGATTTGGAAAACGTATTTCATATTCTACTGCAGCAGCTGTAGCATCACCATTACTCACACTCAAAATGAATACAATATTAGCGTATTCCTCTGTTGTAGATCAGTAGGCATTACTTCAATGGCAAATCGATAACGTTCAAATTAAGATTCACAAAAGACCTTCACTAATGAAAGCACAGTTCACAGTACCCGATATACTTAATGTACCTTACAGAATGATTTAAACACTAATACAGTACTGCGCTCTGTTGATCAACTGTTGTTATTTTATTGCTAACTTTAAAATAATAATGTTTCAAATAATTTCTTGTATTTCTGTCGTTAATAAAGAAATTATTATCTAAATAATTTGTACATATTTATTTTTATTTTACAACTGTTGTGTAATTTCCAGTTTTTTAAAAACTTTTTAACAGTAAAAAATTTTCACATTGCCAAAAAAGAATTTTATTTTTGATACATTAAACAATTATTTTTCTGACAAATGTAGTATTTTTCTGACATTGTCTACTTTTCTTTGTTTTATTTAACTTTGCTTACACCATTTTGTTCAGTATTAAATTTTCTACAAGTTTTGTTTAAAAGATTTATCTATTTAACAAAGCTATTATACGTCAAACATAAATAACAGGGTATTTTACTCCAATGTATTGGTTTTCACCCCAGATTTCTCAAAAACTACTGCAGATACAGTTGTGGGATCTATTTTATTAGATTTTTGAGGTCAGAATTCATATGAAATCACTAATTATGCCTCTTAATTAACGTTCTAAAAAATTCAGTATGACTTCATTTCACCAAGGTAGCTGAAATTCGAGCGAAGTCTTTCACTAGCCGTAACTCGCAAACGAAGCATTTTAGGACATATATTTATATGAAATTTTCCCATTATTTTCACGATTAGAAAATGTTGTAAAAGTCCCGGGGGAACTTCGTGATACTCCCATATGTAAATCTTGATGCCTATTTAGATAGTAAAAAAATCATCATCATTTGACATCGGTGTAAGAGTTATACGTAAACAAATATTTTAAAACAAAACGAAAACAAACAAATTTAACTGACAATTAAAAAGTAACTATTGAAAATAATCAATACTTGCAATAAAATAAATTTTTTTAGCTTAGTTTAGTTTTAAAAAAAAATTAATTAAACCGCTTTACCGAATCGATGTGCCTTCCCCTTCAAAGATTAACTAAAATTTTATTTAGCTATAACTCTGGAATCAGTGAAAATATATATCACTTATTATATATCCTTGAAAAGTTCTCAATGAGAGCTTACTACTGCAGTTAAGAAAAACTCCAAAACCCAAAAAATTTGGATTTTGGGCTTTTTTGGACAGTTTTGGTCTAGTCAATTGCAATACAAAGGGGAATTGCACAACTAGATCTTTAAACAGTCCTAAATCCAAAATTTCAACATTGTACGCCTAATCGTTTTTGAGTTATGCGAGATACATACGTACATACATACAGATTTCACGTCGATACTTGTCAAAATGGATTCAGGGATTCAAAATGGATATTTCCATTGAAATCTGAAAACCGAAATCTTTCGCTGTCACAATACTTTCTTTACCTCGTACAAGGAAGTTATAAAAGTAAAAACATAACTATTGTCGTTCTAACGAATTTTTAAAAGAAATCGTAATTTGGTTTAAAACACCTAAACCGTAAAACCTGCATTCAGTCTGGTCATTACAACTTGGTGCACTCCTCTTTTATAGATTTGGTAGATGAAATTTATCTCAAGTAAGATAAAATCAGCACAAACCTTAAATTTAAAATTAAATTTAATCATCTCCTCCCATTGTTAAAATTTTCTGATATCGGTTTAATCTTTTATGATTGAAAAATTAAAAAAAAAAAGTTCAACAAATTTAAAATTCAGGAAGGAAATTGGTTGCTTTTACCTTACTAACTGCTTAACATTGAAGTTAATGCGTCAGTAATAATATAGTAATTCTCAGCTATCTAATACCTGTTTATTATTACGAACATTTTTTTAAAGCTGTGGTTCCTAATAAACTAATTAAAACCAGTTTCAGAGCAGTGCTGGGCTGCAACCGATTTCTCTGATATTTTATACATGTAATGATCCAAATGATCCTTTACTCTAGTTTTAATCTTTCTTTTTGTTTGCCCTACGTGTCCTACATCAGAGTTATTACCTTTAAAAATAAATTTATAATTACTACTTTTTCCATGGGATTACTTCTTAAGCATTTATGAGATCTTAAGCATTTTCATTTATTTGCCAATTTGTTACATTGATACAGTAACGTTAAATTTAAGATTTAGTTTTTTTTTTAATAATTGTTTTATGTTGTTACTATACGTAGGGCAAAATGTAATTTTTTTATACTTTCTCCAGTTCTTATAATGTTCTGAATTGATATTGTTCGTTGCTGTTGTTAATTGTTTATTATCTGTGTGCTGACAATAGCCTTTCTAGAAAAACCAGTAGCATCATTAATAAGATTTATATCTTGGCTGTTCTCCTCCAGATCAAGCAGCATCCGGTTTGTTTTGTAAATATCATATTAAATGTTGTACATCAGCAATAATTCATCATTTCATTCTATGAATCATTTGCAAATACAACTGCAATTTTGGATACGTAGTTAAATAATAGCCAAATTAATAATCAAAAACCATTTCTGTTGATCACAGACTGTTCCGTGGATTTTTTCTTGCGGATATATTAATTATTGAATGGAATTTTAATCCTAAATATTTATGATTTTTTTTCTACATTCTTTTCTTTAACTCACAATGTTTTTTTTTTTTCATGCTGTCCTCAAATCTTGCATCCTTAATTTAACATACTTCCTGACATTGCCGATTGATGAAATTTTGCACAGTTACTGAGGTCGGGGATGACAGTAAATATTCTATCATTACTTTTCCAAACGTCCCCCGTACGGAGTTAAATTAAGGGTGCGGGTGTATTAATTTAACATACTTCTTGACATACCCTATTGAAAGTTTGCACAGTTACTAAAGTCGGGTGACAATACAATATTCAACCATTACTTTTGCAAACATACCCAAGTACGGGGATGAATTAAGGGTGCAGGTGTAATAATTAAACATACTTCCCCATTAGAGGCAAGGCGCCTAAAAAATCGAGTCCCGGTTATCTGGCGGGAACTTTGTTCCCGACGAGTAAGTTAATAAGGTCGGGTGACAATACATCATTCCACCATTACTTTTGCAAACATCCCCCTCCCCCACCGGTATGGCGGTAAATTAAGGGTGGAACTAATAATGCAATTAATTATACATCAAAATGATGCATTATCACAAATGGATCGAATGAGAAATATTTTATAATAAAAACGTTTGTCGAAAATTGTGATAGTTAATTAGATAAATGAAATAAAAACTACACTATTTCGTTACTTTGTAAATGTTTGATTGAAAATTTGTTTGATATTTTATAAATATATTACAAATTTCAATATATGATGTTATCCTTTGAATTCCAAATTAACCTACTAATTAAACTCATGCAATGTATAATAATAATTTGATTAAAGTATGACTAAAAAGTATAAAGTAAGTTTTTAAAAATTTTGAAAAATTTCTGTATATTTAAATGAAGTCTTAAGGAAATTGTTAGAAAATTTTAACGTATTTAACAAGTTAAATTTATTTAATAATAATGATAGTATGTGTGACAATAATATAGGAACACACATATGTAGAAGTAGATCCTAAAATTTAGTCTTTTAGTTAAGCAATGTGAAAAAGAATATCCGGGTTTTAAATTTTTACAATATTTCTTAGATGAAAGTATAGTTTTGATTCAAGGCTAGAATCAAAGAGCAAAAAGGATCGTTTTAATTGCTTTCATAACTGTAGAGTGATTCTCTTTCCGTTTGACAGTGCCACTGATAAAGATGTCGATAGAAAGCCATCTGTGTTTTGCAGTTTGTTAAATGTGAATCTGTATTACAATTCAACGTGCGTTCCGTATAAAGTTTAAATATGGCCCTCCTTGTGACAATAACATTTGTCGATGGCTATAAGCAGTTTAATACGTCTACGTAAAGGGAATACGGGACTACCTCGGATTTCTAAAGAAAATATTGAACGTGTCAGGAAATCTTTCCATTGTAGTCCTAAAAAGTTTGTTCAGAGGTTCGGCCGCTAACTAATGCCGATGATGACAACGTGGAATGTTTTAAGGGAATGCTTACAAATGCGTTCATATCGTAAAGTTATTAAAGACTTTGAAGCCTGCCCACATCGCAATCAAGATGTTGCAACATGAGGCTGATATTAGTTTTATAGAAAGTAGTTTTGTATATATATATATACGATAACTCTCTTGATTGTATTGTGTTTACTAATAAGTTAACATTTCATCTAAATTGAAAAATAACGAACACGTATTATCGATATCTGAGAGGGTCATCCCAACCCCGTACGGGAAGACACCCAGTCTAGTGACGTTCCGGTCGCCACACCCCCCTCCGTGGTATCTGAGGGTCAGAAAATCTCCATGAACTCTTACAACGCGAAAGGACTCCCCAAAATTAAATGTTTTCTGTGCAATATCCCAACGGCAAGTTTACGAGCCGTTTTTTTCCCTCAAGCAAGCAACTCCAAACATCTAACATTCAAATAAGCAACTCCCTTGGAGTTGCTTATTTGGATGTGCTGCGCACATAGCTCTTTCCCCAACTGCAAGTTGGACCAGAAAAGTTTGTTTAGCAACAGGATGGTGCGCCTAATACTGGCATTACGCTGTACGGGACTGGTTGAATGACATTTTTTCTCCAACCGCTAGTTCAGTCGGCATGAATCCGTTGACAGCTTGTACGGAGTGGCCACCAAGGTCACCCGATCTAACCCATGATTTTTCCTTTCGTGTTTTATAAAGGACCTTGGGTATGTGCCTTCTCTACATATTAATTTACCAGATTCGATGCACAGGATTGAAGCAACTGTTGCTTCTTACTCCAGACATGCTGGTTAAAATACGGGACAAACTCTCTCCTATCGGGTGGGTATGTGCCGCGTGATGAAATGTGCTCCAATTGAAAGTAGGGAAAAACTTTAAGAGTTATTCTTTCATTTTTTTTGTGATTCATTACTGCAAGTCAAATTAAAAGATATTAAATTTTTTACTCTGTGTTTTTTTGTACATCCGTTTTTTGACTAGCCTTTTTTTTATGATTTATTAATTTCAAATAAATATTTTTTTATTTTATTACAAGTTATAGAAAAATGTTTTCAATTATCATCAAAAATATTCCATTTTTTAATTCGAAATAAGTGTAACTCCATTATTTTATTCTTTTAATCACGTAAGTGTAGAAGTAGATAAGACCTTACTACAAAAATCAAATGCAACAATTCCACGTATATGACGATCATTATAATAAAATATAATTTAATTTTGAAAAAATTAAAAATTGTTACATTGTGTAATATAACGCTTAAACAGTTGACTTTTTATTGTCTTTTCTAAACTTTTTCATTCAATCGCTTGTTTTGTTAGATACTGGAAAACAAATAACGTTTTATATAAAATTAAGGAAGTTTTTTTAACGTTACAGTTGGGTGGTGTTCTAGGAATGTGTTTGTATACGGTTTCTGAGAATACTGTAGGGTGTTGAGCGTCGTCATAGTGACGGCGGAATGCAATTTGAGCGTCCAAACGCGACGGATTCTCACGACAATGTTGTTTAAAGGATCTAACTTCAAAGCATTCCAGAAACAACCTTTTATGTGGATATTGTATTTCCTCGTTTCCGGAGTTGCTTTACCTGTTTTAATATCGATATCGATCTGTCAAATGTAAACGTTATAAATTTCAATTACAGTCATTGTCCATGATGAATTGATTATCGTTAGGTAATTATTAATTTTTAATATTTCTTTAAAACAATATCAAAAAGCGGTTTATTTTGTATTTATAAATAATTTATTCTCTTTAAAAGTAGTTATTGAATTTCCAGAAAAAAAAATTCCTTATAGTAGCCTGTAATAATTTTAGCACTGAGTTACTTAATACATTTAAATGCTCTTTCTATGTAGGCTGATTGGAGTTTGGACTAACTGGAGTTTGGGCTATCAATATTATAATATAGGTATTAATATTGGGGTAATAAATATTTTGATGATATCTGAAAAAATAATCATCTGATTACAAAATCATATAATCATTATTAAAATATATACTACATTAGAGATTTAATTATCGTTAAAAAGGTAATATTGAAGAGAAATGAATCGAGCATAACATCAAGCAAATCAAATCACTGATATTAAAAAAAAAAAAAAAAAACACTTGAAAACTGCAAAATATAATATTTAACATTTACATCAGCTGGATATGTAGAAACTTAAGTTCAAGTATAACTTGTTAAACTCTTCATAAATGTAAGGAAAAGTCTGTGTGGACATCACATCACTCCTTGTACGCCTATTAAATTACATATGTACATTTTTTTTTTTAAATGAAAAGTACAAAAAAGTTTATTTCATTACTGATATTTTTCATTTTTTAATTTTTTTATTATTGAATTATCATTTATTATAAAAGTTTTTTTTAAAATCAGAGGTTAATAATTATTTATAAGTCAATATATTTAAATTAAAAAAAAAAGTTAAAAAAAGAGATGAAGTCGGATTTGAACCGAGGTGCCTTCCCCTGTAAGATCCAAATATGATATATCGTTGAAAAGCTCAAAGAGCAAGTAATAAGGGCTTATTACTGCAGTTAAGATGAAGTCCAAAATCGAAAGTTTTTGGAATTTGGGTTTTTTTGGACTGTTTTGGTTCAGACGATTGCAGCCTAAAGGGGAGGAGCACAACTAGATGTTACGGCAGTCATAAATCCAATATTTCAACATCCTACGCATAATCGTTTTTGAGTTGTGCGAGATACATTCGTACAGACGTCACGCCGAAAATAGTCAAAATGGATTCAGGGATGGTCAAAATGGATATTTCTGTTGAAATATGAAAATCGAAATTTTTCGCGTTCACAGTAGTTCCTTTACTTTGTACAAGGAAGCAAAAAAGAATAATTAAATCAATGTTGTATGAAAAGTAGAGAAACTCAGTTTTGTATTAAGGTTCTCTGTTGTACTACTTATTGTCTTAAAAAACTCAATAATAATTTGGCTTAATTAAACTGTAAAAGGAATATAATAAAAGATTAAAAAAATCAATATTTTTTAAAACGATAATTCAAAATTTTGTTAAAAAATATGCAATAAATAAGAAGATAGCTTTTTCGATTTTTGGTGAAGGGGAGAGTTTGCGGGAAAATTTAATTTTTAATTTTAAATAAGCATGTTCACATGCAGTGATAATTTATAGTGGGGTTATTTTGTAAAATTTTGAGAAGATTGACCCCCAAAGAAACTATCTACCCACCCTACCAGGAGATAATGACCACAAACCTTTACTAATTTGCACCATATACACGAGTATTTTCTGTTTCCATGTCCATGTTCATATTTCGCTTTCGGAAAACGTTACGCTGGTGCATAGTTTGCAATTTTACTATCTAAATAAAATTATGCTTTGCAACTTTTTGATATGTTAAATTCTCCTTTTTTAATATTTAATTCATCATTATCTTTCTCTCTCTACATTTTAGTACTTTATCAATCTTATTTACTCTCAAATTGAACTTTTTCCTGTAGTAATTTATTTCTTTTATAACTAAGTTTCATATCAAACAAATTAATAGCGAATTTTAACAATGTTAATTCTGCCTCTGAACCTTAAAATTTACCCTAAAATTTTTGTTTAATCTCTCTAATTGATTTTTCTATTTACAAATAAAAGAGTAATTCACTAATTACCCTTTGCATTTTACATTTATAAACTTTTTCTCTTCCGATAATTCAAGTTAAAGTGTTGAAACCACTAAAGAACAAAAACGTTTTTAGATTTGAGGGGTAAAAGATATGATAAAAGATATTCTATAAATTTTCTATGATATTATTTCCACTGGTATTTTCCTTGTTTTGTTTTTAATAAAAATAAAAATATGTACACGCACGAGTGAAAAGATATACCCCAATCCCTTTCAAGATATTGTACCAGCTCACTGGTTTCCACCCTTCATCCGATTTTTAATAAATTTAATATCAATCCCCCAAAATGTTTTTAACAAAGATTGGAATCTCCTAATGTGGTTATTTTTTTAACTGATAACAATACTTTCCTCGGTTGTTTATTATAATATACCCGGGAATATACAGTAAAACTCCTTTTTTCTGCATGATAAGCAAACAGTTTTGCTACGATAACAACTTTATTCTTTATCTTGAAATAATCTTTATATTTGTCACATTAACTCAAGAAGTTACATCTCTAAGAAGTTAAATTTTTAATAATTTCTTTCATTATTTCTTTTCATATCTTGGAAGAACGATTATAAATATATTTTGACATAGATGAAATCAATGCTATATCTTATTTTATCTACAATCCTTTTTTTATTTTGTGTTATATTTTAATAGAATTCCGCATGAGAAAAAGACGTTTCTTTTCAATAAGATCAAATTTTTTGCTTATATTTTATATTTATTTTCTTACATGTACTTACTAAATACTATAACATCTCAAGATATTCCTAAATTACTTGAAATAGAGTTTTTTCATGTCCTAATTTTCCTATCCCAAATGGGTTTAAATTTATTGTTAGAATTTCTGTTTTAAAACGCCTGTAAAACTGCTAGTGTTTTTACCAGTTGAATTTGTAATACGACTGACTGACTGGTGATCAGTGTTAACATAGTGATCAGTGTTAACATTTTAAATATATTTTTATGTACTAACAATAAACATCTACTTTTTTTTATTCATTGTCATATAAGCATTCATTTATTAATCATTCATTATCATTGCATTAATTATCATGCTTTAATTAAAAAATTGTTGTTTCTTTTGGTCATCTATTATAAAAACAATTTTCTTACATTTCTATTAAACTGAAAGTAATTCAAACGTAAAATATTCTTACGTTATTTCCGATAAATAAAACAGTGCATGTGATTGTAATAATTTACGATCTGGTGACAGATATGAGAATAAAAAAGAATTTGAAAAACGATTGTTTGGAATCGGTTGGAAATTATTCATTCAATTGCTTGCTTTCTATTTTCAATGTCACCTTCAATTCTCAGAACCTCAATTCTAGGAAACTGATATAAAATTTATTCCTACTGTTTAAACTTAAAAATTCATGATTTATTTTTTTATATAAAAAAAAAACAAACAAAAAACATACGTCTAATTACCATAACTTCTTAATAGATAAATTTTGTATCTTATAAAAAAAAATTCGGTTTTCAGATTTCAACGGAAATATCCATTTCGACCATCCCTGAATCCAATTTTGACTAGTTTCGGCGTGACGTCTGAAAGAACGTACATATATATCTCGCATAACTCAAAAACGATTAGCCGTAGGATGTTGAAATTTTGGATTTAGGTCTGTTGTAACATCTAGTTATGCACCTTCTCTTTTGATTCCAATCGACTGGACCAAAAGTGTCCAAAAAAGCACAAAATTCAAAAAATTTGGATTTTTGAATTTTTTCTCAACTGCAGTAATAAGCCCTCATTGAGAGCTTTCCAACGATATATCATAAGTGGTACTTACTTTCATTGGTTCCATAGTTATGGTCAAATAAAATTTTAATTAATGAAATATTTGGATATTACATAGGGTAGGCATTTCGGTTCAAATCCGACTTCGTTTCCATTTTTTTAATAAAAACTTTTTTATAACATTATATAACTTTTTTTTTTAATATAAATATGTTGATTTATTAATAATTATTAACATGTGTCTGTAAAAAAAGTTTTACAATAAATAATAATTCAATAATAACAATAAAAAAATAAATATGAAAAAAATATCAGAAGCTATTGACGAAATAAAATTTGATGTACTTTTCATTCTAAGAAATATGTGTTGATGTAATTTAATAGGTGTACAAGGAAGTGATGTGGTTTCCACATCAAATTTTTAGAAACATTCAAGTGAACAGTTGATTAACAATATCTGAGTTGAGATTAACACATCTTAATGATACCCTTGTATCGTTTTACAGCTACTACAGTTAATTGAGTGTTATGTAATGCGAATACATGAATGAAAGAAACATTAAAGTCGTTTAAAAAAAGATAATGAATGAATCTGAAAATAAAATTGTTGATATACATGCATAAGAATAAATAACAGCTACGATATATTTTATTAATTTTACAGGCTTTTTTTCTTTACTAAATAGAAGGTGGGTCTTATTTCTTTAATAAAATTAACTAGGGAATGGAATAAATTTATTCTTTTTAAATTCTAAAATTATTGATATTGTTTAAAAACATTAATGATAAATTGATTGCTGAATTTTTTCCGTTATAAATCTCATATCCTCATGAAATTTATTACAAAGTAAAATAAACTTTAGTTTTTTTAAATTAAAATAGAATTCATTAAAAGAATATTTGCAAAAAAAAAATCACCAATTTTAAACATTTTATATTGAATGTATTAGCTCATCTGAAACACAGACTGTGTATTTTACTCCTCTTTAAACAAATAACTCTTAAATTAGCTTTGTAAAACAGGTATTGTTCTGACGAAGAATACAATAAAACAAGATTATTTAATGAAAAGTTTTATTAAAAATAGCGTAGGCATATAATTACCTAGACTATGTTGATTTACATGTAAACTCCTGTCTTTGTATGAAATTATTATTAATTTAAAGCTAACTCAATAATAAATAATATACAAAAACAACATTGCAATTATGCCCTATAATTAAACGCTTCATGTTCCGTAGTCTTTTCGATGATGTATTATAATGAAATGAATAACAATACAATATTTATGTACTGTAAACTTAATTACATACCACATTAAACAAAATAGTATAGATGTAAAATATTTACCTTCATCAAAATTTTAAATTACATTACAATAATAAATAACAATATTTTATAAGTATTTTCTGAACGCTTATTAATTTTTTAACAGTTCATGTTTTATTTATGGATACATTAAAAATATGTATAAATCAGAACAAAGAAGTGAGTTCAAAGAAAATATTGATAAAAATATTACTTACGAATCATAACATCTTATAATCAAATAAAAAAAAATATATATATATATAAACAGAATGTATCACGAAGTTCTTCCGGGACTTTTATAACCTATTCTACTTGGGAAAATAACGGAAAAAGATCATATAAATGTATCCTAAAATGCACCTAAAATGTTTGCGAGTTAAGGCTAGAGAACGATTTCGCTCAGAATTCAGTAATCCAAGTGAAATGAGGCCGTACTTAAATTTTTAGGACATAAATTAAGGATCAGAATTAGTGATTTCTTGTGAATTTGACATGAAAATCGAATAAAAAAGGTCCAAGAACCATACCTGCAATAGTTTTGAGAAATCTGCATTAAAAACCACTAAATTGGGGTAAAACCTGTTTTTTTTATGTTTGAGCACAGTAACATGTTAAATGGGTAGGAACACATCAAAACTTTTAAACAAAACTCTAAATTTAATTATAAACAAAATTTTCTACGATATATTGATTAAAACAAAGAAAAATAAGAAAAATTCTAATTTAATTTAAAAACAGTACATTGCTACATTTGTCAGAAAAGTACTTATTAAAATTTAAAAAAAAACAATATTATTTCTTGATGAATTTTTCTAACTTTTGTTTGTTTTGATCAACTTATCTTATACCATTCTGATTAGCCTTAAATTATCTACAAGTTTTGTTTAGAGTTTTGTGTTATTACCCATTTAACAATTTTATTTTATGTCTAACATAAAAAACACCGTTTTTTACCCCAACTTATTGGATTTCACCCCAGATTTATCAAAAATTACTGCAGATATGGTTCTGGAACCTATTTTAGTCGATATATCATGTCAAAAACCATAAAATAATCATTAATTCTGCTCTTAATTAACGTCCTAAAAATTTAAGTACGTACTCATTCCACCGGAGTAACTGAAATCTCAGCGAAATCACTCACTAGCCGTAACTCGTAAATGAAGCATTTTAGGACACATTCCCCTTCAGAGGATGAATGAGAATGATATGTACAAGTGTAAATGAAGTGTAGACTTGTACAGTTTCAGTTCGATCATTCCTGAGATGTGTGGTTAATTGAAACCCAGCCACCAAAGAACACCAGTATCCACGATCTAGAATTCAAATCCGTATAAAAGTGTCTTTATTAGGACTTGAACGCTGGAACTCTCGACTATAAAAATATATATATTTTTAATTTATATAAAAATCTCAAAATCTTTCAAAATTTAGGAAAGAAAGACGAGATAAGAGTAACAAATCACTTCTGTTTAAGAATGATTTTGTTCTTTAACAATGCAAACTATTTTTTTTTTAAATTATCTAAAGTGACAAAACGTTTCATAAATGACAGATTAAATCGCTTAAAATGATTAATATATGTATATTCAATTTAAAATTTTAGAATTTTCGGAGTTATATGTTTTTCTTTCTTGATTTGTGATATAAAAACTTATTTTTTAGAAGTAATATAAACCAATATGGTCACAATGAAAGAATAAGCACAATGTGTGTGTGTGTGTGTGTGTGTGTGTATATATATATATATAAAGAAAAAAATTATAATATTGTTTCTTTTGGAAATGCATATTTTTTTACTTGTCAACAACAGATAAACTGTTTACTGAAATATGAAAGGCTGTTCTTATTATTTCCTTTGTACGTCCACAAAACAAGAGATATATAGCTGTACACTTCCGGGAATAGGTAGAAGAGATGTCAGATGAGAGGGGTTTTATATTAAATATCTCTCACACGATCAGATTTATTCTTCCCCATCTTAAACAATTCAAACAAAATTTACTCTAAAAATTACAATAACACTCTACGTTACGGATATATGAATATTTACAATTCGAAGCGGTTGTAAATTTTTGAAGAGTGCTAACGTTTTCTATCAATAAATCGTACTTTAATAATTTGTTCTTAGTGCCTAATTTAAATGATTGATTATTATAATTATTCCTATTACAATAAAGATAAAACTAGCAATAGTGTTTATTTGGTACCCCCCCCCCCCCAAAACGAGAACTATTTATTAATCTTTTTTATTATTAAGAAATTTTGAAAAGATCACTCCCTTCAAAATATTGTCCTTTAAATGATATGCACTTATCCCAACGATTTTTCCACTGTTCGAATTGTTTTTTACATTCTTCTGAACTATGTAGTGCCTCTAGCGATTATTTTCTTAATCTCTTCTACATTATGAAAACTCTTTCCCTTTAGGCTTTTATTCATTCTTGGAAATAAGAAGTCTCAAGGGGCTAGCTCTCAGTCAAGTAAGGGGGGGTGAGAAACCGTTATGATATTTTTCCTCAAAAATGGTTGATTTCAACACTATCGACAGGCGCGTTGTCATGATGAAACAGCCAGTCCCCGATCGACACAATTCAAGTTGTATTTTTCTCGCTTCCTCACGCAATCGCTTCAGCACTTGCAGATAATAATGCTGGTTCGCTGCGGTGTCCTGAGAAACAAATTCAACTCCTTTGCTCCTTTGATGTTGAAAAAACAACCATCATGGACTTCCCATTTGATTTCACTTGCCATGCTTTTTTTTGATCTGGGCAATGAAGCTGTCTTCCACTGGCTGGACTGCTGTTTTCTTTCAGGGTCATAACGGTAAATCCAAGATTCATCCCCTTATACGAATTATGTCAAAAAATTTGTGTCAGTTTGTGACTGTTCTTTCAATTCCTGGCACACTCTCAGATGGTTCTCCCTCTGGTCATCGGAAAACAGACGTGGAATAAACTTTACCGCGACGCGTCTCATATTCAACATGATGACATCGCGATCTTTTGAACATTTTCGTCTATTCTGAACGTTGAGGGGCGACCAGAACGGGATTCATCTTCAAGTGACAGTTCAACTAGCAATAATCGCACCTCAGATGAACTTCACTTGTTACGATATCGTCACTGCGCAAAGACCATGTGGAAATTGCGAAGAGGTAAGGAGGCTGAGGTATTTGGGATGCGGTTTCGAGCCAGGTCTGTACCGGAGCGGAACGGTGATCGCAATGCTCCGGTTCTAAATTTTGACGTTGCCCATCTTCCGCCTACGGAGAAGGCTTTACAGCCTCTTTACCCATTTCAGTAATATATGGCAAGTGAGCGGTTTGACGCGCAAGCGAGTGGTGTAGGGCACCACGCTTATTCCGCTCACGTAAGGTAAGCTCTAGGACCTAAATAGGATATTGGTCGCTACATCGTTTTGAGGCACACTAGCCGTTTGTGGCCACGGACATTTGGTCTTTTTGGTCATTTGGCTTTAGGGCGACCGAACGGGTTGGTGGTGGGAGAAATTTCAGACAAACCAATCATATTTAGCCACTTCTGGACCGGGAAAATTACTCGTAAACTCGTACCTGGCTTAAAGCTTCCTTCCCATAAACTTCCTGAAACATTGAAACTCTTTCTATTGCTGTTTTCTTTAACGGGAAACAGAATTTGATCTTGGCACGTTCTTTTCAAACTTTGCCATCGTAAAATCGTCGAGAGTCTTGCGTGATTGTTTAAGAAAACAATCACTTTGTCCACTATGATGGTTTCTCATGAACACTACTTGACCAACTGAGCAGAGAAAGTGTTTAGTAATGTAGCGGAAGAGGGCAGCACTATAAATCCACTTGCCTACAAAAAATAGTTTTCGTTTTTTTTGGGTACCCCTTCCCATCCATATTACATGTCGGTCAGGCATAGCTTTTTTTCATACGCTACAAAATTTCAGTTACTTCCACTTAATCATACAAGCCTTGATACGTGTGAGTTAATGAGTAAGAAAAAGCAAGAAACTTTTAAAGAAACAGGAAGGCAAGAAAATAAAATTGTTTCATGATTATCAGTCAACAAAAACTTAATAAATTATTAAACAAAGGAATTTGTTTTGACATTATTTACAATTAAAATTATTTTTTTTTTTTTGATTGAAAATTATTAGTCGTAATTTCCTTTCAAAACGCATGGGAAACGCCGAAAAAAATATTTTAATTTGTTAAAACATATAAAAAACAACCTTAGCGCAACTTTTTTACCAAAAAATAAGGACGTGTCGAAAATGTCAAGCTGTTTAAAAAACAAAAAAACAAAATATATACATCCTTAACAATCATTTTCATTTGGATTAAAAATTTTTATTGTAAGTTAAATCGATTTAAGTTAAACAATGTGATCTGTAATTATTTCTCCCCCAAAAAATGTATGAGTGAATACTGGTTATATTATGTGTGTGTGTGTGTGTATGCGCGTGTGTGTTATAGTATGTGTTTTATGTAAGGATTTTTCTTGAAAAGTATGTTTATCAAAATTTAAATACATTTTTCTCGATATCTATTAGAGATATCTCTTGGAATTTTTCTTTATTATGTCCACTAACAATATTTTATCAATGAAAAAACAAGTATTAAAAATCAGAGGTCCCAGGTGTGAATACGGGTCAGGCATCGATTTTTTTTACATGTTATCAAAATTATGTAAGATTATGTTATAAAAAAAATAAGTAAATACATAAATTTTATGATAAAGTTTTTTTATTTAATTTTTAAATGAATGTATAAAACATCATCTGTCAAAACAAAAAAATGTAACTGTAATTTCGTTTACGATTTTTAAGAAAAATATGTGCATACATTAATATGATCAAAAATAAGTAGAAGTGCTCTTCTTAAGACAGATAAAAAACCGAAAATTTGTTTCCTAATTAGTATTTTTCGAATGCAGAGAACAATCAAGTAAATTATAATTAAGTAATTTTTAATTATAACTAATGGTTTATTTTGTTAAACTTTTTATTACTTACAAATAATAGCAAAAATCAGCTCAATTTTATTTTCTCTAAAGACTAAGATAATGGGACGTCGCTTTTTGTTTGGTTTTTCGTTGAATAGTACTGGATAGTGTAGTAAAGAAGAAATATTTAGTAATATTTTCTTTATCTGATCTCTTTTATCTTTTTACTTCCTTGTACGAAGTAAAGGAAGTATTGTGATCGCGAAAAATTTCGGTTTTCAGATTTTAATGGAAATATCCATTTTGACCATCCCTGAATCCATTTTGACTAGTTTCGGCGTGACGTATGCACGTACGTATGTATCTCGCATAACGCAAAAACGATTAGTCGTAGGATGTTGAAATTTTGGAATTAGGACTGATGTAACATCTTGTTGTGCACCTTCCCTTTTGATTGCAATCGTCTGGACCAAAAGTATAAAAAAAAGCCTAAAATTCAAAATAAATTGGATTTTGAACTTTTTCTTAACTGCAGTAATAAGCCCTCATTGAGAGATTCCCAACGATATATCATAATTGGTACTTATTTTCATTGGTTCCAGAGTTACACCAAAAAAATTAATGAAATATTTGGATCTTACAAGAGGAAGGCACATCGGTTGAAATCCAACTTCATCTAGGTTTTTTTTTAAATTTAAATCTATTGATTTATTAATAATTATTAACCTGTGATTGTAAAAAAAAAATACAATAAATAATAATTCAATAATATTATATATATGAAAAAAATTAAAAGTTATTAGTGAAATAAAACTTTATATACTTTTAAAAATGTGTATATGTAATTTAATAGGCGTACAAGGAAGTCATGTAGTGTCCACATCAGATTTTTTTCTATGAAAATCAAAGTTTTATTCGAATACATTTTTAAGTAGTTTAGTTGGATTAATATTGCGTATTAATATTGCAATTAATATTGCGTAGTCTAATAAACTAATTGTCATACAGTATATATATATATTTTCATATTTTATTTAAAAAACCGTAACATTATAATTAATTGTATTGTCATATAATAAAAATATTAATATTATCAGATATTAATATTTTATCAGTATTTAATATTAAATTAGCATTTTCAAAAAGCAGATTTAAAAATTAAATAATTTTTTTCTGATTCGGCATATAATTTGTAGTACTACGCGATGTTCAGAATACAATTTTAAACGGTAGGTAGTTTCATTCGTAATAATGTATGCATTGTTGAAACGTGAATTTTTTCCAGTTGTTACTTCTTAATGAAAGTATGAGAGTAAAGTTGATTTACGGGTTTTATTAATCATAGTTTGAAAACGATAATGTAGTAGAGCGAGAAGGGATGAGTGGTGAAGAATAAAATTGAAGTTGGTTGAATTATGTGTTGCAGTAGCTGGGGATTACTGCCTGTCAACCGCGCCCAGCTCTCACACAAATTGCTTTTAATTCTCGACCTTGTAATCAACCACCTGGCGGTCTATTTTACCCCAGCCCTTGTACATAACACACCTACTTGTTAAACTTTATCCATCGCCCCTCTTCCTTATCTCATCCTTTTTATTATTACTTTTTTTTTTAATCGCCATTAAAGGCACTCATTTATTATTTTAATACAATATTTATTTTCTTGAATTTTTAATAACCCTATATGCAATTATAAATACCACACAAACTGTTATTAAATGATAATTTTCTTTATTATCATGAATTTATTATTTAAAAAAAAGGAAAATATTAACTCATAATTAAAAACATAAATAAGCTCAAATTATAGCGCAAACGTTGTATCGTTTATTATTTCTACATTATAATTCTAAAAATTAATACTTTCCATTTTGTATCAATTTAAACTAGGAAATTGATGTGGAAATGAATTTTATGCTGGAAGAATTGTTATCGCTTATATCAACAACAGTTCTTGTTCTCGTGTATTATCAGAATCTATATTAGTCCACTTCTATTTAAATAGTAATCCTTGTTGAAAAAACGATTTATTTGATTTACAAGTCTTTTTTCAAAGATAAAAATCTCGTTCATTTTTTACTGGCGTTGTATTTCATTACTCACCCTTCGTCTTCATATTTCTGTTTACAATACTTCTTCATGCAATTTATTCTTAATCTGTTCGGTTGGATGACTTTATAAATTTTACACTACGTCACTTTTGTTTGTCCTCAAAACTAGTGACAAGTTTTTCAATTACGTTATGGTTTTTGATTATTCAAAATATTTATTCTTTGGTATCTTGTAGCGTTTGTCGATTATTTTTTATATTGATAATTTAATCCTAGTTTCTGATATTTACTCCATACAGAGGAAAACATTGAAAACTAAGGTAAACTATGAAATGAAAAATTTACTAACTGTTTAAAGAAATACTGAACTATATGTTTGGTTCAACAGGAAAATAAGGCAACCTAGTCTGCATGGTTTACTATTCGGATTGCTGGCCGGGTTGTTTTTCAATCTTCAGATCTTTAGCTATTCTACATAACTTATGGAAATAACGATTCAAGTGTTGAACAGGTATTTTGAATAACACTTATGGAGTTTTGAAAGTAATCAAAAACATGTGTCAAAGTAATGATTTCAGTTTTATTTGTATTTAAGTAATTAATTTCTTTGTTATAACCCAGTACGTACCAGTACGTATTTTTGCAATACAATTGTACTTTTATTGAAGAAACTAAATAAATGATTTTATTCATTTTTTATGAAACCTAAAATCATAAAATTGCAGGGAATAAAAAAATTGAAGGACAACGGTTTGTTTCCAAAACACGATAATTTGAAAGAATATCTTAATTTTAATATCATTAAAGAAGAAAAGAAATAATTGTGAATTTGAAAAGTAAAAGAGGACTTATAGGCTAGATTGGGAGTGAGTGTGAAACCATACTGACTTAAATCATAGGCCAAAATAACGTAGCTTAGTTTACAGAGTAAACCAAGATTTACACATTGTTTTTTACGCTTTCCTTTTAAAACTCAGTAGTATTTTTTACGCTTTCCTTTTTAGATCAGTAATAGTTTGCTTTCTACAATGCTATTTATTCTTTCAAATGTTTCTCGTGTTGTTATATGGTCATAAATAAATTAACTACGCAGACATTAATGAATAATTTTTCACGGGTATACTATTTAATTTTATTTATATCTTTGACATTTTAGCGTTTTAACTGACAACAACTACTCGTTTAAGGATGATTTTAGTTTTACAATTATTAATAATGATTAGTTTAGTTTTTCTCATTTCATAAAATGTACAATAATTATGAAAATTCTAGTGTTAAAATGGATAAAATCAATAAAGTTGAGAGGAATATCATTATGCTATTTTAAGAGTAATTAGGAAAACTGTTTTATCCTCTAAATTTATAGCCAATTATTTAATTTATCAATTTTGCTCAGTTATTTTGTTAAATATATAAATAATTGATTCGGTAGAAAATTTTTGTATTAAATATTCATTTTAAAAAAATTCAAAAATGTATTTTTTAAAATGTAGTTTGCGAGTTCATTTTAAGAAGAAAGTCGCTTGTAAAGTTTCAAAACTTTGTAGATTTGTTCCCTAAGGCAATGTAATATATCAAAAGTTGACGAGTTGGAGTAATGGTGAATATCACAATATTTAAAGTAGAACGTATCATTATAAAAGAATGTTTTAAAAACCGAACATATTTTTTTTAAAAATAAAAAAATTGTTGTGTGTATTCAGAACGATTTATTTTTCACAATTTTTTATAATAAAAAACTAGGCAATTTTTATTTATTTTGATCTAATAAAAAAAAAAATGTAAAATTAATCAGTCATAATGTTTAGTTTCCTTACTGAATAATTTGCCCTTTAAGCTTTTTATATAAGCCTGTAACTCTTTTCTACAAATATCCGTTATACGAGTGACATTTACAAGTTAAGTCGAAGGACATTTACAATTTAAAAGATATTTGCTGATAAATTTTGATAAAATTTATATTTTAAAATGATTTTTTTAAGTCTAAGTAATTATTTTTTCGAGTCTAAATAATTATTCAGATAAAATAAAACTAACACAAAAAATTATGTTCAGTAATACAAAACAAACTACATCATCAAAACAAATTAAGTAGAGTGGTTGAATATCTCACCAGGCACTTGTATGTGTTCAATAATATATTGGTGCTGTGTAAACGTATAGAGAGAATCACCCGGATAATAATTTTATGTGAAGCAAATCAGAATTACTGTAACATAGTATTGCAGAGTGAATTAAACTTCAATTTTATAGATTCTCAGAATTATTTTTGTTCGTTTTTATTATAGTAATGCAATCAAGTGTAACTCTCATATTTAAAATAATAATGTACACAATAAATTATATTAAAATCCAACGCAGAATTAGTAATTCTATTAAAAATTTATACCACAGGATTGACCTCAGATAATTAGTTATGTTTACGCTTAATGTGTTTACAAGAATAAAAAAACCTAATTAAAAGTCTTATTTTTTTTAGTTCGTTCAGCTAATTTTTTATTACAACTGGTAAAAATAGCTGAGATCTACGATTGATAAAAAATTTCAGCTTTATGTTTGCACATGTTTTCTTCCAAATCAGGGTGTATTTGTAGGTATTGGCAGAGAAATTATAAATATAATCTAATCAGACTTAACCTACGCTTGCTTCGCTCGCTAATCTTTGCTCATTAGTCAACTTTAGTGAGCGAAGCGAGCATAGATAAAGTTTGGTTAGATTACATCTACAATTTATAAGAAATAATAATAATCTATTTCTTTACTTCTTTTCATCAAAATTCAGGGGAAAATTATTTACAAAATTATTATAATGATTTTAGTTGCAACAATATGAAAAAAATCACAAGATATTATTATTCCTATAGAATTGAAATTAGAGGATCTTTACTGTAACGTTTAGTGGTTTAAGATAGTATAAAACAATCTATATGTCTTTTTGTTATTATTTTAAAATAAAATTTGTGTTAGAAAAGTGTTTCAGATCTTGAGTACATTATAAATAGCGTGAATTTTTTGCGATTATTATTTAGTAATACGTATTTAAATAAAGGTTGGCACAAACTTATGATTCCAAATAAAAAGATTATAATAATTAAATTAACAATAATTAAATAAACATCGTTAGGATATAGAATTATATGCTCAAATGTCAAAAAAAAGCAGTAGCAAGTTGCGTACTTTTTGAGACTTTTCACCCAAAACATATTATACACTAATGTCTGTTAATTCACGATAAAATTAGTGAAAATCATAATTGGTTGAAATTCATAAATTTTTAATTTTTTGAGCAACAGAATTTTTTTTTTGGTAACTGAATTCTCTTGAAAAAGAAATTTCCCAAACATTACTTGTATTGAGAAAGCAATAAACAGGAAAAAATAAAGTTTGCTTTTCGGACAATTTTATTCAAACACTCACTATGTAGTGAATCTCCCTACTCAATTAATGAATATTTTTAAATAGTTTTATGCTATCAGTATCTCATAATAAAAGTTTTCTAATCAAATTTTAAATTTGTACGTAAAATAAATTTTTGAGTTAAGGTGCATATTTATAAAGTAAGGAGGGCTCTTTTGTCATTAAAGGAAATTAACTCGTGAGAAAAGGTTTTTACTTACAGTTTTATTTAAAACTGTAAGTAATGTATGTATGTTTTACTACATATCTACTTCACTTTTCCACAAAATCGCCATTCAGTTCTAAGCACTTTTCTTAACGCTGCACAGTTTCTTTAACCCCTCTCCACAGAAGTTCGACGCCTGGGAATTGAACCAGTTGATAAAGGCAGTTTTGAGTTCCTCGTCGTTTTCAAGTCTTGTCCACCAAGCCACTTTATCAAATGTAGTCGCTAGCAGCAAGGTCGGGACTATATGGGGAGTGGTCAAAAAGTTCCCAAAGAAAATCTTGAATCTTCTTCTTGGTTAAGGCAGCGGTGTGATGACGCGCGTTGTTGTGAAGGAGGATTACGCCGGACCACAGTTTCCCGCGTCGTCGATTTTGGATCGCACGTCTCAGATTGGTGAGCGTTTCGCAGTACACGTCAACTGTAATTGTTGATCCAAGTTCCATTAAATCAATCAAAATGACGCCCTTTTCGTTCCAAAAAATGGTAGTCAACATTTTTCGACTCGAGTACGGAGATTGCTTAAACTTTTTCGGTTTTGTGAAACTTGAATGGCGCCACTGCATTGACTGTTATTTCGATTCTGCGTTCGTGTAGGATATTCACGTTTCGTCGCCGTAATAATGTGGGAAAAGGAATCATCTCCATCTTGTCGGTAGCGGTCCAAAAACGGTCGTCCACTGCACATTCTTTGCTCTTTGTGTTAGTCGGTGAACATTTTCGGTACCCATCTTGCACACAATTTGTGATATCGTGATATAGCTTTCCTGTGACATCGTGTAGATAGAGGACCGTCCAACATGCGGAAATTCATCAGCAGAGCACTGATCATCAATCGCCGATCACATCGCAGTTTTTGGTTCACTTGTTCAACAATTTCGTCGGTCTAAATACTGGGCCTGCCACTCCGCTCTTCGTCATGCACATTTGTGTGGCCATTTTTAAAGTCTCGACACCATTGTCTTACCTATCCTTCACTCATTACTGTAGAATCACAGCGCGCATTTCATAACTGGCTGGAGAAATCGCAAACATTGTGATCTGCATTCACCAGCAGGCAAACGATTACTTAATCAAAACAACAACTGCGGTAGCTTTGCAAATAGGCGATAGATGGCCCTACATGCGTGAAACTGTGTTCACACCCGCTAATATTTAAACCGACGGCCCTTACTTTATAAACACACCTACCATAAGCAATACCTTCAAATTCGTTACTTCGTCACGTCTTTAACAATTAAATCACAATAAAGTTTATTAAAATCAGCTTTCATTGAAATTGGTATAATTTGATGTTTTAGGGAGGGGTTGGTTATTTGAAAAAAATAATTATTTTATATTAAAAATGCAGTAAATAGATAAAAAAAGTATACATCTGATATTTATATCGAGATATGAAACCTCTACTACTGTATTTTTTCACTGCATAAATTTGTTATTTTTTTAAAATTTGGTTACATCAGTGTAACCATACGTATGATAGCCTAGAGAATTAAAAATTTTATGTTAATCCCTTCTTTAAATATTAAATGAAACTATCATCAACAGATCAAAACACACGCACACACACACACGCGCGCGCGCGCGCGCGCGCGCGCGCGCGCAAACACGTAACATGTTTTTGTAGTATTACTACAATACGTGAGTTGCCCCTCGTCAACTACTGTGTCTAGAGTTCAAATCATTGTACCGGGTAATTCAAAAAGGACTTTACAACTTTAAAATAAACATTTACTTAGTTAATTTACAGATTTGGTTGAGGTCTCATTTCATAGCAAAATACATAAGTTTTGACTCTCGTAGTTCATTAGTACCGAATTTGGCCACTAGCGCTATCACCAGTGTTGCTAAAAATGGATACATTTACTGGTGCGATACGTGCTCGCTGTGTTTTGGTTACACGATTTGCAATCAACAATTGCAGTTCAACGTAATTTTTGTAGAGAGTACGGTAGTGCGTACAATTTACTCTTGGCACCAAACCTTTATTGAGACAGGTTGTTCTGTTAAACATACAATATCACCAGAAAGCCCAAGCGTCCCTGAAGCTGCTGTGGAACAACTTAGAGAAAGCATTGCACTAGTACGAAGAAATTAACTCGACGTCCGTCACGTGTGACTGGCATTTCACAAACGACTGTTTGGCACGTATTACGTAAACGATTGCACTTGAAGCCGTACAAACTAACCGTGGTTGAAAAAGTTACAGATGACAACAAAATTGCTCGAATGCAGTTTTATGTGGAAATGATGGTTAGAATTGCAGACAACGATAAATTTTTAGAGATGAGTCAACGTTTCACATCAGTGGCAAGATGAACACCCACAACTGCCGATTATAGGGTAGTAAAAACCCTCATGAAAATTTGCAGTACATTCGTGATAGCCCCAAGGTGAATTTTTTTCATGCCATAAGCAAACAAAGACTGCAGGGCCCGTTCTTCTTTCAGGAGGCAACCGTAAACGGGATAGTTTTTCTGGATATGCTGCAAAATTTTCAAATCCTCAGTTAGACGATGCTGACAAAAATGGACGCCTTTATATCAGCAAGACGGGCACCACCTCACTGCCAATAAGAAGTCAGAGATTTTCTTTGCACTTGATTCCCAGGTCGGTGGATTGGTCGTAAAGGTTCAATTACATGCCCTCCTCGATCCCAAGATTTGACCCCGCTAGATTTTTCTTGTGTGGTTTCACTGAAGATCGGGGACTACCTTTGCCTGCTGATCTTGTTGAGCTGAGGCTTCCAATTAACGCTGCAGCTTAGCAGAAGTAATGACCGACTTACTGGCTACAGTTTGGAGTGAAATCGATTTCAGTAAGATACATGTTGCTTTACAAATGGAAGCCATACCAAACCAAAGTGAATGTTGTGACAAACTTGATGTTTTCCCTGTAAAATGAGACCTCAACCGAATCTGTAAATTATCTCAAAAGAATTTTATATTATTTTAAAGTTGTGAAGTCCTTTTTGAAATTGTACTAGTCTATTGTGATTGCATTTTTTTATACAAATTTGTTATTTTTTTCTGGTTAGATAAACAAACCCCGCTCGCCGACACGCCTAACCCAACCTGCAGTTGGTTGACAATTTCAGGGGCAAACTTTCAGCTCACTTAGTGTATAATACTCTACAATAGTCAGGGAAGTAAAAATGAAACTTATGTAAATAGTTTCAATTCATTCTGAAAAATTTTACCAGTAACGAAGAATTTATGCTTTATTTATGTAACTAGATAGAATAATCAATTATTTGTTTATTTATTTAACAGTTAAAAACAAAGGAATAGAAGTTTAATTTTATACACCGACATAAAACTTGAACCTTTTAAACATCCACCCATTAATTTATTCCTTGTAAATAAAAAAATAAAAAAAAGTAATGATGATTATATAGAACAAAGAATTTAGAAAGCTGCTGTACTCTTTATCAAAACACTGGTTGTAATCAACAAAAACAAATTCTTTTTAATAAGGGTTTTTTTTAACAGCTATGCAAACTGCGCTACTATTTCCGTTCAAGGCGGAAAGAGTTTCTGTGCTGAAGTAATTAATTATATTAACTAAACAAAACACATTTAATGCAGAAGTTAAATTGATTAAAATATATTGTTACTTTTGGTACTAAAAATTGAATAGAAAAGTTAAATTAAATAGAAGTTTAATACAAAGTCTTTTCTGATCATTATTAACTTGTCATTATATAAACAAGAATGTCTTTTTAAAATGGATGTATCTATTATGTTTCATTTAATTTTTTATTTCTCTTTAGAGTACATTAAGAAGTCAGATTTAATATAGTGCTCGTTTTTTTTATATTTTGAATTCCATTAAGGTACATTAAGTATAAATATTTTGTCGAAGTATTTTTAGACTAACCATGATTTTTTTAATTATAATTATTTCTGGAACATGATTATTTTTATGTTATAATTTTAGCATATGCTTACAAAACAGTAAATCCTCAACTAGTTTGTTTTTAGTTGTAATATAGCCAATATAAAGAGTGGGAAAATCGTCTCAACGAGACGATTTTCATCCCTGGATTTACGTCATCCCTGATAATTCATGAATGATTACAGCTTGTTCATCAATTATGAACGATTCGTCTCAGTTAGATAAACAAAGCCGCGTATAAGAAATTAAAGATAACGGAACGCTGTACTCAATTTTCTTAAAAATTAACTTAACTTTTTTTTAAATTAATTACAATTAATAAGTTATATATAAGTTTTAACTCGTGAAGATAATATTTTTACCTCCTGGTGAGAGGAGGAATCGCCATAAAATTCAACAATCAACTATTATTATTACTACGGTTTTGCACCAAGCACCCACCGGGTTGGCTAGTGGTGAACGCGTCTTCCCAAATCAGCTGATTTGGAAGTCGAGAGTTCCAGCGTTCAAGTCATAGTAAAGGCAGTTATTTTTACACGGATTTGATTACTAGATCGTGGATACCGATGTTCTTTGGTGGTTGGGTTTTAATTAACCACACATCTCAGGAACGGTCGAACTGAGACTGTACAAGACTACACTTCATTTACACTCACACATATCATCCTCTGAAGTATTATCTGAAAGGTAAAATATGCCAGGTTTAAAACCAATAACTGCAATTGCTGTTTTTAAGAGCGCATCTTAAAAACAGCAAATAATTTAATATTTTTAACAGATGGTAAGTTTAAATATTTTGATGGCGCTAGAAAACCTTTGAGTCTCAATGTGAGCGGTGGGTGAAAAAATTTGAGGATCAATGCTATATAGTAATTCTTAAATATTGGTTTGAAAACAAGTTTAGAAATTCGTGGCGGAGCGGTATCGTCTTGGTCTTTCATCCGCGGGTCCTGGTTCGAATTCCGGTCAGGCATGGCATTATTCATACCTTATAAAATTCCATTTCCATTTTCCCATGTACAAGCTTTTGTGATGAAAGAAAGAAATACACATGAAGATAATTATAAAATAAGATTAAACATAAAAAATCTATCTTACAGAAATCCTTCACTGAAATCGGTAATTCATAAGTATTTGTTCCACCGATAAGTATTGAACCATAAGTATTTTTCCAACACTCCTGAAGAAGCAACCATGTAAGAAGCTTAAAGAAATGTTTTAAAGAAAAGATTAAAAGAATCCTATTGTGGAAGGTAATACGTATCATATTCTTATTTGTTTCTTAATTATTAATAAAAATTTAATACGCAAATTAAAAATACATAACATCATAAAAATTACAACATTTGATGGAAAATTAAAAAGTTATAGAATTTAAACGATATATATGTAAAAACTTTATTTATATAGCATTAACATAACCTTAAATTCAATAGACTGTATTCACATAAACATAAACATAAACTAAAAATTATAAATATTACCACTATTGGTTAAAATGCTATTGAGTCCACCGGGTTGGTCTAATGGTTAATTCGTCGTCGCAAATCAGTTGTTTAACAGTTGATTGTCGCACATTCTGAGGTTTGAATCGTAGTAAAATCTAGTAGCTTTTATATGGATTTGAATACTAGATACTTGTGTATTTTTTGCTAGTTGTAGTTAAATTAACCACACAATTCAGGAATGATCGGCCTGAGAATGAAAAAGACTATATGTCATATTTATCTCATTGGGCGGGGGTTGCTTATTGTTTATAGTTGAACAGATTACATACAACGTACACATTAGAAAATAAAAAAAAATTGGTTAAAACGAAAATATCTAAATATATATATATATATATACTCGTAGTAGAAGTAAAACTGAATACTGTAAATTATTATATGTGAAAGTTATTCAAATATATGAAACATGGGAATTTTGAATCAAAAAAACAGTGGAAAAATTTGTTTAATGTTGTAAAATATCTGATACAAAATCCACATGAATATACATATTTGGAGATGATATAAAAAGCTCCCTCACACAAGCTAATTTTAGCGTTCGTGGGTGATGCCACCAGAACATGGAACAGGTGTAAATTATTGTATGAGATAAAAAATAAATAATTATTATTAAAAAGAATGATACATATTTTACAATTAAAATTTTTATTACGTTTTTCTTTTCTAAATTTATTATTAGTAAATAAAACCGTTATCCGTTGATATTATCACAAATGAAAAAACATTTGTGTAATAAGATAATTAATTTTTTAATAAAATTTTTTCATTGACGTATTTTTAATTTTCTTTTTATAACGACCAGCTGTATCTGTTACTTCATACGCGTTCATATCAGTCATTTTTTTTTTTTTTAAGGGAATTAAGGACTTTCAACAGGCTGCGACGGACCCGTTTTCTTTCTCTTTATTTCCGCTCGGTTTGGCAATTTCTCTCACCATGTTTTCTAGAAAAACTGCATTTAAAATAAGAGAGAATTATGTAAACTTTATAATTAAAGGAAAAAAAACCGCAGCAATTAATTTTTAAATATAGTTAAAAAATTACAGAGGTGTATAACTTTGTAAAACTCTACCGTTTGTTCTGTTTAATGATTCTATTGTTATTCATGTATCACTAACTTCGAAAAACAGAATAATATTATACCGGAAAAATAATAATTATCTTATTTTATTTACAAAGGGCAGAGTTTCCACTCACGACTTGAGAAATGTTTAACAAAAAAATGATTAATATTATATGATTTTATTTTATTTTTTTAATGAACTTTTGAACAGAGTATGAGAGAAAGAATACATAGAATAAATAATTATTTTTATTAAATGAAAGAAGAAGACCTTGTAAAATGTACCTTAAAACCAATTTTTAAAATAAAAATTCCTAAATATTATTTATTTTTTTAATGACAACTGTATTGTCAGTTCTTTACAATCAGACAGATAGATAAGAGTTGTAACAATTGTTGTATAAATCTCAAGCAGAAAAGATCAAGTTGAATCGTGATGTTTTAAACAATAGGTAGTCTTTGGAATGCAATTATTAAACTAAATATCCAGAAAAACTCCTATTATTAGTTTTATAATTTATTATTTTTCAGGACTAATAACCTTTTTTCTATCATTCTACTGCAGAATTTTTTTATAGAAGAAGTTTTTCATTAGTTTTTACGCCATTCATTTAAAAAAAATATTAATATATCTCAATTGTTGAAACCTCTCCATGTATTTGACCTAAGGGCAATTGACAATTTGCACTTACGGTAAAACTAGGAATTTTTTTGTTTACTTTTTTGTTTATTGTTACAAGTTGTGTTGTTCTGGTCAAATTCTACATTGTTATGTATCTCATAACTCGCTATCGCATGATTATTTATTTGATTTTATTAACTATTTATTTGTGTATTGGTTATTATTTGTTTTTATAGATTATGAAGAGAAGGCAAAAAAAATCTCAATATAATACTACTTATTGTATCTGCATTAAATGTTATTGTAAGAAAGAGTGCATAACAAGGGCACTCTTAACTACAACAACAACAACATTAAATAACATCTTCATAATAAAGAAAAATTAAACGTTACAATATAATATTACAGTATCAAAATGCAAACCCACCGGGTTGGTGCAGTGGTGAACGCGTCTTCCCAAATCAGCTGATTTAGAAGTCGAGAGTTCTAAGGTTAAAATCCTAGTAAAGACAATTACTTTTATACGGATTTGAATACTACATCGTGGATACTGGTGTTCTTTGATGGTTTGGTTTCAATTAATCACACATCTCAGGAATAATCGACCTTAGGCTGTACAAGGCTACACTTCATTTACATTAATACATATCATCTTCATTCATCCTCTGAAATAATACCTTATGGCGATTCCGGAGGTTAAACAGAAAAAGAGAGTATAAAAATAACTTAAGATGATTACAAATCATTTAACCATTACATTTAAATTGAAAAAGAATCTGGTGAAGACAGATTGACGTTCGAAAAACTGGTCATTTATTAAGTATCATGAAAATTGAATTTCAGCGTAATTAACAACATAAAATGGGACGAGAAATGTATTGAACAATACGGACAGTTACATGAAGTACAAGCAAATTAAACTTGATTTTTTATTTTTATATATTTTTAGCAAATTTTTTGTTTCTGGCAGAAAGCAATTTTATTTTTCAGAGAAAAACGAAAATAAATTCCAATAGAATAAGTGTAGCGTAATTTTTATGTAGCAGCGTAACATTTGGACTTATTTTTAGATAACTGTATAACCTTACAATTCTTTAAAACAAGAGATAAATATTAAAAATTAAAAACAAGACTGCCAAAAAAAAATTCTGTATTCTTTAATACAGAATAATTAAAGAGAATGTGGGTGAAAGTTTTGTATATAATATAATTTAAAAAACATTTTTAAATTTATTTAAACTTACATATGTATGTATATAAGTATATATATTATATATATATTATATATATATATATATATATATTATATATATTATATATTACAACCATAACAAACAATAAATAAAAAAATAATGGTTGTACTAAGTTAGTGGAATCATTTAATTAATTCCAAATAAGTGTAACCCTAGATTTTTAACACAATCAAAAATTGCAAAATTATCTTTTTGCTATGAATTTTAAAAAATCAATAAGATTATCATAAGTGTATTATTCAGAAAAAAATTACTTCCATAGTATTTATTATACAACTGCTCAAAATGTAGTGTAATTAGGGTGTATGCATGTACGTTTGTTCCACCGTTGCAGATCAACGGCTGAACCGATTTAGATGAATGATCACGCGTTGGAATTCTTCCGCTACGGGGAGCGTAATAGACTATATATATATATATATATATATATATATATATATATATATGTGTGTGTGTGTATGTGTGTGTGTGTGTGTGTGTGTGTGTTAATTGAAACTAAAAGGCCACAATTATGAAAAAATCATACGATTTTTTGACGGGATACTGTCAAAAAATGTTCGATCATCTAAGCATGTTCTTTATTTTTGCTCTTATTTGTTGGTGTTTATTTTTCCTCTTTAGCCTCCGGTAAGTACCGTTCAGATAATACTTCAGAGGATGAATGAGGATATGTATGAGTGTAAATGAAGTGTAGTCTTGTACAGTCCAAAGAAATCCAGTCTTGTAAATCCAACCACCAAAGAACACCTGTATCCACGATATACTATTCAAATCCGAATAAAAGTAACTGTCTTTACTAGTACTTGAACGCTGGAACTCTCGACTTTGAAATCAGCTGATTTGGGAAGATGCGTTCACCACTAGACCAACCCGGTGGGTTAAGATGTTGCTTCATCTTACTCATGTATGACTAGCCGCTCAGGGTCGCTCGTCCAACCGTCTAGCCAGGGGGCTCTCCCTCTGGACCTTCGACGCGTCCGTATCCTCATGTTTATTTGACTATTTGTACTTTACAGAAATATTTTAAGAAAAATATATTAATCTGTAAAGAATATTTTTCTGAACATTCTGGGTTTTTATATTTAAAATAAGCACAAGGAGTGAGTAAATAGGAGTTAATAGTTTTTAATAGAAAAATATTGTTTAACGCTAGCTATATTGATAATATAGTTACTACTAAATATTAACTAATAATCCCTTTTTTATTAATAAAATTAATAAATAATAAAAAATAAAAATAATTACACGACTGCCCACGTGCATATGCGAGTTATAAGCGGTTTTTATTTTTACTTAGGTCGATGCGTTTGATCAGAATAGTTTTGGATGCTTTCAGAAAAAACTTCGGAAAACTTCGCTATGAAAATAAAGATGAAAAACTCGACCCTTTTAGAGGAAGATGCATTTGGATTCAGTTCATTCTAAGTAAACCAGCCAAGTATGGTTTAAAAATATTCGCCCTTTCTGACGCAAAACAAGTTACACTAGTAAATTAGAAGTGTATTGCGGAATTAAATCTACTGGGGAATATGCATTATCTAATAAACCTTGAGTTACCATGAGTTACCCACTAGCAGAATCATTACAAAAGATCTTTAGTTCTCACAAAAAGACACTAAATAAGACACTAAATTACTATGTCACAAAAAGAAATAAAGGAGTATTACTTTTATCAACAATGCATGATGCAGAAACTATTGACGATGGAACTGGTAAGCCATATATTATATAGATGCCTCTAAAGGGGGTGATGATGCTACTGCTAAGTCATATATTAGATTATAATGCCTCTGAAGGGTTGTTGATACAAAAGATAAATTATACAGCTCTTACAATATTGCCAAAAAAAATTAATAGATGGCCAACGGCACTATCTTATGTTTTACTCAATATCATAGGAATCAATTTCCAGGTATTTATTACTTCAAACTCGAAAAAAATTATGAAGGAAATTATTCTTCAAATATTTGGTATTGAAACTTATCCAACCATATCTCAAAAAAAGAGCAAATATTTGAACTTTGCCGTAAGACCTACAAGTATTTTCGCCCGTAAATGGGGTTCCTCTACCTCTTTAAAAAAAAATTTACAGCACATTACCATAATGAATATTTGTATTTATTCAAAGTTCTGTAGTTTTTTTTTTAAAGAGGTATAAGAACCCCATTTACGGGCGCCTGGGCAGTGTCAGGGTCGCTAACAGGTTCCGCAATATGTTATTAAATGCGTTATGTGTTCCTGCGCACTACCGGCTAAACCTTCACCCTTGGTTACCCACCCTTCTTGGTACAGTTGGTGTGCATTACTTCAGGAAGGGAGAATACGCCCTCACACACATTCAGACATCACAGTCAACAGACAAGGACATCAAACCCACAAGATACCAAACATCAGACTAAATCTCACTACAGTCTCCGCAACATCCAATCATCACTCGCAATTGAACAATGTAATATACTTACCTCACAGATCACCATCGGACGCGAGAGCGGAATGCCCACTAATCGCACCCAGGCGATCCCCACACGTACTGGGAACCCCCTAGGGTCTCTCTGCTGTAGGTTGCCCTAACTCCTAGTCTGACAATGTAATGTTCGTTCAAATTAAATACCCTTTTCTTTTTTGAAAAGTTGGAGGAACCCCATTTACGGGCGCCGAAGAATGTCGGGCTCGTTAATTGGTTCCGCAAGATGTTATTAATTGCATTGTATTCCAGCGCACTACCGACTAAACCTCCACCCTTAACAACCCACCCCTCCTGGAGAGCGCTAACAGAGCATTACAGGAGGGGGTAAACGCCCATACACACAATCAGTCACCATAAGCAACATCCAACCATCACACAAAACAGCAAAACGCATAAAAAATATCAACACGATACCATTCCAAGCACAATCATACCGGACAGGCACATATGTCCCGGAAATTAAATACCTTAATAAATATTAGTTTTATAAATACAATGAATAATAATAAACCAAGTTTACTTATTTAAATTATGCTGAATGTTTCTTAAAATATCCTTGAGAGTACAGTAAAACATAACGAGTATAAGACATTGGAAATTTATATTAAATATGACAGCCCAGGATATACACAAGAATTTTGGTCATTAACATGTAAGCATTAACATTAAGGTTAAACTTTAAAGTTCTTTCCAACTTAAAAATTAAATGAAAAGTTTGTTTGCCAATTTCCACACCCTTAGGTACAGCAAGCGGCGCGTTTTTTTTTATAGTGCTATCCCCTGTAGGCCTAATGCACTGTTTTTTATTTGTACAACAATTACATCAATAATCTCTATAAAATTAATTGGTATAATTAGTAATAATTAATAATAAATAATTAGTAATTAACAACAAATACATCAATAACTTAATAAATAAATAATAAATACATCAATAATCTTAATAAAAGTCCATGTTTTGATAATTTTCTGTTTTAAGAAAACAATAATATTAAATCACTTATATTATTAAACTTATTGATAAATATCACTCATTGCTCTATTAAAAACAATACTGTTTTCCTTGATCAATATATTCTTTCTTCAAAAATTTTTTTATCATAAAGTATTTTTTGCTTGCATTTTTTACTCGTGGCTCTGATGTTCATTTAATGAAAATTCTTTTATCCCTGAAGACATGCAATTTCTCTATCAGCTTAATCTTTGCTTTTTAATTCTTTCATTCTGAAAAAAAAATAAAAATTGTAAATCATTTCAGATATTAACAATATCTTAATTTTTCACTTATAACAATTTCATTTATTCATCTAAGAATTATAACTATGCAGTGTATATGAAATTGTTACCATTAAAATCTGTATCATATACGAAACAGAAAGAACACTGCACATAACCGAGTTTAAAATGCTATCGTTAGTCCCATAAGTTTGAATATCAGCATTTATCAAAGGTAATTATTTGCAATGTTACTGTGTTTGCATATAAATTTATTTTAATTTCATGTTATCATCTAACTGAATTTTAATATCTAATATTACAATGGTCACCAAGCAAATTTTAACTATCTTTTTAAGCTTTCATACTACAACTACACAAACCTCATGGCTTCCCACATTATTGGTACAGGGGGCGGCGTATAGTTGTACACATTGTGTGCGAGAGAGATAAATTGACAGGACGGGTAGTCATTCCTTTACGAAAACATCTCGTATAGCTCCGTATACTTACATAGTATGCAGTACATTGTCAGAGTTGTTCAAGATATTTAATTGCGCGGTAAGCCAGCCGTCAGCCTATGTGCACAGTAATACGCCGCCACAGTAATACGTGGATAAGTGCAACAGAATTGTACTTTTCCCGTCCATATTTTATTATCTAATAATCCCATTTATAGGGACAGTTAAATATTATGTTTTCTCTTTTCACCAGATAAAATGACAAACTCGTGATCTTTTTAAATCAGAAATGCATTTTATGTCAAAATATTTATTTATCGTGATCCAGAGGTATCTTTTTAGTTAATGATCTTTTCTTTAACCTCTCCCTCTTTCCTAATCTGTTTCTGTGTAGCGATAACTTTTCCAATCTGGGGGTAGCCGAACTTGTGACCTATCAGGAAACTGGACTTTCTGATATACTACAAATTAAAAAGTATAAATGTCAGTGTCAGACATTAGTAATTAATTTTTGTTCTAATAATTTTAATTGCTTATTTTAATGATTACTCCAGAATAAAAAATGTTTGTTGTATTTGAATGGTTTAATAAGATAGTAATTAATAAAGTAAACAGTAAATAGCAAAGTAGTTTAATAATATTATAAATAATTTATAAGATTACCTTTTTAACCAAGAAATACATCTTTCAAGAAATATGTCTTGCTTTTACTTCTAGTTCTTTGCTAGCTATTTAGCAATAAACTAATTTTTCAATATTATATAATTAATATTTTTAAATATAAAATTTACTTATAATTACCATGGTTTCATTCAATTGTTATAATACATCTTTTTATTTAAAAAATAATTTAGTCTTATAAGACTATCCTACAAATTGTAAAATTTATGTAAACAAAATAATAAATAAAAAATTGGATAATTTGTACTTTCCTGAATATATTTACTTTTTACTAGTTTATAAAACTGATATGAAAATCTTATCGTAAATTTTGATTTTAAATATATATGAAAATAGGAATACATAACTAAGTTCCTAATTTTTTGTAAAATCAGCTGATTTTTTATATACTTAATGACGACCCTTAATGGAGCGATTCTAGTCAGTGTTGGGAAGATTATTTCTGGGGATTTTTCTTCCTTACCCAATATACTTTCTCATTCTTTTAGACCTCTGAAATTTCTGTTCGTCTTGATATTGTAATTTCTTTGTTTCGAAATTTTAATTTTTTATTTTTAAGTATAATTTCTTCTTCCTGTTTAAAATCTGTTCTTTTGAAATTTTATGTTCTGTAAGGTCTTCTATTTCTTTTAACCAGTTGTTTTTAACTTTATTTGTTTTGTCGGTAAGTTAATAATTTCCTAGTTAGTCTTTCTTCTGTGAGCCTGGTTAGTTGACTATAGGACGCTACCCTTGTTTTTTTCATGATGTTCAGTAAGGGTTTGTTCTCTTGATATATAATTTCATTAGGCGTAAGTCGATATTTTCCATCTATTATATGTTTTTTGTTAATAATTGTTCTTAGAATCCTTTCCACTTTCCGAAGTTCTTCTGTTCTGTTTTTTCTTCTAAGATTGAATAGTATTTCACATGCATAGATTACTTCTGATCGTGTTACTGTGTTGTGTCTAATTTTATCTTTATTGAGAGGACTCCTTTTTATATATGGACCATATTAGTTCCTGTGCAAGTCGAAGTTTATTGATTCTATTTTGGTTTGTTGGTTCTTCATTTAAGTTTCTTTATATTATTTCTCCGAGGTATTTGTCCGTGGTTTTTATTACTTGTTGGTTTATTTATCTATTTATTGTATGCCACCAAGACACAACCCCAATTACATTCAAAAATAACAAGTAACCATCTAAGAAATTAATATAAGCTACTGATTCTGGAGTCGCCATCAGGAAATCTTCACGAGTCCCTTCATAAGCTGTCCTAGGACAAACTTCTGTGATGTGTTTAACGGTTTGATTTTCACCACACTCGCAAAGGGGCGTCAGTGTTTTACCCCATTTATACAGGAAATAGGCGCACCTATCATGCTGATTTCGTATTCTGTTTAACGCTGACCATGTCTTACGGGACAATTTAAAACCAGGCGGCACTTGTTGGTTACTGAGGGTGATGTGATTCGGTTTATTCTTGGTTATGGGCATTATTTAAGTATTTTATAGGAAATTTGCAAATTCGACTTTCCCTGCTATGTTTTGGAGGGTGTCTATTTATTTTTTTTGTTTGCTCCCAACTTTCTCTCAGCAACGCAAGTTCATCCGCGAATGCTCGACAATTCCATTTTATTTTCCTAATATAATCAATTCTTTGCTCTGCTTTTTCCAAATTTGATTTTTTCCAATTAGCATTTGAAGAAATATGGGGGAAAGTTCGTCTCCCTGACATGGGATTCTCAAAATAAAAGTTGATTACTTTCTATGTGTACAAACACATAGTAGATATACTTATTAAATAAACATTGTCAGCTTTTAAGGCTGCTACCGTATCAATAATCATATTTTCTTTTTACATCCTGTATAATAGAGTCTGCTTTTAAATTTCAATTAAACAATACATTATTTTAATTTAAACAATTACTCATTCTATAAAAAGTTTTTTTCTTTCTGAAAAAAAGCTAATAAGCCGATAACTTATTACTTTGGATGATATTTAAAGAGAAACTTAAACTATTTAAAGCTCAAAATGTTTGTAGCTTGCAATTAATATTGGAAAAACTGGAATGAAAGACTTGGGATTCATTATAAACAGATAATAAAGGAGTTTGATGTAGTTATGTATAATATATATTACCGTGAAAGACTGAAACTAGAGATGTCAATATTCTCCGATGAATGTCGACACATACTTCAAATACGGGTGGGGGTCGAAATATTAACTAGAACTTAAAAAAATCACCCAATACAAATCTCTAAGGTAAATAGATTACGACAAACCCTCGTAAAAAAGGAGTTTAAATTAGAGCTAAAGATAACCTAAGCTCGCTTCGCTCGTTAACCTCGTCTAATTAACATTAAATATGCAAATTTTATATGTTATTTTCCAACACTGGCGGCGATTAATCAAATTCACCAGTCAGTATTTTCTGTGAGTAGTTTTTTAAAACGGTTATTGAAATTGTCTTTTAATGTTAATTTTTATATCAAAATCCGATTTTCTATTTAAGGATAATGTTTACTGTTAATTTTTTTCTCATTTCCTGAGTTTCTATTGTTGTCAAATTTTAATTCTTTCCGAAATCATTAGTTGAAGAGATTACCAATTTTCAAAATTTATTTTGTTTTAAAAAAAACTTTATAGTAGTTCTTCCTACAACTGACATCACTCATTTTATACTGAATTAAAAACAATCTGATGTGGGGAACACATGTCTTCCTTGTGTGCTTGTTAAATTATATTTACACATTTTTTTGTTAAAATGAAAAGTACATAAAATTTTATTTCAATTGTAACTTCTTATATTTTTTTTATGGTTATTATTGAATTATTATTTATCGTTAAACTTTTTTTAGAATCAGAGCTTAATAATTATCAATAAATCAATATATTTAAATTAAAAAAAAAGTTAACAAAAAAAAAAGGAGATGAAGTCTGATTCGAACCGTTGTGCTTTCCCCTGGTAAGATCCAAATATTTCATTAATTAAAATGTGATTTGGCTATAACTCTGGAACCAATGAAAATAAATACCACTTTTGATATATCGTTGAAAATGTCTCAATGAGTACTTATTACTACAGTTAAGAAAAAGTCAAAAATTCAATTTTTTTGTATTTTCGGCTTTTTTGGGCACTTTTGGTTTAGTCAATTGCAATCAAAGGCGTAGTTGCACAACTAGATATTACACCAGACCTAAATCAAAAATTTCGACATTCTACAGCTAATCGTTTTTGAATTATGCGAGATACATACGTACTTTCGTATGTACGTACGTTTGAAATTAGTCACGCCGAAAGTAGTCAAAATGGATTCAGGGATGGTCAAAATGGATATTTCTGTTGAAATCAGAAAACCGAAATTTTTCGCGATCACAATTTTAAACTGCTTAAGTCTACTTAAGTAGCAGACAGTATTAGAAACAAATATTAGGCTTAAAGATGAACATAATATAAAGAATTAAGTATTTAACGGTTAGTCTCAGACATACTGTAATATTGGTCGACTTACAAGTGTAAGGTTGTCTTGTAGTTCAGCTTTTAATAGCAATAACTTAGGGAAGGAGCTTTATCTACATGAAGATATTTCTCTGTTTTGCCTCGATCAGTGAATTTCATGTAACTGGTGATTTAGAAGTGGTTTATGTTCACTCAGAACAACATTCTTTTACTATTAATCTACAATAACTACAATTCATTACACTTAAAATCTTTTTTTTTCTAACTTGTAATTAACATAAATCATTAACTGTTTTCAAAGAAAATAAACTTTAAACTATTTATTATAAGCAGTTTTATATTTATCGTAAACAGTTATTTGTAAGCAGTTTACTTATATACTTTAATTCTTACAATTTATTTATATTTAATTTTCAGTTATTTGAATAATTATTTTACATTTCCTTTGGAAAATATTTAAATTTTTTATTTTATAAACTTAATTTTATTGGTAGGAATATTCTGGAAAATGTAACATAAAATCAGCTGATGTTGGATGAAAATATTAAGCTTCAATTAATTTGGTTTCTGTTGGAAAAGTAGGTTTGTTTATAACTAACTATAAATCAAATTATACTGTTTGAATCTGGTTTTGGACAACAAAATATTTATAACGGAGATTAATTTTGTCGTTAAATAAAATTATATCTGCAAAGTATTATATGTTTTTTAATATGATATATCAGTGTAATTATATTAATCTGCATATTAATTTTGAAATAAATTTTTTGAATTATGTCGTAAAATATATTTTTTTTTATATTTATTACTTTTTTATTATTATTGTATTTGTTAACTTATATATATATATATATATATATATATAGTTATCAACCGTGATTTATTATTACTTAAGGGCCTAAAGGATTTGGATACATATTAATGATCGTAGAGTGCCCGTGGGTGGTTTAAACGCGTATTTATAGATGCTTGTTTATAATGTAAAGTGTATACAGTTTTATATAAAAGAGACAATGCAATAATTTGGCGAAGTATTATATCTCGTACCATCATTGTAAGTTTATTACTATGGAGTGGGTGAATATAAAAAAGAAAGAAGTCACGATCTGGCTGGAGGGAACACAAATATCTACTCTTAATATTACTTAAACTGACCATAACCTTACTTTATAAATCAAATATTTATTTAACTGTACAGCAATAAGTTTTATTTTTAACAATGTTTTAAAATAAAACAAAAATATGTATTAGATTTATTAATAATATATTTTTCCTCCGAACCTTAAGGGGTCGTAACATTTTGTTATTTAAATATATGTATACATAGTTTTTTAACAATAATAAGCTAGATTCTAGCAACCTTGTTAATTATAATGAACTAAATGTTTTAGCGACAATCATATTTATAACTTTAACTTAAATTTATTATTTATTTAAAAACTTTGCCAATTTTCATGTTTTAGATTCTACACGTTTAGAGTTGTGGTATTTCTTTATATTAGTGATAAAAGTGTATACATATTATGTATTAAATGTGTATTGCAAGTATTATGGAGTATGAATACAGCATTATAGTGCAAATTTTGATATATTACAATTATGGTTAATACAAAAATTTATCTCGGTCAACGTTTGCATTCACATATACCATCATTTATTATACAGAGTGATATTAAAGTATGAAAACACCTTCATATTTTTAAAACTGTGAATACTAGGAGGTAGGACAAGTGCGATTCTACATATTTACAAAATTTCTATTTTATGGTGTGTCTGAAATGTTTTTAAAATGGCTATCTTGGATCCGCCATATTAAATCAAACTATTTTAAATAGAAAGGAGAACATATGATTCATGATTTAAAGTAAAGTTTTACGAGAAAAATGACGACGAAAACCTTTTCTCGATAAATGCTTTTGTTTGCAAGTTATAAGTAATCAAATTTGCAAAAATTGGAAAATCGCGGTATATGAGTACGTCCACCGTCTCATTTAAAGAAGTTGTTTTACGGATCTGTAAATAAAATAATGAGACTAGTTTCTTTGGCAGCCAAAGTGGCAACACTGTAAAGTTACTAGTAATCATATTGTTAAATCAACAGCTGATTTATATTTGGTATAAATATTTTTAGTCTATTGCTACCACGTGAGAGGTAAACAAACTTTTCGTGAAACGAGTTTTTGTTGTGCGTTATAATAATGAGTGATACTAATTATGAGCAATGTTGTGTAATCACGATTTGTGTTAAATTCAGTAATAAAGTTATTATTAATAAAAAAAAAAATATACTAATAGCTAATATAATTAATTGCATGACTGCCCAAAAAGTAGCGTAATGTATTTATGGTGAATGTATGTATGTTTGTTCCACCGTAGCAGCTTATGTTTGTTCCACCGTAGCAGCTTAACGGCCGAACTGATTTAGATGTATAACACCGCGTTGGAATCATTACGTTACCGGGAATAACATAGTCTATACAAAATTGTATATATATATATATACAATTTGCAATACACATTGCAGTATATATACATAAATAGCGGAGATTTTCCGGTTGAAGCACAAACTCCAATGAATTGAATTAATGAACTGTGAACTGAGAGCCTATATCACACTGACTGTGTGAGCTGGTTTTGAACTGAATGATTCGAATCAATCGAATGAATAATATTACAAAAATAATACAATTAAATTTACGTTAAATAAAATAAAATAAAATATTAAATTAATTAAAAAAAAAAAATTGTTTAATATTAATGGGCTTCCCGTGGAGACTGCGTGTGAGGTTGGAGTGGCGAGATGATGCGAGCACCTAGTGCGAGGAATAGACCCATCATCATCATCAACTGGTAACACACTGGGTGTCCCTGAGGCTCTGTTTGCGGAGGTGCAGTGGGATGCTTTTATAATATCTCTGCAAACAATCGTCCGATTTTCAAAATTTAAACTGTTATTTGCTAGTATAATACAAAATTACGATGGAAGCAAACCAGAACAAAAATTAACCGATATATTCAGAAATAAACCTTATTACACGATTGCACAAAAAGGAGTGTAATATATTTAGGATATTAGCGTATATGTTTTCCCACCGTTGCAGCTCAACGACTGAACCGATTTATATATATGACACCGTGTTGGAATCCTTACTTTTCATAAGTGTCACATGTTAAAATTAATTTTTAAAAATTGAAAAGATCTATCCGATAAAAGAGTCGTTTCTGAAAAACTCGCATCTGAACGCTTCATTCTGAACGGTTCGGAAACCTCGTATCCTATACGTGTGAAGGTCTTATATGACTGCCCAAAAAGGAGTTTAATGTATTTAGGGTGTATGTATGTTCGTTCCACTGTAGCAGCTCAACGGCAGAACCTGCGTCAGAATCCTTACATTACCGGGAGTGTCATAGGCTGTATAAAAATAATATCTACATATATATATATATATATTAATTTCTCAAACATGGTACCGCTGATATTTTAAATAAATTAATTAACAATTAATACAATCCACCTTACCAGCATGTTGATAGGTTCTCTATATATTTTGGCTTACTTGGAGGCCATCATCAGGAGTTAAAATTAATGCATTAAAGCCAAAGTTTAAAAAAATGAACCGAAATATCTAGAATACGTATCAACGTGCTGGTAAGGGGGATTATATTAATTGTTAATTTATGTATGTTTAAATAAATTTAAAAAAAATGAAAACAAGATTAGTCTATATATAAAATTGTCACCCGCACGCTCTTTAATTGTCCTATGTTAGTAAGTATCCTATATTAATGAGCAATGTTTGTCAATTTTTTTTTTTGGAACATGTTTTTTTAATTTTTTGTATTTATCTTTTGTTTTATTACTTCGTATGAACATGTAAATTTTTTTTGCCACTCGGTGATACACTATGAATCTTGTTGTACTTCTGTTTGAACTGTCTCAGAAAATTTATTTAGTCAAAAGTTTAAAAAATGATTATGCTTTTCGTAATAATTTATTTAAAAATTAATTATAAAATGTTTATTTTAAAGCTATAATTTATTTTTAAATACTATAAATAAATAATTTTAATTGTTATTCTCTTTTTCTAAAACGTAAATGAAAGTAAGTTAGTTAACATCTAATAAAAGTTAAATTATTATTATTGTATTTTACACGTGCAAATAGTACTACGTGTCAGAACAATAAACAAACAACAAAACTGAATTTCGGTCGTCCGAGTTATTGTTATACGATGTAATTTACAACTGTCATTGGCAGAAAGTTTCTTTATACCTCAAATTTAGAATTTATGATAAGAATACAATAAATCTAAGCTGAATCTGACAGATACAGGACTTTTAATTCAAAATGCTTTATTAAAATTAAACTCTATTTCCTTATATTATTATTATTGTTATTATTATGATAATAATAATAATAACAATAATATTATATCATAATAACAATAATAATATTATTATCATAATAATAACAATTATAATAATTGACCTGAATTTATATTTTTCTTATTCTTAATTTTTTCTTATTTCCTTTTTTTAATATTTCTCTTATGGGCAAAGACATCTCTTGTCTTTGCCCATAAAATCGTTAATGGGTGAGATTTATCGTTCCAATTTTTAGTACCTATTTTTCATCGTTAATAAAATCGTTTTTGAGTGCGATTTGAGAGGCACTGTCTGTTTAAATGGTGTAACAATAGCAGATTCACACATTTAGATAGGTGTATTAGCAGACTAAACGAGTGTGGCTGGGTGGTCAATGTGTTTCGTGTTAAACCCTGCGACATAATAAGTTTATTTTAGTAGAATTTCTTATTAGTGCTTCGTTATGCAATTTTTTTTTATATTGTTAGTTCATATTTTATTTGGTTGTTTTTCTTACTTTCATGTACTTTTTTAGTATTTTTGTGTTTTGGTTTGTCGCATTGCCAACTTCTTTATGGTTTATATTATTGTAGTCTTGTGACATATTTATATTCCATGTAATAGTTTTGATGTTCCCATGCTTTATACGTCCCCTGATAGGACTAGTGCATATATGAAGTTTCCCTTTTACTGTTATATGCAATTTCTTCACATTAGAGCCTCCCTGTTACGTAGGACTTTTTTTCAGGGAAGTTGGGATGGCTGTAAGGGGAGATGTGTGGAGGCCATCTAAAAGAAAAATTATTATTATTATTTGCAGAATAATAATTATTCTTCATGATGATTCAAAAGTGTATACAGAATTTGAAAAATTTTTTAAATAATAAAATTTAGTTGAATTTAAGGTAATTTCCTATTAAAAAAAAAAATTACATCTCTATATAAAAATATTTAATTGTTATATATATTTATTTATTAATTTTATATTTTAAAAATATTTTATAATTCAAATTGTAACTGTGAATATTTCTTTTAAAATGCCCTTAACTTATTTTCTACTCACATAATAAAATAAAAATGAATGTATTAATTTAAATAAGACATCAAATTAGAAAACAAAAATAATTTGAAACGTATTCTTGATAAAGATTAGATCATAAAAGAAATTCTAACTGTATCATTCGTTATCTGTGATCATTAGTAAAAAAATAAAAGAAGAAAAAAAAGGTTTGATACGCACGAAATCAGAGGAAACTGATTCAAACGTTATGCTCAGACTCACGTTTAGTGAACTGTAATTTATTTAATTCCATGTTCTGAATTTTAAGTTTGATGTTATGATAAAATATCTTTGTAAAGATTATTTTGCGGATTTCTTAACAAATATAGGTCTTTATTTTTGACACATATTGATCTCTTATATACGTCTAATAGTTATTCATATTAGGTTAACTGAAAAATTTCAAATCACAACGATATCTTAGTGTAATATTCTCTTTGAGTTTATATTTGAATAGATTACATTTTAAAATTGCAAATTATTTTATTTTTTGTGATTCTCTAATTTTTATTTATTCATTCAATAAATGTTCAAAATTATTGTTAAAATGTTACTCATGTGTTTAGTACTTAATAGGAACAACCATTTAATAAATAAGTCCTTTATAAAAAATATAATTATAGTGATTTAAACAAAATCTGTATGATGATTAAACTTTTATATTTAAAAACAATGAGATTATTTTTGACGTAATTTATTAAATTACTCCTTAAATATGAGAAATGGGATAATTGAAAAATGAAATTAAAATTAAACAAAAGATTTTTCATTTAATTTTCATGATAAATTAGAGGTTATAAAACTATTACTGTGGTCTTTCATATATGTTAGAATAAAATTTTTAAATAATAAAGTGATTATTAAATAACATTTGCTTCAGTTAAATGTCGTACATAATTTTAAAGTAAATCGTATTATTTTTTTTTCTTTTAGATAACAAACTTTCATACTTTTGCGCAGTCATTTGGCCATAACCCAAAAAAAAATTATATAAATTCAGGCCTCCAGGGAACTTTAAAGTAATTGTTGCATTGTGTGTTTCGTTGTTCTTGTTTAAAACAAATCGTAGCCTATTAATTTCTCTCAGCGAAAGCATTAATTATATTTTCACATCATTAGGTAAAAAACATAAATCCAAGTAAATAAACAAAAATTCGAATTATGAATGAAAACTTGAATTCATCTCTTTAAACCATAAAAAATAGGTAACATGTTTATGGTAAAATCACGACATAATAAGGTAAATTTAATAAATTATAATACAAGTAATACAGGTATAATATATTTTCTCCGTCTATTTCCCCGACTCTTGAAGCCGGATTCGCGACTAAGCATAAGCTCAGCTCCAAGGGTTGCCATCGCCAAAAACTACCTTGGAAGGGCACAAAGCCTCACCCGGACAGCCGAGACTAGGTCTTCCTTGCTTGCCATGCCTCAAATGAGGGGATCCTAAAGAGTTTCCCTTACCGAGACTCCGGTCTTAACACCTCGCCTGTAACGAGGAGCCTCAAAGGGGTCCCCAGCTGGGACTACGGTCTTACTTTCCTTCCCAACGGCACTGGAAGAGAGTCCCCACCCGATCATCGAAGATGAGACGCCGGAGCCTCCCATCCCTCCCGGATGAGGCTGTCCTTTGCAGATAACACAGCGCAGCTGTGTACGTATTCATGGTGCTGGCACAGGTGGGACCACCTTATATCCTCGACTTCCGAGTGCATTTCCGTGCGATCTACATGATACCGCATACCGCAGGCAAATCAATGACAACTTCGGTCTTAACCAAGACAAAACATGGCCCTGTGTTCCACACCACAACACCGAAAACAATGGTCATCTCAGGCATGTCGAATCACCCGGCAGGCCACCCAGCCAATGCTGATACGCCCGTCGGATAGTAATTGCTCCGCAAGAAGTATAATATTATAATACAGGTAATTTAATATATAATATTTTATATTAGGTAGATATGTAAGAAAAATGTGAAATCAAGTAAACTTAAAGGTAATATACTAAAAATAATGCACTTGATTAAAAAAAAATTGCAAAATTTCATTTACGTAGAAGATTAAAGTCATTAAAAAGTACGGAAATTAAACTATAGTAATGGTTATTCTGTAAATAATTGTAATACATACATTTATATATTTATATATAATATAAATTATATTAATATATTAAATATATATTATATATATATATATATTTATATTTATAACGTAGAACAAATGGGTAAAATAATACAAGTTACGAGTATTAAAACATTATTAAAATAGATTTAAAGTTTTGTTGGGAGCAGTGGTCAAATGCTCCGACAAACATTATCTCCTGTTAGTTACATCGCGGATTTCATGCAGCCTACTCTGAATCCGGTTCATGTGGTTTAGAATCTTTTGATGCACGTGCTTATACGCGGAGTCCTCTTGACCACATTGGTCTGATTAGTTTAGTAACAGTAAAGCAAAAATAAAATTGAGCAACTTTTCAAATAACCATGTGATTAAATAATTTTTATTAAGGAATTTAGCGTTGTATGAATAAATATAATATAACCTATATTTTTTTTTTATTTTGATTTGTATTGTATTCCTTGAATTGCCTAGAAATATAATTTTAAAAATATAAATGTGTTCACTTTGATCAAAAGATTTACGGAATTTAATATTTTTTTTTTATGTATGTATCTTACATTCTTAGAATAACTTTGCGGTTTTCCAGTAAAATCGATAAACAATAAAGGAACTTTCATCTAAACCCTATAGACCTCTAATAATAATCCGAGGACTAACCGCTGAGTCTTGATTAAGCAGTCATATTTTTATTATTGTACGCATTCAGTAGTACCCTATGGTAATACGAAGCCTGAAGAATATACAGACTGCTGTCACCAGAGCAAGCATTGAAGTATCCTTTTGTTGATCACATGTTGCCGTGGACAAAGAAGCGACATTTAAACCTCTTTATCTATCTGAATTTCTATTTACCAAACAAGTCCAGTGCGGTGTCAGCAGATTTAACTCTAAAATGAACCTCCAGTTGGTTGTATCGAAAATAAAGGATTTTTGAGTACTTGACCTGATTCGTAGCCCTTCATAGACAGGGCTTGATCTACTCTACCTCGATGCTGTCATCCGACTCCAGGCAGGTAACAATCTGAAGCAAAACTTTCTGCTGATATCCAAAACTTCAGCCTGAAGCAAGAAACGATCCGAGTAGAGCAGAGCTCACCCTGGTTTGAAGATCAGTAATTCTGCGTCTTCTGTACCCAAACGGTCACCGCTATCCCCGTGAGTTCAAACTTCTTAAGGTTAACTCAATTAACATTTTGACATCATCTCCATGTCACCAATAGGTAATTTCCGACTAAAACAACCGAAATCCTGGTTAAAATCTACACACAGATTTACAGGTTATATTGACTTTTTTCCTGAGTTATAATTGCAAATTATTAATTTAACTACCGCCATATCATTTTTAATTGTCTTATAAAATAATAAAACAATTTTTTAAATAAAAATATTCAAAAGCAAAATGTTTCAAATGAAAACGTAACCCTATGTTATAAAAAATACAAACTAAAAACACCCCAATTTACAATATTTTTGGAACATGCATAATAATTAATGTTAAACAAACTAAAAAAACTCTAACCTCACTGATAAAGTTGAAAACTATCCGAACTCTGAAAATATTCAGTTTACTGAAAAATAATTAAAAATTTAAAACTTAATTTACAGATAAGTCTGGGAAATTTGTAAAATTCAAATTTTTATTGATGAAAATGGTTTTGATGTAAAAATTTTCAGAACTGAGTAAGTTAACGGAACAAAGCGAGATCTTTCTTTAACTCGAATTTTGGCATTACTTCTCTTTGGGAATTTGACGCGCAAACATGACCTCCAATTTTTATTTTTATTTATTTATTTTTTTAAATAAATTTCCAATTTCAAAAAGGCTGCTACTATCTTTCTTAGGACCGATGATGGGCAGATGTGCTGTAGTAAGAAGTTTATTGCCAAGCTATCAGTATTGAAGCAATGTACCCATCATTTCCATGGGACTAGAAGGTAGATACTTCATTGTTACATTTTCATCCGTATTTAAGCCTTAAATTTATCATCGAGACTGTACAATATCAATAACTGTGAATCGACTTACTAAGCTTATCATGAAGCTTTACTAAGTAGAGTAGTCATTTCTATCTTATTTTTGTTTTCGAGGTGTTTATTTTTATCGTTTTCCTCTCGGATATCTCATTTAGAAAAATGTTTGCTAATACAGAAACAGAGTTGAAATATAATGGTATGGAAGTACCTCCTTGGTGATCATTATTCAGCGATTTCCGGTGCCCATGAAGCAGTGCTTAAAGTAATGCTAATATATTTTAAGTAAGTATATTTTTTGTACAAGCTAACCTTCCAGAATCGATTACGACGGACATGTAATATAAAAGCTAATTGATAATTTACACAAATTATTATAAATTTATTGTAAAAATTGATTTGTATGTATAATACGCTTTAAATCTAAACTTGCATTTGGAATTGAATGTTGAACAGGCACTTATTAATTTCACATAATAAGTGTTGAAATATAAAAAAAAAATATATTAAAATTATTAATTTTAGAAGCAGTTTCAACCCATCTCTTGAGATCTTCAAAAAGCTAATTATTTTCCTCATAAAGAATCTATACATGTGCAAAGTACTAAGAGTATTTTTCAATAGCTATAAAGATCATAAAATAAATAATGTGTACAATACAAGAAGTATGGATGCAGAAGATACTCAAATAAAGAACGGTTACGAAAATCATTTGTCTATTTAGGACCTAAATTTTATCTTCATTAAAAAGGTGAAGAAATGGGTTACCAGTACTCAGGACACTCATCATCGGCTGCCCAGATGAGGAGGTCGACACGTTCCCATGATGTAGAAAGTACCCCGTGGGTCACCCCAATACTTGGGGTAGTCAGGGAGGGCAAAGACTGCTGCCACGGCACCCTATGGTGACTGAGAATGCTTGAAGCGGTTACCAGGAGAGGGCTTATAATAAAAAAAAAGGATTCAGAACACTAAACACATCGGGTTAGTCTATTGGTGGACGTGTCTTCGCAAATTAGATTCGGGTTACAAGCTGATTTCGAAATCAAGAGTTCCAACGTTCAAAGCCTAGTAAAGACAGTTACTTTTATACGGATTAGAATACTAGATCGTGGATACCGGTGTTCTTTGGTGGGGTTGGGTTACAATTAACCACACATCTCAGAAATGATCTACTTGAGACTGTACAATACTTCACTTACACTTAAACATATCATCCTCATTCATTCTCTGAAGTAATACCTGACGATTATTCCTGGAGGCTAAACAGGAAAAAAAATATTCAGAACACTAGTGTTTTGTTTTCTAAATTAGAAGGAACAAAATTAACATAGAACGAATAAAATTAAAATAGTGTTCAAAATTTGCAATATGGTCAAGGTTTTATACTACTGTTGATGAATAGAACCATAAACATCTTATATGTAATGATTAGTTATGTGAACTAATGATTTGACCAACTTTTGAGTAATCATATTTAGATTAGGCTACATTTAAGACTCACGGTACCTTTGGCATTGGAGCTTTTATGTTGCTCTATGTAGTCCAGAGAATGGAACTTTGTATATCTATTTGTAAAATTATTATTGGAATAAAATTATTTGAACTGAAAGCTGAATCAACTCGGTTGTTGAATTCAGTGTAAATATTTTCTCTAATAATATTAATTTTAGATAAGTTAAAAAAATTATATAAAATTTAAGAAAAATAAAATCAAAAATAAAAGGTTCAGTAAATCCATTATCAAATTTATGATTTATTTAAAATTTAATACCTTCTTAAAATGTTCATCTTCCCTCAAACAACGTCTTAAAAAAATTATTAAAAATCAATATATCTTATAAACAAATTAGTACATAATGTTTTAATTACATGAAAAACCATCTTTTGTGTGGTGTAAAGCCGAATTTATACAGAAAACCGTACGTATACATTATTTTTTCATGCATATAAAACTCTTTAACCAAGTATTTAATAATGTTGGATACTCAAAAACGTTAAGAATTAATACGGAAAGAATCACTTTTTTTTTACCGGCGGGAGTACATTATTCTCTCTATTTGATGTAATAGCTGGCAATGTAAAAAAAATAAATAACCAAATCTAACGTTTTTTAACTCAAGTAATGAATTAAAAAAATGAATGAATTAAAAAACAATTAATTTCACTATTTATTTGATTATTTTTAATCTGAATTCATCACGAGAACTATAAAACCTATTTTTTATTTGAATCTAATGACTCTAACCAACAAATAAATCCGTTAACAGTTTAACTTTGGAACCCGCATGTCAGACTCTGCGGGTTTAGAAAAAAAATGTTTTTTTTTGTAAATATTTACGCGTGTACTGTAGTATAATGTAATAAACATAAAATTAAAAGTTACAAATTTCTGAAAACGCGAGGTGCTTAAAAAGGTTTTTTTATATTACTATTATTTTTATTACCTGAAAAAAAAGTTTGTAATGCTTTGTAATTTTCATAACCTCATGTCTAATGTGCTTTTATTATTTTTATCTTTAAACTCCTTTTTATATTCTCCATTTATTATTATTATTTTTTTAATTTTATTTCTAAACAATAGATTAAAGAATAATTTCAAAAGAAATTTTAAAATAATTTTTCTTTAAGTATTTATCGTATTTCACTAGTTAAACTTCTAAATTTAATTTAATTTACGCACGTAAATTAAGAAATCTATGACAGTTAATCCAGTATTATGAATACAAAGGCATTAGCGCGCGCGTGCGTACACACACCATGTGCGATTCAATTAGTAGATGATACATAATTTCATTGGCAGAACATTAAACGTAAGTTGTGTAATAAACATTTCCTTCAAACTAACTTTGTCAGGTTAAGTGTGTACACATGTACAATACGAGTGTGTGAATGTTAAATCTCTAAATGTACAGTATTTTGTAAAATAGTATTATATCATCTTTATACAAATATTTATCTCTAGATTTTTCGTTAAAAATCTGCAAGAAAATATTAAATTAAATTAAATTAAATAAGGCTTCACTATACAAAGAATGAAATATTCAGTTTCATTTTATCCAGATTTGTTTTCTCTCTGTTTAAGAGTGTAAACGATTCTAGCATCATAGAGAAAGATATTATATTACAGTCAAATTAACTCTATACATTTATATACTCGGTGTGTGTGTGTGTGTCTGTATGTGTATGTGTATCACTTGTTATAGAGGATTTAATTCAAATAAAATTAAATAATAGCGTTATTCACTGAACTGTTTATTTCATTTTATACTCATAAATGATAAGATATACGTTTTGCATATAAGTAGTAACTAAAAGGGTAACTAAAAAATGCCTACAACGCGCAGGAAAATTGTTTTTTGATTTTTATGTTTTTCCCATGACCTGTATTCAGTTACTTTGTGTGTAGACTACTTTTCAGGGTACACAACTATATACGTATGTGATATAAATATTAAAAAGCCCAATTTTATTTGATAAGCTCCTCAGTCTAAATTCAACTACCAAAAGCCATTGCATGCTATTATGTATATACAGATAGAAGGTATTAACGATAAGGTAAAAGTGTTGATAATGAAAAACAGACTTTTTCTACCGAGGAACAATAAAACGAGAAAAAAATTCATTCAAAAGGAATCTTTAACTTCATCTAGGTAGTGGTTGCTCATCTCGCGTACAGTTGCTCAGGTGGGCCATTTTTAACTAAGGTAAAATCTTATATATTATTGAATAACAAGTCGATAAGCGTGAAATATATAGAGCAACAAATTGATTTTCTTTCAAAAAAAAAAAAAGAGAAAAGATAAAAAAGAAAAAGAAGAAAAGGAAAAGAAGAAGAAAAGAAAATATAAGTTCAGTATCTCGAGTACAACCTGATCCCGAAGGGGAAGACACCCCCCATGTAACGTTTCCAGTCGCCACGCTACCCCCTCCATACCTAGTCCTGATAGGTTTTACTGGAGGTCATCTTCAAAAACCTCGGCGGTAGACATATTGCACTCTTGTTTCGGCCAGGATGCTATCAATGCGTATTCCGCAAGCGACATTGCCATCGGTGTACTTCTAACAAACGTGAACATGTAGAAATAAAATACATCTCAGTTAGTCTCGAAGTACATCGCAGTTAGTCTTAGATTGTAGATTGAATCCACAATCGTTGAGTGAAGGAACTGAAATCACCTACACTTCCCGAGGAGGTAAAAGTGAGTCCGACACATAACTAAAACAAAAACAGCAAAACATAACTAGTAAAGAATTAACAAAAATAAAGAAACAAGAACAATAAAAATAAAAGAGATAAAAGAAACAAAGGAAGCTCAGCCGGGACTAAACCCCGCTATACTTTATTTTACTAGATATGCCTGAATTCCTCAACTATAGACCATTCGGCTTCGTTACTCCAGTTCTGATGAAAATTCAGCACTAAGCCAACAATGTCCAGTCAATAAATGATCTCGTTTCGCTTCTCGTCATATTTCATGCACTCATATAGCACATGAAAAGCATCATCTAACAATCCACACTTTGGGCATAAACCCGTAATAACCAGGCCCAATCTCGCCAGGTCCCAAAAAAAAGCACCGTGTCCCAAAAAAAAATTGTGTGACATACTTCTTTGGGGAAATCCAGGAGCCGCGTCGCAAGCACCTAATATCTGGGAAGAGATCATACGTATACCGCCCGTCTGCTGTCTCATCCCATCTAGCTTCTCATAAATCAAGTCCATGCGCTAGATTTCCCGGATCTTTTTGGAAGTCAACTTACCCAACTAGCAGAATTACGTAAGAATATCGATTGATTTTACTCCCGCAATCAACCTCAGTTGGGCCGTCATTAAAATATTTTGATATCTGAAATTTTAGCCTCCCCGCACAAACAGGCGTTTCAGGATTATATTTCTCAAAGTAAATCTTGCCCTTCCTCAGAATGTGCCCTAGAATGCCCTCACAAACCATTCCTCAGAAGAGTGTGACGTGTGAAAGTATCCAAAACTTAATTATAAACCGTTGAGCCAGATCCCGTTCACACCATCTCACTCCCTAATTATAGCCTAATTTTTTTTGTTTATTCTGTTTCAGTTTTTAATAAATATATTTTCCAGTATTTTTTTACGTGTTTTGCGATATTTCTCTCCAGTTTTCTCTTCTTTGAAGGTCATTATCATTAAATTATTGTATTTTGTTATTAAAAATTTATTATTATGTCATAGAAATCAATACAAAATACTGAACGAATAATTTTTTAATTAAATGAAGTACCAAAAACCGTAAAACTAATCATCATAATTAATTCAGTTAGGAAGTGTATTTTACTCAGTTTAATTCATTTAACTTTATTATACCTAATGAGAGATTTTTTTTTATACTTGCAATGTTAGGTATATATTTTCATTTATACATTTCTTTGTTATATTATTAAAAAGGTTTTGGAATTATTTTCTCTCATCGATTTTACTATATAAAACAAAATATCTGAAGGACTCATGTACTGATACATAATTACTGTAATTAATTGAGACGAGTAATCTTATATTTTTGTAATATTATAATAAGATTATATATTATTATATTATTTTTATAAGATGGAAAATAACAAAAATCATTAATTTTTTACTAAAATAATTGAACCTCTACATCTAACATTAGTCTATATGTAATGAAACTGTGCAGTTAATATTATAAATAACATAGTCCTATTTAAATGTAAATAAATGTAAAAAAAATTCGAAACTATAAAAATAAATTCTTTTAGATTTGATATATAATATTATCGAAGAATAAAATGATGAAGGTGTGCCTAGCCGCACCTAAAGATTGTAGGCGTGTTTCTATTGTTATAATTGATTAGGATTGCATTTTGTTATGGCTATAATTAAGAAAAAATTAAATAACTAAATAACAGTTCAATGACATCACTTCCTGAAAATTTTTTTATTCATATTCAATTCAAATTATTTCTATATTGGAATTAATTATGCTTTAATCTTTATAACATTATTTAGTTTTCATACGATTCGTTTTTTTTTTACTTAATAATAAAATACTTTTTTTTCAGAATCGTGTTACAAGTATTTACTCAAACAATCGGTGCAAATTTTTTCAAAACAGATAAATTTTTTCCGATTTGCAGTTTATTATGAAAAACGATTTTCTGTTAAAATGATAATATCTGCAAAAGTGTTTACCATAAATATTCTAGGATGAATTTATTCCAAGAAGGGTTTTATCTAGTACTCAGGAAAATAATATGATGTAAAATCATTGATTAAGAATAGGGGAAAATATTTTTCAGAAGGGAAAGCTGAACCAAGGATATAAAAACGAATAATGATGCTGATTATGTTTATGGGCTGTTTTTGTGGTTAACTTATAAAAGACTTTATGAAGATTACATACTGAAAGATGTGAATATTGTATTTAATCCCTAAGCGTGACAACAGTCATTTATATATTAAAAAAAAAAAAAAATTAAAGTAAAATTATGAATTCTTATATAAACTTGGAGATGGAAAATACTTATTAAATTCGGATAAAATTAATTTAGTTTGTACATGGATTCTAAAAGTATGAAAAGAAATTTCAGGACATTTCGTTAAAAATCCTTTAAAAAGTGTTATATAAAAATAAATAAATAATACTGATTATGTTTTGTGTTAAAGAAAAAATGACATCTAATATAGAAGAGGAAATTTATAACAATTTTTAATATCTGAAAGCTGTTATTGTTGACTGAAAGTTTCTTTTATTTATAACGGAAAGAGATAACAATTATTTATATGTATATAAACTACAACAACTGTAATGATAACAGTACAATATAAACTGTAAAGTATATAAATTTTAATAATAACTTTGTTATCAAGCTGTCATTTTAACATGTTCCGGTTAGCTAGTCTCTAAAAACAGGAGGAGTGAGCTTTACACTACTAAAGTACGGTAGGTTAGCATTACAGTTATGTTACATGATACATATTCTTTAGGTCAAACAGAATTATGATTTAGTCTTAGTAATAAATACATTACTTTTTTCAGATAAAATTATTTCGGGGTAAAATTGAGAACGCGGCGTATTCTTATACTAGTTGAGGATGCTTTAGAACAACTCTATCAGCTGGCAACTTGTGGATTATAAATCAGTAATTTAAACAGTCAGCCACTGATTGTTTAACAAATGTGCATCTAGAAAAGCGACAGTTTTACCTTATAATATGATTGGAAATATCTGCTGAATGTAGTAAATCGGAATTCAGAGTTACTGTCGTCTCTGTGATCTTATTTCGTGCCGCCTTCTCGTTAATACAAGTAAATCATATAATTTTTAATCATTAATTATAAATGGCAAATTGCAGTGTAACTACACTGATTTATAATCAAACTGAATTTAATTCTTTACTTTCGATTATATTTCCCGTTATAAAACATTTAGCTAAATAATATGGGATATAAATTATAAAGAGTTAGGGATATAAATTATAGAATTATGAGAAGAGCCCTGAACAGACTAGGATAGCAACCAAACATCGGCAAAATATGTGCAGTTCTAAAAACGTTGACTTGACTTGCCTAGATTAAACTTATACATGAACGTTTCATAATTATTGTCGTCCAAATTGTGTTGCCATTATAATAAGTTTACAAAAGAATCATCACTATCGCTAAAACTTTTACCATTATCTTCAGCACCACCCACCCAGACTTATAATAAAATCATCAATCGCGGTCTCTTTTATCCCATCTTTCTTCAGTAATCTTTGTATATTTTCTCCACTTGACTGTCATAAACAACCCAACAACCCTGTCTTTTTTGGACGAAATTTTTATTTCTTTCTGAAAAAGTTGCTGTAATTTCGTCATTTACATATTACCAGAATAACTGGCTAATCAAATGTAATATTTTAATTTATTCCATGCTAATTCTGTTAGTTGGAATTCACACTTGTATGGAGGAAGGCGCACTTTTCTATGACCTTAAAAAGCGAAAGGTTAAACGAACCAACGTGTTTTTTCTTTCGTTTTATTTTTTTCAATTAAATCGTATATAATGGAAACGTTTCATTCTTGCATCACACGAGAGTCTTCTTTTCTTTTTTAAAAGAATTTATAAAGCCAAATTTTACAGAATCATTTGTGGGGATTTTACCATTGTGATTGCATGTTTCATCAATATCACGGACAATATTAATAGTTTTGGAATTACTTTTTCCGTTAACCACTTTTCACAAATTATGCTTTTCATTTATTCTTGATAATCTCCAACTATACTGCCTGTTTCAAATATTAATTCGTTCCCATTTATGAATTCTTCTCGTTCTTTGATGTGAACCACGACTAATAGATTTGAAGCAACTGTAGAAGTCATAAATCCCATAACAATCTAACTTTACCAGCACTTTCTGAAAGTTAAATTTGTTCTATCAATATCTGATTTAAATTTTTAGTATTAAGTCGTTCAATTAAAAGTCTTATTTTTTTATTTACACATCGTCCACTTAAATCCCACTTGTTTCTAGTTTTTTGGAAGAGTACAGAATCTCCATTTAAAATTGTTTTATAATATTGCCAACAAATTCTTGCAAGTGGGAAAAATTTCCTCTGTTAGTAATATTTTATTTATTTTCTTTTTGCTGTTATATTTCTTCTTTGGTACTTAATATTGTGTTAGATTTCTCTAATACTTCTTTTATTTATGATGATCAAAGTGACCAATTAAAGCTGTTTAGTGGTGTTTATCATAGAGTTCCATTTTCATTACAACGACCGTCCTTTTCGTACAAGTTTGGTTGTTAACATCGAAAGTCAAATTTGGCGTTCGTTTGGTACTCTTATTAAGAAAAAAACGAGGAAGTTTGGATTAGCTTCTTCTTCACAATACTTTATTACAATTATAATTCCTTTCGGCACTACAAATAATTTTTCCACGTTTTCGTACAGTCAACATTACACTTCACTGAAATTTAAAACAATAACACATACAATATGACAATCTTTATTCATCTTATAAAACGAATCTATTAGAAAATGCTACAATAATGCACGCTAATAGAAAATCAATAACCAGACCAGTGTTAGAAGGATAATACTTTTGTTGGTTGGTGCATGTGATGAAGGCTATAGGCTATAGGATGCACCTTCTCACACATCACTTTAAACAAACTCTTCTTCTGACTAGATGACTACTAATATAAATTTTTTGAACTTTTTAAAGGTGCAATAAATAAGATATGATTTTTGCTTTATATGACTAACATGGCGGGACGCGTGACGCAATGATGTAGTGGGTTGTTTTATCCTCCTTTTATTGCAGAACCTGGACATCAGTCCCTTGCTGTTAAATCTTTCTATTTATCTGGGAGGTAATTTATATTTAATAACAGTGATACGTTAATTTTTAGTTTGGTTTAGGCTGTACGGAGTTTGGGATTGCGTTCCGATTCTTTGTAGATGGTGTCTGTAGAAAATGTTTTTACTTGAGTTATTCCTTGAGAGATTAGCAAAATGTTTGCGTCTTTCTCCTGACCTAATACCCTTCATTCCGACCACTGAAGGGCTTTCGGTGCTAGTGTCTTCGGTCTAGCAAGAATGCAAGTGATGGAGCTTTAGTTTTGTGAAAGGTCCAATGCACTCACTTCACAGAGGAAGTCAGGTATGGTAACTGTTAGCGGTTGCCTGATTATTAAGATGAAGAAAGCCTTATGAAAAAAATGTATAATGATGCACATTTGTGGGGTTAAATAAAATACATGAGTTAAAGTTTTGCAATCGGAAACAAAGATTCCACATCATTTTCTAAATAGAAAATAACGTGAAATCATTGCATACCATCTACCCTGAAGTACGCGAATTACCAGCTACTGTTCCAAATGTCAGAGTCGTTCTAAATAATTCTTGGTTGTGATAATATCTAGCCGTTATAAATTTACTAGCTTCAGGTGAGTTATTCTATTATTTTTTACATTCTGGTATGAAGTAAAGAAAGTGTTGTGACCGCGAAAAATTTCGGTTTTCAGATTTCAACGGAAATGTTAAATCTGACCATCCCTAAATCCATTTTGATTAGTTTCAGCTTGACGTCTGTACGTTTGTACGTATGTATCTCGCATAACTCAAAAACGATTAGCCGTAGGATGTTGAAATTTTGGATTTAGGACTGTTGTAATATCTAGTTGTGCACCGCTCCTTTTGATTGCAATCGACTGGATCAAAAATGTCCAAAAAAGCCAAAAATATTGGATTTTGGACTTCTTCTTAACTGCCGTAATAATCATTGAGAGATTTTCAACGAAGTATCATAAGTGGTACTTATTTTCATTGGTTCAGAGTTATAGCCAAATAAGATTTTAATTAATTAAATATTTGAATCTTACAAAAACATCGGTTCGAACCAGACTTCATCTTTTTTTTAACTTTTTTTAGATTTAAATAGATTTATTTATTAATAGCCCATATAATTCAATAAAAATATTTTAAAAAATTATGAAAAAATATCAGAAGGTAATGAAATAAAATTTTATGTACTTTTCATTTTATAAAAATCTGATATGGATACCAAATGATTTCCTTGTACGCCTATTAAATTACATACACACATATTTTGCTACGCTTCATTTAATCTTCTTTCATTTGAAAGTGAGATATGATCTCCCAAATTTTAATAAAGTGGGCAGTTACACAACTATTGAAACATTTGTTTTTATAATCAACTAATATTTATACAATTATTAATTCAACAATCTTACATGAAATATTAGGATAGACCCTTTATTACTCATATTACTAGATCAGTGTTATTCGTATCTTTGTGAGTTGCTGATTTACAAAAGTTTCAGATTTCTGGGGAAGTCGTATAAATAAAAGTTAATAATAATTAAACTATTCTGTTTACTGAACTCTTGTATACTGGTTACAAATGATAATTTCGACCTTACAGTTTAAAATATTCAGCTTTTATTTTTCAATTATTAGGTGAATAATTAAAAATGAAAAAGAAGTAGTCAGGCAAGAAAAAGAAAGATAACGTGAAGAAAAATTATCTAAAAAAATCGATAAGAAGATGAATATGAAGAGGAAGAAAATTTTAAGAACAAGGGAAGAATAAAAATATTGTGAGAAGATGACAAATACAAACAGGAAGAAAATATTAAAACCAAAGAAAGAATAAAAAGATTAAGAGAATATGATAAATATAAAGAATAAGAAAATATTAAAACCAAGGAAAGAGTAAAATGAAAGAAAATGTTGCAAACAAAAAAAAATGAAGAGATTAAGAGAAGATGACAAATATAAAATGGAAGAAAATGTTAAAACCATAGAAAGAATAAAAAGATGAGAGTAGATGATAAATACAAATAGGAAGAAAACGTTAAGACTAAGGAAGAAATAAAACGATTAAGAGAGGATGATGAATATAAAGAGAAAGAAAATTTGAAAATTAGAGAACGTGTACACAGATTTAAATCGGAAGAATTATAGCAAACCAAAGAGTTATTAAATGATCGGCAAGAAAAAACAATTACAAAAAACAAAAACAATAAGATTATAAATTATAATTTTCTATTAATATTAAATAATCAGATGTTTCACCAAATCTATTACACATACACATACGTAATAATGCCTATTAAATTACATATACACATTTTTAAAAGTACGTAAAACAACGAGGACAGCGATGCGTATTTGTATGGACTCCGGGGCTTGCTGGTATTACAGGTAATGAAATCGCAGACGAAGCTGGCAGAAAGGCAACAGTCTGCGATGTTTTGGATGCATTTCCTGTAAGAGTGGCAGATGTTAAAAACCGTCTAACAAACATAGTAAAAAACAAGTGAAATGCTGAATGGAGGAGATTAAATACAAAATTAAACACAGTAAAATCTTCTCCTTATAAATGGAAAAGCGACTATAAGTTGACTCGCCGTGAACAAGTAGCGGTGACCAGACTTAGAATCGGTCATACGCGATTAACAAATTTATATTTGTTAACCGGCGAAGTGAGACCAATGTGCGGTGTTTGTAATAAAACACTGACAATCAAGCATCTTATAGAAGAGTGTACCATATATGAGGACCTCAGAAAGAGGTTCCGTTTTAGAAATAATATTACTGCTGATCTGGAAATGAAGAAAATATAGTTGCATTTTTACACGCCAGTGGACTTCTTAAAAGTCTATAAGAATGAAAGTTTAAAGCTGTGACAAAAGAAACTCTAAGCGGTAGTTTATATATATATATATATAAAGAAAAAATGGTATTGATAAGTTTAATTTTAATTTTAAATGTATGCATATATACATAAGGGAGTCTCGAAACGTGGCACGTATAGTGACGGGAGGTAGCCTTGTTGCCTAGGCCATTTTGGCTCACCTGCATTCAAGAGCAGTGAGTCGGGGTGTGTCCGATGATGGCATGGGGGACCCTCAAGGGTGGATTGAGGGCGCGAGGCTGTGGGTGTACGCTGTGCATGCCTATAGCCTGTTTATAAGAAGGATTCAACTGCCACGGCACCCTGGCGCGACTGATATACTGCTCAACGGCGGTTCTGGTCGCCCCGAGGGTGCTTAAACAAACTATAAATGAGATTCGTAGAAGAAAGAAAGAAAGATATGGTAGGTTAAGTTTTAATTTTAATTTTAATGTAATGGTCTTTTGGGAACCTATCTCAAATTTTAATATTGGGGCCCTTTACACCCCATAAGTGTTTTGTGATTGTCCTTGTCTTTATGTCTTAAATGTTTTGTGTAGTTTGTGCTTTTAAATAAAATGTAAGGGCCCTTTACACCCTTACATATGACGATCCAGATGGTGATAGTAGTTTCTTTTAAAGATTGTGACGAGGGCTAATGACCTTAGCAGTCGATGCCCATAAAAATTCAGAAAAAAAAGTACGTAAAATTTTATTTCACTAATAACTTTTGATTTGTTTTTTTTTTATTTTTATTGTTATTATTGAGTAATTATTTATTGTAATTTTTTTTACAATCACTGGTTAATAATCATTAATAAATCAATATATTTAAATTAAGAAAAAAGTTACAAAAAAAGAGATGAAGTCTGATTGGAACCGTCTTCCCTTGTAAGATTCAAATATTTCATTTTTTTTAAATTTTATTTAGCTGTAACTCTGGAACCAATGAAAATAAGTACCATTTATTGTTGAAAACCTCTCAATGAGGGCTTATTATTGCAGTTAAGAAAAAGTTCAAAATCCATTTTTTTTTTTTTTATTTTGGCTTTTTTGGACACTTTTGGTTCAGTCAATTGCAATGAAAAAAAGGAGTGCACAACTAGATGTTACAACAAACTAGATGTTTCTATTCAAACTTAACATAACAGAATGATTCTCTCGTGTACAAGTAAATGTTTCTTTAAATTTTACTTTACTAAATGATTTTAAATTAATATTTTGCTATTGCAAAAATTTAATATATTTGTTGATTAATTAATTTTATACTTGATGAAATTGTAAATGTTAATTTTGTACTTTCAAGAAATTATATTATTTGTATTAAAAATCAATTTAATTTTTTTAAGTTTGAGGAGAATAAGTTTAATAAATTTAGCAGTTGAAAATGTTCATATTTGTAGCAGTATCCAGATAACTTTACGAAAAAAATAATTTTTGATAATTATTTTAATCTTTAAATATTTTCTATAGTATAAAGTAATGAATGAGACTTATTAATTTTTTTTGGGTTAATTATTATTTAGTGTATGTTTAAGTTTGTATATCAAATATGCTTATTATTTTAAGTGTGTTTTGTTTCACAATGGGAACTAAAATTATAAGGAACAACCGATCTACTTTTCTGTTGCAAGATTCATCCTTCTTTGTCTACTTGTTTAAAATTATTAATCAATAACAATAATAGTAATAAAGATCACAAAGAAACCAGTTATTATGTTTATTACAGTCTAACAGACTTTCCAAGTAATACGTAAGTTGTGATACAATTATTATTGTTTCATATGTCTTACATACAAATATATATATAAATATATAATCTCTTTCTTTTAAATTAGGTCGTTGTTAATCATTAAAATATGAAATAGGAAGTTGTCAATGTTTTCCTTTCTCTCCTTTTATTGACAAATGACAATCTTATGGTGTTATAAGTGTCAGACATCTTCTCAGAAGGGAACTATTGTTGTATGTGGACAACGCTTTATATGTAATTTCCAGCTTTCACCGTATTACAATAGAATATAAATATAAAATTCAGTTAAAACATTTCTCCTTTCTCAGTATTGTTTATATTACATTACAGAAATTTTCTCACATTTTTTTTGGTTTCTGGGAATGTGTCAACTTTTATAATAGTACATATATTTCTTTAAATATTTTAATTGTTAAAAAGAGATATTTATTATTGAAAAGTTTTAATTATTGTTGTCTGTTTTCTTTTCATGTGTGAAATATGTTAAATTTTAGAATTGGAATTCTTTTCATAAATGGCAAATTAACTTGCTATTACTCTTTTGCTCTTGTCTGCCGTTTAAACCGCGCCCTAATACTTTGTTTATCTACAGACATGTTCATAATTGATCGGCAGTACTTCGATAGCTGATTTGAGAATTAATATTAAAAAAATTGTCTGAATTTTTTTTTCAAGTTAATTCTGCTCTAAAGATAGAATAAAGCTATAATGAAATCCCTAAAAAAGAAATAACAGAATTAAAGTAAAATAGAATTATATAGCTAGCCTTCTACCCCTACTTCCAGACCAAACACTACCCTATTCTCCAGCTTCTTCGAAAGAACATTGTGGAACCATCTCGGATATTGTCTCCAACCCTCTTCCGAGCCCATCATTACTCCCATTAACCTCTTCGGGTGAGACGTGCCGATCAAACGGCCTTTCCGTTTCCCATATCGGACAGTTCATAAAGGTGTGCATGACATCGTCCACACGTTCGCAGTACTGGCATCTCGCCAACCTGCGGAATTCTGTTGAGTGAAGGTATATCCCGAAAGATCCACGGCCTGTAAGTCACTGGACCGTCCAGTGGTCCATCTCCCTATGCCTCCTGCCAACCCAGAGCTTAATACAAGGGATCAGATGGCGGGCGCGTCCATCTATCGGTCTTCGCGTTACCCCACCACTCTTGCCATTTACCTAGCAGGTCACTTCTGGCCTCTGTGGCATCACTGCCCCGGTATCTAACATAGCGTTCTTCTGCTAGTGGCATTCCGGCAATCACCAGTGTCGCTTCCAGGAAAACAGACCTGTAAGCCTGTACCACCCTAAGCGCCATTCGCCTGTAAACGCTGTGCATCCTCTGCCGATTGCGTAGTATTTTAAGAGCTTCGTGCTATATCGAGGCCAGATACATCAGCATAGAGGTGACCGTGGTAGCTATTATTTTTCTCTTCGAGTATCTTCTCTTCGAGCCCCCGAAGTTCGCCGTTAACCTTTTTTTTTTTTTTTTTTTTTTTCCTTCCCCTACTCTCCCCGACCGGATATCCATTTAAGTATACTCAGTCGGGGAGAGTGTCCTTTTACTCTAAGGGAGTGTCCCCCGCCCACCGGTTGTACACCCGGCACGGCAGGTTAGCTCCCCCGGTCTCGGATCTTTAATTTTATTTTATTCGCCTGCCTCTAATCCCCCGCCTCGGTGACGGGGTATGGCTACGCCACCTCCCATCCCCTCAGCAGGGAACCGGGTCTCGGTCATTATGTCTTTGCCTCTAATCAGCGGTACCGCCCCCACTAAGCACCGAGGCACCCGCAGGAGCGGCACCGCCAACCGGGACTCGATCTTTTATTTGTCCCACACTCCCCAGGAGTTCCCCCCCTTCTCAGGAACCCGCACACCACGGCGTACGGGCCCTCCACGGAGGGACTGTCCTCCCTACCCTAATTTCACAAACCCCTTCTTCTGTCCTCTTCTTCCTTGGTGCGTAAGATTTCCCCGGCAAACCTACGGAACCAATCCCAGTTATCGTCACTATAGACCATCCAATTTGAGAGGTTTTCAGGTGTAAGTCCGTTGTCCGAAATTTCTCTTCTATTTGGAGCCCATCTTGGGCATACAAACACAGTGTGTTCCGCATCATCAGTCTCTGGGGTCGCCATTAACCTGTCTACCGCTGAAGTAACCCTCTCCACCTTCTTACTAACTGCCGCCACGTGAGCTGTGAACCCTATCGACCTGTCGAACCAGATACCGAGGTATCTGGCCCGTTTAAAGGGGATCATTTCTGTTCAATCTAGCACTTTCCATTGAATTTATAAAACTAGTATTTGTCAACTGTATTCCTAATTTTAAATTAAAAGAAAAAAAAATTAATAAAGTTAATTTGTAGCAAACCTAAAAAAAAACGTATATTTCGATTCAAATATGTTGGCCTTATGGTATGGAGTTGTGGGGGAAGCAAGTAATAGTTACTTAGATATTATACAGCGCTACAACACAAGGTAACAAGTGCAATTGCATTTGCACATGGTTCACACGGAACGATGAGATTCACGAATATCTGGAGCTTCTGACGGTTGTTGAGGTTGTAAGACAGCACAGTATTAAATACCAACAACGTTTAGATCTCGTCAACCACTTAGCGATGAATCTGTTTGATAACAGTGGGGACATCCGAAGATTGAAACGTCTCCTTGTGCTTGACTTAGGGGCTACTGAATGACAGTTTGCAGTTACTAGCGCCAAATTTAGTGATTTTTTTAAAATTATTTATTTATTTTTTTTTTATAACAAATTGTTTTGTTCTGTGTTCGAGTAACTATCGCTTTGTTATTTGTTAATTTTTTATTTACTATTTATTTATTTGTTGATTTTTATTTGTTAATTGTTTGTTTTTGTGGGCTATGAAGTGTTGGGAGATTCTTTTATTAATGAATTGGAACCAATGAATTGGTTACTGATAACTTTTGTTATGAATTGACTTATTATGGGAGTTTCTTAAGATTATCAAATGATTTACGTATGGTTCCACTTAAGTACCCGATTGTAAATATACTAGTTGTAGTAGTTGTGGAAAAAACAATTGTTGAGATTTATAACAGTTTTTTCTGGAACATACTTAAGATACAGTTTTGGGAAATGTGTTGTTCTATTATTCATGTAAAGAAGCACATAAAACCATAAAATTTTCTTCTTGTCTTCTTTATCCATTAATTATTGTATTTAATAATTTCATCGTCTGATTTATTCCAATAAAAATAAATCTCGAGTAATGAGATTACAAAAGTATTTTAAAACAAACTAATCAGAACAAAGTTAGACGAAGTATAACAATAAAACCATTTTCACGAATTAATTTTTGAGAATTAATCTCACATTATCAAATAATTTATAACAAAAAGAGGAAAGAAAAATTAAAAGAAATCGATCGATGTTTTTTGTTTGCTGGCTTGATTTTACACACAAATATTCTGATAAGGGTGCTTCGAAATATCGCAGAAATTTCATATATAAGCTCATATTAGAGTGCAGTAACCGGCTAAATTACAAGAGTCAAACGTAGTTTTGTAAAATATAATCGTATATTATTGTGTTTCGATGATTTTTAATAAAACTCTTTTAGAAAATTTAAAACATTTGAAAAGATTCCATGTTATATTGATTTTTTTATTATAAATAAAAATAAAATCCACCTACTTTTTCCTGACATAAATAATAAATTCTGATTAAACCCAAAACAACCAAGTTATTTCTTAAAATAAAATATTTTATATTTTATTCTTTCTCATAACTTGCTCAATCTGAAGATAAAATTTTCCTTTCGGCTCGCCGGAAGGCGGAGCTAGATTTCACCGGTGCTAAGTAGCGGATAAAAAAGATTTCCACCTTAACGTTAAAAAAAATTTCAAATTTACTCAATAAATGATTGGATGTGATCACATGTTTAGCATACGGAAAGCCCCGTCTTCTTACAATTCCAGCAACATTTTGATCATCCCTTGCCGTAAGGGTTGATCATATCAAAAATTGCTACAGACAAAAGTTTTAGGTAATTTTTAGAGGACTAACGACTATCTTAAACCGATTTGATACTATGCCTATTAAGAGAGGTATGGTTTTATGTCTTCAAAACCCCCACTCATTTTAATCCAGGTGGTGGAAACATCCACCCACTGGTCTAATGGTTGGTGATATTTAAAAACTTTACTTGTATAAGTTTTAGGCCCTTATTCAAAGAATAGTAGAAACTTTAAACGAATTTGATATTTTACTTAATAAGAAAGTTATAGCGTTACTTGGTTTGTTTGAAAAAGCCCCTCCATTTCCACCCCCATGATCCGATTTTGGCCGTTAATTAGATTTTGGGACGAGGTATTTTTAAGAAAAAATTTGAAAGTAATTGGCGCCAAATTATGGCAGTTATCGTATCCACAAGTGAGTGAAACATATTTCACTCACTTATATATATATATATATTCACTATATATATATATATAAATGTAAATATAAACTTTTGAGCTGACGGTGGATTTGGGATCTGGGAGATGTGAAACGCGAAGATATGTAGACATTTTCTGGAAGTCAAATCACGCTACCCATTACAATAGGTAGCTCTCTTATGAAATCTACCTAAAAGAGTTATAATATTTACATTTTTTTCGATAATATTTCCTTAAACGAGAGTATGTCGTTTGCGGAATACAAAAATATTATAATCACTAATCAATATTCATACCATATATTGTATTAGTTTCTTGGTAATAGTGGTAGTCCAGTAGTTCTTGGTGTTAGTATGAGTACCAGGTTCTATCGACCTCTTTTTCTGTTTAGCATCCGGAACCACAGTAAGGTATTACTTCAAAGGATGAATGAGGATGATATGATGAATGTAAATGTAAGTGTGGTCTTGTACAGTCTCAGGTCGATCATTTATGATATGTGTTGTTAATTCAAATCCAGCCACCAAAGAACACTGGTATCCACGATCTAGTATTAAAATCCGTATAAACGTAACTGCCAGTATTAGGATTTGAACCTTAGAACTCTCGACTTCGAACTCGGCTGATTTGTGATGACGAGTTCACCACTAGACCAACCCGGTGGGTTTGGTTCTATCTAACTAGAAATTTATTTTGCTTTTATTCGATATTACTACAATAAATAATATAAAGCATATCCATTTAAAAAAAATAATAATTGTAAATAATAATATGCAGTATATAACTTATCTTTTTAAGTTAATTTAAATACCTATGGATAAGTGTTTTTTGTATCCCATTGATTAGTTTTGATAGTTCTTTTCGAAATGGAGATTATATTATCATAACATGCGATTTTATTTTCTTCAGGTAGGTAATAAACCTGTGATAGTCACGAAGTTGAGTAAAATATTTTAGTATCTATTTTATTACCGAATGAAACGAGATCTTGCTGAGAGTTCTATCCAATACTCCAATACTCGTTGGGTTCCTTATTGTGTGTGCATTTTGTGCTTCTATCAAGCTGTGGTCCGTTTCCGCTTAGACTATGCCTTCGTAGCATATTCGTCGGTACAGGCCACCGCTCTAAAGATGCTAGATGCAGTCCAACATTCATTTATCCGTCTGGTTACAGGTGTGTTTCATTCAAGCCGTGAGATAAGTCTACTAATAAACAATGCAGGCATCAATTTGGAATTGACGAAACCAAATGATATGCTCCTATATAGCTCTTATTAAAGCGCAACCAAATCGTCCTACCTTTGATGCGGTGTTCTCCAACCAGCATATTAATCGACATGAGGAACGGCCATCATCTACTGCTCCGCTAGCCATCAGAGCTCATTGCTTTTTCTTATCTCTAAATATACAATTACCCCCTGTTACTCAACGTTATTATCCCTTGGTAGCCTTCGCGTAAATTATTGATTTAGTTTTAGTTAATATTTAAAAAAGAGCAAGAATTCGGTTATCTTACGAAAAAAAGGTTTTAATGCGAACAAATCCAGATGCTATAATTTATACAGACGGCTCTAGACACGACAATTCTGTTGATTGTGTTTTGTGGTTGGTAATAGGACACACATTTTTGGCCTTCCCATTATCGCCAGTGTTTTCATCGCAGAGCTGATAGCGGTTAACAAGGCCTTAAATATACTTAGCTTATCATTCCGACACGTACTTATTTGTTCAGATTCCATAGTGCCTTGCAAGCCGTTAGTGATACGTGCTCTAGACACCCTTTTTTTTTCTTTTTCTTTTTTTTTTTTTTTTTTTTTCACTCTACTCCCCCGGGCCGGTCCGACTGGTTGGTATTGCGCCACCCAGGGAAGTGTCTGGTAAACTCTAACGAGCCTCTCTGCCTACCGGCTGAACGTCCGGCATGGCAGGTCGGCTCGCCGGTGTCAGCTCTTTTGAGTGATTTTCTGTTTGCCCATTTGGAAACCACGACATACCCACGACTACCCGTGGCACCGGGTCTTTTCTTACACTTCTTCTTCATCGGAACCTATCTAAACCCTTGGAGTCCTCAGTGGATCATTGAGAACGACACACCTCAGCGTGCCGTCTCTCACCACTGAGGCTGTCCACCCTACCCTATTCTACACTAGTAACCTAGTCGCCTTTCATCTATATCCTTCTCTGTTAATACTGCTACTATAAATTCCGTAACCTTCTTCCAGTTTATTTCGCTCCTCAACATGTGCTCTAGGACCTCTGCTGGGCTCATACCTATTATGCCACAGTTCCTCCTTTTAATTGCCCACCTCTCGCAGCAGAAAAATGTGTGTTCTGCATTGTCAATTCTCTCACAGTACATACATTCTGGACCTGGCCTTCTTCCAACACGATGGAGGTACTCATTGAAATTTCCATGACCTGTAAAAAACTGCGTGATATGATAATTTAACTCACCATGTTCCCTGTCTAACCATAGTGTAAGATCTGGAATCTGCTCCTTCGTGCGTCTGGCTGGTCCATCCTCCTGCCATCTATTTTGCCATCTATGTCTAAGTTTATCTTTTGCTTCATTTGCTTCGAGGCCTTGCGCCCTCTCGCTTCTATTTAGGGCCATTAAGTCTATTGGTGGCACCCCAGACAACACGCACAACGCCTCATAGGAGACCGTCCTGTAAGCTGAAACAACCCCCAGCAACAGCCTCCTATGAGTACTAACCAGTCTGTTCAAATTTCTTTTAACCCTGACTGAGTGCCACCACACTGGTACTGCATATAACATCATAGATGTCACTGTGGACGCTATCGCCCTTCGCTTAGTGGGTCTTGGAGCTCTCTGCGAAGACATTATTATATTCAAATTCTTAGTCATCTGTTCACCTTTGGCACATATGTCTATTATATGCTGGGTGAACCGGCAATTCCTCTCAAAAGTCACACCCAGGTATTTAATCTTTTCGACCTCTGTTATTTGTTGGTTTCCAATTTGGATGGCCGGACGGTCTAAAATCCTCTTCCCTGTGAACATAATATATTTACATTTTTCTATTGCCAGCTGGAGTCCCCTCTCTTTCAACCAATTATCTATCGTCCGTAACGTGTTGTTAGCACTCTCTTGTACATCGACAGTTGTTTTACCCATGATGAGTATCGCCAGGTCATCGGCATAGGCAATTACTTGTACCCCATCCTGATAGTCTAGTCTTAATATCCCATCGAAAGCCAGTATCCAGAGTAAGGGTCCCAGTACAGACCCCTGTGGCACACCGCCATAAATATTGAAACGTAGGCACTCACTCTGCGTCTCCACCAAGCATTCTCTATTTGAGAGGTATTCCCCTATCTGCCTTCTTAAATAAGGACTGATACCTTTTTCCACTCCTTTTTCCGCTCTAGACACCCTGTTGTCTGCGATGTACACTCTATCATCTCTGAAACGACTCAACGTAATATAACTGTGTACATCTGCTGGATCCCCGGCCATGTTAGAATTTCAGGCAATGAGATTGCTGATCGTGCGGCAAAAAAAGGCTTGTTTGCAGCCTCCTTTCACTAATCCCGTTGTTTTTAATGATTTTGTCTGTTTTCTGAAGAATGTGGTACATGATGAGAATGCAGAGTGAATGGAATGCTACAATTAGTAATAAACTTGAACTAGTTAAGGACTCTTCATGCAGAAATAACCGTCGTAAGGAGGTTATTATTTGCCGTTTGCAAATAGGGCACACTAGGCTCACTCACGGATATCCGATGACGTACTAATGCACTCGTTTATGTTCGCTGTGATTGCCAACTGACGGTATACCACATAATTGTAAATTGTGTCGTTATGCGGTATTGCGTCGGAAGTTTAAACTAGGGGCTAACATTCGAAATATCTTTGGCAACAATGTATCGATGTTGTCTAATATCTTACTTACATTTATTCAGATCGTACATCTGGATTCAAAAATTTGATTAAAACTGTAATACTAATTTTATTGTTTTATGTTAGATTTTGAATATTATTTTTATTCGGTTTTATTTCGCACTTAGCATACCGCATTAAAGTTTTAAATCGTTTTAATTTTTAAGATAAATTTTAATTGTTAGTTTTAAATATTTACTACAATAATTTTTTGTCCAGGCGTTGATAACGATACGTCGTTGTGCGCCTAAAAAGAAGAACAAAAACAAATGCGTTTTCTGAATTTTATGAAATTTTGTTATAAAGTTCTTTGCTATTAGGCTGAATGAAGTACGTATAACGAGTTATTTTTTTTTATAAAGTTTTCCTTTCAGATTTGCGGACACTATCTCTTATGAACAGGATGTGAAGTAGTTCAACGAATTAGTATTTCTCGTTACCAAGCCACCTTTATTGATAGTTATAAAATGTTGTGACTGAATATGTGATATTTTCATCCCACAAGGCGAGATCTGTTCCAATCACTCACAATTTCCAATATACCTCAGCAGCTATGCAGTAAATACTTCAGTATCTTATACCTTACTTAAAGTTAAACTTAAATTTTGTCTTTATGACCATTTTTCTTCTGTTTATTTCTCAGTACACTACTTAATACTTATTTTGGTTTTAATGATCGTTTTAAAATTATTTTTTATGCGATAGAATTATTTTTTACCGTATTGCTCTAGACACTTTTTTCTAAAAAAAATTGTATAGTTTTAATATTAAAAAATATTATTAATTACTGATAAACAGAGAAAGTTTTACACTCATCCGATGTTCCTGAAACCGTGCTTACGATATTGGTTTGCAATAAGATTAAATTTTGCAGTAGCTAAATTTTCCTCGATCAATTAACAAATGGATCTACAATTCCGTTTGACCATAATTTTTTATTTTATCTAATTTCGTTGTTTATTTCTACATAATCTATTCACTTTTGTTTTAGATGTTAATTTATTAAGTTATTAATAATGAGGGTGCCCTACTGTTTATAGTACTATTAGCAAAAATAAGTTTGGTTTTTATTTTATAATATACGAGTAATTTATTTCAACACTGATAATTTTATAAACACTGTTTGTAAAATTTGGAAGCTGTGTGGAAAAAATGTTCCTGATGTCATCTTTTACTTCATAAAGCTTCTTAAGGTTTCTTTTTAAGGCTTCTTAAGGGTTTTAATAATGTTTAAAAAATAATACTGGAAATAGGTTTTTTAGAATTTTTGAATGTTTTTTGCTTAAAAAGTTTTTGTAAACAATATCTTTTTCTGGAAGACTTTCGGCAATAAGAATACTGTTTACAAAAATAACATTATAAATAGGTAACTGTTTGGCTTTATTTAATATACTTAGTCATTATTTAAAAACACATATAGGCCTAATAAATTCAGTTTATCTAAATAGAACATTGTCTACGCTTTAATAAGTATAAATAATATTGATTTTATATTATTCTGCTGTCTAATTATTTTCGTAGGATACAATCATATTTTTACTTTATTATGTTAAAATACCGACTATAAAATTACAATATAGTAATTTTATTGTCAATACATAATACGTATAATAGTACGTTTTAAATTAAATTACATTGTAATTTATACCGCCACAATAATGTATCAACTATTGTAAATTTTATGAGACAACTTGCTATTATTTTAAAACTAATAATGCAGTCATCTTATAATAATAGATTGAAGTCCTTGTCGTGAAAGGAAACGTCCTTGAAGTACATACGGTTGGCAAAGATCTTGAAAGTGATATCGATGCCAAATAGGTGCGACCCATAAATACTAAGAGACGTCTAGCTGATAGAACACCTTTCAACTATTAAAGCAAATTCCACTCTAAATAAAGTAGGGCTGCTGAGTGTGAATTTTATCATCACGTTACTGGAATCACTCTGGCAAGCTAGGGGTGTACGTACAGAAAATAGTCATGCCTCTGTGCACTGTAGATTGGGCGAGTGGCCAAACACCTCTTTAGAAAAAAATAAAATAAACTGGAACGTTATTCAACGTGAATGAAATGAATTCCATTGGATTAACATTAAATCTAATTTTGAAGGGAAAAAAAGAAGTTTAGTAGCACTTTGAAGTATTAAGGTTATAAATTAATTGTATAATACGTAACTTTAAACAGTGTATACATAAGTGTTTATTAAAGTGTTAATAAAACTTCAATGGTTCATCATTAAAAAATAGGTACTTTTGGTACTTTAATGTTATGAATAGGTACTTTAATGGTTCATCATTAAAGAATTACAACTTTTGTAATTAAGGTTCAAAGTTATTTATGTGTAAGATGAGTAGCGAGATAAAAAATGTTGACCAATATTATTATTATTTATTGCTTAAAATATTTATATGTAATAATATCCTATAATTTGTCCATAATTAAATTCTTACTGTGATATGTTGTATTTTAATGGAGAAAAATATATTTTAAAGTACAAAATTAACTATATTTTTGAACATTTTTTTATATTTATCGTTTCGCGTTTGACGTAGTGATTATAAAGTTTGTCGTACAATTTGTTTCAAGAGAACTCCAATCAAAATAATTTGTTTTTACAAATTCAAAACTGTTAGTTAAACGAATTCTTTTTTACTTCATTGTACGAAATAAAGGAAGTATAGGAATCGCGAAAAATCTCGGTTTTCAAATTTCAACGGAATATACATTTTAACCATCCCTGAATCCATTTTGACGTTTCAGCGTGACGTCTGTACGTACGTATGTATCTCGCATAACTCAAAAACGATTAGCCGTAGGATGTTGAAATTTTGGATTTAAGATTGCTGTAACATCTACTTGTGTACCTTCCCTTTTGATTGCAATCGACTGAAGCAAAAGTGTTTGAAAAAGCCCAAAATCCAAAAAAATTGGATTTTTGTAACAATTAGCCCTCATTTAGAGCTTTTCAGTGATATATCGTAAGTGGTACTTATTTTAATTGATTCCAAAGTTACAGGCAAATAAAATTTTAATTAATGAAATATTTGGATCTTACAATAGGAAGGCACATCGGTTCAAATCCGACTTCATCTCCTTTTTTTAAATTTAAATATATTGATTTACTAATATTTATTAACCTCTGAAAAAAAGTTAAAATAAATGATAATTCAATAACAATAAAAATAATAATAATAAATATTATTATTATAAAATGAAAAATTATCGAAAGTTATTAATGAAATAAAATTTTGTGTACTTTTCATTTTAAAATAATGTGCATATGTAATTTAATAGGCGTATAAGGAAGTCATGTGACCTCCACATTAGATTTTTTCCATTTCATTAAATTGAGTAAACGTGTTCGATATTTTCAAATTAGCAAGTTTTCGGGTTGTATGTATCAACTTTTTTCTGGATGAATGTATAAACAATGTCTTAATTCAAAATTTATTAAATATATAATATATATTATACTTTGTAATAGATATTGCACAGTACGGATTTTGTTATAATTATTAATTAATTATACAACTCCTCATGAGTTATTTGTCCTTTAGAATGATTTATTAGGAAATGGTAATAGTGAACTGATTTCCCAATGCTTTCTTTATAGATCAGAGTTTACTGTTGTCCACCAGCATGTCAAAGCATCCGAAATTCCGAAGATATTCATTTCTACAAAAGAATGTATAAAGTTCACCAAGGGCGCTGATTGTAATGAAATTCATAACTCACAACGTAAGCAATTCTGATTAGTTCCTCTCGTGCCTCAGGTATTAAATAGCTATGAGATAGGTCGGGACAAGTATTGTAAAGGATCAAATTAATGGAAGACCTTATTGTTGTTAAACAATAGAATATATGCATTATCACCATTCATTCGGACAGACTATTAGTGATATAAACGAAATAAAACATTTACTAATTATTATACTAAGAAATTTTACTATATTACTTTTTAATTTTATTTTTTCCCCATAATGGTCGTTGATGAAAATTATTTAAAATTATAAACTTTTGAAATGAGAAATTATTTCTTTCCCGTCTAGATAGCGCTATAGCTCTAGAAGGGAAAGTATTGAAATCGGTCAATGCTGATTCCCGAGGTCTTGACTTTGACATTTACGGAACCCAAAAAAACCAGATGGAAATTTTCCGGATGTTAATGTTCGTATGTATGTGTTCGGTGTTGGCCTCTAAATCACCTTATATCTCCAGAACTATTGGACCGATTTTGACCAAAACTGGTCAGATTCCTTCTATATATTGGGCATTGATGCCATTAAATATTCAACTTAAACGGTCAAGGGGGTGAGGCTGTAAAGCAAGGTCACCCTCAGTATCTCGAGATTTTGCCTAATTAAGGTCATATTTTTCTTAGGAAAATTTGTTAACAATTAAAAAATAACAATATTTGAAAAAAACATTTTTACAAAATCGCACCCCACCCCAAAAATTCTGTTGTAGTCTTCTACTATGTCGTGACGTCACAGGTGAGCGGTAGAATTAAATAAATGAGCAATATTTAAAGTGTAAAAAAGTAACTCGATCTGGCTGGGTCTCGAGCTCAATCGCTTGATTGACTCGGTATCTGGTGCGTTCAGTCTCAAAGCTACACCAGTCTGCAAATCGTATTAGAGAAATTAGTTCTAGTAAGTTGTGAATATATATTATTTTAGTTAGTGCCGACCGTCGCCGCTAGTATCGTCTCAGCCGCGCGAATTAAATACGGTATGCGCGTGCGCTTTAGTTATAATCATTAAATTACGAAAAAATATAATATTTAAATAAAATAATAATTTTTTTAATTAAGTTGTCAGTGCAACCGTGCATCAGCAACGACCCATTTTAGTCGCTCTTGTGTTATTTGTATCGACTGATTTATTATTTCAGATAAACCAAACAGTTCAATGAATTATAAAAAAAAGTTCAATTCATTAAAACCATAACGATAAATTTAAAAAAAAAAAATGTTAAATATTATATTTCCTTTAATTTTATGAAAAAATATATATAAATAATATTCTGGTTCTAATTTAAAATATTTATAAATTTTTTTAATGTTTAGAAATTTATTGAGAGCCATAACTGACGAATAGTGACGAATACTGACGAATAGAGAGACATAACTGTTTTTCTATTCTGCATCTACATCAGCGGTTGATATAACGTTATTTTATTTTCAAATTGTTCAATCAATACATATATTAAAAACCGGAATTGCGTCACCGTGTTTCACACTTGGAACCTTCTGTTTTAAGTATAGAATTTTTTAATTCACTGTTAAACACATATACTGTCTACCATCTCCGATTTCAATACATTTTCACTTTTACCGTTTAACCGTGCTTTATTCCTTTGAAATTTTATTTTCCACCTTGATTAATTTTCATTAAAAGCTTGCTTTTCTAACATTGACATTTAGTAAGATGTACAACGTTCTCGATTTAGGAAGACAATTTTTTTACCGTAAACTGTGTCATAATTTTTTAATTAGTCTACATGAATTTTACTTTTTTACAAAAAAAATTTTGTTCGGTAATCTATTATAACAAGATTTATCATCCAACAAACATACTTTTTAGGTTTTTTGTGCACCAGATCTTATACGCTTTATCGTTTCTTATTTGATTACTTGTTACTAATAACAGTGTTATTCCTCTGTTCCGTCTGTCAGGTATCTATTCCCTGACGTTTCCCTTTTAATCTGGCTGTTAGCCAAAGTTTAGTTCATCTTGTCTCGATAACATGAAAAGTAAGATTGATAGTACGACGTAGAATTTTTATTTTTATTTTATGATAGGTTTCTGTGAATCTTTGCAACTGTAAGTGTATTGTATATTTTCATGTCTGTTTTACATTAGATATTTCATTCTTATCTAGTAGTGTTGTGCAGCATACCTCATGCTTTTGACTCTAGGTGACCTTCTTCGATCTGTTATTCCGTACAGACGTGATTCTTCTTTTTCTCTGTACTAGACATGATCAACCTATCTTATTTTAATTCTCCTCACCGCTGCTGCAAATAAGTTGTGCTCTCGATTTTTCTGATTTGAATTATTCATTACTCGTTTCCTTCCTGGACTACATACTTTGCACAAGATATTAGTTTCAAATGTTGAAATATTTATTTAATTTCTCATAAATATATTTCAAGCATATATCAATATAATTATAACATTTTATAACTATTTTAATAAGCCTATATTCTGTTTTTAGATTTTCGTGATGGAAATTTAATAAACATTATTTTACATAGTTTTATTTGAGTTTGTTTTTTCTTGTTTCAGTATTATTTCATCGATATTTCCAGTGTTAAAAATATATATATATATATATATACTTTCAATTCTAATAACTTGTCTAACTTTTATAAAGAATTATAAAGTAATCTATCTAATATATGCTCTTATTTCTTAGATCGTGATACTGATTGATTGATACATGTTGAACTTAAATTAGGTTAATAATTTTATTACGTACACTTTTGTCCGGCTAACTTTTCAGATATTCATTATATGCGGTTACGATTGGGAATGCAAACTCATATTTCTGCTCTTGTTCACCTTTTAAGTGGTTTGATATAACAGCTTATGAGCTATTTTTAAATTCAAAACTGGTCTTTCAAGTAATGTTCTTTATTTCTGTAATCTTTTATATAATTATTTATAACTGACATAACGTTAAATAATTAACTATTATGATTGTTAAATTAAATTCTGTACATTTATTACTGCTACTATTACATGTAATTTGTTACTAGCGCTCAAACGTATACCTGCTGACACGACATAAATGTTAAAGATATATTTTTTTTCCATTTAAATATTATTTGTTCTTTGTTATTAATAAATGAAAAAAAAAAAACATTAAAATAAATCGTATAATGGAAAAAATAAATTGAATTAAATCAATTATTAAATTCAAGCAATCTAAAGAGCGGTATGTAAGGAACTAATAAAATATAACTTTTAATTAATGTGATGTAGTAAATTGTTAAATTGTAAGTTATTTAATTATATTAATTAATATATATTAATGTAAATACGTATTTTCAGTACTGTTAAAATTAACTCTAAATTTTAACGTCAAACAATTCACTTTTACATGTTACTCCATATAACTTGTGTATTAAAAAAACGTCTGGAGAAAACTAAAAGTATTTTAGACTTACAATGCATACATTTTAAGTTGTTTTAATTAATTTATTATATTTACAAATAATTTTTGTATCGTTTTGGTAATAATTATTACTTTCGTAATAATTGCGTACACTAAAAAGGATTTTACACGTATTTGAATGATAAACATAAAGAACTTTAATATTTTAACTAACAGCTTTAATTTTCCAATTCTTTATACTTTTTTTTCAGTTCAGTATTGGTATTTTTAATTTGTTATCTGTATAAAACCAATTTATTTTATTTTATTTTTTCAGATACAGAGAGACCTCTTATTTTTATCGTAATTAAATAATATCTCATAATAGTTTTAACTAACTTATAAAAATATCCTTGTACGCTTTTTTATAATAACAAATAATTATTGGAATTTTTAATATATTTTTATTTATTTTTATAATCATTATATTTATTTTATATAAAATAAATAAATATAATAATATTTATTATATTTTAATATAATAAATTTACCCCCTTCATGATCTGGGGGGGGGGGGTAAACTATACTCACCGGCCGTAAATGCTCATCCATCGGCTCACTTACAGACGTAAACACTATCGTCTCCATCCTCAACATCACACTTCTCAATTCGGTGGATGATGTCTTGTGCATGAAAAATGTTCGGTTTGATGCGCTCCTCAGTAACGAGGTGATTGAAGATGTTGATCGAAGCTCGTTGAAACCGTTCTCTTGAGCGATGCGCACAATTTTGTATCCGAAACGCACGAATAGTGCGTCATAGTACCTGAATAAATACAATATATTTTACAAATTAAAAAAAACGCTAATAATCGCATTTACTTAGATTATTAGCAGTTCTAGAAGATGGGCACTTCAGAAATGGATTTTCCTTGGATATAAATCCCTTGTTGTTATTATCAGATATAGTCTGATAACCGGAGGCTAAAACATCTACATCGCCGTAGTTGTCATTTTCTTCTGAACTCAAATTTGTAATATTTAGATTCTGATTCTGAATTTCTGAACAATAATAAGGGCGATTAAGACACAGCAACACTGTCCTTCGCCATTTTTTTTTTATGTTCATTTAAGCGTGACATTGTTTTTTTGAACAGAAAGACAATTTTGCTGTTGCGAAGGCCTGCTAATGGAAGACGTTGACGGCATATTGCTGTCTGCTTCTACAGGTGTTACAACCGACAGAGGTGACTCATCTGATTCGTTCCAGTTCTCCTCAGAAGTAGGGTCATTGAAAAGAATCATGCTCGAAAGCGAGCTGAACTTATTTGCGAGAACTGTTCATACCTCTCTCGCTCATGCTGCTATACCTGGATCCTTGGCACTGCATGAGTAACATTATACCAACATAATATTATATCGGATAATTTGGATCTTTTGAACATTTCATCAAATGAGACGCGTACCTTATAGCTTGTATATGATGAGATCGATTAAGGGATAAAGATGTGGGCTCAATTCTAGAATTTATTTATTTCTGCAGTATTAAAAACTATAATACTATAAATTTAAAATATAAATTTATCATGTTGACATGCGCTCACGAGATTAACACTGCTAGGTATCCGGAGCACTGAAAATACACAAGAAGAATCGTTGTTATTGCTAGGTTTCCTCGAGTCCTTGTTACTAATAGACACAAATTTATTATGCAAGCGGGCAAAGAGCCCGCTTCGTTAACACCGCTAGGTTCCTATGAACACCAAAAATGTAGAACCAGATTCGTTATCACTGCTAGGTCTCCTCGAGTCCTTAATTAACTAACTAATAATAAAAGTATTTACCTGTATGAAAGCTTGATAGAATAGACGATAGTATTTTGTAGCTTCAATCGATGGATATATGCCACTATGGAGAATAGCCGGCCTATTTATACAAAAATCAAGCCACCATTACTGCAAACATCACCGTACATGGGTCGAGAACATATTAGTAACGACCACGACTGTTGCTGCAATCTTGGACTTACGTTCATCCAATGTCCTTGATATCTTGATTTTCTAATCACAACGTCTCTTCGTCTCTAGCGCCTACCATTCTTCAGATATTCGCCTTTAAAATATCAAGGTTATCTATGACCTTGAAAGTTTCAAGGTCATTGGATGTCCTTGAAAGACCTCAATCCCTTGTTCACAATGCGTATGTCTGTTGAAATAAAAAAATTAACGCCAAAACTATTTTTTTTTTCTAGTACGTATCGTTCTCGAGATATTCGAATTTGAAATTTCACGATCATCCAATACCTTGAAAATTTTAAGGTCATCCGACGAGCGTAATTCCATTTTTATATACTTTTATGGTCATTCAATGACATTGAACATTTTGGAAGGTCATCCAAGGGTCAAAGGTTCAAGGTTCTGCCAGAATTGGCAATTCTATTATATATATATATTATATATACATACACACACACACGCGCGCGGGTGCGTGCGCGAGCACGTATGTAAATTACGAATAAGGAAAAAATAAAATAGAATAAAAAGCATTTCCATAATGAGAAGAAAACAAAGCAAATGACAAAAAGAAAATGAAATAGTACGAAATAATTATTATAATAGTAATTTATATAATATTAAAACTATTTCATTTAAAAAATAATGACAATGAAAGTGTTAATGATGAATAACTCACGTAATTAAACATGTATTTACTTTTTGTGGTTACTCGATATGGACAAAAAAGTAACCACAACTTATTTATTTATTTATTTTTTTTTTTGGCTATAAATGATATGAAGATTTATTTTATTACATAATACACTAATAGTGATCATAAAATTCAAAGATATAACTTGGACATTATTAACTCTAATCATTTTCCGATTAAACTTAAATCTATATATTCATACATATTGTTAAAACAAGGATTATAATTTGAATCAAATTATATTAGCTATTAATAAACTTATTAATTTAATTATTAATTAATTTAGAATTAACCTGATGTTAACAATAATACATTTCTGTTAATTGTATACATCTGAAATATAAATTCTATAAAGAAAATATTAATTGAGCAACTCCTAACGTAGGATAAAAAATTAATTCTATAAACAATTTAAATAAAAAAATATTTTCTCTATTCTTTCTAGAATTTCAGAATGATTTATATAAATAGTTTTCATGTAGCAGAAGTAAATTCCAGTTGAGATCTTATCAATGTTGAGTAAATACTGTATTTATCTTCAGCATTATTAAACTATCAACACATTCTTATAATAAACCCAACGATAGAAGTTACTTCATTTAAATTTGTAGGATACATCAATAAAAGTCAAACTAACATCTATTCGATAGATAGTAATCTTATGGATGCTCAGTAATTTTAAATAGACGATAGTAATTATTATTTTTTTTATTTTTACGTGGTGTTGAACAGCTATAATAGCACCATTAGATACTAAAATATACTATAGCTTGCAGTGAAATTCACTCGCCTTTTTTTCGGTGATTAACGGGAACTGGTTTATTAAACGTGGTTTTGGTATTAATTTACACCTTTCATTACTTCAACCCTTTGATTTAAAGAATACTATTCCCTTACACGTTCCAGGTATTGTAGAACTACCAAATTATAAAGGATAATGAGGTTATAAAATTGTAAATGATGAGTTGTGATGTGTGGAGTGTGCGGCATGAGGTATGTATTCTAGAGTGATGATTGGATGTCGTGGAGTGTGTGATGTTATTTTAGTCTGATGTGAGGTACCTTGTGGGTGTGTGAGGGCGGTGCCTGTTGACTGTGGTGTCTGAATGTGTGTGAGAGCGTATTTCTTCCTTTCTGAAGTAATGCACACCAGCTGTACCAGGAAAGATGGGTAGCCAGGGGTTTAGCCAGAGGTTAAGTCGGTAGTGCGCAGGAACACATACGCATTTAATAACATCTTGCGGAACCTGTAAGCGAGCCCGACACTGCTTAGGCGCCCGTAGATGGGGTTCTTCCACCTCTTTAAAAACAAAAAGTTATAAAGGATAATGGAAATGATGTTTACCATTCAACGAATTATTGTAATTTACAATTCTAACGATTGTTATACTTCAATCTTGGAATTAAGTACTGAGATTGAATAAACACTCTTTTGAATGTTTTTACATTACTGGATGTGTTTGGAGTAAGATATTCTTTATTTAGATAATTTATTATGAATTCTTGAGCATCCCGTTTCCTCTGAGTCTTCCTGTTAAGCCATTTTCATTATCAGAGGTTCTGCATGACATAAGAGAGGAGCAAGATTCACAGAAAGGCTCAGGATTTGACTTAGCCACAAACAAAATGCTACTTATAAATCCTTTCAAAGCCATCATATAGATAACACATTTCTTTAAAGGTATCCTGCGCACTACGTGCTTCTCGACGGAGTGGAAAATTTCACAAATGGTTATGGTCCCGAAACCAGGTATATGAGGTATCAACGTATAGGCCGGTATGTCTATTACCTATTTTGTCTAAAATGTTTTTTGAGATATTTTCTTCAGAGGCTATTCTTAGGCATGGTCATGTTATTCTTGATTATCAATCCACTATTAGCAAACGCATAGACTTGTTAAGGTTTAAACAAGTGCCTTGAGGAAAGGACTCTCGGCTGCCTTCTTGGATGTTTAACAAGCCTTTGACAAGTTCTGGTTGCCTGACCTATTATACAACTTAAAAAAGAGCCTACCTAAACTGTATTAATTAGTTATATGTTGTTAACTGAATGGACATTTTCACAGTGAAGTGTGATAAACAGTTGTCTGTGTTCTTTGACAATACGGCGGGATCTCGGTTTTAGATCCTGTTTTATACTCCATCTTCACAGCGGACCTTCCGACACCGGACTATTTCTTGTCGCTTCATTAGTCAATGGCACGGGTATCCTGGCTGTCGATGTTGACCCAACTCTAGCTTCAATTAAACTACAATCTGAATTGGACCGGATTGACGGATGACTATCTAGATGGAAAGTTTAAGTTAAACGAGCGAAATCGAGTCATGTGACATTCTTAATGGGGAGAGGAGACTGCCCACGAGTCCAACTTGATAGTGTTTTCATACTGTATGCTTAAACTGTACGGTACCTTGGTCTTCATATTGATAGTCGTCTGAATTGGAATATCCATGTAAGGGAAAAAAGAAAATTACTGAATATTAAGTTTAAGGAAATTAACTGGTTGCTGGGCAAGAGATCACAGCTTTCACTGTCCAACAAGCAGCGTTGTATACGAATATTCTAAAACTGATTTGGACCTTTGGGATCCAGTTTTGGGGTACTATCAATAAGCAGCAACGACAAAATAATACAGCGGTTCTAGAAAAAATTAGGAGCATAACAGAGGCGCTTTGGTTCAGTGAGATCCCGAAATATCTGGGTTTACCATATGTTAGAGAAGAAATACAGTGATTCATTACAAAGTATAAACTACGGCTACCCAACCACATGAATTATTTACCTTAAGTCGTTAGAAGGCTAAAACTACTCACATGTTGGATCTTGGTGACTTTACGTGATTTGTGTTTGAGCTGCATCAACTGAGTGTTACTCATCAATTCATTATTTCACTTTATTCAATTTTAATTATTATTCTTTCACTAATAATTTTAGTTTTTTTTTTCTCAGTGTTTCATCGTTTCATTTATTTTATAATCCTTATGATTGTTTTTGTTTTGTGTCTGTGGAAATTCGACTGAATCCTCTCTGCATTTGGTTGTAAATGATCATATTTACTTACAGGTTCTTTAATATTGTAACCTTTTGTAAATTTTATATTGAAACAAAAAAAATTCGTCATGAATTCGATATGAGGTATCAAAACACCAGTGATATCAGATTATTTTTTATAAATTTCTGTATGTGTCACTTCTATCAAATATAGTGAAACAGTACATAACCAATAAAAAATCTTGTAATCATACGGATATATTTTCTGCTACTGAAACTTTTATTTTAAAAGTGTTTGTTCATATTTTTACGTGATGCCACTGTATTGTAGTTGTACGAACATTTTATATTAAAATAAGTTATTTTGTAATATAATTTATAATACTGTTTCAGAAATAAGATATTTAATTTCTCATTTAATCGTACTAAATCTAAAATAAAAATATTGTGTTCTAAATTTACCTGATTAATAATATTCTTATATTTTCTGAATTTTATTGAGCTTCTTCAATTTCAGTAACTTCTTCTTCTTGTGTTATATCCGCTCAGCAAACGTTGACTATCATGTTGGCGATATTAATTTTATTCACCGTGTTCTGAAAAATAAATACTCGACATTCCAAATCAGTATCTCAGATATTTTACTCATGATATCCTCCATTTGCCCGGACCACCATGTCCTGGTTTTTTCCACGGATAACTAGATGTAACTAAGAGTATTAATCTGGATGACTTATGATGTGGCCAAAATAGGATTATTTTCGGATTTTGATTGTTCACATAATCTCTGGTTCCTTTTTCATCCGGATTAGAATTGTTTCATTTGTTACTCTGTCCGTCCAACGAACTTTTAGAAAACGTCTGTAAGATCACATCTCAAATGTTTCAAGCTTTTTTTATAAATGCCTCAGTGAGTGTACAGGATTCCATTCCATACCACAGGATAGAGAATATGTAGCATTCTATCATTCATGTATGCAGGTCCAATGAAATTATTACGAACAATATTAAAAAAAAAAATTATATCGGAAATCTTGGTCATAGAAATTTCACCTGCGTGTTTATAAATTGCAGCTAAGCTATAAATAATTAAAATAATAATAGTAATAATAATAATAAGAATAAGAATAAAATTATTTTTTTACAAACTGTTGTTGTTATTGTGTATTTTATATTTTAAAAATAATTATTACTATAAGCAAATTTCTTTAGTGGACTTATTAAAGAAATATTTAAACTATGGAATTCCTTTTTTGATTAATTAATTAATTTTATTATATTAATTTAATATTTATTTTGAATTTTTTTTTGTATTAAAATAGCTAATTTAAAATTTGGAATCTAGGGCTAATTTTACGTTTATGATTCGATAAATGGCTTTTTTGAGTGATTACATTATTTTATTCTATTAATTTAAAATGTTTCTTTGAATTATTATTGTACTGTAAATTTACATATTTTTAAAATTTATTCTATACAGAAGCTCATAAAAGTAAAAAACAATATCTTTATATACCTTTAATAACATTTATAGTTCTTGACATATTTGAAAAAATATAAAATATACTTTACTGCTTCAGTTTTCAATATTTTGGACTACATATTTTATTTTTAAAATAGTTAATACTGCAGTCTTTTTACATCAGAAGCTAAATAAAGTAAAAATTCTCTAGTTTTTATTATTTTGAGATGATAAGTTTTGTTTTGCCACCTTCCGTGGTTGAGTAGCTAGCATCTCGGCATGTCTTGCGGAGGTCTCGGGTTCGAATTCCAGTCAGGCATGGCATCTTTTCATACGGTAACAATTTTCACCGGACGAATGACCAAAACACTGGTCTCTTATCATTGATTAATTGCTAACCTTGGCTGGTTCATCGGGATCCACATTACCTCTCTTTTTCTGTTTAGCCTCTGAAATCACCGTTAGGTATTACTTCAGAGGATGAATGATATGATATGTATGTATCATCATGTAAATGAAGTCTTGTACAGTCTCAGTTCGACCATTCCTGAGATGTGTGGTTAATTGAAACCCGACCACTAAAGAACACCACGATCTAGTATTCAAATTCGAATAAAGGTAAACTGCCTTTACTAGGATTTGAATCTTAGAACTCTCGACTTTTAAATCAACTGAATTGTGATGACGAGTTTAACATTAGACCAATCCGGTGGGCTGGGATCCAGGTTACCTAAATCTCTAATCTGTTAATTTCATATAAAAATATTCCTTTACAACGATAAAAAATAAAAAACAAACTTAAAAGTGGTCTTATTTTTTCGAATTATTTTATTATTAAAACGTATAATTTAATTATTTTGAAATTTAAAAGTTTTAGTCACATTATTCATATTGTTGATTTAACCTTTTATCCGCCAAAGCTGTGTAAAATAGCATTTAATTACATTATGGCTTAATAATTACTGAAATAGTCGGCAAAAAGAATAAACCGAATGACCTTTACTTCGGAGGAGTTTAGATGGCGAGTGATGAGTCGGGCGGCCTACACTCTGTAATTTCTGAACAAGACAAGAACAAATTGGTGGTTGAGCTAAGTACAATGCGGTTGGCGTTGCTGTAATGCCGTTTTAATTATTCCGGCTAAACTGAGAGTGACTTCGGTAACGATGATATAAGTAGAACCTTACCGCATGCATTAAATATAATGTTTTATAACTACACTTCCATTACTGATTTCATAGTATGAATAAATGATTACGGAGCACAACTAACACGCAAAGTTTGTTAAATTTTTAGCCGGTAACTTCAACAATAAATAGTATTCTATTTTGTAAAATTGTTTTCCGTATTCGTTATGTAGGCAATGCTATTAATCTTTAACGACTAGAATTCAGAAAGAAGTTATAAATTATATTACCTAACTCTGAGCCGGACGCAAAAAAATATTTCTTTTAACTTCCTTTAGAGAAAATGGAATTACACAAATGAACGATTCTTATATAGTCGTTATATTTAAATACATCCTGTCAACATAATCTATGTGTTTCTTTCCCCTGTAGCTATAAACCTTGCTATTATAACAATAAAAATAAGACATTAGTGAGGGGAAACTATTAACATATGTACTCTACATTAACATAACTACATTACATAAATGATGAAATATCATACAGTCGCATTTTCTATATTTTTGTGATATTTTTACATTTCTTACTTTGGTAATTGTGTATATTAAATTGGTTCTAATAAGTAAAACTTTATTATTCAATAATTGCTGTACTGTCATGTTTTACGAACTGATTGTTTATTCCTGCTGGTATCTGTAGTAGCTGATTTGAGAGTTATGGTAAAAGTTATACGAGTACAATATAATTTTGATGAAATTAAAGTAGAAATATACAGGATATTAGTAGTGTATATATATGAATATATATATAGATTTATTTTTTAGTTTGTCAAAGTTATCCTGGCGTAGAGAGTTGACAATGGCTGCGTAAAGTACCATTTCCGATGACGTTAAATGTATTGATACAAGGATGTTGAAGTATGCAGTGGAGGAAGTATAAAAGTGTAGAAGGAAGTTAAGGAACGACCAGTTAATGTGTAACTTTTTCTAAATTCACTCCGTATGTAATTCTAAGCCTATCCTGCCTCCATCAACACATTAGCATCTCTCACAATCAACATAGCTCCACTATACTTGCAAGAAATTCTAGATCTACACAGACATCTAAAGGTTCAGTGAGTGTCATTCACTAACACCGCCTCGCAATCAGCGGTCGTCGATTCGAAACCTAGCCGGTCAAGATTTTTTTCGCTTTAAATATTATTTATTTATTTAATTCTACGTCATTTATTTATTTAAACTCTGACGTCACAAACAACAACAGCTGTTCAATAGTGCTACCAACCTTTGAAATATAACAAAATTAATATTTAATCCGAATATATAATCAGGTTGGCACTACGGCTACGGGTGACACTACGTCATAAATCCAAGATGAGGTGGTCGGTAATCTTGGTTTGATGATGTCATCCAAGATGGTCGAAAGCCATCCCATCTGGAAAGTGGCGCCCGTATGCCTATTTCCGTAGTAGTATAGTATGTATAGTATATTATACTACAGAGTGATTTATTAGTCCTGTTACCCAATTGTTAATGTCTGGTAATTTTTTTCTAAGAGAGGGAAATTTTGTTTTGTGACACGAAGTTGGTAGCGCTACTAAACCGGTATAGATATGGCAGTGTGAGTTGATTCTCCTTGAGCTATGTAAACCTTTGTGCCGTTTCCGGTCGTGTTACGAACAGAATGTCTTTTATTATAGAACAACGAGTTTTCATTTTTGAACAATATTTTGCTACCAAATCATACGCGAGTGAAAAAGAATCATTTCAAATTAAATTTGTTGGTGTTCCCCCGCCAGAAAAAATGTCAATTTCTAGGGTAGCAAACCGATTTCAAGAGACAGGTAGTGTTTGCGACAGAAAACGTAGTGGTCGACCAACTCGCTTGACAGATGACGTTTTAGAGAATGTGAAAACGAGATTGCTCAATCTCCACGGAAAAGTTTACGAAAACTTTCCACGCAAGTTGGTTTGTCATATTCGAGTGTTCATAAAGCTGCTAAAAAATTGAAATTGTATCCGTATCGCTTACCATTAGACCAAGAGCTTCAGCCTCCCGATTTAAACAAGCGATTGCAATATTACCGTTGGTTTAGGTCTCTCGTAAATGATAACGGAATCGAATTTTTAAACACAGTGTTGTTTAGTGATGAAGCTTGGATCCATCTCGATGGTTACGTGAACAGTCAAAACTGTCGAATTTGGGCGGTTGAAAATCCTAACGCTTTACAAGACAAATCTTTGCATCCTGAAAAAATTGGTGCGTGATGTGCGTTATCTCGTCATCATATAGTCGGACCCATATTCTTCGAACAGACACTAAATGGTGAAGTATACATGAATATTGTGTGCTATTTGTGTCCCTCCTGGAACCTCAAGAACGGAATTTGCTTTCTTGGACATGCCACATGTCTCGAGAAACCATGGATTTTCTGCAAGAGTTCTTTGATGATCGAATAATAAGCAAGGGCTTTTGGCCTCCAAGGTCCCCAGACTTCACATCTCCTGACTACTTTTTGTGGAGCTATGTTAAGTCCGAGGCCTTCAAAAACAATCCTCACACTATTGATGAACTTAAAGTCAATATTACAGACTTAATCACGAATATTTCCTATGCAACTCTTAAAAAGGTTTCTGTTAATATGCTGAAAAGAGTCCGTGCGTGTATAACCGCAAGGGATGGGCATTTTGAGCATATTCTTTAACAATTATGTAAGTAATAGCGCTTTATTAAATCTCTTTTGTAAGTAACAAATACATTTTTTTATTCCACCTAAATTTCCCTTTCTTAAATTACATTTAAAATTGGGTAACAGGACTAAAAAATCATTTTGTATAATGTATTTTTACAAACATGTTTGTAAAATCTGAAGAATATTTTCATTGTCACGATAGTACACCAAAATATGTAAATGGAATTAATAAATAAACTATTTTAAGTAGAATGTTTATGGAGATTTGTACACTCTTATGTTATATTTATGTGTGATGTTCAGCCGCGGTTCTTAATATTTCATTTATTAACGTAGAAAAAGATAAAAATTAAATATTTATTTTAACCCATTATCCACGGATGAATAAAAATAATTACAGGAGTTGATATTTTAATTTTATTTTGAGATTTAAATTCTTCAGAATAGGTAAAATAACAATTGCAAGTAATTACATACAGTAAACTGTAATAGAACCCGAATCCGTATTTTGAGTTCTTTTATGTTATAAACTTTGTGTTACTAGATAAGGATGGCTAAAATTACAAAAGTGTTACCATTAGGTGTTATATTATGCATTTGAAATCTTCTACAACCTCAGACATATTGGATCATTTTTAATAAAGTGTGTATTATTCCACACAAGTGAACAAACTGTGAGCGACGTTTTATTAAGTATATATATATATATATATATATATATAATTTACCAAATAAACAGGTTACTGTTTGCAGCCCTTCAATACTCTTTATTAATTATTAATTAGCCAAATTAATTACTTATGTTAACGTTACTGATTGAAAAAGTTTAATATAGATTCTTTCTAATAATATTTATTTGTTACGTTAAGAATTAATTAATTGTTGTGTGGTTACATATATAAAATTAATTAAATTTTACGTTTGTGTGTTTTTTCTATTATATTTTATGAATAAGGTAATTAATTAAGAGCGGCATATTTTTCGTTGATCACACAAATTTAATTTGATTAATTTTCTAAAAGAGTAATTTTGATTTCCAGTACATAGAAAATATTGAAGTGAAAGTTCTCAAATTGTCTGTTGTTTATTTTTAATTATATTATATTACATATATATATATATATATATATATATATATATATATATATATTAATCTAAAAGGTTTTTCTACGTCGTTTAAATAAAAGTTATTAATTTATGTGGTATTTTTTTGGAATTGTATTATTATGCCTTTTTAAAAGTTTATTTCGTTCAAAAATATATACTTAGTTAACTTTATAATACAGATTGCTTGCTTCTATTATAAAATTATTATTAAAATATTTGTAGAATGAAGAAAAATTACTTCATATATTTTTTATTACCTTATATATCTTTTTCACTTTAAAAAAAACGGAGTTAGTGTAATATCAATACAAATTTTCAAAAGTGATACAGCGGTAGGTTAATCAAGGACTCAGAACGTAATCTTGTTTAGCCTACTGTTGTGTACCTATAGATCGATTACAAGAAATATGATATCTTTTTTAAGGGATAAGTATTTACGCATGAGCCATTCTGTTCTTTGTTTATCTCATTAAAGTTCAGTTAACACATCCTCCACGAACGTTTAGCTAATTACCGTTAAAGTATAGATTTCAGAAGTATATTTACTTCATTTCATAAAATAATTTTATGCAATGCAATAAAAATTGCAAAAAATGTTATTTTATGCGATGCCAAATGTTATTTGGCAGTGGTTTACTTAGAAAACGGCCGGTTCTCCTATTCAATGATTTTAGATTTGGCACATCTTGCCGCTGCTGAATTAGTATGGCAGAAGACTTATAGCTCTTGTATAGTTCAAACAAGTTTTAAGATAATAAATTATACTCTCAAGGATAGAATTTATTGATTTTATTTATAATAGTCCTTTAGTTTTATAGATATTGATTAAAATAGTGACATGTTTATTTGTAATAATAATAATACAAAATATCTCGACTATTCAAAGAGGTTTATGCAAATTTTTAATCAGCTTTAAATATATGTATATATATATATATATAATTATATTTTTTTCTTTATGAATTAGTTCACCACAGAAGCTTACAGAGAAGCTTGTATTGGGTATATCAAAATGGAATTTTGTAGCATATGAAAAATGACATGCTTGACCGCAATTGCAATCTGGGATCCCCCGGATGAAAGCCGAGATGCTACCACTCCGCCTTGAGATCGGCTTTTTATACAAAAAAAAAACGCTGGATTATCCAATATTCTTCCAGATGCCAATTCTTAGATATTACTTGGAAGACATCCTCAGTCTGAATCAAAAAAACGATTTATACAAAATTTTATTTGTTTTCATTCTTATCTCCTGATATCTTTTGCCAAAATGAATTCCTAGTGAGTAAATTATAGAAACTTTTTATTCGATGAAATTTCTAATATTATTAAAAAATTTCTTGAAAGGTATTTTTTAATGGAGATTACGTTTTTTAATGAAGTTATTTTTTAATTTCACTTGTTTTGTTTGAAATTTGCGATGAAATAAATATACGTTCAAAATTTAAAATATATAATTCTTTTCGTGTATTTAATTTTTTTTTTTATTAGTGATTCTCGAGCACTACTCTTAAGTCGCACTATCTAGGGCAAAAAAACACCACATGCACTGCTGTATCCAGTCAGCCGCAATCATGACAGCGACTTTTATGGCATCTGCCCATCCTGTACAGATAGTCCCGAAAACACCCATGTTAAGACAGGAACTGGGTGAATTCGTAGTCTGTGCTACCATGCTTTCGCTCCACCCAGTTCCTAACTCGCTTATGAGCCCATAGGTCTACCTTCCTTTGTCTGAATCCCGCCATCTGTCAATGATCCGTCAATCATCATCCGTCAAATGCTTCCTTTCTGCCCCGTCCGGCCACTATTGAAGCTCTCATTTGCGCTTGTAAATCTATGGGCCGTACCCCCAGCTATAACCGATGCTGCCTAGGCGCTGTATTTAAACGTTTTGTTATATTCTGTAGGATGAAATCATAAAAATATTTTCGCTTTATTATTATTTTTTTAATACATTATTCAGTACTTCACCCTCATCAAATTAAAAAACAAAAATCGAAAAATTTTATGAATTCTGATTTTTGTTTCGTTAATCATTTATTTGTTTGATACAAGGGGATTGACTAAGTAGGGGCTTCGGTTTCAGTCAAAGGCTGGTAACAAGAGAATTGATTTCTCTACAAAATATCATTTATACCTGATGTTAAAATGACGAAATCAGCTATACATGAAGAAGTTAGCCAGTTCTAACAATAATTCCTGTTACCATGTCAATGCTTAATCGCTAACAATTTATGGGATATGTAGGTTGTTATATAACAGCAAGGAAAGGTTGGTTCTCGATACCTTAAAAAATTTTTCTGATAAAATACGATAACTCATATAGATGGATCCCCGTAATTTAGGTTGAAAATTTTGCTGTATTTTCATGTAAATCTGCCCACGTGAAAGGTAAACTCAAAAAAAGACTAGATCTCCTAAGCTTCTAAACTAAATTATAAATATTTATAATATATTTAAATCTATAGAAATATCTTAGGTAAGCTAAATTTTACTTCATAGAAGATCAGAGACCAATTTTTTTAATAATACAAGAAGTGCTGGTATATTATTATTGTAGAAGAAGAGGAAGTTAATTTTTTTTTGTGTAAAATGCTTCCAATAAAAATAGTTTTCCTAAAGATAGCAGCGAAGAGTATAATATAAGTAGCTTAATATAAGTCTACCTAGACATCGTTAAAATTAGTTAGGTTTTTTTATGCTACAAACACACATCAATAAAAAAAACATACATTAGATGGATTAAAAACAATCTTATGAATTAAAAATAAACATATTCTATTAGACATTAATCGATATACTAGACTAATTATCCTGAGCCATTTTTTGTTTTAAAACTCAGAAATATTATAAAAAGGATTGTGAGCTACAAACATTGAAGACTTAAATTTTATAATTATGGACTATACTTGTATACTCTTTATTAAAAATATTTAGGTTAAAACGTACGATTCGCAAATTACATCTCAATAAGGGAATGAAGATAAGATAGTAATCTGATTGTAAAATAACTTGCCAGTTAATTTTGATTTTACTGTCTCTTCATGAAAAGTAAACAAGAAATCTTGTCTCCATGCAAGTACTATCTATCATCTTGCGTTGATTGAAAATGCCATTAAAACTCTTTTTTTTTATGATGTAGATAGTTTTATTAAGTCATTAGTAGTCGACTGGTTTTTTTTTTGCTTGCTGTTCTCGCCACATAAGCTTGAAGCTTGAGCAATGGAAATGTTAATGGAAATTTTTATAGCGTATGAAAAGTGCCATGCCTAACCGGGATTCAAACCCGGGATCATGGATGGAAAGCCGAGACGCTACCACTCCGCCACGTGATCGGTTTGATTCAAAAATTCCTTTCTGATTTGTGCTCATCTTTTAAACACAATAATATTACATCTTAAAATCTCACTTGTCTGTTTTATATTTTCCAATATAAATTAAACTATAGAAGAATCCAAATCTTTGACTTCATTTGCAGCGATTAGGCATACATTCAACCTGTCCCTCTATAACCAATTTAAACACGGATGATTTATACATTACACATCTATCTAATTTGTCTCTCTACAAGACTCTGCCGCAAATTATTCTCCTTTTCGTTGTAAGACCTTTTCATTTTGAATTTTATTAACCCATCTAATTAATATTTTCCTGTAAAAAATATTACATTTCAAATACCTTTATATTTTTATTGAGTTTTGTACTATCAAGAAGCGCTAAGTTGATAATTGCTTACTTATAAAGTAATTCTAAAAAAATAAATATTTCGTTTCATAAAATATTCACGAACAATGTAACAAACTTTCCGAACATGTTCTACTGGTGAAAATAAAGAGGAAAGTTTATATGAACCTAACTTCGGAAACGTTTCGTTAACGTGTATAGGCTGGCGCAAGACTTCACCGTGATTTCTGTGTTTTCAGTAAAATGAAACCAGATTGAAGTTATTGAACCCCAAATTAAGGTTAAAAAAGTAGTACTTTTGTATGAAATCTGTTCTGAAAAATTAAAAAAAAAGTATTTTTAATAATTTTTGAAAAATTTCGCTTAAAAATCAAAAGATCGGGGTTTAGAAACACTATTTTATGTTTGGCGTAAAATAACTAACAACCATATTTACTACTTAATTGCGATTCCAAGAATTACAGACTGGTTTATTTGTTATTTTTCTAAAATAGATAATTCTTTTGTTTTATAGTGTTGAAAATTTTGTTTTGCTTTATTCCAAGTTAAAATCTCTCACGTTTTGATTTGTTTTTATTAAATTTCAAAATTCATACATTAGTATTTTACTTCTGTGGACTTTATTCATACCATTTTACTCAGAATCAAATTTTTTACAAATATTTAATAATTATATGTGTTTTATCCTAATTTTATAATGATAATTTACGCATAAAACAGTAAGTTTTCGAACTCAGTCTATTGACTTTTATCCGAGATTTCTCGGGTTAAAGTCAAAAGGTTTTTGTCGAGATTTCTCAAAAACTACTAAAAGTAGTGTTCTGGAACTTATCTTTTATTTATTTTTTTTAGATTTCATATAAAACTATTTAATTTACTCCCTTAATTTAGGTTTCAAGAATTACAGTCGGGCGTAATTTTATCAAAGGCTCAAAAATCAGGACGAAACCTTTCACCAGCCTACACTCGCTAACGAAGCGTTTCCAAACCTATGTCTATGTGAACTTTCTTTCTTATTTTCACTATTTGAATATGTCCTGAGAGTTTGTTCCATTCTTTGTGAATGATTCTGTAGATATTTTGTTATGAAAAATGAAATTAGACCTTTTAAATGAACAAAATAATTTAAATGTTTTGGATATCTGTCTTTGAAGAAACTGAAATATAATACAAAATTCATAATTATATTAAAAGAGTGATCTTTTTTAGGTCTGGATAAAAATAACAGGTAATCAGTTTATTATTAGTGTAATCCTACATTCAAATTTTATAAACGCGTAAGAGAAATTATGCAACAACATTATTCTGTGATATACACCATTTACGCCTAAAATAGTACCTCTGAATTACAATAAAAAAACTTTAAAGAAAATATGTAAGAAATATTTTATGACTATTATCACCACTACTGAAGCGAATCGTTAGTTGGGATTAGTATATTTTAAAAGTCATTTTTATCTGTCTTCATTATTTAACGATTTACAGTTCATTCATTGCTACGATATTTAAAAACGTAAATATCTTTTTAATAATCTTCATTAATCCGTTGTTCGATGAGTGTAATTTTTTTCGGTTTTCTACAACTATTATTATCTTGTAAACATTCAAATTACAACTAAAATCAGTGTATTTACCTTCAGGCAGTTCATGTTATCGTGATTTTAATGCTGAAACGTGCTGTTTAAGAACCGGTTTTTTTTGGGTAAGTATAAATTTTACATTTTATAAAACTCGCATGCCACTTGGTTTCGAAACATTTATCTTATCTTTTTGTTTAGGAGAGTAATAATAGAGGAATTTTATCATTTTTATTGTTTCTATAATTTGGGATGGAGAATTAAAAATTTATGTTTAGTTTTCAAATGTAACAGAAATTCTTTTATTATTTTAATAATACTTCGCTGAATAAGTTTCGATATTAACATAAATATATTTTTTTGAGAAACATTTTAAATTATTGACATGTATGACCTGCTTTAATCATTACATTAAGTAAGACGTAACTATTTAAATTATTTGCCATAATTAAATTATAGAAAAATTACCGTTCAAAATTTCACTACATAAAAATGGAGAAAAACTAATTTAAAAAAAAAATTGTAGTCATTTATTTGGCGTTAAATACTTAAAGTTTACGATCATCAAACTGTAATTTTTTCTTTATAGAAGTCCCTTATAGAAAGTCCGTTAACATATTCTTCCATTTCCAGCTAAACGTTATAGTTCTTGATAGGTCCCTTTTAATTTTAAATCGACTAAAGGGATCTAAAACAAACCGACGGTTTGCTAACCAACCAAACAGTCGGTAATAATTATAAAACTCACACTTCGTGGATTAAAACAAGAAAAATATAAAAATTCTTGTATTAATATTCAAACTGTATCATTAACTGACGTTCCCAGGAAATCCTAATTAGGTTTTTGAAAAGAAAAAAATTAAAGGTTATAAAATGGCTATAATCCTTACCAATTTACAGAAGCCCGTGAAGTTTCAGGATATTCTAACTCAAACAAGAAATAAAACCGTGGCATCATTTTTGTTGAAATTTTATATGCGTGCTTAATCCCACAACCTAGCGACCTGTAGGCGACCTGATGTGAGCTACAAATTATTCTCACTGAAAATGATATAACGTTCCGAAGAATAACGGATTCCCATTCCAGGCTAATAGGGAAATAAGGACTGAATTGGTTTTCCGTTCTCTTCTTCCCTGTGCCGAATATATTAATGAATAATTTCATATCAATATGCCAAGCCTAACGAAATGCAGGTGATATTGAGCCTACAGTTTTCTTAATCATTCTGTCCATCACAGCGTCTGACTATATATTAAACAACATTATTTTCAGAGAAAGAAAGTTTGACTGACTCTTTTACCTCAAATGCTTTAATGTGTCATAGCCATAAGAAAGACTGAAAAGATTAGTATAAAGCAACAAATTAGTATAAAGCAACAATGCGAAAAAGTAAAACGCCATTTTAAGTCGGGACACACTGTACTCCTACCCTCTAGGCGTTACGTTAATCACGAAGTTCGTAAGAACTTCGACGGTAAGAGGTAACGGTCAACGAACTGCATTTACAGTTCTAAACATGACTTAACCTAACAGTGAAATGAAAATGGGGAAAAAATAAGCGTGAAAACCTTATATTTCAGTTCTATTAGATTAGTAATAAAGAATACTTACAAAACTTTTCTTTTCATTTGATGAACTTCTGGACACGAATATTTCATTTTTTAATGTACCTTTATGAATCGCGCCGCTAGATAGCAGTATTTGATAGTACTAGGTAGTGTTCAAAAACTTGATAATGTGAAATAATAAAATTTAAAAGAAAATATACTACAGCTTGTTTTAATTGTAAATGAAAATACTGAAGCTGAAACAATTTTTTTAATTCCCATCACTTCTTTAAAAAAAATAAAAGTATTAGTTTACAAGAGATTATAATAGTTTTATTAAAAAAGGAATAAATAAAACAGAAATAAATTCGATTGGTAAAATCGAATTTAACGATAAAAATAGTAAGTGTAATATTTCATCACGAATCTTTGAATCGTAAAGGTCATTATACTAATTTTATTAAAAAAGTAAAAATATGGTATGAAGTAATGATATGATTATAAAAAAAAAAATTGGCCGTGAAATTCAATTTGTTTGTTCTAAGACAATAAACTTTAATAATAAATTCAAAACAATCAGTAATTCACAAAAAAATAAAAATAAAAGAATAATACAACAAAACGCAGTGATATCAAAAAAAATATATATATACAATGAAATTGTAAACCGAACGTTAAGAGTCCCGCAGATGTTATGCATTCCATATAATAGCAAAAAAAAGAAAAATTTGTTACAAAAATTTTATCGGCCCGATTTCAATCACATGTATATCACATTTACAGAAATAATACAATTCTTATGATTATTCGTTGTTTAATAAATGAAATTGGGCCGGTAAGCGTTTTGTAACAAATTTTTATTTGTTTGCTTATTATATGGAATGCTTAAACATTGTTTATTATAGTATATCTATTGTCTATTACATACGTTTAACATTACTTTTTTTAAAGAAAATCCCAAATTAATAACAGATTTTGATAATAGTAATGTAGTGTGTTACCTCTTTTGATATCAATATCGTTTTGTTAAAAACAGTTTTATTTATATTACAGAAATTTTTGTTCTTCGAGAGGAAGAAATGATATCTGCGAGACTCCTACCGTACGGTTTGCGGTCATTGTAATTTTTTTGGATTATATATTATCTACTTTAGCAGTAAAATTTTCAAGAAAGGTCAACCATAACTTTATTACTTTAATCGGTACGTCTTCACGCTTTAACTGTATTAGAAATGATTTATTGAGTCTACTAGACAACGCTCACAACACAATATGGTTGTAATACTATTTCGTGTTAATCAGGATTTTATAATAAACAGCAACAATTTGCGAATAATTTGCTAATTTACTGACGTAATTTTCACTTTCATTGACAATTATACAAAACAGTAAAAAAATATTTCAAACTTTTTATTCATTTTTCAAACTTCTCATTTTTTATTTAAAATAAAATTGAAAAAAGTTTCAAAAATAACTATCTTTTTGCCTATTTTTAAAACACTTTTAATTACTTGACCGAGCAAACATTTTTTTTTAATCTCCGGGATCTCTGCTGGTATTGCTTCAGAGGATGAGATGAATGATTTATAGCGTGTGTGAAAATACCATGCCTTACCGGGATTCGAACTCGGGACCTACGGATGAAAGGCCGAGACCCTACCACTCGCGCCACGGAGGTCGGCGACCGAGCAAATATTAGTCGGTTCATAGTTCACGTGTCAGCAGCAACATCTAATTCTGTTCTTAGCCATCTTCTTTGTGTCACCAATGCACTCTTAACTCTTCTTTTGAATCCATAATACCGCTTTTGTTTGGGTCTTCCTAATGGTTTAGTAGACTCATATATAAATCCCTTACATCAGCTTTAATATTTTTATTCTTTCTTCTTAAGAAGTGTTCCAAGCACCCTAATTTTTCACCCTTTATTATAGTTACAATGTTTTGTTCCATAAATAATTAGTGTAACCTCTGTTTATGTTTTCAGACTGTTTCCGGTTTTCTATACCTTGTTCAAAATTTTCCTAAACATTTTACTTTCAAACGATGTAATTCTTTTTTTATTCATTCTTCTCGGTAATGACCACATTTGTACCCCAAATATATATATTTATCTTGGTCTTATGGTTTTTGTATATAAATAGAATTTTGATTTTTTATTTATACTAATTTTGTGTCCGTATTTTATTATTTATTCTTAACAAAAATTTGTTTCTTGAGTTTAGTTATTAAATCTATTTTTTTTTATTGTTTTAATTTTGTTAAAAAGCATCTAAATATTTTAAAATATTTACTTTTTAAAACTCTTTTAATTTAATATTATTTATACGTGTAAAACAATCAACCTTAATTTAAAAATATTTTATATCTACATTTTTAATGTTATTAATAACATAATATTTCTCACTTCATTAAAACAAAGGAAAAACATAAGGTGGTGATAATAATTAAAAAAAAATAAATTATTTGATAAAAGAAATAAACGATTTTGCTGGTGGAACACCAGCAGCTTAACCTATTTTGACCTATTTCCTATCACCCTCATTTTCTGCCTCATAAAATTTTAATTTTTCTAGATTTTTCTAGGCTGTCGATTAAAACATTCGCAATTAGGACTTCAATTTCAGCTCGAATATTGTTTTTTTTTTTTGGTGGATGATCGTTGGTTTTTTAACATAAACGTTTTGCACTGGATATCACCAAATAAAATAATCTGTGGCTATTTAATCCGGCGAATGAGGAAGCCGATTCATTCCAGAGTTCTTTGAAATTATTCATACGCCAAAAGTCTCTCTTAATGCCTGCATACTGTGTCTGGCCTTGAATGCAGTGGCTCCATCTTGTCTGAACCACTTAACTTGATTGTCAGCAGATTACAGAAAATTTTGAATCATATGCTGGTATCGCTCAGTAGGAAACTCTCCGTCAACATTTCAAAAAATATGCCCCAATAATCAATTGCGATGTAATACTCACCAGAATGTGCATTTAAGCGGATATAATTCTCTCTGCTGAATAATTCTTACATTTTTAGTTTCCCATAATCGTCAATTTTTGTAATTAATAAAGCCATTCATATGAAAGTGGATTGATTCATCTTCAATATCAAATTATGCATGGAATTTTTATTTTCTGTGGAAATTCTTGATACTGTACGGCATAATTTAGTCGTTGTTCAAGGTTTCTCGGCTTCAATTCTTGCACGAGTTTGAATTTTGTGTGGGAACAATCTTTAAGCCTTTACTAGTATTCGCTGCAGTGATCTTAGAGAAATGTGTAACTGAAGAGAATTACTTCGAGTTGATATTTTGGGTTCTCCTCAACTCTTTCTCGAACTCGTTGAATATTCTCTCGGATTGTACGTGGTCTTCCTGATTTTGGTATATCTCTTACTGAACTCAGATGTTGTAAACGTTCCACCAAGTGTCTAATCATATAAGGGGAGGGTGGATTCCTAATATTGAAATCAAGGCAATAAGTTCTCCGAGTCAACATTATTGAATGTTGATTTTCAAAATAACATTTTATGATATTCATTCATTGAGCAACTTTCCATCATTAATTTCCCAGATTTTCTTTATAAGGTCTGAAAATAAAATGAAAAGAATCAATTAAAGTTAAAAAATTATGAATTTTTCAAAACGCTAGGCTTCTTTTGTTCCACCTATATAAATGCAATACAAAGGTGTTTATGGAATATTTATGTTATTTATACGATTGACTGAAATGTAATAAATATTGTAATTTTGAATGCATTTCGATCTTATCAAATATGCACCCAACTAAAATGTTTACGACCACGTTTTGTATCGTTTTTTTTTTTTTTGCTTTTAAAGTACTTATATTAACCATTAATGGATTTTATTTATTTTTTATTTTTAAAATTTTTTTAAATTATTCATATTTATTATGATACTGATAAAAATTGACATTAATATTTCATTTTACCTTTTTTTAATGAACATGATTAAAAAAATATTATATATGTATAAGAATGAGCTTTTGAGTTAACCCTCATATTTCACGTAGATTCAATTCTAGATAAATTTTCTCTGAAATAAACTTTTCCTATAATTTATTTAATTTATGCTTTGTTACGATCTTTTGAGATTAAAATACATTATGGCTATCTTCCAGTAGTAGTACATCTTACGTAATGGATAGTATAACGCCTTCTTCATCACTACTTTGATATCTCTTCATCATTCTTTTATATTTCTACCATTTGTTAACTTCCAAATGAACATTTGTTCAGCGTTCATAACATTTGTTGCTCTGTCATAACAAAATATCCATTCATTAATTAAATTATTGTTCATACTACTTTTATTCATATTAAAATAAATAAGTTCAAGTAGCTATTTGTGATGTTTACTTCCTCTTCATTTTATTCTTCCCTCCCTTTTCTTAATGGACCTTTGTATTCCCGTAAATAATATGGAAGATGCATTACAGATCTTTGTTGTAAGTAGTTTCTATAAATCGTTCTATATAAAATAACTGAATGTGAATTAATATTGGAATGAATGCCAAATTGGATACTGTTTTCTTTATTCTTCTTTGCTCTGTTTTATGTGTATAATAAATTATAATTTATGATTGAGTCTATACTGCTATTTGATTTTATTATATTTTTAAATTTATTTCTTACCATGTTCTTTACCGATACCCATCAAACCATTTATTTAATAACATTTGAAAAAAGTAATATTTAATTTAATTAAAACTTTAAATTAAAAACGCTTGAAAGTAACATAGTAGCATAGAAATTAACATAATAGAAAGTAGCATAGTAGAAAGCAAAAATAGTAGCATAATAGTAGTGTAGTAGCAAAGTAGAAAGTAGCATAGTAGTATGAGCATAGAAAGTATAAGAATGCTAGCGATGAAGAAGGAAAAAGGACCTATCAAAAATTAAGATATACTGTAAATAGCAAGTGCAAATTAGTGAAAGAAGAGTGGATTAAATAAAAGTGTTCAGAACTGGAAAGAGAATTGGTCATTGGTAAAATAGACGGAGCATACAGGAAAGTTAACAGATTTGTGGTACATAAATTAAAAAATGTGTTAAAAAAATTAATTACTTAATTCAAAAATGAATTTCACTTCAAATTTGTAAATATTAGATATAAACGGAACTACCCACTACCCTTCTATGTACCAGATCTTATTTATTACCCGGAAGAAAATCCTGAGTCAAAGTTTTAAAATATATTTCATTCAAAAATTGTTTTATATTTTCTGCTTATGTCAATTCATACTTGCTCGTCAATTCTTATTCTCTTAAAAACATCTCGGTACTAAAATCCATCAACAGTATTTTAAATTACAATTAACCACTCTCGCAAAATTGGAGAAAGAATCTTTATTTAAAGTTTAGTGAAATGTTTAAAAGCATTTCAAAAACATGGAAGTTTTATAAAATTATGCAATGCGTTCGGAAAGTTTTTGTGCATAGGAATTATGGAAATGTAATGAATGAAATTCTTAATCGTTTACTTTATATTTTTATTTAATTATTCTATAGAAACGGATATTACAATAACTAGAATTGTTTATAAAAGGTGTTAAAAATCACTTCCTCTAACATCAATACAACACTTTACACGTTTCAATTTGTTTTCAAACGCTTTAACTAGCTGATGTACTGGAATGTCTCGATATGTAAGCCGTTATTGCAGTTTTCAGTTCGTCAATCGTGCGTGGTCTGTTGCGATAGATGCTTTTTTTTACTGCCTCCCATAAAAGGAATCTGGGGGAGTCAGATTGGGTGATCCTGCAGGCCACAAAATCCTCGAAATGATTTGTTCATCAAAGACATTTCGTAAAAACGTCATTGACCTGTTAACTGTGTGTACTGTGGTGCCATCTTGTTGGAACCATCCGTGATTGATTTCCACTTCTGTTAACTGACAAATGAGTTTTATTACAACAGTGCATTAACGATCACTATTAAAAGCACCTTAAAAAAAAAATGGACCCATAATGCACGTTCTACTCGCACCAAACCAGATTCCAATTTTCGCTTCGTGTATAGATTGCTTGTGTGAATTCATGAGGGTTGGTTGACGACCACTGTCGTGTATTTTATGAATTAATATACCTTCCCAGATAAAATCACGTTTCATCTGTAAAAACGTAATGCCGAGACTACCTAAGAAATTTTGTCAATAAAACGTTTAAACCAGTGACAACAATTTAGTCTTCTGGCATGATCTGTAAGGTTTCAGTTCTTAAACACACATTACTTTCTAACGGAAAAGTTTCAGTTCTTTTCCCTTCAGCTTTATGTGCAGTAGTAAATCTAATACCTTGCTGCTGTGCTAACTCACGCATTGAATTTGAGTGACTTTCGGCATAGCATCCAAAATATTAATCAGCTTCTATTCGTTCAGTTTAGGTGGTCTTTAACAGAGCCCGTTGCCCGAAATTGTATGATAAAGCTCGAACTGTTCTGCGGTGAGGAACAGGAGTATTTGGAAACTTTTCAGAAAACTTGTGCTTCACTAAATCACCGTATACTTGTCACCTTCACAAAAGACGTGTTCAGACAGAAATATGCGTTCCTCTACCGAAAGAACTATTACGTTTCTTGCAACTTTGATTCCGATAAACAATACAATAAGAAACGAAGCACTTTCAATCACAATTCATCTACTGACGTCTTCATTTATTACTGAGCACGTCCAACGAACCCACAGGGCAACCAATCTAAGGTTGAAAGAACAGATTGCACCACATAATTCAAAAGCATACTCCACAGCGACTTTCTCAAGACACTGTAGTTGGTTTATTTTTAATAAATTGACAGTTTTTACAGAATTTATCCTGAACGAGTAAATTAAAACATGTTCTATTAAAAAGGAAACAGATCTAATGTTTTGTCCTATTATTTTTTACTTAAACAGTCCTTCCAGAACGAGTAAATAATAAAAAAATGTAATTTTTTTTTTGTTAAGAAGGGAGAAGAGTAAACAAGTGAGTATTAAGTTTAAAGAAACGTGCTGGTTGCTAAATAGGAGATCACACACCTGTCATTATCTAACAAGCAGTTGTTGTATATTACTATTCTGAAATCGATCTGAACATATGGGATCCTGATTTGAGGTAATACAAGCAACAGCAACATTAGATAAAACAGTGATTCCAAAACTAACTACTAAGGAGCATAACAGAAGCACCTTGGTTTGTAAGAAACAATGAGATTCACGAATATGGGTTTACCGTATGTTCGAGAAGAAATACAGATCAGTTTGGTTCAAAATATAAACTGTGGCTAAACCATCATGTGAACCGTTTCGCTATTAACCTTCTTTTCAGTAGTAAAAATATTAGAAGGTCAAAACGAATCCACGTATTGAAGCTTGGTGATTTTATGTGATTTGAGTTGGAGCTGCATTAACTTAGTGTTACTTATGAATTCATTGATTGTTTCACTTCATTCAACTTTAGTTATTCTTTCGTTATCAATATCAGTTTTTGTTCATTTTTTCCCTCTCAATGTTTCACCTTCTCTCTTATTTATTAATCCTTTGATTGGTTTTGTTTTATGTTGAACTACCTGTGGTACTGTTCTCTGATTTAAATTTATGTGTATGCTTACACTAAATGTTCTGTTTAGGAATATTAGTATGTAATTCTTGAGGAGCTTCGATGGAAGCCTCTCTGCATGTGAATATGTGATCATATTTATTTATGGTTTCTGTAATAGGTTTTATTTATGGTTTCTGATTATAAATTTTATTATGAAACGAAAAATAATGAACGGCGGCCTATTGGTAGAAAATTTTATTTAAAGAAACAATGGAATTTCTAAACTTTTGAGTAAATTACTATATCTGTTTCAAAAGAAGTTTATTCTGCAAATTTTGTTACGTTGTTTATAATTTAATTTTAAAGTAAAAATAACAAACGATTATACATAATAAGTAAAAATAACAAACGATTATAAATCGTGATAATAGGCACAAGTTAAAATAATTAAGAAAACTGAAGGATATAGCTAAGGATTCAGCTTCAAATATTTCAACTTAAACGTTATTATGTTATTCGCCTACTTACGAAAATCATGCTATAAAAATATTTATTTAGTAGCAGATATCTAGAGAACGGTTGACTTGAATTTAATAAATAAAATACCAAACAAATTCAATGATTTAAAAGATTTTTTTTTAAACAAATTTAAAAAAAGAATTTTATTTATAGTTGTCTTCAAAAATGAAAATTATTAGCCACTTACCAGTGTAATGTAACTGTATCGGTAAACTGTGTCGTGAACAAACTCAGGCCAACCATTTCTCAGACGTGTGGTTAATTGAAATCCAACCACCAAAGAACAGCCGGCCTCCGTGGCGCGAGTGGTAGCGTCTCGGTCTTTCATCCGGAGGTTCCGAGTTTGAATCCCGGTCAGGAACGGTATTTTCACACACGCTACAAATCATTCATCTCATCCTTTGAAGCATGCCTAACGGTGGACCCGGAAATTAAAAAAAAACTACCATAAAACACTGGTATCCACGATATCGTGGATACGCAGTATGGTGAGTTATTCTAATATGGTGATCTGGTGGATGTTCTAGTGAAGAGTTCTCGCTTTCAAATCCTTGAAACCGAGAGCTCTCTACTTCGAAATCAGCCGATTTACGACGACAAACCCAATTAATATCATTTTAATACAATAAAATTTTATTTTATTTTTATACCTTTTAAAGAATGTGATTTTGTTATCAATTCAAAATAGTAGTGAACGAAAACTAATGTAAAATATAATATTTTAACTTATTTAAGATTAATTGGTTGCTTAATAATGAAGATACGTGATAAATTTACGTATACAACTATTTTCCAGTTTGAAAAAAAACATTTGTAAAGAATAATTCAGACTCGTGCAGTGGTTCTTGAATGTTAAGCGAACACTGGCGAACATAGAAATATACACAAGGAGATACTAGTATAGAAAGGCGAGCAGTTTTTAATTTTCTGGCGAATATAGCTTGAATATTAAAGGGAAAAGTATGCTGATAATGAAAAAAATGAAATATCGGATTTTTTTGCATATCTTTACTTCTTAGGGTCCAACTAGTTCCTCCTCCTTTTTCCTGCTTCTCCTTCGGGAATTACCGTTCAGTTATTACTTCAGAGGATGAATGAGAATGATACGTATGAATGTAAATAAGGTGTAGTGTTGTACATTCTCAGTTCGGCCAGTTTCGACCTGAGAGGTGTGGTTAATTGAAACCCAACCACCAAAGAATACCGTTATACACGATCTAGTATTCAAATCCGTATAAAAATAACTGACTTTACAAGGACTTGAATGCTGGAAATCTCGACTTTCAAATTAGCTGATTTGGGAAGACGCGTTCACCACTAGACCAACCCGGTGGGTTCCAACTAGTTCATCAAGATCAAAAAAAAAGAAACGCTCTACATATGTACGTATGTGTTACATATATGTATGTACTTTTGGCATTACATCTTAGGATTGCCCAAACGGATTTTCTTAAAATTTGACTCAAATATTTTTATATATGGGAGGATTGATCGTATTATCTTTTTTTCAACATTCGTTAAGAGGATGGAGGGATATCGCTAAAAGGGATAGCGATATTAGATAGCTATATTTAGGGATAGCTAAAAGGGATTGTACACTATTTGAAAGTGTACAATTTATACATAAAATGACTATAATTTTAAAAATTCTAGTCCACTAAAATGCAGAACAGTTGTTTTAAAAATTTTCTTTTTCTTATTTCAGTCTTTATTGAATAATATTAGATTTAGAGAAATCTTTAATTAAGCAAATTTATTATGCATAACTTCTGTATGAATATTTTTAGAAAAAGTTCTCTTAAGATTTATTCCGCACCTCTAAAAAATATCTATTTATTTTTTTTTTTTGGTCGATGAAATTACACAGACGTTTTGAAGGTGGTACGTGGAATATGGAAATGAAATTTTGTAGCGTATAAAAATTCCATGCCAAAATGGAATTCGAACCTGGGACCTCCGGGTTTGAATAAAATATATATTCTCTTTTTTGTTTTGATTCTAACTCTTTTTTAATTTTTATTATTAATAGCCGAGAACGTCATGCATGTTAGTTTTTTTAAAGATATAAATCCAAGAAAACTAGCAAACGCTGATGCCTAATTCAATTCTGTTCAGCTGGATAGTACAAAAAAAAATAAATAAACGCTACAAAAATAGAAATATGCAACTAGAATCGAAAATGATTTTTATTTAATCGTGTGAAAGAGACTTGTAATTTTATCCAAACTTCTAAGCAAAATTTATCGAAGGAATTTTTTAATACAACTATGAAATTGACTTAAAATTAATTTTTTTTCATAGTTTTAGGTAATTAATAAATACATATTATTCAGTGAATAGAGTTAAGTAATAATACTACTAAAATACCCTTCTAAGCAATGGTTTATGCTATTCTTCAAATCGGTTTGCCTCATCTTTCACAATAAAAGAAAACAACGTTTTTAACACTCCCTTCGTCTATCTTACCCTCAGTTTTCAACCGATATAAATCAATGAGAATTCGTTGAGCCGCGATGAAGCTACTTCCCGTTCTTAAATTTATGTGTATTCTGTTAGATGAAGAAAGCATCATAAATTACTTCACAAAGAAATAACTTCCTGTTATTAACCCAAACTTTACTACTTTTCTATATCGTAACAATCATTACAGTTATTACTTTTTTTTAAATATCAACATGATTTCAATTAAACAAAATTGACAAACATAATTTATTGATTATTTATTTTTTAAAAAATATGTTTTTTTCTAAAAATTATTTTCTAAGTACAATTTAACTATATATTCTTTTACCCCTGATTCCTCGAAAACTGCTAAAAATACAGTTCTTGGATCTGTGTTTTTTTTTCCACGACAGATTTTATATTATCATACCACTAAATTTACCCCTTAATTTGGGTTCCAAAAATCACAGACTGTCTTAGTTTTACCGAAGGCACAGAAATCAAAACGAAATCTTTCGCAAGCCAATACTCGCTACCAAGCGTTTCCGAACCTATGTTTATATGAGCATTTTTCTTTATTTTCACCAAAGGAACATTTCCTGAAAGTTTGTTATATTGTTTGTGGATCGCTTTATATATATATATATATATATATATATATATATATATATATATATATATATATACTTCAAAATAATTGTAAATATTGGAATTAGGTTACTGTTACTAATTAATTAACTTAATCTGTTGTTAGTTTTGAAAGCAATTTTACATCATATAAAGCTTTAAATAATACAGTAATAAATCTCAATTTAAATAACCAGAATAACATTGCTGGTCTCCGTTGCGCGAGTGGTAGTGTCTGGGCCTTTCATCCGGAGGTCCCGGGTTCGAATCCCGGTCAGGCATGATATTTTGACACGCTACAAATTATCATTCATCTCATACTCCAAAGCAATACCTACCGGTAGTCCCGGAGGCTAAAAAAAGTCAGTTATGAACATATCTATATTAACAGTATAATAAAAAATTAAGACGAGAAAAAATTCAACATTTGAATTTCGATTTTCTTCAATGTCATTGTCACGATAAACTGAATGTACTCACAATATAAAAACAAACAAAAAAAACGTTTCTGTACTTATTTTATTTATTATAAAGTCCTACCTATAAAATAATTTTCAAAACTGTCGTAAATTTTACACGGCAATAACAAACTGTAACTTTAAAAAAACCTATTACACACATTTACAAGCTCATGATCGAACCAAAGTAATTCTAATAATCAGTAGATTATAGTTATGCAGCAGAATAATTAATTTTATTTCGATAACTAAGGTATTAGTCCTAAATGCCTATCTCTATAATTTAAAAGTTTAATTATGCTTTGTATCTACTTGTTGAATAAAAGAAACCATTCTAAAGAGGTAGAGATCTGCATAAAAAGCACCCGACCAAGATAAAAAAAAAAAATATAGGAGTTAACTGATGAAACATATGTTTAAATTAATGGTAATAAATTAGTATTCTGCAAATTAATATAATATATATATATTTCAAATACATCCTAGCAGCAGAATATAATTATTAAAAAAATAAAAGTTTTTGCACGTTTATTACTATTGTAGAGATAGAAGATTTATCAAAATGTTTCTGTAAAAATTTTGTTAAAAATGTATTTAAAATACTAAGGCGATCTTCGTGGCTGAGTAGGTAGTGTCTCAACATTTCGTGCGGAGGTTCCGGGTTCGAATCCCAGGAAGGTATGGCAATTTTCATACGCTACCAATTTCCATTGGGCTAATGACCATAGCTGTTGATGTCCGCTCTTTCATATAATAATAAAATACAAAATATATATAGTTGTGTGTGTGCGTGCGCGCGCGTGCGTGCGTGTATGTGTGTAGAGAGAGAGAGAGAGAGTGGCGTGTGGGAGGGGGAAAAGAGAGGTATATTTTCCATCTCGTTCGTTGATATAAAATGAATTAGTGTTCTGATGACGCAGAGATCTCTGCGAAAGCACTGAACGTACAAAGAAAAGGTAAAGCAAAGTGTGAACAAATTAGTGTTTGTAAATAAATATACACTAATAATATAAGAATATAATTAACGTATAACCTAAGTAACCTCTACAAATTTCATAAAATTATATTGGTATTAATGTAGGTGATCTACCTCTGTAGTTATATAGTTAGTTAGATGGCGCTACTGAAACACTATATTGAAATAAGGGAATAAAGAAATAAAATTATAAATATAATCTAACCAAACTTATCCTACCTCGCTTCGCTCGCTATACTTCACTCACTAGCCAAGGTTAACGAGTGAAGTGAACGTAGGTTAAATTTGGTTAGATTCCACCGGGTTGGTCTAGTAGTTAACGCGTTAACTACACGTAGTTAACGCGTCGAGAGTTACAGCGTTCAAGTCCTAGTAAAGCCAGTTATTTTTACACGGATTTGAATACTAGATCGTGGATACCGGTGTTCTTTGGTGGTTGGGTTTCAATTAACCACACATCTCAGGAATGGTCGAACTGAGAATGTACAAGACTACACTTCATTTAAACTCATACATATCATCCTCATTCATCCTCTGAAGAATTATCTAAACGGTAGTTACCGGAGGCTAAACAGGAAAAAGAAAGTTAGGTTAGATTATATTTATTACTTTATTTTCTTATTTTAATATAACGCTGCAGTGGAGCCATCTAAGAACTAACTAACTACAGCGGTAGGTCGTCTATAAAAATTTTATTTTTATAAAAGATGAAAATAATAATCGGCGAGAATCTAATTTTTATAATCCTTGAATTTCCATAACTACATTGGATTGTAAGTTTTAAGATAACAACGCACGGATGAGTTCTTCAATTTAGGAAGAAATTTTTTAAATGTCTTTTAAAAATTCTTTACAAAATTTTAATTTCCAATAGTATTTACAAAGCATGGAAAAAATGTACTCGTCTACCGACAAAAATATAACTAGATATATTGTCGTTATATTCACCTGCGCATGCGTGAACAATACAGAACGACATATGGTGGCTGATATCGGTCGCTATTCCTGTTTAACCCACCCACTCATAAGTGATCATTAGACCCAACGGCAACAGCCCATATATTTTGTTAACCACAGTGCATTACTGCTTTACCGCCTGAGCCAACGACACAATCAGAGAATAGAAAGGGGGATACTGTGGGGGAGTGAAAAAGAGATTTGGCAACAACGGCTATATCGTATAACGAAGTGTTGTTTAATAAAATTTGCATATAATATAAAGAAGCATTACACTTTTAAATTCAGTTTTTTTATGCCTCCAGGACTATCGTTAGGTATTATTTCAGAAGATGGGATATAATGTCAATTATGTAGCATGTGAAAATGCCATGCCCAGGATTCAAACCCGGAACCTCTGGATGAAAAGCCGAGAAGCTACCAGACGCATCATGGAGGCCGGCTTTTACGATATACTATGATAAATAAATAATTTATATAGATTTACTTTAAATAAATAAATTTTTGGTTAACCTTTTGCAAAATACTTAAAAATTAACAGACGGTATATTTCTTTTATATTTATAAAAGACGCTTTAAGTAAAATCTACATGGAATTTTTAATTTTAACCGCAGTTAAAAGTTAGAAATTTTGGGATTTTAAGTTTAATTTAGAAGTTAGATACCTCTAACCCTTTGGATACAAAAATCAAAAATTTCCATGTGAATTAATGAAATTCTTCATTAAGCGTAAATTAAATAAATCAAAAAGCACTACCAATATTTCTTGTTTTCGGTTGTTTGGAAAACGGTAAAAAAAAAACCATTACATATAATATAATTTGTTTAACCGCAATTTCTACTTCCTTTTTTTTTCTACGAAATAAAGGAAGTATTGTGATCGCAAAAAATTTCGGTTTTGGCGTGACGTCTGTATGTATGTACGTATGTATCTCGCATAACTCAAAAATGATTAGACGTAGGATGTTAAAATTTTGGATTTAAGACTGTTGTACCATCTATTTGTGCACCTCTTCTTTTGATTGCAAACGACTGGACCAAAAGTGTCCAAAACCAATAAGTTTGGATTTTGGACTTTTTCTTAACTGCAGTAATAAGCCCTCACTGAGAGATTTTCAGCGAAGTATCATAAGTGGTACTTATTTTCATTGGTTCCAGAGTTATAGCCAAATAAGATTTTAATTAATGAAATATTTGAATCTTACAAAAACATTGGTTCGAATCTGACTTTATTCCTTTTTTTTAACTTTTTTTATTTAAATATATTGATTTCTTAATCATTATTAACCTCTGATTGTAAAAACATTTTTACAATGAATAATAATTCAATAATAACAATAAAAAAAGATATGAAAAAATATCAAAAGTTATTATTGATTCAAAATTTTATATAATTTTCATTTAAAAAAAAATGTGTGTATATAATCTAGGTGTTCAAGTATGTCATGTGTCTCCACATCAGATTTGTATCATTTTGGAGCGAATCTTTCAAAAAACCTCTGCGATTGTCTAGGGCTTAGACGGAATTCAACTAATGTAATTTCTGTTTCCTAGCCTTCCAGGATCGTGAGGTACTGTGATGAAAGAGAAAATCATTAGTATTTTATTTTAATGTATAAGCTCCCAAATTACTTTTTTATACGGTTGAAATGGAAATAAATCGATTATGCCCGATTTGCTCGAAAAGCCAAGCACGTCAGTTATTACTTTTTAAACATTCATTAAGTTAACTAATTTTAGGTTTATGCAAAGATTGAAACCGTAAAAGACGCATTTATTAAAATTAAATTATAGGATCCAACATAGAGACTATAAATAAATATAATTTATATTTAAGTAGCCTTCATCAGTTTACTATATGAGTGTGTATACATACGAGTATGTATTTATGCATATTTTTGATATTAATTTAAAAAAAATAAATAAATAAATTTATTTGATGAAAAATATCATTACCTAATAACAATAGTAGTAATTCATGTAAATATTATTATAATACTAAGTAATACAATATTATTTAAATTAATATACACCACATAATTTATGTTATTAAATACTTTTTTTTTATTTTGGCGCCCTGTTTTTAAACGTAGAGTCAAGAAGTAAAAATTTAAATGTAGTAATAAACCAATTTAAAAAAATGCCCCGTAAATTTTCTTTAAATTTTTATTTGGTAAACCGAAAACTTTTTAATTTAAAAAAAAAGATTACATTTAAAAAAAAATTACAAGAGTGTTATTATACTTACGTTAGGATTGTTTTATCAAACCCACCGGATTGGTCTAGTGGTGAACGCGTCTTCCCTAATCAGCTGATTTCGAAGTCTAGAGTTCCAACATTGAAATCGTAATAAAGGCAGTTTATATGGATTTGAATACTATATCGTGGATAACGGTGTTCTTTGGTAGGGTTGGATTTCAATTAACCTCACATCTTACAAATGGTCAACCTGAGACTGTACAAGACTACACTTCACTTACAGGCATACATTTTCCACATTCATCTTGTGAAGTAACACCTGACGGTGATTTCCGGAGGTTAAACAGGAAAAAAAGGATTGTTTTATCAAATCGATTTTTGTTAAATTTCTTCCATTTTTTAATTTTATTTTTATTTTAGAAATGGTATGCCTACAAAAATACTTCCTGTATAGAAACGAGTCGTATATTGGAAACAATAACTGAATAAATTTGGGTTTTCATAAAAATAAGAAAATTGCAAAAGAGATTGGTTGTCAATCATAAGCAAGGTTTTGAGGAGGATTTTTTATGGTATTTATGCGTATATTCAAAATATCTTATGTGGACACCATATGACTTCCTTGTACGCCTATTAGATTACACACATTTTTTTTTTAAATGAAAAGTATATAAAATTTTATTACATTAATAACTTTGATGCTTTTTCATATAATTTTTATTGTTATTATTGAATTATTGTTCATTGTAAAAATGTTTTTACAATCAGAGGTTAATAATGATTAATAAATCAATATATTTAAATAAAAAAAAAAGGAATGAAGTCAGATTGGAACCAATTTTTTTGTAAGATTCAAATATTTCATTAATTAAAATCTTATTTGACTGTAACTCTGAAACCAATGAAAATAAGTACCTCTCATGTATATCGTTAAAAATCTCTCAGTGAGGGCATATTACTGCAGTTATGAAAAAGTCCAAAATCCAATTTTTTTTTTTGTATTTTGGGCTAATTTGGATACTTTTGATCTAGTCGATTGCATTCAAAAGGGGAAGTACACAACTAGATGTTACAACATTCCTAAATCCAAAATTACAACATCCTACTGCTAATCGATTTTGAGTTATGCGAGATACATACGTACAGATGTCACGCCAAAACTAGTCAAAGTAGATTCAGGGATGGTCAAAATGGATATTTCCGTTGAAATCTGAAAACCTAAATTTTTCGCGATCAAAATACTTCTTTCACTTCGTTCAAGCAAATAAAAACTTTTTTTTTATTTACATTATTTAATAATAATAAATAATTAAAAATACAATTTTCATTTTATTTAAATGTCTTAGATAGTAAACAGCTCCTTCTACAATTAAAAAAGTTTAGTTACGTTTTTAGTTAGTTGTTTCTTTTCATTCCGACTATTACGGATCACGTTTACAGTTTTGACTTCTTTTTTTTCCTCCAAAAATGTTCATTCTTTTACTCTGTTGTTGTCGCCTTTCTTCTGTGCATCTATTCAGGTTTATACCCTTCTTTTTCTTTCTCTCTAAATCTTAGATTCTCAAATCACTTTCCTAAATTTATTTCTACCTTTACACAGATCCTTAGAACTGTTTAATTGTTTTAGATCTGTATCTATCTTTTTAAACCAGTTGGTGTTTGTAGCTCTGTTAACACAAAAATTAAATATTTGTTTTAATTAATGTATTATTCAAAACAAAAGAAACATCTGAAAAAGCAGAAATATCTATGAAATACTTCTTCATAGAGATTACAAAAAATAAGTTAAATTTTTTGAAATTATTTTGAATATAGATTATTATATTTTACTGTCAGGATGCAATACTTTTGTTTTTTTTTTTTTTGAAGCATAAAAAATTTTGAATATTTGAGAAAAAATATTTTAAATATCAAAATGATATGTATGTAAGGATGTATCATAATTATATAATATTTAATGTTATATAATACGTTATAAAAGCCTAATAATTTGCAATTGTAATTGACAAAACAAAATTAAAAGCATTCAAATCCTCTATTTTAGAAATTTTAATTTTATTTTAAAGTTTCTTTTCAATTAAGTTATTAAAAAAATACAACCGGACTATTACAAGAACTTCCGATAGAAAAAAAAAATTATCGAAATCGGTCCTTTTTGATGAAGGGTAAGGCTCATTATGCATTAACAATTGTAAAAAATACGGGTCTGGTTCAATATCAGATTATTTAATTTGAAGGTTATAAAAATTTAATAATAACTTGAAAATAAAATAATAATAGTTTCTTATTTTAGTACTGAAATATTGAAAGCATATCATTTGATACGTATAATTTAGTTTCAATATTATTCATTTCAGGCTGAAGTGAAAATATACTTAACAAATATTTTCAGTTATGCTCAGTCGTGATAGATATTTATATCAAACATATTTGGAAAAAAATCAGGTAAATATCGATATTATGAATTTCTCTTTAGTATCTCATTCATTTGGCGAAAAATAAAGCCGTTTAAACAATCTCTAATGAAGCTCTTTCTTCTTTCGAACATATTTTTCTTAATCCTAAACTAACTGTTCCAATCCAGCATTTTCCTAATTATAAGTCAACCGTAGAAAGTTTCTTCATAATAAATTATTTCTTCTTCTATAACAGAAAAGGTAATTTTTTCCACGTTCCAATACTGTTGACAAAATAAAGCATCTTGACTTATCAAACCGTACATTAAACAGTCTTTGTTCCAGATTTCTCAAAGGCTGTTTTTAATGATATTTAAAAAATACATAATTTTAATACGGTGACAAAAATTATTACCCTTAACATTCGTGTTCTACTACAAGAATATCAAATTATTTAAGTTAGTTATTCTGGAAAACGTTATGCTGTTTACTGGAGAAAAAGCAGTTTGTTATTCTTTACCTTTAAATGTAAATTTTTAATGTTAATGGAAACGACTTTAATCTTCTTATATGGTATAAGTCCATAAATAATAATAAATTATTTCTATGAAATATGTTTAGTGTTGATTTAAAAAGGGGTTTTAAGTGTTCTTTTGCGTTTATCTTATAATATTGGTGTTTTAAAAAGGTGCGAATCACCGTCGTAATTTCAGAAACAATCCTGAATCAAGTTTTGCAAGATATTGATTTCAGGTATTCCGTGTCATCAATGGCTACATCGAACTAAAGTGATTATTTTATGAAAAATTGACATACATTGTTATAAAATGACATTTCAACCAATTATATAATTTTTCTAAATGTATTTCTATACATATTCAAAGTTGTACAGTCCTTTATGAGTCATTCAATAAGTAAGAGCGTTTATTATTATTATTTATGAGCAAATACTTTATATATTTTTTGTTTTCCGTTTTGGCCGATTATGAACCAAATTTACCCTTTTCATAACGTTCTTCTATCTTTCCTTCCACGAATATTTTATTCTCTTTTTCCTGAATTCTTCTGACACTCCTTTTTTGTTCTGTTTCAGAATTACTTCTTAGAAAACAATCTTTTTCGAAATTTAAAAAAAAAATTTTCTTGATTAATTCTAGATTTTTAAGTACAAAATTTATATTTTTGGGGTGTTCAAGTCTTTTTATAAGTTATTTTTTTCAATATATTTTTTAAATTGTTAAATATTTCATACATTATAAAACAAAATAGCTATTAATTTATTTTAGTATATTTATTTTTATTTTTAAACAATTGAAGGTTTACTTTCACCTAAGTTAAAATATAGAAAAATTCGATTAACTCTCTTTAATAAAGTCAATTTTCGGTAACGATAATGTCGATAAATAATTTACTTTGGTATCTATAAATTTAGTAATTAGGTAATCAATAATCACGATTTAACAGGAAGTCAATTTATCTTTTATTTAAATCTAATAAAATTAGTTGATTTTTCGTTTGTAAAAATCGTTACAGAATAACGTAGCTTAATGTTGGTCTGTGACGTGATTTGACTGTTTTATATATTTTTCGTGAAATCGTAATTTTATGGTAGGCAATGTGAGCCGTCGTTCGTGACGTGATATTCAGAAATTTTATGTGCACAGTTCAAACATGATTACAGTATATTTGGTAAGCTTGTTAATAGTTATTCTATTTCATTTTCTCTTGTACAGTATTAAATTGTGCGGTAACCAGTAAATTCGGCTTTCTGTCGACCTCTTTAATTTTGAAAATGTCATGATCAAAATGCCAATGAATTTTATTGCCTTCCTTAAATACAAACTACATATATAAATTATTAAAGAGCACTTTTACGTAATGATTAGTTGTTTTTTTTTTTCGTTAACGGTTGTAAGACATTTATTTCTCTTATGTAAACGAAATTTTAATTTTAAATTAATCAAATAAATTCATTTATTCGTTAATTTTTTATCATTCAAGTGTCTTTTTTGTCCCGGGTTAGAATCCCGGTCAGGCATGGCATTTTCACACACGCTACAAATCATTCATCTCATCCTCTGAAGTAATGCTTAACTGTGGACTTAGAGGTTAAACAAAAAAAAAAAGTGTATTTTTTGTATATTTAACTACTGGAATATTTTTAAAAGATAAAAATGTAATCCTTAAAAAAAAATATTGCGAATATTTTACATTATAGTTATAAGTTATTTTCTGTAGATATGTTATCTTTAATTGACGTTGCTATTATTATTTTTTTTAATTTAAATATATATTAAAATAAGGAGATTATAAAATTCATAATTCTCTAAACCGCTAAAAAATTACATTCATTTAGACCGTTTTATTTCCTGGAATTAAGGAATGTTATACGGAAAACCGTATTAAAAGATTTCAGACACAATCAAGGATATCAGAACTTCTATATTTTATCCTCTTCTATTCTAAATTATATTAAACCAATTTAGACGAATCATTAAAGAAAATGATAATGCAATTTTTCATGAAAGGAAAAGATAGCACTAATTGCTCGGTGTTTAATTCTATAACCTGAGAAACTCTACAAAAATTGAATTCGTACAACAGGATATATTAATCATCAGTTTTAACCATTCGTTCAAAATTTCTGTTAATCATTAACTAAGAAATAAAATAGATGATAATTTGATTATAGAGAAATATATAAAAATCAATGACGAATGAAGTTACATGTATTAAATGTAAAATTGGTTTTGCTTTTAATAATATTGGTAATTCTTACAATGAAATACTGTTGTACTGAAACTCTAAGAACTGAGAGATGCCATTTTGTTTCACAAAATATAGGCCTATAACTTTGCTAATAAAACTAAATTTTTGTCTGCTGTAATAAATATTTTTTGTATGCTTTCTATATTTATTAGAAGTTTCTTTGAAATGATTCATAAATTGTGTTTTTAGTCACTATGTTTAAAATAAAACTAATTATTTTAGAATGATTCTCGCCGTTTTAGTTTGTTTATGTGACTGAACATAATCAGGTATAAACCAAAAGTGTAAAAGTAAATTTGTTGGAGGGAAGAAATTTACCGTATAATTAAATGGTTACATTGAAAAAGTGGAGTGTCTTTCACCGATTCTTTAGTTTTACCTTTAATCTATTGTCTCTGGTTTTCAATATAATTTACAATTCATACATATGAAAATGTGTACCATTTAAATTACCTACACAAATTGTTATAAAATAAAATAATTTTTCATGTGTAGCGGATTGGTCTAGAAGTTGTATAAAAAAAAATTCAAAACCGTTTCTGTTGCCATACTATATTAAACACAAAAGTAGATTCTAATATCCGGTAAACGTCAGAAATAATTCAAATATATAAATTTATTTTAATGTTCCTTTTTTTTATGTATATGTATATATACACGATGTATATTGAATAATGTACACATTTCCTGTGCATATAAGAAATATTGGATATATTTGGTTATTTGAAATTAATTTTACTTAGTTTTAATTGTTATTAACATCGAAAATTTAATTATTTACATGAAATAAGAATTAATCTTTATTGATTTTTAATCTACTAATTTTTAACTTGCCTAAAAAATCTGATGTGGAAACCACATGACTTCCTTGTACGCTTATTAAATTAAATATACACATTTTTTTAAATGAAATGTACATAAAATTTATTTTATTAATAACTTCTGATATTTTTTCATATTTTTATTGAATTAATATTTACTGTCATTTTTTTTTTTTTTTTACAATCAGAGGTTAATAATTATTAATAAATCAATATATTTAAATTTTAAAAAAAAAGTTAAAAAAGAGAAGATAAATTCGGATTTGAACCGATGTGCCTTCTCCTTGTAAGATCCAAATTTTCATTCATTAAAATTTTACTTGGCTATAACTTAGGAACCAATAAAAATAAGTTCCACTTACGTTATATCGTTGAAAGTCTCTCAATGAGGGCTTAATACTACAGTTAAGAAAAAGTCAAAAATCCATTTTTTTTTTAATTTTGGGGTTTTCTGGACACTTTTGGTTCAGTCAATTGGAGTCAAAAAGGGAAGGTGCACAACTAGATGTTACAACAGTCCTAAATCCAAAATTTCAACATCCTACGGCTAATCGTTTTTGAGTTATACGAGATATATACGTACGTATAGACGGCACGTCAAAACTAGTCAAAATGAATATTTCCTTTGAGATCTAAATACCGAAATTTTTCGCGATCACAATACTTCCTTTACTTTGTACAATGAAGTAAAAAATGTTCTTATATCCATAGAGTTCAAACCTAAATATCAGTTTGATGTATAATACTGGATGATTTTACTATTACAAGTTGTATCTTTATTATATTTATGATTTTTTTTTAATTTAAACAATTTTAACCGATTTAATTTACTAAGCATTTCGCATCGTTGGTATTAGTACAAATATATAAATTAAGTTTCCACTTACCACCGATTTAAAAAGTGTAAATCCTATTACTTTCGGAGCTGTTACTCCATCTTCAGGGATTTTCTAAAAGATGTTAATTTAAATTCAAATCAATAATCGTTTTTAAATTAAACTGTTGTAAATGTTCATAATAATCTATCATCAAGAATAAAATTAATTCGTGTCAGTAACGTCATGTTTGTAAGATGTTTGCGACTATTATCAATAATCGCAAATATCTTACGACCGATTATTTTGAACATAATAGTTTAATCTAAAAACGATTATTGATTAGAATCTAAATTAACATCTTTTAGAAAATTCCTGAAGATGGAGTAACAGCTCCGAAAGTACTAGGATTTACACTTTTTAAATTGTTGGTAAGTGGAAACTTAACTTATACAATTTTAACCGAGTATAAGAGATCATCAATCTTTTCAATTCAACCCTCACTTGCATACTTATAAGAGTGTATCACGAAGTTTTCCTAGAACTTTCATAATCTATTCTACTCACGAAAATAATGAAAAAGTTCAAATATACATACGTCGTAAAATAAATCGTCTGCGAGTTATGAATAGTAAAAGATTTCGTCCGGATATCAGCTACCCTGGTGAAATGAGATTGTACTGAGATTTTTAGGACGTTAATTAAAACGCAGGATTTTTTATGGTTCTTGACTTGAAAAATCGAATAAAATAGAACCGTATCTGCAGTTTTTGAGAAGTTTGGGATGAAAACCAATAAAATGGGGTAAAAGACCCGGTTTTTTTATTTTTGACGTAATATATTGTTAAATGGTAACAGACACACAAAATGTTTAAAAAAACCGGTAGAAAATTTAATTCTGAATAAAATGGCGTAAGATAAATTGAATAAAACAAAGAAAAGTTAAAAAAAATCTAATTTTATTTAGAAACAGTACATTACTATGTTTGTCAGAAAAGTATGTTTTTAATGTAAACAAAATCATTCTTTTGTTTTGTTGTTTTATGTGTTTATTATCGGTTTACCAAAGTTATCGTTCGTAACCTTATCTATCCTTGTTTGCTAACCTTGTCAATCTAATTAACGTTAAATATACAAATTGTATGTTATTATTCAATATTAGAGGCGGTTAATTAAATTCACCGCATTTATAAAAAACTTTAATCAAATTTTCTAGCATTTTATAAATTGAAAGGGTCAATAAATTGATGAGTAGTTTATGTTTAGTTTAAATTTAAACTTCCTTTTTTTACTTGGTTTCTCGTAATATTTACCTTAGAGATTGTTATAGGGGTGATTTATTTTTTTTAATTTCTAGTTATCATTTCGTCCTCACCAGAGATTATCTGTGTTTTTCGACAAATACCAGTGAAGGTCCGAATAAGTAAATATTTCGGTCTTTCCCCGATGTACTTGGTATGTGTCGAGGAGAATATTGATATTCTCTAATTTCGGTCTTTCACCGTAACATATATATAATATAATATAATACAATTTTATTTAAAAAGATATTTTTTTATACCTATATTTTAGTTTTTATTATAAATGTTTTGAAGTCTTTCTTATTATTTTTTCTTTCTTTTTAAGTACGTTTTTTTTATTCTACAGTTGTAACTCTGCATCTAATAGATGTGAACATCCTGTAATTCCTTAATTGGTAAATGAAATAACTAAAAAAACTTAAATAAGTAAAGTTAGTTGTTGGGATTCCAGTACTACAGTAGGACAAATGTCATAAGTAGAAAAAGTTTATCGCGGTACATAAGTAATAAAAACCGTATCTAAATCAGGATATACTCTGAGTTTGGTACTGCTACAGAGACTCCTATGTGAATTTTTATTTTTAATGTTTATTTGTCAAGAAAGCTTAGATTTTATATATATATACACACACATGTATGTATAAAGAGAGTCAGAGATAGTGGGGTGGTGAGTGAGTGAAGATGGAGAAAGAGAGAATAAGGAAGACAACAGACAGATAAAAAAGTACAGAAATTATGACAGTGAAAAATGCATTAAAATCTTACTTGTAAAGCACTCGTTTATTTGTTGTTGTTATCCGTATGCATTATAACTTGCTTGCGGAAAACATAGGTTACAACTTATAATCTTAAAATAAAGATACGAGTAAAACAACACTTCTCTCATATTACTTTTTGTTTTTATCAAAAATTATTTTATTATCTCATACTTCATAGATCATTTCACCATTAGCAAGCGTCTCCCACTTTATTCTTACTGTGAAATTAATTTTCAACTTTCTAACTTTTTGTAAGTTGACAGTGAAGAGAATTGATTCTAATTTAGATTATCTACACATTACAGAAGTTTCTTTTGCAACGATTACTCTTATAAGTTTATGTTATGTTTAAATAAGATAAATGAAACTAGTAAAGTGTACTTTATATTAAAAAAAAAAACAATTATAGCGTTTAAATTATAGTTGTTTTTCTTATACTATCATATTTAAATACCTCTTACATTTATAATCTATCTGCTAAATCTGTTGTTACGGATTTCAGTCACTGCTATGTGACTGGTCATGTACAAATTTATTTTACTAAAAAAGGGAAATTTTTATTTATACTATATCTGATTTACCATCGTTAAATCATTTTTCAACCAGTAATAAATTTTGATTAATGGATATATTCTGGGGAAAAATTAAGGAAATTAAATCAAAAAAATTTAGAAAAAAATAATTCATATTTTTCCAAAGTTCCAAAGACTCTTAACAGAATTTTTATCGTACAGTATAACTTTACCTCTTTGCATTCCTTTTATTATTTTTATCGAGGCGTAAATTTTTGTTATTAAAGAAAAGATTTAATTAATCCATCAATTTAAAAGGAAGGTTCAAAATAGTTTTTTAATTTATCAAAGAGAGAAGGTTTATATTTTTAGTTCAATGAAAAAAAGAACAAGATAGTGGCTTGTAAACAAGAATCATATCGTGACTTTATAAAATAAACTAACAGTGACACTCAACTTATTTGAGTATGTAATCCTTTTTTTTTAAATTGATACTTGAAAATGTTTTCTAAAAATTCCATTTTTTACCTGGTTGATATTCATGGAAAAGTAATGTAGAATATATAAAATGGTATATATAATATAAAACTAAATAACACCCTTTACCCTTACTGTTCGGAAACAGAGGAAGTTTTCATGTTATTATTTATAGCTTCATGTAAAAAAAAAATTATATACAAGTTGAGATAAGTTTACTTTAACGAAAAACAAGAAAATAAAAATCAAATTAAATTGCCTGTCCTTAAATGGCGTTTTAATTAAAATTGAAAGAAAAAATGTAATAATACATAAAATATTATACAAAATTTTTCAATAATTTACTATTTTTTCAGTAGCAGGTGTTCAGGTGTTTTGCCGGCCTCCGTGGCGCGAGTGTTAGTGTCTCTGGCCTTTCATCCGAAGGTCCCGGATTCGAATCCCGGTCGGGCATGGCATTCTCACACACGCTACAAATCATTCATCTCATCCTCTGAAGCAATACCTAACTGTGGATCCGAACATTAAACAAAAAAAAAAACCCAAAAAAACAGGTCTTCTACTTACGACAGAGAGTACAAATAGATTTCTACCAATTGCTGCCATCATAAAATTATATATATTTATATGCATATGAGTAAAAAGTATCAATAAAATATCTATTATTATATAAGAGAAAAAGGAAGTAAAAAACCAGTTCTTATGACGTGATTCTTTAGATTTGTTGATGACTAGGCTGATTAACAGGCCAATTAAATAATATATATCTAAATAATTTCAAGTTTTCTTCTAATCACGGTTTTACTTAGATGACTGAAAAATAAAATTTAATACCTATTTTATTTTTATTAAAGCGGTCTACCAAACCATTTATTTTTTTCATCTTTTTTTTCCACATTTCCTTTATTTTTTCAGGGTGCACTGCAATTCTTTTGCTCACATTATTCTGATGTTCTTTTTTCATTCATCCATCAGAAAATTTGCGTTATAAATTACTTTTCTTAACTTCAAAATATCCAAACAAAGATCCTCTTGTATCCTTAGGTTTTGAAGTTCCTCTTTTATCTACTTTACCGATACTGTTTTATTTTTTAGTTTCCAAAATTTATTTGGTATTTTTGAAATAATTTCGATCATGTGTAGGAGAAATTTCTTATTTAATTGAGGATTCAAAATCTTCTTGACTTCTATAAATTTCCTTAATTGATTTTAGTCTTTCTCCTTCTTCTATTTTTCGGGAGCAATAGATTTTCCTTTTGATTTTGAGGAAATTTTTTTGATATCAGATTTGCTATTTCAGTTCTTACAATATTGTAATGTCTCAGTTTTGCGTCTATAGAAAGATTCTTTTTGATATATATTTGTTTGGTTCAAAAATTTAATTTTTCTAATTTGAATCTCCGAGTTTATAAAACTACTTTATCTATCCGATATTTTATTAATTATTTTTCCTAAATACTTAAATTTGATTGTGACTGAATTTTTTATAATTGGTTTCCATTGATTTTTTACTTTATCATGATTTGAGGTTTATCAATAATTCTGTTTTTGAGAAGATAATTTTCGGAGAATGATAGTTATTCTGGGGAAGGCAAAGCAGCTGATCTTTAGATTTTGGTATTTTTCATATTTCATAATTTTTCCATTCTCTTTTCAGAAGATGTTCATGTTCTTGTTTAAAAATAAAAACTGACGTCAGCAAATAATAGTAACTAAAACGTTACAAAAAAATTATATTTTTATTTATTAACTAAAGTAAAAGTATTTATAACAAATAACTATTTTTGAATTCAGTGCCAGCCAACATAAATTAAACATAAATGTTCGTAAATTTAGTGCCTTAATTGACCGCTTGGTGACTAAATTGGATTCCTACATGTAAAATAGGATCTCAGGAGCATATAAGAGTGAGCGTCTTACGATCAAACCTTATCTTGAGTTCGCTAAGGCATAAATACTTGGTGATAATTTTGTACCTAAACTTCTATTCTTATATCATATTTTTATATGTCACATTTTATTGTTGTATTATATTTTTGTAAATCTCATTTTATTTTTATAAAACATCTATTACCAATTTTTCATTGTTTGAAGTAAGATTTGTAATATATAGATGATAGGTTTTTTTTTTAAATTGTGTTAACCGACTTCAAAAATGGTTATTTGTTTTAAATACTTCTACTTTAGATCATAAATATTGATATACTTAATCTGTAACTATTAGTAGTACTATTTGTTGAAGTCGGTTTTTAATTTTATTTCACAATTTTTATTGGTATCTAGTATATATATATGTATATATAGGATAGTATATATATATATATATATATATATATATATATATATATATATATATACATAATGAAGTAATTAAAATATGGGTAGGCCTGCTAACACAATAAAAAAGGAATGATTGTTTAAGGAAGAAAAATAGAGAAAGAAAGAAATTGCCATGAATATTTCCACGGTGACTAAACCACGATAATACAGATTGTTATTAATATCCTAGTCATACAGGAAACAGAGCATGGGTATTCCATTTTAATTCAACAAATGATCAGTGTATCACTATTTTTTATTTTGATTATATTTGGTATATGATAACCTTCTAGTGGCCAAAAAATATTTTTTTTATTTTTTAACGAAAAATTTTTCTTGAGTAGTAGACTATTTTCTAACTTGCCAACAGGTAAAAAAAAAGCCAATCTCGGAAATTTTTCCATGGGCTGTAGCATTGTTATTTTTTACAGAGAATAAAAGAGCTTTTTGGAAAGAGAAACAATGGAAATTCACCTTAGTCTACTGCAAATTCATTTTATTACATAACCAAATCTTGTAATGTTTACTGAAGTTGCGTTTACAAATTGTTCTTTTCTTCAAATTTTGTGCCCGAAATAAATAATGAAGGGCTTACGGTAACAGGCTCGATTTATACCTTTTAACTCTTAGGTACTAGTAGTAATATAAAAAAAAATTGGAGTGTTACCGAGTGTCCTTCATTAAAAAAATTTCCGCCAAATCGTAAGATTTTAAAAATGTCTCAATTTCGAGGCCCAAATACCACATGTGGAACAGGAGGAAAAAATCTGAAATTTTTACAGCAGTAAGTACTTTTTATGTAGTTTAAAAGCAAATAAAATTTATTTTGTTACTCAAGAGAGTACGAGTAATGAAGCCAAAAAAACCGCTAAAAACATCGTTCCTTTTAACCGTAAACAACGTATCCAAAAATACTAATGTTATGTATTTTCAGATTATAAAAATTACAACTATTACAATAATTATAACAATTTATTCATTAGAATGAATGATAATTAATAAATAGTCATTTACAAAATGATAGATAGTCAATTACAAAATCATAAATAATAATTACAAAATTATAAATAATTAAAATGCATTAACAAGTTGTTCAATTCACTTTTACCTTATTTTACTCCTGCTTAACAAATTTAACATAACTTAGTGATTTAGTCATTTTTTATTGAGTAGAACTGATAAGCCCACATTCATTTTTGGTGTAATGTTGTGTGCTCTTCCAGTAGATGAAAGAAAAATCTGTGAAGGCGTGAAAATCTTTAAAATATTTTCCAGTTGAACACATGTTTGATTTCATGATTTCTTGAAGTACCAGGACCCTGCGGATGGAAAAAGTATATTCGATATTCCTCTTCAATTTTATTTATTTTGATTTCAATGACTTCGCCTAACCACCACTTGCATCGTATACGCAGCAGACATAATTTTAACATTTTAGCTTTGGTAAACCTATAAAGCAAACAGAAACACTAATGTTCTTGTGTACCGATACTAACGTAAATGTTTCTGAGGTCGCCCCGACTTTTAAAATACATTTCCGACTTGTTGGAACATAACTGTGAAAGGTTCTTGTTTCTAGGACTGTTGTGATTACCGAGAAATGAGGTATTCTTTAGTCTCTTCAACACGATTATTTGGCAGATAATAAATGTTATATTTTTAATATTATGTGCAATAATTGTACATTTCAGAAGGTGTAACAATTTGACTGTCCTTTGAAGGCTTGCTTTAGTTAACAGTCCTTTTTAAGTTCCACTAATACCATCAGATGGTATTTTCCATGGTATGAAGCAAAAAATTGCCATTAAGCTTCGATTTAAAAATCTTCCTGATAGTAGCACAAATTTATCTATTTTTTTTGTCTTTATACTGGGCTGTGAGGAGCCATCAAAAAAATAAAAAAAAGATTTTACTTGTAACAGTGTTTTTACTTTATTTATAACTTGCTTTTGGAAGCAGAAGAATGATGTGTTATTGAGCTTCAAGTACTCCCTAATCACAGAGTAGCTTTTGCTTTGTAATGTTCCTTCTTTTGTAAAATATATGAGAAATGGATGTACTGTGACATAAGTTTTTGACAAATGATACGACTGGACTTCATCCTGTATCAGAAAAGGAAAAATTTGAGAGAAATCTCCAATTACAATACATTCACCCTCCAACAAAATTTCCTTTTTAATGTTGAGGAAATTAGCTTGTTTCTTTGTAACAGAATGATGTCTTTTTAGATTACTTAAATTTTCAGTAAGTTTATCTAAGTACTCTTGATGTGGATGAATTTAAGTAGTTCGTTCGCAATAGTCAACAGCAGCCCACTGTTTGAAGATAATTTCAGAATCAAAATCATTTCAGCTCTCTTGCAGTAATCTGAGCACTTCATTAGGGCATGGACATTTTTCAAACTATGACAGCATGCACGTTTCATTTTCTCTATCACATACCATGGTTGAAAGAAGAATTTTATAATCAAATTTCATTTTTAGAGCAGATAACATGAGTTTTACATTTTGGTGGGTGACACACACAAACAGAGTGAGTACGTGACCCACAAGCCATAACACAAAATTTAGGTCTTAAATCAGCAAACTTTGAAAAACCAATTTTTAAATTATGTTTTTTTTAAAGGTTGTGTACAATTCTTTTAAGTTACATAAGATAAGAATTTTTTGAATATTAATTTTCTTCCCGTCAGCTTGTCTTACAGAGAAACAATCCTTCTTGTCTGGTATCATTCAGCTATGCTCATCATTCTGGCAAAAATCTTGGACTCACTTAATAACATTTTTATAAATTACGTGATTGGGGTTCCTTTTACCGATTTGTGGAAAAATTCTGCTTGTTTAACTAATTATTTTGTATGACGGGCTACACACTGACTAACACTAAACTCATTTTGAATTTTTTGAATCCTCCATCTGATTGGCAATAAACTTAAAATATTAATTTTGTCCTGGGTTGATGTAACTGTTTTCATTTTATCTTTATTTTAATGATTAATTCTTTGTATTCCATACCTAAATCAGCATAATTTTGTGCTACTAAACTATTTATTCTGTAGAAATATTTAAATCAAAGAAATCATTTAATTTACTGGTTACTGACTCGGCTATTTTTGTAACTTTATTTTTTTAAAATTGGTTCCTTTGCGCTGCTCGATAAATTTTGAACCGACTCGGCTACAACACATTGAGGCTCAAATATATCTTGACATTCCAGTTCGTTTTCTGTATCATCTTGTGGTCTTTGTACTTTGTTTAAGCATTTTGTACACAATGCTCTGCCTGGAATTAATTTTAAATTTGGATTGCTTCTTGAAAGTGTCAAAATATATCTCGAAGAGATTTGTTAACCGGTTTAGTACGACAGCTAAATGGGTCAGAGCAAATTTTCCCATAAATATGAAAATATTTATCTAAATATTCGGTTTTATGAAAAGTACAGATATTTTTGTTTCAGTACATCCACTTCTTAAAGATATCAACGTTATTTGCTATTCAGTAAACTCTAAAATATCGTGCAATACTAAAGATCAAGTGTAAGTCAGTTTGTAACATACTGTTTCATTGTGATTGCCGATTGAACAATCCCTAATCCGTTTTTATAAAATCCAAGGGTTCTTATACAAACAATACAATTAGTATAAATTATAAAACTACCAATTTACCAATTGAACCTCACTTTTCTTATCCCAGCTTCTATACAACTAAAATAAAAATTTATCTAATTAATAATATTAAAAATAAAAGATATCGCATGAAAGAGAAGTTCACTACTAATAAACTTACTTTATCCAGTTTACATTACCTAACCACAGTATTAACACAACACATTTCATATTGAAATCAAAACAGTAACTGAGCCTTGTACAATGTTTACATTCAGGGTTACCCAAACATTCATGTCCATGCATGTCTATTCACTTTCCTGTTCAAACATGAGTTGTGTGTATGAGTCATACTTTAAGTAACAAACTATCTAGAATACAAGCTGTCTCATTATAGACATATCAAAATATTTTGTGTAGTTGGCAAAACATTTTGTCGGGTTGGTCTAGTGGTGAACGCGTCTTTCCAAATCGGCCGATTTGGAAGTCGAGAGTTCCAGCGTTCAAGTCCTAGTAAAGGCAGTTACTTTTATACGGATTTAAATACTAGATCGTGGATAGCAGTGCTGTTTAGTGGTTGAGTTTCAATTAACCACACATATCAGGAATGGTCAAACTGAGACTGTTCAAGACTACATTTCATTTACATTCATACATATCATCCTCTGAACTAATACCTGAACGGTAATTCCCGGAGGCTAATTAGAAAAAGAAAGTAGGCTTACATTATTATCTGAAAAAATACATGCTGTGAATGTTTTTGGATACATTGTTCACGGTTAGAAGGAACGGTGTTTTAAGCGGTTTTGATGACTTCATTACTCGTCAACCCCTTTGAGTAACAAACTAAATTTTATGTGGTTTTAAACTACATAAAAAGTGCTTACTGCTGTAAAAATTTCAGACTTTTTCCACCTGTCCACATGTGGTATTTGGGCCTCAAAATTGAGACATTTTTAAAATCTTGCGATTTGGCGGCAATTTTTTTAATGAAGGACACTCGGTAACACTCCAATTTTTTTTTTATATTACTACTAGTACCTAAGAGTTAAAAGGTATAAATCGAGCCTGTTACCGTAAGCCCTTCATTATTTATTTCGGACCCAAAATTTGAAAAAAGAACAATTTGTAAACGTAACTTCAGTAAACATTACAAGATTTGGTTATGTAACAATGATTTTTCAGTATACTAAGATGAAGTTCCTCTTTGCTCTTTCCAACAAGCTCTTTTTAACCTCTGTACGATGTAAAATAAGAATGCTAAAATAAGAAAGCTCATGGAAAAAGTGATGAAAATGGCTGTTTTTACTTAAAAATTGTCTATTATTCTAGAAAAAAAATTCTTAAAAACATATTTGGCCACTACAAGGTGGGTAGTCATCATATACCAAATATCATCAAAATCAAAAATAGTGATACAAAAAATGTTTGAAAATTTTTTGAATTAAAATGGAATACCCCAGCAACACTGTATTGGTGGGAGAAGTCAGCGGCGAAGGTGTCGAGCCGGTTTTTTTTGTTGTATTTTTCGTAAGATTATCATGGGACTTGATTAAAATTTATATGAGATCATTCAGAAAGTATACTCTTTCGATTAAAAAAAAACATTATCAGTATCGGTGATATTGTGTAACATACATTAAAAAATAATAATACAGTCGAATTCATAACCTCCTCCTATTTTGAAGTCGGTTTAAAAAAATACTTTCTTTTATTAAATTGTTTTTTACCATTATTAGTATTTTTATTTTAGACTAAAACAACTTCATTTAGTCTTTTGTTGTATTATCTGTACTAATTTACAACCACTTTTTAAAATAAAAACTGGTTTTTAAAATGAAAAATATTTAAAAATAACTATATTTTAGAAATTAATATTTTCCTTCATATTTTCATGATTGTTTCACGATGTTCATTATTTTAATTAAATGATTTTCAACCTTGTTACAGACCTAACGACCTTGTTACGGAACCTTCTAATGTGTATAAGGGGTAGGTGATTGAATTTATTTTTTTATAGTCCTCGTGCAAAAAAATGGGAAAGTATTGTGGTAGGCTGTTGGTAATTATGGAATATCAACCATATTACCATTTACTAAAGGAATGAATATATATTTGTTGGCCTAATTATCTGTCAGTCAATCTGTCTTTCTGTTTGTATTCCTTGTATGCATGACTTGTTAGAGCTGTATGTATATTTTATTGCGAATATTGTAGAAACTTGGTTGTAGTCGAACGGTAGGCTACATGAAGATAAATTCCTGATTAAAAAAAACAAATATAGAAATGCGATTTCTGTATTAAACATTGTGTAATCCTTAAAATATATATGTATTTTTTAATTTGTTTACTCATATACTGATGGTTGGTTGCTTCATATGATATTTCAGAAGTTTTCACTTTTTTATTTGATTCAATCACAATAAAATTAACGCCCTCATTACTTCTGTTTTCCGGAGATTAAATGTTATAATCAAATAACGCCGGTCAATGTTACGGTTAACGTTGGGTAAAATAATATTTTTAGCTGGACGAGGATCCCCTACGGTCATTAATTTTTATTATTTTTTTAATTTTATCATACCGTGAGTAGAAGGGTTAAAAGAGACTGTATGCTTATCATCAGAAGTGGTAAATCAATATTGTTTCATATATTGGCAATTTTATTAATACAATTTAATGAGTTTTTAGGATAATCGTATTTGTTTTTTGATGTGTAATATTCAAAGAGAAAATAATAAAGCCGGACTGAATATTAATTCCATCAATTTATACATTTCCACACTTAATTTTTTTTCATTTTTTAAGTCCATAAATGTGATTCGAGGAAACGTTTTTCAAATTAATAATTTAGATATTTGATAAAAATCAAGTAATATAAGTTAATTAAATGCACTGCTCCGTATTTGTGAAAAAATAAATAGTGCAGTTTTTTAATCAAAGTAAAAATAATTACATTGCATTGGTAGATTACATCCAATAGAATCTCTATTTTAAAAATGATACATAATGAAAATTTAGAACAAACTAATAACTCCAGGAGCCGGAAATTTACATTTATTAAACAAAATAACTATTTGGCGTTGCACAGAAAATACTTGTACACCAACACCATTTTATCTGAAAATTATTAGTTAGTAAATAAGTACAATTTTTATAATTTGTATATTAAAAGCTATTATTGATTTAGCAAAAATTAATTTTATTGTTTACAAAAAAATTGCTAATTCCAAGTAAGTACATCGCTAATACTAAGCGATTAAGGTAATACTTACTAAAGGTAACTTAGTAAATAAAATCACTAATACTAAGTATTAAATTGTTTAATATCACAAAAATATTAACGAAGCTATTATCGCTTGGCTGCTCCCAGAAGCTGAGCAGAATGTCCTGATATTTATTTTACATTTATCTTAGAGGAATCGACAAGAACTGCACATGAGAATTTTTTAGAATGACGCATCATTTCATAAAGCTAGAAATAATATTGTTCCGTTATCTTTGTTTAGGGAAGTAAAATTTGAATGAATGAATCATAGTTTATTGAACCGCAGTCACAATTATTATTACAAATTACCGTCACGACCTTGTACGTAATTAGAGAAAATATTAATTCACAAATATTGCACAAACGCAATACGTAAATTATATTAAAATAATGGAAAGACTGATACTACGTTAAGCATACAGTCATAATCATTAAATAAATAAATTTTATACATTACTTACATTACTGATAATCATCACGTAATACACTATTTATTATTTTATTGATGATTTATTTGTGATAATGAGAAGGCGCCACAAAATTAAACGGTAATGGTACGATTATGTTTTTTAATTTAGTTCATGCGAACTCGTTCATCAAGGCAACATTCTGCAGGAATGTTTAAAAAAGTAATCTGTACTGACTGTCCAGCAGTTGGCATTTACTTATTATTAATCCACATATTTCCATCTGACACAGTTTTACTAAAATATTCTAAGCTACAATAAGTACTAAACCTAATCTTCCGTTTTTCATTATAATTTAAGTATCGCGTTTGTGTAATATTTGTGAATCAATATAATTTTTCTAATTAAGTACACCGGCCTGTGACGTGACGATAACCTGTAATGATAATTGTGACTATGGTTTAACACTATAATTGACTCAAATTTTATTATCCTAAACAAAGAAAAAGAACGATATTATTTGTAGCTTTCTGGAATGATGCGTTTCGCATACCGTCTGTTACGAGGTATATGAACATGGAACTTTCCAAATATTAGACATTCTAAGAAATTTTCCCGAGCTCATCTTTCTATTGGTTAATAGAAATCCGTGCTAAAATGTTTAAGACACAGTCACGATCAAGTTTTGCAGATCTACCGATAAAACCTTTCGGGCTTGTCTAGTGGTAAACGCGTCTTCGTAAATCAGCTGATTTCGAAGTCGAGAGTTCCAAGTTCAAATCCTAGTAAAGACAGTTACTTTTATACGGATTTGAATATTAGATCGTGGATAACGGTGCTCTTTGGGTTGGGTTTTTTAATTATCCGAACATCTCAGAAATGATCGACCTGAGACTGTACAAGAGTACACTTCACTTACACTCATATATATCATTCTCATTCATCCTCTTAAGTAATACCTGTCGGGGATTCCCGGAGGCTAAACAGGAAAAAATAGACTGATAAAATTTAATTATTTATTACTTTGAACGAAGTAAAGGAAGTATTGTGATCTGGATCGGTTTTAAGATATCAACGGAAATTTCCATTTTGATCATCCCCGCATCCATTTTGACTACTTTCGGCGCGACATCTGTACGTACGTATGTATCTGGCATAACTCAAACACGATTAGCCATAGAATGTTAAAAAATTTGGATTTAGGACTGTTGTAGCATTTAATTGTGCACCTTCCCTTTTGATTGCAAAAGACTAAACCAAAAGTGTCCAAAAAAGTTCCAAATCCAAAATTTTGGATTTTGGACTTTTTCTTAACTGTAGAAATAAGCCCTCCTTGACAACTTTTCAAAAATATATCATAAATGGCGCTTATTAATTGGTTCCAGAATTATAGCCAAATAAAATTTGAATTAATGAAATATTTGGATCTTGCAAGGGGAAGGCACATCGCTTCGAATCCGACTTCCTGTCCTTTCATTTTTGAACCTTTTTTTAATTTAAATATATTGATTTATTTATAATTATTATCCTCTGATTGTAATTTTATTTTTTTATTATCCTCTGAATAATAATTCAATAATAACAATAAAAAAAAAATATCAGAAATTATTAATGTAATGAAATTTTTTGTACTTTTCAATTTAAAATAATGTGTACGGGGCCTATATGTATTTTTATAGGCGTACAAGGAAAGTAATGTGGTGTCCACATATAATTTTTTTTAAATCCTCGCATAAGCTTGAAGCTTGCGCGTGGGAAATGGAAATTGAATTTGTTAGCAATGAAAAATGCCATGCCTGACCTGGATTTGAACTCGGTATCTCCAGATGAAAGACCGAGACCCTACCACTACGCCACGGTAATCGGCGGAGTTGTTATAAAATATTTATTTTGTTTATTCACGTTCCTAAGACTCCGTAATTAATTAATTCTTAAATTGACAATTTCATTTAGGAGTATTATGGTGTTTGTATAAATTTACGTGAGGATTTTTTTGCAATCGATATTCATATCCATTGATTTAAGTGTTTAGATTGTATTTTTCATTTTAATAAAACGACATTTGAAATTGGTTTGAAACTAAGACTGCTGAAGAATTTGGTATTTTCTAATACACTACAGGATAATGTTTGTAATTTTTTTTACGTACTCATTTTATTAATTTCAAATTAAATTCACTCTTAATAATTAAAAAAAAATTATTTTGGGATAAAATCTTAATCTTTGCTCGATATGATAGCCTTGCTTTTCTTAAGTATTTTAATCAGGTTTGTTAAAAAAACAACAAAAAAAAACTATATTAATCTTTCTAAATTGGGTGATGCATAAAAAAATAAATAAATTCCTTTTAATGACACATTAATTTATCATCGGAAAATTAACTAAGAAATACATATTTCGATTAATAGTACTAACCCTGAATCCAGAATAGATTAGTTTACCTTCTGGTAAACATTTAATACTTAATAGTTTTCATAGTAGCTTGTTTAATTAAAGAGGACATTAATCATCTCTCTGTTTTTAATTTTAATTTATTTTAAAGATATAAAATTTATACTTTTTTATTTTTTTATAAATTATAGAGAAAACGTTATTAATTTTTTTTTTTAACAAATTAGTTTTAAAGAAAAAGTTATTTATTCTTAGAGAAAATATTAATTTGGTCCACTGTACCACGTAATATTTACACATTTTTTTTCTTCGTTATATTTATATATCCCATACTACATTAATAAAAACTGGTTTATTTATAACTTTTTATTTAGCTGTAAAGCTAGTTTAGTGTTACTATCAAAAAGTAAAAAAAATTCAGTCATTAACTAGTTTTCATTATCGATTGAATATTTATTATTCGAATGAATTTTAAATGTTGTTTAACACTTCATTTGTCTTGTTCTGAAAGTGGGAAAAAAATAATAAAATGATAATTTATTTCTTTTTTTTTATAGTAAAATATTTCTGTTTGGAAAACTAAGACAAATTTTCATTGTATGATTTACTTTTTCAATCATAGATTTAATTTTAGCCATGCTACATGAATATCGTGACAAAAATTTTTTTCATACTAAATATATGTTTATTTCTATAATGAAATATAATATAAAACATGTCAAGAAGAAATGGAAATAATTTTAGAATATTCTCTGTTCATGATAATTAATAAAAAATCCCTACAAACCAGGTTAGTTTATGAGTTTTGGGTAAAAAAAAATCATCCTGCTTTCTTCTCCATCGGTAAAACGAGTAAGTTTATGTGAAAATTCTTGGGATATTAATTTTGGAAAAAAATTGGTGGTTTCAAGTTTTTTTTTTGTACATCATTGACTCAGTAAAAAGAACCATCCGAGGAAAATCGAACAAGACGTAAAATGATGTAAGACATTTTCAATAATTGTAGTTTTTTAATTTATTTTGACATATTAAAATGTATTCATTTTAAAATGAATACATTTTCTATGTCTTTTTTTTTTTGTTTAATAGAAATCGTTTTTCTTAAATTTTATTCGGTTTTTAATTATCTTAAGACCAATTTTTTCATAATTAATTCTTTGCAATATTTTATTTGTTATTAGAATTTAACTAAGAAAATTTATACCATACTTAAACATATGTGTTTTTCACTCTGATAATTTTTTTGGGTTTTACTGTATAACTGTTTTCTTAAAAACTAACTAATGGAGATAGAGTTCTTAGATCCAGTTTTTAATTTTATTTTTCAGATAACAAAATGTTATTCTTTCCCATAATTTATGTATTAGTAATTTCAGTATACTCTCATCTTACGGATGGGACAGAGAACATGGTGACATTTTTCGCCAAAGGTTGAAAACGAGTGTTTACAGACTTACTGTACATGCTAGTAACATGCGTAATTGTCGCACTTTTTTGACCAACATTTTTTATATAAAGTAGGTGTGTGATTTAGGCAAGGAAATTATTTTACATAGGTTTATATTTAAACTAAAATATGATAAACAGTAAAAAAATTAATTTTGACAAAATATTTTATTTTTTAATATTTAGAAAAATATACTGTTTAAAAATTTAAGTGCTGGAATGACATGAATACGTATGGTATGTTTATATGAATTTTTTTTGTGAAGTTCACGAGTAGACAAAACACTTCAAATTATTACCTACTTTTGTGTGACTCTGTATAATATAATATTATATTAAATCCTAATGTGGATCAGGTTATGATATTTTTTTGATTTTATTTAATCAATGAATTAAAAAGAAAAAATTCTATAATTGATTGTGATTGGAGTTTTCAATTATAAATGAATAAATAAACAACAGTTAGTTACAAGGTTATAATCACAGAAGTTAACTAGTTTCTACCACTTTCCGTCCTGGTAGAGAATAACCATAAATTATAAGTATAATTTTGAGAAAAAATTTTTTTGTCTAATTTAAAACAAAAATTTCAAATCAGGCATCACATTATATTGAAGTAATGAATACGACAGAAATATCCATTGTATTCTGTTAAGTATTTGTGTCAGAAAAGTATACACACAGACACACACACAAACACAAACACACACACACACATCACATATACAATAAATTGGGAACTAATCGTTGAACGTTGGCAAATACTGGCATTAAATCATTCTTTTACCTTACAAAGAGTTATTTGAAATAATACTATTTTATTTTTACTTTCCTGGAATCATAGTTCTTGAGTTATTCTGCGAAAAGGAAAGTATGGTAATCAGTCAAAAAATGGGGTATGGGTTTTTTCATTTCTCGACGTTTCATGAACCAGGAACCCAAAAAACAGAGAGGGAGGTAATATTCATACATACGCACGTATGTATGTGTGTTGGCGTGTTTGAAGTTTAGACTTAACTTTAGACTGGATAAACGGATTGCGATGAAATTTGACAAAATACTCGAGTATGTGGATAAATTTTTTGGTACATGACGACCTCATATGTCAATGGCAGGTCATCGAATTACGTATGTCCCGTTCGCTGCAGAACTGTTATCCTTGATGATAATATTTGTTTCAAGGAGCACTTACAATATACTGCAAAAAAGGCTTGTAATGCTTTCTTCGGTGTTCGGAGAGCAGTTCACCCCGATTGGAGGCTTAATTTCAGAACCTGCGTTCTATATAAGCGTGTTCTATAAGGCTAAAAGGGTGTATGCAAAACATTCACCCTTATATAGAACACGCAGTGTATTCTGCACCTGTCTGAGCTCAACGAATGAGGTACAAATGTCATAGGACTATTTTGTTGAGAGCCCAGCGTCTTCTATTGTTTTCTGTAATTGCTGCTTAAAAGACTGTCACTTGAAAGGCGGTCCTTGTTATTTCTAGTATTAAGCCCATTGATATCCTTGCGACTGAGCGTCAATTACGTTATGATGCTATGAAGTTAGGCCAACTTACCTCTGGGCGCATAAAAAAAATTGACGACCAGGGTTTCCATTTACGGCACTTTGACTGAATCGCCCAGTGGCCGTTACACGCATGGTTTTTTATCCTGATGTATGCAGGTAGTTAGAAGGATTTATCCCAATTGGCATATTATACACTTTCTTTCTGGATATGGTGCTTTTCGAGGTAGGTTGACCAGATTTGGTTTGATTTATTTAAGCTTGTATCCGGAGTGTAGGGACATTGATGATGTGCGCCATGTCTTATATGTCTGCTCCAGGTTCGAAACTTAACGTACCAAAGAAGTCAGAGAACTTTCAAGGATCAGTTGTGGTTTTGATCAGCAAGTTAACTGGAAAACCGAAAGGGAATGGAACATAGTTGCTGGCTTCCTTAGATTCTTAGCCTTGCGGAGGATGCCTGAGGGGGTCTATGCTGTTATAAATGTATACTAGATAGAATAGCAACCCTTGTGGCTAGGGGCACGTCTGGGAACTTATTTGGCCAAGATATACGTTTTGGTATCGACCCCCGGTTAGCTTAGATATTCGCTGTTAGGATGAGATGGAACTGTGGAGAACTCTGTAATGGAGTTGCGGTGTGGGAGGGTGTAGGCATTGACCTCTCTTCCGATAGAGCAGAGATTGATAGGGTATGTATTGATTAGAGGCTTTTTAAATTTGAGAATCTGTTTCTTGATCTTTAAGTAAATTAAAAGGACTTTCAATAAATTGAATTGTAGGACAAAATTGTCGTTATTGCGATGAACAGTTTGTTTTGTTGCTATCAGGAGAGTATATTTGGTGTTTAAAAGCTTAATCAAATAATGATCTGAGTGCATAGTCTTACTGAAGTTAAATATAAGAAAAGTTTTTGTGTGAAACCTTCGCTGTTAGAAGAAGGCGTGGGGATCGCGCTTTTGCAAACTTGTTAATTTGATGGTTGTAAATTGTAAGTTGTGAAAGGTGGTTGTGGTTGAAAGAGGCCATACGAAGGCGATAGTAGGTTGCATGAATACTTTGACGGAAATGTTTTCCGAGGAATTCGCATCTGCGGTGTCCTGACAGATGCCAAATTGACGATTGTGTTATGTTATCAAGTTTAGAGTGTCTAAAAGATGGTCCGGTAAAGCCCGTCAGGGCTATTGAAAGAGGGGATGGTGTGCGACCGGGATCGTCACAAGGTTGGTGTCTTTCTCTACGGAGGTTAGGATGGTAAACGTTTGGGGACAATATCTTCAGAAGGTGGGGTTGATAGTTTCTTTGAGGACAATTTTTTGAAGTTTTGCAAATAAAATAATTATTTCAAAGTGATGAATACTTCATTATTGTAAGACAAATGAATTATGATTTCACTTTATCCAATATCATTATATCTAAGTTATCATAAGTTTTTAAGTTATCATAAATATTTCATCACCTTCCTTATACATTCGACATCCCTATGATTTAAACACATAATTTTACAACAGAAACGTCTACATTAACTTGTTTCTTTACACTACCTACCTCAGTCATTCTTATGACTGTGATTTATGTAAAGCACCTGTGGTCCAGTACAAAAACGGCTTCAATCTTTTCATTTAATATTGCAATTAAAATTGTTATAATTATTGATGTTTGCTTATGCATTAAGAAATCAATGAATCCACATTATAGTGGATAGACGGGACGGCGACTGTACTGCCGAGGGCATGATTAGCTGTGCAGCCGTCAGGTGTAGCGCCGTCGTGACGAGGGGGGTTAATAAATGACTAACAATATAGCTGTCGGCGGGATAGTGAATGCACTGCAAGAGCATGGGTATCCATGCAGCCGTGGGGTGTAGCGCCATCTCGACGAAGGTTGTTTTAGGTGAACACGCGTTGTTTTAAGTAAATGTCACGCGGGACTCCGATGGAGCTGAGTGGGAGTCGGCGGTCTGTCCACTTCTCCCTGGTAGACCTACCAGACCGGAGTCCGTAGTTGTATTCTAATTGAAGGCTTAGATCAGAAAGAGATGAGAACATTAAGGGAAATAGGAATAAATTCGTTGTTGCGATCAACATTGCTGGTGGTATACATTATAGTGGATAGTGTGGATGGTTTTAAAGGAACAGAAAAACGAAGTGTCTCAATAAATTTTTATACCTATATCTATAATATAATATAAATAAATATCTTCTAAAATTTGAGTTTTACATAAAAAAATCACAAAAATTTCGGTTTAGAACCATAAAATTTCTTTTAAATTTTGTTTTGGTTGGTACATAAACAAAATTAATTGAATACGATGTTTTGAAATATTATCCTTTTTGATTCCTTTTGAAAAATTTAGTTTTAGTGGTTTTCCATTTTTGTTAGAAATAAGAATGTTGACGTAATATTTAAAAAAATTTCCTAAAACTATTGTAAATTACGGTAGGGTTGTATTTTTAAATATTTATATCTGAAAAAATCAATTTATTAATACTGTGCTACCTCAATTATGACTAAAGAATTACAATTCTGATCAACTCTGAATTTTTTATTAAATTTTTCGTTAAAAAATAATTTATTACATATTTTACTAAATAATAAAAATGGAATCCAAACCTGTTTATAATTTTTTGCTTACTATCCATACTTCGGATTTGGTATTAAAATAAAATAGATTAAAAAAGATATTCGAATCAACCGTTACAAAATTAGGATTTGGATGAAAATTTTATTAGCCGGTTAAATTTTTAATATAGTCGATTATTTTCTATAAATTGTGTTATTGAATACAATTCTTCGATTATGGAGTTATTATGCAACAGTTTCCGTAATAAGCAGTCGAGATATTATATCATAAAACAATTTAAAAAAATATATTTTATCATTGAATACATTTGCCAATTTTTATCTAAGTTTGTGCATTCTACGACTTTCTTTAACCAAGCTGATTTCTTTTGGAAAACTGAGTAAAAAAATCTTAATAGATATACCTAATATCTCCATTCTGAACACCGGTTACATTGTTAACGTAATAATATAACAAAGTAAAATAAAAGAATGAGTTAATATTTAAAATTATACTGCCTTATATCTCGTACCACCGCTGTGTTGTTTGCAGAAAGTATCTGTAATTTAACCGACTGATGTTGATGTGTTATACTGTCTGTTATAATTCTATATCGGATATTAATATTGCCGATGTCCTATGACTAAAATTATTAGTTACTCTAGCCATTGAGGCTAATATTAGTAGGGGTCTGATATACCTTTGATGATGACACGAATATTTGATGTGTAGTGTACATTGCTCTATCGGAAAAACGACTGGGTAAATATGTGTACATATGTTGATTCGGATGTTTTGTGCATAACAATGAATCTGCTCATATCGTTTTCCGTTTTTCTTTAGCTTACAGCTTTAGTTGGTAGAGAAACAACCTTCAAAAATAAATTTATTTCACTATGAAAGCTGGGCAATCCAGTTTATCTACTTTTACAATTATAGCAAACTTGTGTGAATATTTTCTATTTATCAACAAGTAAAAACCCCTATAAGCTTATTTATTGTAGCATATTGTTCAAAAACTACCTAAACCTAAAGTTATTTTCAAACAATTTTGAAATAATTTTAAAGTTTTTAAGGTTTTTAAGTTTGGTACATTAAATACATAAAAAATAGAAACTTTCAACAATTATTATGTTTAGTAAATTTCAATCTATAAAAACACGATGCGATCAACATTTTGCAATGAGTTCCAGTACAGCTATTGCAGCGATATAATCCAGTATATACCTCAACAAGTTTCTAAAAGAGAAAGGAGCTGACTGCTTAAGATATAAATATTTGCTAAGATAAGCGGTTTTTATCACTCTATATCACATTAAAATTTAAGAGGATTTTTAAAAAAAATAATTAAAAAAATTATTATCACCTATTTTCCAAAAACAGTACTAAAGTCCGTAAATTTAAGAACAAAAATATTTAATAAAGAAAGTAACACAAATTACATAAAATATACCGTAGTTAAATAGTTTTCTAAGCACTGGAATATAAGACAGAATCAAACATTTAAAAGGTTTTAAGAAATCCCACAAAAGAGGAAGAAAACTAGAATGAAATGGTAGGTTTACAAAATCCATTAAATAATAATAATTTTTTTGGGGAGGGAGGTGGAAATGCTTTTACGCACTGAGTGCCGGACTCCCACTGGTGGTCTAATCAAGGCCCGAGACCGTCTTACCGAGTCCCGGTAATTGAGTCCTTACTTCAAGCCGAGTCCTCCTACCCTAGCCTAAGAAAGCTGCTACCTAGTTTTCACCTGACTCAGGACTATCCAAGTTACCATTTTGGCCCTGAGAATGTCTCCGGCGAATCGGGTCACACTCTCCCAGCTGCTCAGCTCTCGTAGCATCATCGCAACCACGTTGTGGGGCTCATTGCTCCGCGATCCGCCTCTAGTGCCCCTAGAACTACCCACCAAGCATACTTGAAAAAGGTGTGCTCGGCGGCGTCGTCCCGTACACCGAGGCAACAGATGTTGTGGGGGGGACGGCGATTCCCTATGGTATGGAGAAAAACGCAAAACTGCTGGTGACCAGTTAAAAACTCGGTCACGTAGTACTCCATCTCTCCATGCCGCCGCTTTCTCCAAGGGCTGACCAGAGGGATAAGCGTTGCGGTACACCTTCCTCTGGCATCGCGGTTCCAAGACTCTTACCAAGCAATGAACGTGCGAATTAGTCCCTCCCCGGCGATAATCTTCCAGTCTTCGCCTGTCCACCGCCTTGGTAGGCCGTCTGGCGCTCCATTACCAAAAAGAGCAACAGGTATGACGTCTGCGACCACCAGAACGGCAAGCTTGGAAACCGTCCGTTACGCGGAAAAGACTCGCAGCGGTGCGTTGCATCTGCGCGAGTCGCTTCCGGTTTTTCTAAAATCTTAACGCCTGACCTACACTTCCGCTCCGTATAACAGAATGGAATGTACCGTGGACATCATCAGTTGCCGTTTCCTGGCCTTCGGTCCGCCGACATTCGCCAAGAGCCGGGTGAGAGCGGTTATGGCCCTCCCGGCTTTGTTGATGGTTCTCCGTAGCTGCTCAGCAATGCTGAGTTTCCGGTCAATCATCTTGAGGTTCTTCGCTGCCAGCTTGGTCTCGACAACCTCATCCCCGACCCGCATGATGAGATGGATAATAATAATAATAATAAATAAAATTATTAATATAAAAAATATAATAATGTATAAATAATAATATATAATAATTATTTATATTAATATATAATAATAATTAGTAATGATAAGCCAGATACAGTAGTAGTTGATAAAATGGAAAAAGTAACTTACCTAATAGACGTAGCCATCCCATCAAGTAACAACATCAATACTAAGCACAATGAGAAGCTGCAGAAATATACAGATCTTGCTTTTGAAATTTAAGAAATGTGGAATCAAAAAGAAGTTTATATAATCCCAAAAATTGTATCTGCTGAGGGTATAATACCATCTACTTTGCACAACAGTCTTCAAAAACTGAAGATCCATTGGAAGACCCACGCGCTAATGCAAAGGAGCGTGATAATTAACACCTGCCATGTTGCCTGTAAGGCACTTAGTCAACAATTGCAAGCCTAATCTCGTTGGTATAAATTACTCTGGCAATTGTTGGAATGTCGCCGGCAAAAGTAAAAAGCTGTGAAAGTGTGGGATAATAATAATAATAATAAAATTAAAAACTAATGCCAAAATAAAAGAAAGAACACATTTAAAGTTATTAGACAATAGAAAATAGAGTGAAAAAGGTTAAAATGGAGAAATAAAAAGCTCTTTCTTTTTTGGAGGTAGGAAATATTCATCAACTCATCATTTATTACCTAATACACCTTACAACACGTTGTCACAGCTTTTTGTGTAACAACTAATGATAATTAAACGATAATCAAATCAGATAAATAAATTAAGTTATAGGTTACTGATATTTAAGTAAGGTCGAATTCAGAAAATTTAGACTTAAAAGAAGGTTTGAAAAAGTATGTTTTTTATTCAGTATTATTTTAAGTGAGTACAATTTTTGGTTTTTTTTTTCGTTTTCTTAAAAGATATTACAGGTTATACGAGGAAAAATAAATCCATAATCCACAAAATAAAATTAATTGAACAAGCAGGCAGCACGCATTAAGTTTAAAAATAAATTTAGACCAAAAGGACATTTTAAACTCTCGACTCTCCCCACTCTTACAATGAAAAATGGTTTTTACAATTTTTTTTTTTAATTTTCTTTATTTTGTTTGTTTGTTTTATATTGTCAGAAATTCACATGAACAAAAATTAAATTTCGTAAATTTTTCAAAACGTTTTTTGAAAAAAAAAGTTTGAGTTTGAATGAACCTTATACAAGATTTACAAATGGTTAAATGGTTATTGAAATTAATTTAGATTCAGAAAATGATCAAAAAAGCGTTAAAAAATAATTTTTAAAAATCTGAAATAAGATAGTAATTTCAATCGTTATTTGTGTTTAGTACATAATTACGAATTCGTACTAAAATACTAACAATTTAATAATTTTTTTTTTTTTTTGTCTTCAGTCATTTGACTGGTTTGATGTAGCTCTCCAAGATTCCCTATCTAGTGCTAGTCGTTTCATCGTACATGTTCATGCTAGTCCTACATCCTTAACAATTTGTTTTACATATTCCAAACGTGGCCTGCCTACACAATTTTTTCCTTCTACCTGTCCTTCCAATATTAAAGCGACTATTCCAGGATGCCTTAGTATGTGTCTCTTCTTTTAACTATACTTTTCCAAATGCTTCTTTCTTCATCTATTTGCCGCAATACCTCTTCATTTGTCACTTTATCCACCCATCTGATTTTTAACATTCTCCTATAGCACCACATTTCAAAAGCTTCTAATTTTTTCTTCTCAGATACTCCGATTGTCCAAGCTTCACTTCCATGTTAAGCGACACTCCAAACATATACTTTCAAAAATTTTTTCCTGACATTTAAATTAATTTTTGATGTAAATAAATTATATTTCTGACTGAAGGCTCGTTTCGTTTGTGCTATTCGGCATTTTATATCGCTCCTGCTTCGTCCATCTTTAGTAATTATACTTCCCAAATAACAAAATTCTTCTACCTCCATAATCTTTTCTCCTCCTATTTTCACATTCAGTGGTCCATCTTTGTTATTTCTACTACATTTCATTATTTTCGTTTTTTTTCCTGTTTATTTTCATGAGATAATTCTTGCGTAGGACTTCATCTATGCCATTCATTGTTTCTTCTAAATTCTTTTAACTCTCGGCTAGAATTACTATATCATCAGCAAATCGTAGCATCTTTATCTTTTCACCTTGTACTGTTACTCCGAATCTAAATTGTTCTTTAACATCATTAACTGCTAGTTCTATGTAAAGATTAAAATGTAACGGTGATAGGGAACATCCTTGTCGGACTCCCTTTCTTATTACGGCTTCTTTCTTATGTTCTTCAATTATTACTGTTGCTGTTTGGTTCCTGTAAATGTTAGCAATTGTTCTTCTATCTCTGCATTTGAACCCTAATTTTTTTAAAATGCTGAACATTTTATTCCATAAAAATAAAAATAAAAATACAAAATTTAATTATAGTTAAAATGTTTCTACTTAAAAGTTCTTATATTGTAATAAATAACAAGTAAAAATTAACTTATGATGTAATACAAAATCATTATTTTTGTTTTTATATTATATAAGGAAAAGAATGAAAAACGTATTGAATAAATATGATGTAATATCGAATAAGAAACTTCTAATTCAAACCGGAAAGTTAACTTAAAAATTCTAAAAGACTAAAACATCAAACTCGGATTGCCATACTACACACTTTAGAGTAAAATTATCTAAAACGATAACTCGGAATTTTCAATCAAAATTTATGTTTTTAATTTTTATTTTAAAAAGCAGATTAAAAAAAAAATAACTTTTATTATCTTTCAAATAATACGGGAGATGCAAATGGCATAAAAATTATCTTCGCATGGAAGAAAAGTGGAGGAAAAAAGTTAATCAGGATAAATCAAAGCACGTTCTTTCGCCACGAGATGGTGACTGTCCCAGAGTGAAAATGGACGGTGTCTTTGATTTTACAGAGTGTGAGGATCTAGGATAGCACCTACATCGGCTTTGACCTGGAAGTATCACGTGAGGGTGAAAAGAAAAACTGAACGCCAAGTGTAGGAGACTGCATTGGTTGCTGCGGAGATAGTCGCAAATCACATTGTCCAATAAAATTTTGATTTATAAAGCTATCGTACGACAAATGTGGACTTATGGTCAGAAGTTGTCGCGCACAAGTAATAGTAACATAGATATCATAAAATGCTTCCAAAATAAGGTAACGATGATAATTGCGAAGGCGCCATGGTTCATACAGAACTATGAGATTCACGATTATTTGAAGCTTTCGACGGTTCGTGAGGTTGCGAAAAAGTACATATCAACAATGTCTAGAAAACCATATCAATCTGCTTGGTAACAACGTGGACTCCGTCGGTTGAAATGTCTCCATGTGATTGACTTAGGGGCTACTAAACGATAATCTGCAGTTAATATCGCCAAAAAGAAGCTTTTAAAAACTGGTGCTGTAGGAGAATGTTAAAAATCAGATGGGTGGATAAAGTGACAAATAAAGAGATTTTGCGGTAAATCGATGAGGAAAGAAGCATTTGTAAAAATATAGTTAAAAGAAGAGACAGACTTATAGGCCACATATTAAAGCATCCTGGAATAGTCGTTTTAATATTGGAGGGACAGATAGAAGGAAAAAATTGTGCAGGCAGGAACGTTTGGAATATGTAAAACAAATTTGTTGGAGATGTAGGATGTAAGAGGTACACCGAAATGAAACGACAGGCACTAGACAGGGAATCTTGGGGAGCTGCATCAAACCAGTCAAATGACTGAAGACAAAAATGAAATCGTCAAAAACAAATATTATTTTTTGTTTATTGTTACAAGTTGTATTGTTCTTGTCAAACTCTACGTTGTTATGCATCTATCAATTCGCTAACGCTTGATTATTTATTAATTTTTATTGACTATTTGTTTTTTGCTTATCTGTTTTTATGGATTATGAAGTGAAGGTAGATACATTTTTTTACTAATAAACTTCATGAACATTGCTTAGTGATAACATTTGTTATGTATTGACTTATACGGGTTCCTTAATTAGTGTTCCAATTAATGAGCCAATTAATAAGGTTCCAATTAATTAGCCGATCGTAAATATACTCTAGCTGTGGAATAATTTTTCCATATTTATAATTAATGACCATTTTTTTGTACTAACCCTCAGTTTCTACTCATGGTTGTTTAACAATCGAAAGGTTTTAAATTTGCATTTGTATTTAATTTTCAAAAACAATTTTTTAATTTTTTTTTTACCATTCTTCTGGAGGTAATTTTTTAATATTTCTTTACTTACTTTATGTTTTATTAAAATCATATTCAAAATTGATTCATGTGCAACTTTAAACAAACTATCCTCTTGAAAACGATGGAATTTTCGATCATTCATTTTAATTTCAAGTACAGGTACTGCCATCTTGATGATACCGCTCAGCACACCATTTACCAATGTCAGTGGTGGGATACGGTCAGACAAGATGTCGGGTTAAGCTGGCTTTTTCCGGAAGAAACAGTTCCATACATGTTGATAGGGAGAGCGGAATGGAACAAGGTAGTATACCTAGCAACATGTATCCTGAAAACTAAAGCGGGAGAAGCTAGAGAACGGGATAGAGCCTGATTTAGGACCCAGATTAGTAAGAGGACTGAAAATCACCCAGCAAGGAATCAGAGTTGTATATAAAAGACCTGAGACTCAGGCGAAGAAAGTGATCTGAGGGTGAAGGGGCGAAGGACAGCCCCCTGTGGAGCCGTCGTGCTTCTGTGATTGTGCGGATGGGCAATGGTACCCACCGGGTTGGTCTAGTGGTGAACGCGTCTTCCCAAATCAGCTGATTTGGAAGGCGAGAGTTCCAGCGTTCAAGTCCTAGTAAAGCCAGTTATTTTTACACGGATTTGAATACTAGATCGTGGATACCGGTGTTCTTTGGTGGTTGGGTTTTCAATTAACCACACATCTCAGGAATGGTCGAACTGAGAATGTACAAGACTACACTTCATTTACACTCATACATATCCTCATTCATCCTCTGAAGTATTATCTAAACGGTAGTTACCGGAGGCTAAACAGGAAAAGAAAGGGATGGGCAATGGTGATGAAGTACGGGGACTCCGGACCCCTGGGCCCTAAAGGAACCTCCTGGGCTCGCGCCTTGCTAAAATGCAGGACCGGCCTTGGAGGAGGAGTAACGGTGAGAAAGCAGTTTTAATCGGTAGGGTGCGGGTACACATAAGCTCTTAATAACATCTATCTGAACCAGTGCAGGTCCGGGACTCCCCCATTAATGGAGGGTGCGTAAATGGCATTTCTCAAGCTCATCTATAACAAAAAAAAAATTTCAAGTATATACTTCTCTTAAATTCCGGTGCGTAGTTGTACACTGAATTTCTTATTTGTATCTGAATATAGTTTTTTGTTGAAAAAAAAATGTACATTTTAGCTTTAAGCTTGTTTTTTAAACGTCCGGCACTTTTAAGACGTCGTAGATACTGCTTCCTTAAAATAAAACAAAGTGGTACAATGCAAGTAAAAATTTTGAATTAATTTTATCCATTAGTAAAACACAAAATACGTTGAATAACATTATAATTAAAATCCATGTACTTCATGTTAAAGAATATAAACCTATTAATTAATATGCTAAGAAAAATAATCATGATAAAATATATTAAAGTAGAATAAAAAAAGAGATTGAAACTTTTTTCTTAGGTAGGAATTTTTTACTTTATAAAATGCAGGGACAACGTTGAACAACAACGTGACATATATCACATTTCCAACGATAACAAAAGTAAACATATAGTTTTCTCCTTCGTCCATTCATTAATGATACGTAAGATAAACTCTAGCATCGTATACCATAATTAATCTAGAAAACCTTTACTTTTGGATCTAAGAAATAATTTTTTCTATTTAAAAAATAAAATAAAATACGTGGTATTACTTTTCATTTCACACTGTAATTTAAACATATAGTCATTTAATACCAGTTATTAATTTTTATTTATCAATGCCTTTTTTAAGTAAAATGTAATTAGATAGTGTGCAATGGCCATTGTTAGCCTAAATTATTAAATATATTGTATTAAAGATCGCATTGTTTTTATAAAAGTTCATGCCATACTTAAGGAGATGGTTGTTCACATCAAATCGAAAAAATAATTTCCAGTCAACATTGACCTAAGATTGCTTCATTTTACGTCTGTCTGTTTTACTTCACTATTTCTTCAAAAAAAAAAAAAAAATAATAAAAGCATTAATAATAACGTCTCATCTGGATAAGATATTAAATTCAAATTGCATATAATCATGTTTTACGTGACTTTAAGTATAAACATAGTTAGAATGTAATGTCTCACGTATGATTGGTGATGATCTTTTTAATTTTATATCGTATAGAATTGACTAGTAACCATCAAAAAGTAAAACCTGGATATTTGATTACATTTTAACCAAAATTGAAGAAAAATATGGCGGCCATCTAAAATTTGAACGCTAAGCTTCTTGAAAAGTAGTTATTTTACAAAAAAAAGAAAACTTTTAAAGAAATAAAATAAAATTTAATATTTAATGCTTCAGAAACTTATACCAAATTTATTATTATAAGTCAAATAATAACTGAGATGTTTTTTTTTTTTTACGATAAAAGAATTTGAAATAAATATCTTCAATTATTTTTTTATATATTTTTTATTTACAGCTGACATTAAATATTTGTCTATCAAAAAATTAAATATTTTTATCTTATTATTATTTGACCTAGCATTCATAAGAAATTAGATATACATATATATATATTTTGTTTTTTGTAAAATAGCTTTTTAAAAAAAAATTGATATTAATTTTTTCAAAATGACCGCCATTTTGAAAAGTAATTTTTTTACATTTTGATATAATATTTAAAGGAAATTGACTGAATTGAACTATTTTATCGATACTTCTTTTTGTTTTATGTGTAAGTAATATCATCGTTTGAATTTGCAAATTTTGTTAGATTTTGTTCAAAATTAGGTAACCATAAATGTTAGATTTAAAATAATTGAATTATTTAAATAGTAGTAATTTATCAAATCCGTCCTAAAGAGCTGGATTTGTTGGATCTTTTTTAATCATGCGATGCTACAGGTTAGATTCTATCACTGACCAGTCTGGGCATTGTTCCCTTTCCTGTACCTATGCAAAAAACCCATCTTCGGTTTATCATCTTATATGGTAGAGGCAGATCTCCTAATATCTAGACAACAATAATATTTTAAAAACTTTATTTAAAATTATTTTACGAAAAAAAAACAATAGAGAATGCAGTTAAGCAGGATGTATTACAAAATGACTTAATTATTTAACTAAGTAGACTGTATTTGTAAAAGAAGAATTAATGGTATTATTAGAAAAAAAGAGTAATTAAAAAATATATAATTTTTAGTAAAGGATTACTTTTTCAGTTAAATAATTCCTCCATTATGATTATTCGAGAATGTATGATATAATTTGCTATTATAAATAAAAGTATATTTTACAATATCGTGATTAAGAAGAGATTTAGAAACATGTTTACGTGGGAAATACAAGTAAATATTGTTGCAAATAAAATAAATTGATCTTAAGAAAGTAAACAGTATGTATTAATTTAATTACACTTGTCTGAATGAGATCTTGTATTTGATGAATGTTCAATTAAATCTTTTAGGAGAAAAAGTGCAGAAAAACCACCAAATCCAGCTGTTGATATTAAATTGAGGTGTTTAATATAAGGTAAAATAGTAATTTGTAAATATTTAACGGCTTCAAAGAAAATAATTTCCTATTATTATTCAGCTCACCATGTATATTATTAATTAAAAACCGAAAGAACACTGTTTGAATTACAAAATATTGTTGCTTTGTTTTTATATCAAAAATTATTTTGTATGTGAATGTATCTTGATAAAATCAAGATATAGATAGAACTTTTACATGATGAAGTATTGAAAGTATTACTTTTATTTAAAAAAATGATAGAAGATCGGGAAATAAAAAAAAAAATGGTTTGCGAGAAAAAAATTGTGTTAAAATAATTCATATATCGTGCTTTATCGTGATAAAAGGGGTTGATTTAAACTATAAACAAACATTAAAAACGACGGTTCCAGTCATTCATTGATTGTGATGCATGTAAAATACTTAACACGTGATTCAATGTACGACTTTCTCTGATAGCAATGATGTTCATTGTTAATCCACTTATATGAAGAGTCAGTAGTATCACTGTCTGAATATGAACTGCGTTTTGATTGCCTAGGCGTCTTGCTATTCTGTAGTGTTTTCAATTCACTGATGAAGTCAATGAGAAACTATTTCACTTTCCATAATAAACTTGGGACTGGTTGTTTGTTATTCTGTAAAATAATTTTTTCGTTATCATTAGTGACGTGTGACTTGTATCAACTTGCCTAGGATCAATACGATTGTGGCACTGTACGTACAGTTTATTATTCAAATTAAGAAATTTAAAGTATAATATAAATAAATTAATTTTCGTAGTAATCACATACAAAACTGAATGTTTCTTTTATTAATTTAAAACTGATGACATAAAAAGTACAAAAAAAATTATGTAAAATATGGATAAACGTAGGAGAAATATGACTGTGTGGTTTGAAATTGAAATTTACAAACTGTAAGAAATTTTTTAAGGTGAGAAATCTATAAGATGAGAATTCTCCTTCTAGTAAAAATACGAAAAGCATTGCAGAGAAACAACTACTTACGAGCATAAGCAAAGATTTCTAGAATGTAAGAATACACATTATTTTACGCACATGTATGTATGTATATATATATATATATATATATATACAAAAGAACATGCGATTGAATCATAATCAACGCCCAGCATAAACTACTGAAGATAAATTGATGAACATTTTTTACACACGTTCTTCTTACGGTGTAATCTCGTACTCAGAAAGGATTTTTTGAAATTCCGAGTTTAAATGGTTAAAATGGAGTAACAATGAAATTTATACGTTTTTTAATTTCTCGGAAATAAATAAAGATTCAACTTTATTTTTGTGTGTGTAATCTTCATACGAATATATAAAATACAATTTTCTTAATTTTTTGAAATCCGACCTAGAAACGGTTAAAAAAGTTACAAAAATGATTGCATATTTTCCCCAATTCCGACTAAAATATATGTGATATTCACTTGATCTGGGCTTGCAGATACTCTTCAGATAAATATAAAAAAAATTTAGGCTTTTTTGAGTTTTAATATTTTAGGGTAGAAAAACATAATTTCTTTTTTTAAATATTTTTACCGTTTTATGTTACCGCTATTGAATCGATCTTTATGAGATTTGGTATCATTTTAATGGTAGTTTATATTGGTAATTCTAATTATACGCGTATATTTCGCAAGTGAAGCCGCAGTGGGTAATCTAAAAACCAGTTAATGGATGCTGTACTAAACAAACTTGCTCTGAGGAATTTACAATACACTGATATAATTTTATATATTGAACAGAGTTTAGTTTTTATTTATCATTATTATTTTTACAAGCATGAGTTTAATGAATACAGAGAGGTCTAAGGGACAGAGCTTTCTGACCGGCTAAACATCCCGTGACTGCGACGGGAAACGGAGGTAACTATATAGCGTGGGCGAAGCCGGGACAAGATTGCTGGTATTCATATAAGTAATGAGTAGGCTACTTTTATTCTATAGTCCATCGCTTTACTCGTTAATCTTTTAACTTCAATATTATTACAATATTGTATGCCTTATGTATACCTTAGCTACCTATTTTGTAAATTCTAATTTACTGTTAGTACACTTATTACCAAGTTAACTAACCTGAAGTCTTAATAAATGATCGAGCGACTTAGTTTGTCTCTTTCCTACAAACGTTTTTCTTCTATTTATCTTAAAATCTTCTTCATTTCGAATTTTGTCAAGCCATCTAATTTTCAACATCCTCTCAAATATCGCATTTCAAGGAAAGTATTTTCCGTACTGTTTTTCCTATTGTTCGTATTTCATTATCATAAAGCCCTACTATCAATACATGTACATCCAAAATTTTCTTTCTAACTCTTCTATTTGTATTAGATACCACCAGATTTCTTTTTTTTATTAAAACTTTCCTTTCTTTTACCAATCTGCTTTGGATATCTGCACTTATTTTCCATTTTTTTATAGTTTTATTGCCTAAATAACAAATTCTCCCTCTTTTGATTTATTGCGTTCAATTACATTAATATACTTTTTTATTATTTTCCTTTCTAATGTACGTGTGTTTCAAAATGGATATCGGAATGTTAAAGCTATGTAATATTTCTCAAATTTCATGTACATTAATTAATTTTACATAAAATAAAAGAGCAACTCAAGCAATTTTAGGTATGTGCAAGTGCATAGATTGTTTTTTAAACGATTTGCTTGAAAGTGCTAATAACGAAGATGGCGACCCGCCAACAGAAAGTGTTCTCTGTTTTGCAGTTTGTAAAGTTTGAATCTGTAATTACAGTTCAACGTACGTCCCGTTGTCATTTCTCGAGTGACAATAAAATTCGTAGAAGGGAATAAACAACTTTAGACCCCCTGGCTGCATTTGCAAAGGGAAAAGTACAGGACGAACGAGTGTGTCCGAAGACAATGTTGAACGTGTAAGAGTCTTTTGTGCATAGTCCTAGGAAATCCGTTAGGAAGGCTAGCCAAGAATTAGCAATTCCAGTGACGTCTGTGTGGAGAGTTTTAAGGAAACGTTTACAAGTAAGTCCAAATCGTTTACAGCTGTTACAAGCTCTAAAGCAAACAGATTATTGTTTGCATGCTAGCTTCGCAAATGAAATGATGCACTGTGACGATAAAGACTTTATTTATAGCGTTGTATTCAGTGTCAAATCAACTTATATTAATGGAAGAGTAAACAGTCATAATGTGCGTATGTGAGGATCTGAAAATCTTCACGAAATATTGCAGTATGAACGAGACTCTCCAAAATTGAATGTTTTCTTGCCGTATCCTGACGGCAAATTTACGGGACGTTCTCTTTCGCGGAAACAAGTGTGTCTGGAATGAACACATTTCAAGCATGTTCTTTTCTCAACTGCAGTACGAACGACAGAAGATTATTTGGCAAAATGATGGTGCGCCTCCTCAGTGGCATAACGCTTTACGTAATTGGTTTAATGAAATTCTTCCCAACTGCTGGATTGGTCGCCGGGGTCCAGATGATAGAACTTATTTGGCCTCCAGGTTGGCCCGGTTTGACCCCATGCGATTTTTTCTTTGGAGTTTATAAAGGATCAAGTATATGTGCCACCGATACGAGCTGACCTAACCGACATGAGACACAGGATTGACGCAGCTGTCACATCAATTACTCCAGACTTGATAAAAGGTAAAGGATGAACTCTTCTATCGGCTGGATGTGTGTCGTGAGAAGAATGCTACTCACATTGAACACTTATAGAAAAAAACTGTTTGAGTTGCTCTTTTTTCATGTATAATTTATCAGTAAGTAAAACTTAATGAATATAACTTATCATTAAACCCCGACATTCATTTTGAAACACACGGGTAGTTTGTATACTATTTTGATACTGTACATCCCTTTATTTTATTCTATTTTACTTTCAATATTAATAATTTCTCTCCACGCAATTGATTTTTGTATAGTTTGTGTATAAGCCTTTTCCTCAATCTTCAATTCAATTTTACTTAGAATTTAAAAAAAAATCTGTTACATTCTATATTACCAAATATCTTGTTACGATATAAATAGTTAAATGAATTTTTTTTTTTAATTCGATTTTAATATCGACTTTTTCTCAGTTAGAAAATTTTCCAACTTATTTTCATAAAGTTATATATATTTTTTAAAACAAGTAAATAAAATCAAAGATTTTAAAAACCTTCGACGATAAATATTAAGTAAAAAAAATATTAATTAGAAAGACTTAGAAATATTCAAAAGCCATTTTGAAGAAACGTTTCTATTGCAGCACCCCTGACAGCCTACATCGTAAGCCTAACTAAGAACCTGCTCTGAGGTGATAGCTATGTAATGCAAAAAACCGCATCAAAATTGGCTCAGCGAATTTAGAGAAACACATCTACTGCAGCGCCTCCTGGGTGTCTATAACCGTAAAACATGTCTACGAACCTGCTCTGAAGTGATACAAAGGTAATGCAAAAAAGCGCATCGAAATCGGTCCAGTAGAAATACATCTACTGCAGCGCCCCTCGACGGCCTATAACCGTAAAACTAATCTAAGAACCTGCTCTGAGGCGATTCCTATGTAATACAAAAAACCGCATCGAAATCGGTCTAGTAGTTTTTGAGGAAAATGGAAACAGACACGCGCGCGCGCGAGCACACGATATCACACACACAAAACCTATTAACCCAAACGCATATACCGTCTCCGTTCCGTTGTAGATTATAATGAAATAAGATTAATTTAACGTGAAATTTAATTTCATAATTATTTTTTATTATCTTAAAAACTATAAAATCTAATCTTCTTATCTATTAGCCTAGACTTAAATACTTATATTAGTGTCGGTGAATCTGAAAAATTTAATTTTGTGATTTATCAATAAATTTTTATCATTAAATAAAAAGAAAAATTAATTTTCTTTTTGTATAGATCGTAGTTGTAATTTAGTAGTACTTCTTAACTAATAAATATTTTTTTTTATATTTATTTAACTGATTCTTTTAAGTATAAAAAGCTGAGGGGAGAAAACACTAAGAAATATAATTAAATTAGAAATGTCTTTTTTACAGTTATAATTCTGTAGGAACAACTCATTACTAACACTTACATTGCAGTGTAATCTTCTAAATTGTTTAAAGAGATGAAAAAAGAACAACTGTGTAAAATTACATAAAATAATTTTATTGTTTCTATTTCCCTTTCATTACCTATAAACGCCTGTTTTTAATACTAAGTAACACGCTAAATTACTTAATAAAATAGGATTAAAAATAACTCTTCCTTATCTCTAAATGCCTCTTTCTTTTCTATACTGTTGAAAATTTAAACTCTGTGGTTTTCATAGTCTGAATAGTGCTCAGGGAAGTTAATCCTCAACGCACGTTAGGAAAGCAGCTATCTATGGGAGACCACTATTGCTGTTCTAATGACTCAGCCTAAGTCCAGTCTTGGCTCAGTTTACCTTTATTTAGTCTATTTAATGCCAGGCTTAACTTTAAACTAAATCCTTCTTTGAATGAACAATCTTTAAGAGGAATTTACAGTATTAGCCTTCGACCATTTTAAGAGAAAAAAAAGAATATAATTTACTACATTTTTAAATCTTCTTTAGATTATCTTTTATATTAATAGAATGAACAAAAAAAGATGATATTTATCACATTAGTTCTTTTTATAAATTTAACTTTTTATCCATTTCAACTATAGCTTTATAATTTTTTTGTGCGTAATATAAACGTTGGATAATTTAATGATTTAAAAAAGTTACACTTTCAGCTTTCTTTTTCACTTAATACTTAATAGAGACGTGTTTATATATATATATATAAAACCGAGATTGGCAGGCTAATATATATATATATATATATATATATATATATTAGCCTCCCAATCTCGGTTTCCCCACGCTATACGTTTATGTTGTGGTCAATTTTTTTAAATTTTATGTAATTTAGTCAACTAATCGGATGCAGGTGCAGCCAGTAGAATTCCACATACTTTATTACAGTAAAGTGTCAGTGGCTGAGTTAATTAAGACGCCGCGCCGTACATCGTCGCACCCTGTAAAAAATCGAAATTTGAAAACCCGAAAATAAAATTTATATATTTATCTGAAGAGTATTTGCAGACCAAAATCTGCAGAATATTTAGTTTAGTATAGTCGGAAATGGAGAAAACTTGCAGTCATTATTCAAAGTGTTTTTACATTTTTCACACCCTTTTAAGATGAATTTCAAAAAAATTTAGAAATATGTTTTTAAATATATACATGAAGATAACACCTAAAAATCATGTCGACATCTTCGTTTGTTACTGAGAAAATAAAAAAAAAAATTAGTAAATATAATTTTTATTCCATTTTAACACTTTAAACTCATAATTTAAAAAAAATCTTTACTTTGAGGACACTTACCTCGTATGATGAACGTATATGCAAAATTTCATCAAATTATCTTTATTAGCATATGCTGGGTGTTGATTATAAATCATTCGGCTTTAGTGGTGCTTACGCGAAAAAAAATCTGTTTTTTTTAGTCTTTTAATATTCTTAATAAATAAATTAGAAAATGGTGTTATAGAGGAAGAAGAGGAAATCGAAGAGGTTGAAAGGGAGAAAAAATACTGAGATCTGAATTTAAGAGAGCATTAAAAGATTTCAATAGCAGTAAGTATGGAATAGACGAAACACCTGCAAAATTACTACGCAGTGCAGGTGAGGAAACGATAGCCTGATTATACGTACAAACTGGTATGTAATAGTTACGAAAAGGGAGAAGTTCCGTCAGACTTCAAAAATGAGTGTTACCATCATCATACTAAAGGAAACAGGAGCAGATAAATATGAAGAGTACAGAACAATTAGCTTAACTAGTCACGCATCAAAAATCTTAACTAGAATTTTGTACAGAAGAATTGAGAGGAGAGTGGAAGAAGTGTTAGGAGAAGACCAATTTGGTTTCAGGAAAAGTATAGGGACAAGGGAAGCAATTTTAGTGCTCAGATTAATAGTAAAAGGAAGATTAAAGAAAAACAAACCAACATACTTGACATTTATAGATCTAGGAAAGGCATTCGATAACGTAGACTGGAATAAAATGTCCAGAATTAATAAAAAAATTAAGGTTCAAGTACAGAGATAGAAGAACAATTGCTAACATTTACAGGAACCAAACAGCAACAGTAATAATAAAGAAGCAGTAATAAAAAGGGAGTCTGACAAAGATGTTCCCTATCCCCGTTACTTTTTAATCTTTACATAGAACTAGCTATGTAAAGAATAAAGATTTTTTTTTAAAATGTAGATAAATTTAGATCCAGAGTAACAGTACAAGATGAAAAGATAAAGATGCTACGATTTGCTGATGATATAGCAATTCTAGCTGAGAATAAAAAAAATTTAGAAGGAACAATGAACGGCATGAATGAAGTCCTAAGCAAGAACTATCGCATGAAAATAAAGAAGAACAAAACGAAAGTAATGAAATGTAGTGGAAATAATATAGATGGACCACTAAATATAAAAATAGAAAGAGAAAAGATTACGAAGAATTTTGTTATTTGGGAAGTAAAATTACTAAAGATAGACGAAGTAGGGGCGATATAAAGTGCCGAATAGCACAAGCGAAACGAGCCTTCATTCAGAAATATAATTTGTTTACATCAAAAATTAATTTAAACGTCAGGAAAAGATTTTTGAAAGTATATGTTTGGAGAGTAGCTTTATATGGAAGTGAAACTTAGACGATCGGAGTACCTGAGAAGAAAAAATTGGAAGCTTTTGAAATGTGGTGCTATATAAGAATATTAAAAATCAGGCGGGTGGATGAAGTGACAAATGAAGAGGTGTTGCGGAAAACTGATGAAGAAGGAAGTATTTGGAAAAATATAGTTAAAAGAAGAGACAGACTTATAGGCCACATATTAAGGCATCTAGAATAGTCGCTTTAATATTGGAGGGGCAGGTAGAAGGAAAAAATTGTGCAGGGAGGCAACGTTTGTAATGTGTAAACAAATTGTTAGAGATGTAGGATGTAGGGGGTATACTGAAATGAAATGACCGGCAGTAGATAAGGAATCTTGGAGAGCTGCATCAAATCAGTCAAACGGCTGAAGACATAAAAAAATAATTAACGCGTCATTTATTTAATAAGTAAAAATATTGTTTTAAATGTAGTTACGTTTAAATTAATGTTATTCCCCATAAAAACATTATTTTCAATAATTTTTTATTGTAGTCCAGTTGGGAGGTGTAACATTTTGAAAAAAAAAATTGTAGTTGGGAAAATTTAAAGGATAAGAGGTTGTTTGAAATGATAACCTGTTAGTTATTTCGTGAGATTTAAATATTTACAGGTTTTGGAGGTCGTAAAATTAATTTGATATTGCTAGTCTAATTTCTTTATTATAAATTTTAATTATAAATGTTTTGTAACTTGTTTGCCTTATATAGACCTATTATTTTAGATTAGAATGTAATTAACTATATTAATGTGGTGCCTCTCTTCCACCATTGAATAAAATTATTAGTAAATAAAATTAAAATGATATTTTTCAATTCTAAATTATTTTTTTTTTTTACGAGACGTATCTAAAATAAAGACAGATTCATTGTAAAGAGATTTATTCTGTAAACTTTATAAATATTTTTTTATTTCTCACAAACTACATACCTTATACTTCTCTATATAATCACCACATGAATTAAAACATTTTTCGTCGCGATTCATCAGCTTCAATATACCCTCGTCGTATTCTTCTGCCGCTAGTCCATTTACCCACGGATTAATAGCATTTTTAAGTTCATCGTCACCAGCGAACTGCTTACCGCTCAAAACTTCTTTCAATTTCCCAAACAAGTCGTAATCAGAAGGAGCTAAGTCAGGATTATATGGTGGGTGTTCGTAAATTCTCCATCCAAATGTTTTCAGTAAATCACGTGTCGGACCCGCAATATGTAGACGTGCATTATCGCGCAGCAGGACAACGCTGTCGGTCAGCCGCCCACGTCGCCGATTTTAAATTTTAAACTTACGTAGAGTTTTTCAGTAGGCTTCTGCACTTATAGTCGTTCCACGTGGCATGAAACCAATCAGCAGTATGTCAAACCATTCCCAAAAGACTTCAGCCATCAGTTTGCGTCCAAATGGCTGTGGCTTGATCTTTGTTGGTCTACTTGATGATTGAGAATGACGCGATTACTTGATTACCACATTCTCTCTGGCGTGTAGTGCACAATCCATGTTTCACGGCCGGTAAAAATTGAATTAACGAACTCATCACCTTTATCTGTATAGCGCATCAAAAATTCCAAAGCAAATCCCATTCGGATTTTTTTGTGAATTCCGTCAAGAGCTGCGGCACCCAACGTGCACAAACCTTTCTGAAGCCTAAATTCTCATGAACAGTGCGACCGATAACAGCTTCTGAAACATCAGGAAAAAGAAGGGTCAGGTCGGAAATCGTTGAGCGATGATCTTTTCTGATTTCATCATCTACACGTTTCAACAAGTCCTTGTGATTATCGGGGGCCTCCAGGAACGTTCTTCATCATGCACATTAATTATGTTATTTCTAAACCATTCGCACTATTTTCAGATGTTTCTTTCATTGATTACATTATCACCGAACACAGCAACCAACTGCCTGTGGATTACATCTGGATTAACGTTTAGATAGTTTAAAGAACGAATGACTCCACGTATTTCACATTCGTCGGCAACATTGATTTTCTTATTCATTTTATCACGTAAAACTCACAATTAATCAAATATACTGCAACACCACAACTTACAGACAACAATGCAGTGTGTACATTACTAGTGTGGCCATGAACGACACAGGTTCGCCAACTTTAAGGAGAAAAATTTCCCAGCGGTCTTTACTTTAGAGATTTCCCTCGTTTTTCAAATTTCTGATGTTTTGAAATGCTTTATCTGATGCTTTATAAAAGTGACCCGATACTTTTTTCTGGATTTATACTTTTTCCAGATTCTTATTGATCTTCTCGTATTTGATCAACAATATATCAAAACTTTATTTATTCTTCATCTTCATTAATTTCTCTCGTTCATTCTCACCAAATAAAAACTTCTTTTAGCGATGTACGATATGAACTGTATGTAAATAAATTAACATCTCTAGCGAAGTGGTGGTTAGCCGTTTATACAGGAGATGACGGGTACGAATCTCAGTCAGGTTCTTCATATACTTAAAAATCTCCATTCCATATTCCCACACCCAGACAAGCTTCCAGCAAATGTGATGAATTATTCATAACCCCGAAAAGTAAGCAGTAAGCATCTGCAACAAAAACAAATGTAAAATTAATTATTATTAAATACAGTGTTCCTTATACTCCTAGTTACATAGTTCTTTATTACTAAATAACAGCTGATAATGATTGTTCAGTAATTGTAATGAACATTTAATTACTTATTATTTTAAATTTGGTTAATGTTTGAATATTATTTTTTATCCTTTTTTCGATACCTCTACCTAGATAGATATAATAGTATTGTCTTGCTACTGTATCTATCATTATCCGATTATGTGTGATTCTGAAGTACCCATTTCATTACGTTTACTTTGTTAAATATAACCACTGTTGTCTAGTAATTTTTTAACACCTCTAGCATCCTCTTTAAATGTCATTAAAAAATAATTCGGCTTATATTAACCTAATTCACCGAAATATTTTTTTTGTAAATGGGTCAAATCTATTAATTTTAATGGAAAAAACCACTTGTATTAAAAAAAAACTTTTTTACTAAAAGTCAGTTTTTAATTTTAAAAAAAAGCTTTTAACAGTTTTTAACAAAATTAAAAATTTTCTGTAACCGGTTTAGTAAGAAATTTAACAAAATAGATTTTTTTCAAAGAAAACGTTTTTAGCAGCAGTTTTGCATTTATTCTAAAGTAGTTAGACCTACGAAAACCCTAAAAAACTAAAAATTGTTTAATTTTCTTTAATTTGTGAATCATTGAATTTTTTCTCCGTGCATTTTTTCAAGTAGTGAACATAAAATATAAAATTCCGTATAGCCTTGAAAAATAAATTACGTATAAATTACGTATAATTTTTTTTTAATTACAATCATTAATGTAAAATGAAATAAAGTAAAAAGGATATTCTTTAGTTTTTTAAAACATTAATTTGATGGTGAGTACAAAAGAGAATATAAGAATATTTTAATCTACAAAAAGCCGATTTTGCATGAAAAATTGGTTTTTCATAAAATTTTATCATGAACAATGTAAAAGACAATTGAAAATCAATAAGTATCATTTTTCCATTGAATTTATTCAATTAACATTCATTCAAATTTTGCCCGTTTCGTTCATTTACAAGGAATTTCAGCAATTTTATTATTTTAAATAATTAAAGCAGTGTCATTAATTTGTATAGCCCAAGAGTTTTCCGTTAGTTCATTAAATTAATTGATTTTCACTGGCCAATTTTATTTTATAACTTGATCTAGTAAATGAGGTTTTTTATAAAATCATTAAAACATTAATTTATTCATAAAACCAACTCTCTCTCTCTCTCTCTGTCACTTTCTCTCCCTACCTTGCACACCCTCTCCCCTCACAGTATATATATATCTTACATATAAAGCCGAAAGTTTGTTTGTTTGTTGATCTGTTTGAAATCATTAAAAGTAATATCATTAAAGTATTAATTTATTCACAAAACCAGCTCTCTCCTTTCTTTCCCTACCTTGCACTCAATCCCTATATCTCTTTCCCTCTGTATATATATATATATAAAGCGTATATAAAGCCGAAAGTTTGTTTGTCTGTATGTTTGTTCTTGAATCACACGAGAACCAACCGACCGGTTGCTTTCAAATTTGCAGAATACAGTCGTGTTTTCCCAGGGAAAGTTTTAAGCCGTAGATCAAGACCTCAACCTGGGTAAAGTTGAATTAATGATATTCATTAAAGAAAGAAAAAATCCTATTACATCATTATATATTTCTGTTACCATTGCAACAGAAATAAGTTAAGAATTATTCGTCGTCAAAATTTGTGTACTTTGATTATCATAGTTATTATTCTGTTTAACTACCGTATTTATTCGATTATTTATTCGTATTTTCTTGGAATTGGAGAGAAAAAATAAGTGTGCAGAGCTTACTTGAAACATAACCTTTAGCCAGGATAATTTATGTAAAGTAAACGTTTTCTTCGAAGTACCTAAATTCAATCACATTAATATAGTTACTTACATTAGGCTTTCGTTTATCAATGCCGAATGCCGCTTATACAGAATACATCCTTAATTAATAACATCCTGTTCATATTATCGATAGGAACGAAGTTGAGGTATTTTTATAAAACTGATTCATTCTGTATAGGCTGCATCCAGTACTAATGACACTACAGTTACAGTACAGTTACCCATCGTCGTCTTGTCTATTCGTCATAGTCATTGTACTGTTTGTATATGTGGACGGTTATGTGCATTTTATCTGTTTAGTTTATCTTGTAAAGTTTAATACGGTGATTTATTAATTACGACATTAAAATGAGTACAAAAGGACAGCGTCTAGGATCTTTTACAGTAAATTAAAAACTGCGCGTTGTGGAGGAGGCTGACAAAATTGGAAATCGGGCGGCAAGAAGAAAGTTTGACGTAGATGAAAGCTGCATTCGAGACTGGTGTAAGAAGAAACAACTTCTGGTGAAAGGCACTGGTAATAAAAGGGCTTTTCGTGGCTTAAAACCAAAATACACAGACATTAAAAAAAATTGTATGATTTCGTTATGGAAAAAAGGAATAGCGGTTATGCTGTCACAACAGAAATGTGTCATTTACATGCTCGTGAAATCGCTAAATCATTGAATAAAGTTGATTTTAAAGCAATCCATGAATAGATAGCACAAAGTTTTGCACCAAATGATTTGTTAATAAGACGAAAGACGACCATTTCAAAACGACTTCTAGACGCTTATGAACAAAAAATATTACACTTTCACAAATACATAATAAATCTTAGAAAAGATAAAGGCTATTTGCCTTCTCAAATAGGAAACGCTGATCAAACCCCCGTATATTTTGAAATGCCATTTGACAAAACCGTAAACAAAAAAGGTAAAAACTGTGTTACGCTTTGTACTGGTGGTAATAAAAAACAAAGGTGTAGTGTTATGTTTTGTATTACTTCTGATGGATCAAAATTACCTCCGTACATTGTTTTTAAAAGAAAAACTCTTCCTACCGTACAGGTAAATGGAGTTATTATCAGAGTATAGGAATCAGGTTGGATGGACGAAACCTTAATTTTAGATTGGATCAGGTGTGTATGGCAAAAGCGATCAAGAGATTTACTTAATAAAAAAAATATTGGTATGCTAGTAATGGATAGTTATCGGAGGGCACACAACTGATAAAGTGAAAGACATTTTACAAAAAGGTATGACAGACCAAGTAATAATTCCAGGCGGATTGACATCTCTATTGCAACCACTAGATGTCTGCATTAATAAACCGTTCAAATCTGCATTAAAACAACTGTACAGTAAATGGATTACTAATGAAAATTTCTTTCTCACGCCTACAGGAAAAATCAAACGCCCAGATTTTAACCAGATTTGTGTTTAAATAAAAGATGCTTGGGAAGGTATTTCCACGGAATTAGTAAGGAAAAGTTTAAAAAAATGCGGAATATCTAACGAACTTGATGGTAGTGAAGACGATCACCTAACGCAGAGCGACGTGGAAACTACCGGTAACTCTTCTACAGACATTGACAGTTACAGTGATTAATTAAAAATAAAATCCCATATTAAAAAGTGTATTGAAATGATCCTTTGCATCATGATACTTTCTTTTCGTTTTACTGGCCTACTGATTCTGAACTAAACTAGTACTTACGGTAATTAATTATTAATGTATTATTAATATTGTAATTTAAATAAACGAATTAAATGCTTTACTTTCTAAATATTTTCGTATTTACGTATTTTTTTATCATCTGTTGCACTTTAAAATACTGGTATATACTTGATTTTTTTTTTAATTTTCGGTCCGGAAAATCGTGGTGCGGGACTTATTCGGTGGCGGGGTGTACTCGAATAAATACGGTATTCATATATTCAAATATATATATATATATATATATATATTATACTGATCAAACTTTGACAAAAAAGTTATACAGGTAAACCAAAGAAGTTTTCATAAAAAAAAAAAATTAGAAAGAAAATTAGCAACTTAAAATAAAAAAAGTCATTACAAACTTCAATTATATAAATTTTAAAGTGTTCTTTGTTAGTGTTTATACAACGCTCTCTTCAATCTAAAATCCCTTGGTTGATTGGCTTTGTAATTTAGTTTCTTTTTCAGATTTTTATAAAGCCTGAATGCTTTAATTGTTATTTATCAGTATTATTCTCATAACCATGAGAGTAACAAACTACAGGGAACGGAACCCTCTGTTTATACCTGAATGGTGAAAGAAGCGAGCTCTGCGACCCTAGAGTAGATCCCGTGTCCCCAGGAAGCCCCTGGATTGGCTCCGGGGCTCCATAGTTTGGAGTCCTTTGCTAGACGGTCGGGCGAGCGAAGTGAACCCCAACCTAGTATATTTGGTACATATATGTTTATTTCTTACTCATGAAAAAACATAAATAGATAAAAATGTCTACATAGATATAGATCTGGAAGTGTTTATTTATAATGAAACTGTCATGAAAAACTTTTTCCTGATTTCTACAACGGCACATTGAAACTATAGTGAACTTCTTGGAAAAGAAATTGGGGGTTTTAAATGTATTTTTAATTGAAAAAATCTAAAAATTTTATCAAGTTTTTAACAAACTTGTTATAAAACCCAAAAGAGCTGTAAAACATCCCTTTTTGGTTTTGCCTAGGGTTTAGTTTATTTAATTGTAAATTAAAAAAAAATATGTAACAAAATTTATAGAAAATATAATTATGAAAAAAATTTAAAGTAAATAAAAAAATTTCAGAAATTTTTTTTTTATTAAGTTATTTATTTGTTTTGGCATATTTGATAAGCGGAGCAACTAATTTGACTTATTTGATCTAATGTAACTGAACTACTGCGTGTAGGATCTTATGAAAACTTAGTAGTATACAAAAGTTAACAAGAGAAAAGGTACTGGTTAGAATTTACAACGCAGAATCCTTATAAAATACTGAAAACCAACCAAGCGATTTTAGATTGAAGGGAGCGTTTTATAAACACTAACGAAGGACATTTTGTACAATTTATATAATTGTAAGTTTGTAACGACTTTTTTTATTTTGAGTTGCTAATTTTCTTTCTATATTTTATTTTTATAAAAAATTCTTTGGTTTAGTTTATAACTTCTTTATCAAAGTTTGATCGGTATAAAACTAATTACTATTTGTTTTCAGCTCAATTTATCTACATACGTTTTTAAAAAAAAACAGTTTAACAAGCTGATTTGTTTGTTGGAATTAAAAAGATATGTAAATTTCCAAAGGGTATAAAATAACCAAACTAGTAAATGATGTTTTTAATTTCAGTTTTTTTGGCAACTAAACACATGTTTTTAACTTAGAAAAGATTTTTTTAGAAATAGAGCATATAATTATGAAATTAATAAATTTTTACCAAAAATTTACATTCCAAGAAATTTACAATTAAAACCTTCATTTTATTGTGGGAACAAAAATAAGGGCAAAGTTATAAATATTTTGAAAGCGAATATATATAAATATAAATAAAATTATTTAAATTATTAAACAATATTCTCAAATAATCGACTAGGTGGACCATCAGTCGGTTAATTTTTACTGATGAACTAAATTCAGAAATAAAGGTAGATTAGAACTACATATCAGAAAAAATTCTTTTTCATTCTATTTTAGTGATTTTTTTTCTAATTTTGCATGTAAATAAAATAGGTAGCCTGTATTATAGTTTTCTATCAATTTTTGTATTAGGAATAAAAAATAAAACAATTCAAATTGGCAAAAAGATTTGTGCTAAATGAAATGCTAACATAATACCAAAAAAACTGAAAATTAAGTGGCTGTTTTAGAAGTCTCATACACGTTGCAATTACATAGTTACTATAAGAATAGTTTGAAACATTATGAGCTACTGATTGATCTTCGTGTAACATTTCCTAAGTCCTTGTTGTACAACCTTACCGTTGGTATCGGCTGGATTGACACAAGGTGTCAATAATGATATTGTAATCTACACCTATACCTATACACAATAAATAAATCTCTTGGAGTTTTATATATCCGCGCTAATATCGGAATCTACGAAACCAATTTCTATGAAACTTAACATTCTCATAGCAGGCGCTGAGCAGAAGGGTTTCCACTTTGTTTGATAGTAATATCTTAAAAAGAACCAGAGTTATTACAAATTTTATTCACTTAACTTCTTGACAGGTCCACAAGTTAGTGCGGCAGTGCGCTGCATTACTCGCTCCGCCGCTCTATCACAATCATTATGTCATACAGTTTCTTCAACGGCGGCATTAATCGAAAAGGTTTATGGACTCATTGAGTGTATAAATTTTCACGATAATGCGTGGTTGTGCCAGCATTTGATATTGGCACCAAGTTATGAACAAATAAATGCCATAAATAGGTGCGTACTGCAAGAATTTCTTGGAGACCAAAAACATAATACTCCATTAATAAAATTTTAAGAGCAGTCGTAACCGGTTAGGGTTCAAAGCAAGCGTTTTTTGGAATTCCTTCTCAGTTTATTTTTCAATATTTTCCCAGTAATTTGAAATAAGGTTGAAAACTGTATATTAACAAATAAATTAAAAAAAAAAAATTACACTACAGCTGTTTTGCAAACAACGACGCTCGAATTTGCCACTAAAACTGACAAATTTTCCAGTAGAATGTGAATAAGAAATTATTCACATAACTTCTTTCACAAAGTTTGTTCTTTAAGCCATAAATCCAATAATTCAAAGTTTAACTGATGAAGATGTGTTAAAAAATCTTTCCATGGACAGGCACAGAATTCTCTCAAGTCTGTCAACCATATAATTTGGAACCAGTTGCCAAAAAATATTTTTGTGGGAAACACTTGAGTTTTGAGTACATGATACAGTGTCAATATTTAATAATGGAAACACTAGCAAGAATGAAGTTCAGCAGCATCTTGAAATCAATCCCGTTCTTTATATCTTAAAAATTTTATAAAATATTGACGCGGAACGGGTAACCAAGACGGAAAAGACACTTTAAAAAATTCAGAAAAAAGGCAAGACAGACAAGCAGAAATAAAAAAGCTAAGCCTAGAAGATCAGGAAGCTAACACTGATGACGCAGATTATGAAGTTGGGCATTTTTAAAATAACTTAAAAAATTCGTTTATGTAATTTTAAAATCCCGTTTTCCAGAAATCATATATTTCTATATTTATGACACATTATCTTATAGAACCACTGAAGATAACAACTTGAATTTTTTTGTCATTGTTATATATGTATATATATTTCAATACACCTAGAATTATGAAAATATGTGAAAAAGTATCCGTTAAAAAAAATTCATAAAAAAAATTGAAAAAAAATGTATTTTTATTACTTTATATTTCATTAGGGAAGTGATTTATAATTATAATTCTAGATGCATCTAATCTACTTAAAATATCAAATATCCAGAAAAATTTTGAAGCCTGTAGCATTAATAGTTTCTGAGATAATAGGTCTTCAACATAGCTAAAATTAACTTGCAAAGGATAGGCGGTTACGACTGCCTTTGCGAAGTTTCAAATTCTTTATTCTATCACGATTATCAACTCGCACATTAAAATTAGCTGTTCCATTTATACTTATAAGAAATCTAAAGCCACCACGGTTATGTAACTTGATTGAAAGTTAAGTTTCTAAAAAAAAATATCATCAAAGTGACATTTTAACAGGCTACGGTAAAGGAGAAACTATATTTATCCGTAGAATTCCAATCATACCTAATAACTTTCCGTTTCAATTTGAAAGACTCCAGTTTCCAGTTAATGGATGTTTGCAATAACCATCAATAAGTCACAAGGTCAAACTTTACGTTCAGCTGGTTACAAGATGCTTGGTTTTCTCATGGGTAATTGTATGTGGGCTGTTATCGAGTAAGCAAGAGCAGCGACCTCTTTATTTACTGTGGTAACGGAAGAACCAAAAACGTAGTTTATAATGAGGCACTGATGTAAAATGCTATCTGCATTATTCTGCAGAAATAAAGATTTCAACTATCTCTAAATTTATATGAATCATATTCCTGGATATTTATAAATATCTCAAAACGATCAAATATCGATTTTACGTATTGAAGAAAAATGAATGATGAATCTATTACTTCATACTTTGGATATTCATAAATCATAATAAGAAATATTTCGAACTATTAGCGATTTATAAATTTGACATTGCTACATTAATCATGGTTCGGGTGCGAAGCCTACCTACTAGTAATTATTATGTTATAATTAATTGTAATAATTATGGTATAATGGCACTATTCGCTACACGGTATTGTTATTCAGAATTACTATAGATCTTGTTTTGTTAAAACTAATATCTTCTACAAATTTAAAACTTTCTTGTTAAAGAAAAAGTAATTTTTATTTTTCCTTTATAAAGTAAAGTAAAAATGAATAAATTTTTTAGTATTCAATAAAATGTTTTTGTGATATTCTTACTAAATATTTTTCACTTAATGAACATTGTTGTGGTACTGTGGAACGTGTCTATTGTCTGGAAAATTTTCATTGATATAAAAGAAAATTTTAATAGAAATGAATTTCATCAAAGGAAACAAAAATGAAAGAAGGGTGCGTTACAAAAGGAGAAAGGAAAATGGTTGTTAAAAAGTCGTTTATTCCTTGTTTTCTAGGCTCATTAATAATAAAATTTGTACCCTGTCAAGAATTCTTCCTTCCTCTTTTATATAATAGGAACTGTTCTCCTTTCCAGTTTTGTTACCAGTTTTACTATTCCCTCAAGTAAAATTATACTTCGGATATAATCCTTTTTTCACTCATGAAAAGAAATTTTCTTAGTAAAAGTAAATTTATAGTTAATTAAAAATGTAATAACGCTTATAATTTATGGCATATTGTAAAATAGAGAAATGTATTATTTTTTTTAGACTTCCAAACAACCCGATATTATCACATTAATTAATTTAGGACTTGGACCTATGATTGTGTATTTTTTATTATACTTGTTTTACGTACAGAATGAAACTATCATTTTTTTTTGTTTTTTACAAATCATAGTTAATAAAATAACCTTCTGAATAATGAATTTAAGATAACCTCAATCGTGACTTTCACAATATAATTAATATACTGATATCATATTTATTATTTAAAACATTGATAATGAACCTTCTCTCATCTGTTGTATGGGTATATATATATATAAGCGTATGTAACAAGTATTTTGGCATTTGAGATATATCTTTCATTCTTTGAGCTGTGTACATTTTTTGAAATCAAAATTTGCCTCATTAGAATTTATTAATTTTATAATTTACGTGAGATAATTATATCGATGACCAAATTTAAAGATGTCCGTTCCAAATCGAAGCAAAACAATTGTTTTGCTTGGAGTTGTTGAGATTTAATATTTTATTGTAATCTGAGTTGTCATTTTATATTTACATTAAACTTATTTGATGTTTTAAGTTTTGTTAGTTTTAAATGCTCTGGTTAAAAAGAAAATATAACTAAAGTAAGATCTTTGTTCCTGTAAGTTCTATTAGAATTTACTATTAAATCTTACTATCTTGGGCATATGATTACGCATAGGAAGATAATGCGCTAATACAGGGCTATAACCTCAATTGAAAAGAAAGAAGTGCGACAACTACTGAGGAAATATTAAGGAATTGGCAGAAGAGATGGGACTGCTGTGCGAAGGGCTGATGGACCTACAGATTGATACGCGATGTTGGGAGATGGTCTGGGAGAACCCATGGCTCCCTGGATTTTAATCTTACTCAGCTGCTGGCGAGCCGTGGGAGATTTAGGGCGTATCTCTATAGGTTTCTGTTGGAACACTCACATAGCTGCCCTGTTTGTGGGGTTGAAGAGACGCCTTTTCATGTATTTTTTCGCTGTTCTAGATTTGTGGTAGAGCGTGAGGAGATCGTAGATGCTATTGGCAGAGAGGAAATGTTTGAACCTAAGGATCTCCAGGAAATTTTATTAACCAGTGAGAATCCTGGGCGGCTGTTGCCTGATGTCCTAAAGCATTTATGGAGAAATTACGTTCTGCCGAATAAAAACGCAGGTTAAATAGAGGTCCTAGGGTTCCGGTGCGGGCAAGTGTCTAGAGAGCTTCCCGATCTTGTGGGGGTCGGCTGGATGCAATGAAGCCGCGGTCTCTCCACCGGCTGGGGTAACGGGAGCTTCCCCCACTTCCGAGCTAAAGCTGATGGCATGCAAGTATGCGTATGGTAAGTATGAGTGTTGCGAGAGTTGTTGGTGAGCGTGTGTCTGTGTGTGGGTGGTGTATACGGGTTGCTTTGTTTGGTGTTGTTTTGTGCTGGTTTTTTAGTTATGTGTGGATCTGTTTTTGTGTGTGTATGTGCCTTGCTATTTGCTTTGTTATCTGAATGTGTGTGTGGGCGCTTACCCTCCCTTCTGAAGTAATGCTTTACCATCTATTCTCAGGAGGGGCGGATCGCCAGGGGTGGAGGTTTAGTCGGTAGTGCGCAGGAATACATAGCCTTTTTTACTATCTTGCAGAACCTGTTAGCGAGTTCGACACTACTTCGGCGCCCGAAATGGGGTTCCTCCACCTCTTAAAAAAAAAGTATCTTGGACATCTCATTTTAAATTAGAACAAAAATAATAGTTGAAAAATTCCAAAATAATGTCAGAAGCCGTTCAGTTATAAGCAAATCACATGGTTATATCAGGTGATCATGGTCAGTTGTTACCACCTTTAGACATATTTAATTAAACCACTAAAGATATTTTATTTTTTTATGAGACCTCCAAAAATTACTCCAGACTTAAATTTTTAACTAAATAAGAGGTATCTATTTCAATTTGTTGAAGATGCAAATATATATAAAAAATTTTTCTAAGATTAGGAAGTTTTTCGATTTTTCAAAAATATATTTCTAGGTATGCTAGATCGTGGATACATTTGAATACTAGATCGTGGATACCGGTGTTCTTTGGTGGTTGGGTTTCAATTAACCACACATCTCAGGAATGGTCGAACTGAGAATGTACAAGACTACACTTCATTTACACTCATACATATCATCCTCATTCATCCTCTGAAGAATTATCTAAACGGTAGTTACCGGAGGCTAAACAGGAAAAAGAAAGAAAGAAAGGTATGCAGATTTTTAGAGGAGGAAAGTTTTTATTTCTCTAAATTTGGCAGGTCGTTGAGTCTTGTTAATTATTTTTCACATCACTATAATTAATCTCCTTTTCTTTATAATCAATAAAGATAAGTTACCTGACCAAGCGAGGGGAAGTGATTCAATTTTAAAGATTGAATTGAGCTTAAAATCATTACTAGATTACACACTTCTCTACTTTACTACCCACTTTTTTTATTCAGAAGTGATGGGGACAATCGGTGGAAGAAAGAGGTTTTAAACGCCACTGAGAATTGAACATGTGCTCTCCCCTCCACTCGTGATTCCGCCTTAACTACTATGCACCTTTCCTTAAACAGAATGGGCTTTACTCGGTGCTCACACCCCAACCGACTACCTAACTATGCTATAATCCAAGTAGCGCTAATTTATTATCACCGCCAGTACCACCAACGCTCCTTCTACATAACTCCACTACATCCTAATTTTCACTTTGTAAATTAATTGTTGTTATTAACACATCGTTATTAACTTAATATTATTGTACTAGGCTGTTCAGAAAGCCGTAAACGTAATGTAGAGATAGCGGAATTATGACCAAATGATTATGATATTTGTCAATTATAATCCTTCAGATGACATGTTGCCAAGTTTCAGACCTACAGATTTAGTTATTTTTTGTGCGATCTAGTAAAGCAAACAAGTGTTGAAATTTTCTGAAAAATTAATAAAATTTAAGTTCCAACTCTATTATGAAGTACTTCATTTGAAAAGGTTTAATCCCTATAAACATAAAAAAAGAATTAGTTTCCACTTTAAAAGGATTCTTCTACTTCATTTTCAACGATAATAAAGCTCCTGAATTTAAACGTGGTTTTATATTCATTCAAAACGAATGAATGCACTAAACGCACAAAAATCGCTATTACTGACAAATCGCCAAAAAAGTTCACAATGCCGTATTAAACGATCGAGTACGTGAATTTGCTGAAATTGCAATTGTCAGCATTCAATAGGACATTTTTTATCTGAAATTTTACTACATAATAACGATATTTTGTGTATAAGAAAGCTTTCCGCTTGATGAGTGCCGCGTTTATTAACAGTCGCGTAAAAACGTTTTTTTACTGAATACTTTTCAAGGGGGAATTAGAATTATTTAAACATTATTTCGCTGAGGTACTTTGACTTTTCATAGTAATAGATGAAACATGGATTTAGCATTACTTGCCAGAGACCAAACAGTGGGTGGGAGCATGTAAAAGTACGCCACAGAAAGCGAAAACGTTTACATTTGCAAAGAAAAGTCATGGTTACAGTTTTTTCGATTATCGTTGTTTGGTAATCATAGACTACCTAAAAAATGCAGATCCATCAGGAGTATTACGCTTCACTTCTGGACCGATTTAAGGATAAAAGCCAGAAATCTGGTTAAAAAGAAAGTGCTCTTTCACCACGATAATGCGCCTGCACTCACTTTTCGGGTTTTTGTTTCAAACATCAATGATTTACGTACGAAAAAGGTTCTTTTTGCGCTGTATTTGCTGGATTTGGTTTCCAGCATTTACTTTCTCTTCCCAAATCCGAAGAACTGCTCGTTAGACGAATTTTCATTTCAAATGATGACCTCAAAACTGAGACAACCGCTAATTTAGCAGAGTTAACATTATACTGAGATGAAGTTGGGATTATATATCAAATCATACTAAAAGGATTAAAACGTTGGAAAGTCGTTGATCGAAATGTAACGAATTGGAAAGTAATTGCTCGAAAAATAAACCGAAACTTCTAAAAGATCTTTTGTTTTCTTTGTCCAAATAGCTAGTTGGATGAAAAACTTTGCTGCAACTCGATGCATGTTCAATTTTTCAGTCAGAATGTCATGGAACGATCTAATCAGAATGTTAACATTTTCTTCAAGTTCTCTGATAGTCGATTGGCGATTTGCACGTACCAGATCGTTGATTTTCTGAACCCTGGGTATCATAAGTTGAAATCTAAAGCCTTCCTAGTTTACGATCATCATCAATCGACTGACGACCACTTTTAGATCATGAAAGCCATTCGTAATATTGCGTACGACCCATAGCGTCATCTCCGTATACTTGTCTCAAAAGTTGAAACGTTTCTGTAAAAGTTTTCCCCAGTTTCAAGCAAACCTTTTCGTTGTATGAGTGCTTCAGAAAGTCGCACATTACAAAAATCGCTACTGGCACTTAACCACGTTTTTTTTTTTTTTTTTTTTTAATTTCCTCTCAGCTCCCCTGGGCCCGGACCGACTTGTTGATATTACGCCGCCCAGGGGAGTGTCTTTAAACTCAAATAGGCCTCCCCACCTACCGGCTATATACCGGCATGGCAGGTCGGCCTACCGGTTAGCTCTTTTTGAGAGTTCTTTATAAATATTGCCCTTTTGGACACCACGCCAGACCCAGTTCGCCGCGACGCGGCGCCGGGTCCCTTCAGTATTCAGTGTGCTGTTAGCTGAATGTTACCCGTAGAGTCCTTGGTGGCTGATCAGTGCCAACACACCGCAGCATGCTGGACCTCACCAGCAAGGCTGTCCACCCAGTCTTATTCTAGCCAACACCTTGTCTTCTCTCATCGGAGAATTTCTGTAGAACAACTTGTCTAACAAAACTAGCAAAATGATTCCAGTTTGACTCGCTTCTTAGCATGTAGTCTATTGTTGTCTCTGGAGTTATACCTCCTGTGAGTGCCTTACTATGTCTAAGTGTGTCCCACTTAACCACGTTGCACTCAAATAACCGCACGTCACTAAATATCTCCTTTGGGGCGTAATCAAAAACTTCGGATATCTTCTGAACTGACCTCGTATAGTAATTGAGTTGCTTTCTCTTAGAGTACTGATGTTCCCGTATTGAGTAAAGGAAATATATTTACTAGGTACTTACTACTTATAGGTACTACTTATATTTACTAGGTATCACTAGGAGAATTGTGCATTCCGATAGCATTTGGATAGGTTTGAAATGCCTAAATTCAACAGTACGTTTGATACAGGGCAGTGAAAACTTCCATGAGGAAATACTTCATTTTTTACGTTATTTAGTAAGCTTAGCATAGTATAGCTTTTATCTAGAAATTATTTACGCTGGTTTCAGGAGATCTCAAGTCAGATCACTTAACCTTTTTAGATATGGAACCTATGTTTTATTAAATGTTAATGCTGATTTTATCGTTTTTCCTTTTATTTTCACGCAAAAAATATAATAATAATTATAATTTAATAATAGTTTGAACTTTGACTTATAATGAAGTCGCGTGCAATTTATTTCATCATGATTTTATGATTTCGTGCAACGTCAAAATTTAAAAATGTCAATGATAGAATTCTTTCACATCTTATTCAAGATTATTTATTTATTCTATTTATTATTTCTAAAAGTTAAATAAACTGGGACTATATAAGGCTTGGGATTTATTTTTATAGGTAAAATATTTTAGATGTCCTTGAAATATTTGTCTCAAATAACGGTATTATTACTTCAAATTTAGTATATTTATTTGATAGTAACCTCTGAATGGCAACTACAAACAGTATATTTCCTTATAAATATTTATTTCCAGTTTAGAAATAGCCTACACCTTTTTTTTTATTTTAGGGAAGTCTACGCTTATATTTCATTATACAGTAAGTTTTTCAAGTAATTATTTTTTCGCATGCTATATAAATATTTAAATAATTACATTTTGTTGTAACTTTAAAAATTGTAAATGGATGGTGTAAAATAAAGTTAAGAGAAGACTTTACGAATTATAATATTTATTTTAACCGACAATACTTTTTAATTAATTCATCCAATAAAAGAATAATAAAAGAAAAGATAAAATCACAGAATTTATATAATAAAAAAATTACATTATTGAATGGAATAATTTTATTTTAAATACAAAAGAACATATACATCACCAAAAACTTCTAGTTTTGTATAATTTAAATTTTGAACCCATATTTATTTCTCTTAAACATACTTTCATAATAAAAAAAACTTGCAACACAGTCGTAGAACTTTCCCATCACACCGTTTTTTTTCTGATGCTCGGCACACACGCACACACACACACACACACAAACACACACACACACACACACACACACATACACACACAAACACACCCACCTTAATTTAAAATGTTTATCATTTTATTTAAACGTAGTTTATTTAATTTAATTCACTAATTTATTTAATTTATTTAACTAAAGCGCGTGCATACCGTATTTCATTCGCGCGCGTGTGGCGGTAGTACTGGCCACTTCAAATACATTTTTACACTTTAAATATTATTCATTTATATAATTCTACCGCTCACCTGTGACGTCACAACATAGCAGACGACTGTAACAGTTGTACGTCAGTGCTACACTAGCGCTTCTTTTGGTAAGAGAAGATACTATTGATACAGTGTATCCACTTAGTTTATTTAGAGAATTTTTTGTGATGGAGGTACGATTTTACAACGTTTTTTTTGTAAATATTATTTTTTAATTGTTAACAAATATGCCTAAGAAAAATAAGATCTTAATTAGGTGAAATCTCAAGATACAGCCTCACTCCCTTGACCTTTCAAGTTGAAAATTTAATGGTATCAATGCCTCATATATAGAAGTAATCTGACCAAGTTTAGTCAAAATCTCTCTTGTAGTTTTGGAGATATAAGGTGATTTAGGGGGTACCAAACGTACACACGTATATACGAACATCCGGAAAATTTCCATCCATTTTGGGTTTTTTGGGTTCCTTAGGTGTCAAAACATCAAGATCCGGTGAAAACCGCATATGCCCAAATTGGACCGATTACAATACTTTCCCTTCTAACGCTATAGCTCTACTATAGTGCTAGACAAGAAAGTAAAATTAAATGAAATTAAAAAAAAGTTATATTTTATATTATTATGTTACATTATTATGTTTTATGTTATATTATTATGTTTTATGCTATATTATTTCTTTATTTACTTTACCTTAATATTATTTCATTTGTTTATATTTTAAATAATTAATATGGACTTAAATCACACTTAATTTTTATTTTATAATTGTTTACTTTGTGATTCTGCTATTTCCTATGATTCATCTAGGCAAATGCTCGGACAGTTCCTATTATTTTTTATCCATTGAGTGGCGTACGAATACGTTTCTTATGTAATCTATATAATGTATTTTTATGTACAGATCAGAATAAAAAATTATTTTTTTATTAGTAAGTTTTTCCTAACTATTAACCTGAAAATCACTGAATTTTGAATAAGTGTCAACATTCAATCTTTATTCAACAATCACAATTAAAATTTCGTTAGAAATGGTAAATATATCTTTAATATTGTTCTTACATTAAAATCTAATAGATATTATTGATTAACATTTGCTCTTGGAATTTTATTGTTATATTAAACTCATATTAATTAGTGAATGAATTTGTATTAGTAACATTTCTATTGTATTTTAATTGACGTTTCAAAATTTATACATGATAAGGGATTTCGTATCAGATTTATTTTAAATTAATGCTAATGGTCGTGTAATAAAACTGTTGTTATAGATTTGAGGTAATCTGTAATCAAACCTCTTCATAATTACTGGATGAAATAATTGTTTTGATGGTCAAACACGGCACGTATTGCGAAAAAATGAAAATAAATGGATTAATTCTGAAATAAATTAACAGTTTTTAACACTTAAAATGAATGATTATACATCGTAAAAATATTTTTTCGTATATGTTTTCCTACAAGCAAATCACTAAAGTTTATAAACTATTTTTTATTACAACAAAATACTTGAAATGTATTATAGTTTTTAGAGAAATACGAGATAAATATAGGTTTTATATTTTTGTCTTTATGACTATTACTATTCTGATTATTTATGCATACCACATTCAACTATTAGACCGTAATTTTAAGTATGTAGTCCGTGAATAATTTTTTTTATGTTAAAGACTACACACCTCTTTATCGTCATTAATTCTATTATGCATACATTTCACAGGTGTATTCGTGGCTTACGAATAATAACATTGTAATCTTGATAACTAGAGCGGAGTAAATCCATTTATCCCATCAAACCAGTTTAATATGATATTGTCAAAACGTTGAGCCACCGACCAAAGGAACCTCCAGCATATCATTGTTAAATTAAGAATTGTGAGGCAAAAACTTTTCTTTAATTCACTTAGGAAAAAAAATAACTACAAAATATATTTAATTTTTATTTATATGCATCATATATGTATGTGTGTACATGCGAGCGCTTGTATGTATGTAAGAACATGAACGCGTATTTTGTCTGTTAATTGTTACTACTATATGACTGGGAAATTAGTTGTTTTTTTTTACAAAAATTCTTTAACCGTAAAAGACTACAAATAATAAAAGATCTCGGTATTGAATCAAAGTAAAAATATTTCGAAAACTAAAAATTACTAGTTTTTATTTTTTACTTTCTTTCTTTACTTCTTTCGATTTACAACAAATTTTTTTTCGTAGATTTTTTGACTTTATTACGGTTGCAGTTATTAAGAAAAATTTCCTAAATGAACTTTTTACACGACTGTCCAAAAAGGAGTGTAATGCATATTTGTTCCACCGTAGCAGCTCTACCGCTGAACCGATTAAGATATATGACCCCGCGATGGAATCCGTAAGTTTCCGGGGATGTTACAGGCTATTAAATATGTATATATATATATACGTGTGTGTAAAACGGCGTCCTTTCATCACTGATTTTAATTTTGGAAATAACTAAAAATTGCAAGGAGCCGACCTGGCTCCTTGCAATTTTTAATCGACAGACCTTGTCGATTAGTGAGGCTGAGGGAGAACAGTCATCTGATTTTTGGCACAAAACTAGAGTGTTTTCTTCAATTGATCACTTTTAATCTTGAAAACCATTTGTATCATTGCGTATGACACAGAAAATTATCTCAGTAAGCTTGTTTAAAAAATTAAAACGTTTCTGTGAAAATTTTCCCCTGTTTCACGCAAAATTTGTTGTTTCGATGCTCCCGAAAATCGCACGTTACAAAAGTCGGTACTAACAGTTAAAACACGTTGCACTCAAATAACAGTAACATAAAAACTAAACGAGATATCAACAATCTAAGATCATGCGGTTAAAGGGGTTATACGGAACACAATGCTGCCAATCGCACGTCACTACATATCTCCGTTGGAGCGTAATAAAAATATTCGGTTATTTTCTGAACAGACCTCGTAATAATGATCCAAATTTTTATTTTACACCTCTACGAGTTTCTGTACACTATATGGTTACGTCCATCGGAAATACTATCCTTCAAAAAAGAATGACTTAAAATTAAATTAATTTAATTATTTTTATAGTGAAGTTAGAAATTAAAATATTAACTAAACAATATAAACGTGATGTAATGTACATTCAATCATTTGAAATGAAATATTTTGGTCATTAGTAACAAAGTATTTAAAAAAACTAAAAAAACAACGTTTATACTTACCTGAAAGATGTTTTAAAATTTCTGTTTTAAATTTATTTATGTAGAATATTAAGAAAAAACTTTAGAATATTAAATACTTTCAGTGAATCTTTGAGAATAAAATGTTGCCCTGTATATACATTTTTTTAAAACAATAAGATTTGTTTTCGTCACTGAAACATTAGCAGTTTTTTGATTTTTTTATAAAGGCACACCTAATTCAATAAATAAGCAGTAATTTACAATTTACTTTTCTTAGATATCAGTTTTGATGAGTTGTATTATTGTTTTTCGACTGTTATATTAACGATTCTCAATTAACTGAGATTATTAGCTAACATAAAAAATTACCCTCTTAAAGGCAAAAAACGGGATGTTATTTTTTTGAAATTTGACTAGTAGAACACACGGTACATTAAATGATATACATGACTAAATTTCTCGTTCATATGCAACAATATGCTATTCTGCTACCAGATATACTACTTAAAAAAAGCCTTCCAAAGATAACCAATGTATTTTAATTAAATGTAAGCAGTATTATTTTTACTCATATAAGATAACGCATAAGAATACGATGACAACCAGATAGACAGCTTTACACGGTAAAAAAAAAAAAAAACAAATTCAGATCTTTCTTTTTTAGTGATGAATTCCGAGGAACAGTTGTTCATGGTACTCGTTTTAAAAGGATTACGAAATATCTTAACACTTCTGAGCAGTTTAATCCATACACACTGTGATTTTCATTAATAAGTTGGTTTTGTAAAATTTTAAATGTTTAATTTTGTATTGCTCAAGTATGTTGAGATCTTGATGTTTATGAGTAACGTTTAGTTTTAATGTCAGTACCATTGTAAGTGTTCCCGTCTCTTTGAATTATTTTAAAAATGTTATTCTGTTGATTGGTTAAGTACTTGTGTAATGAAATGTAGTATAAATAACGAGGGTGGACCATTGATTATAAAACTAGGAAGAGAAAAGATTATGGAGGTAGAAGAATTTTGTTATTTAGGAAGTAGAATTACTAAACATGGACGAAGAAGGAGCGATATAAAATCCCGAGTAGCACAGGCGAAACGAGCCTTCAGTGAGAAATATAATTTACTTACATCAAAAATTAATTTAAACGTCAGGAAAAGATTTTTGAAAGTATATGTTTTTGAGCGTAGCTTTATATGGAAGTGAAACTTGGACGATCGGAGTACCTGAGTACAAAAGATTAGAAGCTTTTGAAATCTGGTGCTATAAGAAAATGTTAAAAATCAGATAGGTGGATAAAGTGACAAATGAAAGGTGTTGCAGCAAATCGATGAAAAAAGAAGCATTTGGAAAAATATAGTTAAAAGAAGAGACAGACTTACAGGTCACATATTAAGGCATCCTGAAATAATCGCTTTAATACTGGAAGGACAGGTAGAAGGAAAACATTGTGCAGGCAGGCAACGTTTTGAATATGTAAAACAAATTGGTAGGGATGTAGGATGTAGGATGTACCGATTTGAAACGACTGGTACTAATACTTGATTTAAGAAGGTATATATATCCTCACCTCCAGAAAAAAAATTTGCCCACAAGGAAGCAAAGTATATCCTTTATAGAGAGATTTATTTACCTCTTCAAGGATTTATCAGGAAAAAGAGTAAAGACACGATAGGGAATCTTACAGAGGATAAATCTTGGAGATAAGGAATCTTGGAGAACTGCATCAAACTAGTCAAATGTTTGAAGACAAAAAAATCTTGGGTATTATATATCACCTATATATATATATACGTCCAGTTTATCCAATTTAATAATTTCATTTTAATTTGTATATTCCTGGGTACTATGTTGCTGTTTTGAAAGCCATACATAATAGTCTGCTTTCATGAAAATATTGATTACATCACTTTGAAGTAGATGGAAATTAATTTCAAAAGGTTTTTTATAATTTTTTCCATTATTATGAAAATGAATCGTTTAATATAATAGTAATTTAAAAATCTTATTCAGTATGATGAGACTTGTTCAAATAAAATAACTTTCTTAAAGTTTTTTATTAATAATCTATTTATTTTCTTAAAGACATGTGTTAATATACACAAACAATATTTTATACACAAGATAAACAAAATAATTCTTTATAAAATCATATAAAAATTATTTAAATACCGTAGAGTTTAATTTAATTTGTGAGTTTTATTTTACCGGTAAACATAAAATCTGTAATTTAAAAAAATAAAACTTGTGTCTAGAGAGAAAACTAACTCACTCGGTACACGCTCACTTAAATACACGTATCTCTTACCTCTTCACTTTTACTGTGACAATGGATATGTCATGTGGTTAACACAAACGAAAAGAGAAAAAAAATATCATTTGTATGAGATGGGCGAACGACTTCCTCTACCACTTCCTGCACGTACACTCACATACTTCTAATTCAACAATTCTCAGCCCTGTTATATCCTTCTTTTAATTTCAGAGTGGTTTAACGACCATTCCTAATTAAAATTCTAAGCAATGCTACTATTATCTACCTTAATAGCGACTCAAAACTTCATCAACATTAATTCACGTTAAACTTTTAAGAAATTTCATTAATCACGTAGTTAAATATATCACTATAAATATAAAACAATTTTCTTATCTTAAAAAACAATATTAGCTTAGTGGATTCATGACTTATCATACGTTTTTCTGAATTTAAAAAAAAAAACGTAGTAAATATTCCATAATAACTAGAAAATTAACTCAAATTTAATTAAGTTCAGCATAAATCGAATTGCAGTATTTTGCTTACACGTGAGAATGAGGAAAAAATAAAAATTTTACTTCATGAAATTCGATAAAATGAATGTTTCAAAACCTCCTGTTCCAAAGTCAGGTATAGAATCAATAGTTAAACGCAACTATGATCTATGTTTTAGGATAGTATTTTTCGTTATCGTGCAGCAAATACCTATTTTCATGTAGCCGATAATGGAGTTAAATATTATTATTGTATTTTAAACTGAACTTTTACCAGACATCGAAAATTTTTAAATGTCTTAAAAATATTTTCGTCAACAATAAATCTTCTTTTTGTCTCTTTTTATATTATGTCAATAATAATATTGATAAAAGATAAATATTAATAACTTAATTTAAAATGTATGTAATGCAGTGATTCTCACATTACTCGATTGCTAACTTGAGAAAACTAGTATACTAGATCTGACTGAACAGATACAAATTCTTAGCGATGGTACAACAGTACCACTTTTAAACAAAATCTATTTTTTATATAAAAATATCATATGGACATCACATGACTTGCTTGCACGCCTATTAAATTACATATAACTTTTTTTTTAAATGTAAAGTATATCAAATTTTTATTTCATTAATAATTTCCGATATTTTTTCATACTTTTTTTATTGTTATTATTGAATTATTTATCGTAAAAGTTTTTTTACAATCAGAGTTTAATAGTTATTAATAAATCAATCGATTTAAATTTAAAAAAAGTTAAAAAAAAAAAAAAGTCTGATTCGAACCGATGTGCCTTCCAGTTATAAGATCCAAATATTTCATTAATTAAAATTCATTTGGCTATAACGCTGGAACTAATGAAAATAAGTAGTACTTATGGTATATCGTTGAAAAGCTCTCAATGAGGGCTTAATACTGCAGTTAAGAAAAAATCCAAAACCCAAATTATTTTAAATTATGTTTTTTGACACTTTTTGTTCATCCGATTGCAATCAAAAGGGAAGGTGCACAGGTAGATGTTACAACAGTCCTAAATCCAAAATTTCAACAACCTACGGCTAATCGTTTTTAAGTTATGAGAGATACATACGCACGTGCAGATGTCACGCCGAAACTAGTCAAAATGGATTCAGGGATGGTCAAAATGTATATTTCCGTTGAAATCTGAAAACCGAGATTTTTCGCTACCACAATACTTCCTTTACTACGTACAAGGAAGTAAAAAAATGTATGTGTATATATATATATATTTTAAATGATTATTATGAAAGAAAGTTTTTGTATCGATAACTGAACTTATTCATCAAATTTCTAGAGATAAAAAAGTAGATTGTTTTATTTTTATTTTTTTTTTCAATTTTTACAGCTACTTTATTCTAAATGTATAAATTATAAGCGCAAGTAATAAAATGTGATTTATAAAAATTCTAAATAAAATGTTTCTGAATATCGTTATCAATTTTTGAATAAATTCTTTACTGTATATGTATTATAAAGTATTATTTATAAAGTAGTATTCTATATGTATTATTAAGTATTATTTATTTTCATGATGGGTACATTGCAATCTGTTCAAATACTGAACAATAAGCAACCCTCTCCATGGCCCAATGAGTTGAGCCATGGAGTCATAATTATATATTTATGATATATAAGTGAGTGTTTTGTAAAGACTCAGGCCGACTATTCCTGAGATCTATGGTTAATTGAATCCCAACCACCAAAGTTACATCGGTATCTACTGTCTAGTACTCAAATCCGTATAAGAGGAATCATTTTTTTCTAGCATTTAAACCTCAGAACCTTCGACTTCAAAGTTTGGCTGTTAAACACTGATTTACGATGACGAGTTAACCACTAGGCCAGCCCGGTGAATTAAAGTAAATAATACACTGCATAATAAAAATCAGTGTTGTAAATACAAATGAAAATAAATACGTGATCAAGCAGTAATTTATAAATTTAATAAAGTTAAAATAAAATGTAAAACATATGTTTTACAATTTATTTACATACGAGTAATTTTAATTACAATTTTTATTATTTCTGATTAGGAATAATTAATTCAGTTAACAGCCAGAATATAAAAATGTATCATACTTATATAACATCTGGGATAATAGTGTGTATGTAAAAGTATTGTCTTATAGTTTTATTGTCTATTTTAGTATTATAATGAATATACTGAAGATTTGTTAGTTTAGCTGGTCAAGTGGGTGTTTCATAACAAGTGAGTATGCCGAGGTCAGCACTTTCAGCAACTATTTAAATGTTATTTAAATGAGTTTAAATGTTATGTAATTTATTTTTGAACAGCCAGGTGCTGCGGAAACAGTAGTGAAACAGTCGCTGGTAAAGTTAAATAAGGATTGTATTTGATAAATTTCTAACTCTTCATTACTTAAATGAAACCACTAGTAGTTTTACAAATGAAATTACTTTAATCCACACTTTTCCTAATAAACCTGGTTTAGGATGCTTGTTATTCGTTTAATTACGTCATTTTCATGGGTGTCACATCTAATACCAGTTTGTCTACAACCTTTATGGATTTAGCACCTAAGTACACAAACTTAATATGTTTGTTTTTAAAATTTAATCCCTTTTTACGATTCCTGTAGTATAGTACAACACTTTTTTCTTTCCTTTTTACCAAAATTCGGAAATAACCTTACATATTTATGCTGTATTTTCGTGTAATTTGTGTCTGAAGTCGGTAATAAAAAAACAATAATTTACTATAATACTGAAGAAATGGACCGAATAACCTAATTTGTAGTTGTGGAGGTGGTAGCTAATATTTTAGTGATCACTCACGTACTACGTCAATATGTACGAACTTCCATATGTGGTAACAGAATTAAAATATAGGAAAAGCAAATGATAAGTTAATTTAAAAGAAAAGAAGAAAAAATGCGTTGGTAGCTTTCATATATTTAAAAAAAAATTGATCTTACTTAAATCATTTTACCTGTTAATTTTTTAATAAAGAGGGATGAAATCGATTTACAATTAAATTTTATTTCAGTAGAAAGCTGGTGTTTAATAAATTACAAATTTTTTGTGATTAATAATCTTACAGGATTTTCTAAGAACTGATAAAACAAATATTTATTTTACTCCTGACTTGTGATCCTTGACAATAGCAACAACAAAAATGCTACCTCAATAAAATATTTGATTTATTCATTAAATTATGGTTCCTAAAGTAAATATGATATAAATTAAAAAAAATTTTTTAACCTCCGGGAACACCGTTAGGTATTGCTTTAGAGGATAAAATGAATGTGATTTGTAGCGTGTGTGAAAATGCCACGCCTGACAGGTATTCGAACCCCGGACCTCCGGATGAAAGGGCAAGACGCTACCACTCGCGCTACGGAGGCCGGCAATTGATACAATATTTTACAAACAAACACGCAGGCGATAACAGTCTAAACGTGCTGAATCACAAAAAATTATTCGGTATTTCAAATTGTTTTGTTTTTTTTTTTGTAACCAAAGCTTTTGGCCAAAGCTTTTAGGGGCTTTGGTCATTAGCCCCATCCCACTTCAAAAAAAAAATTAAAAAAAAGGTTCAATTATTCACATTCTTATGAATCAAAAATGTTCAAAAATTTACGTTCTTCTAACTTCGAATCCAGAATATTACTTTCCTTTCGGCCATCCTTTCTTGCGTTTCTCCATTCTTCTGACGGCCTCAACCTCTGATGACAGCGTATCTGAGGCCGTAGACATGGCATCGTCTTCCTCTATTTCGGATGCCAGTGACGTTCTGCGGCTGAAGTCAGTTGATGAAAGTTTCGTCGGTGCTGTTAGCAAATTGTTGTTATATTGTCTTACCTAAAATTCCTCTTTTTTCTAGACACAATGAAATGTTTTGGAATTATAATTATAAGAGTAATCGTGCGTAATCTTAGAATTTCAATATATATAAAATATTCAGGTTTTTTTGGAGATAGAAGCTTTTAGCAAACAATAACTATTTTGCTTGCATGCTACTCTACTCTGATTCTCCTAACTTGGTACAATACTGAAACTTTAGGCTGAATTTTTTTCATTTTTGATCTCATAACTTCAAAAACTCCTAAACCGTTATTAATTAAAATAAAAATAAAATAAAATTGTTAAAATTTAAGTGATATCAACATCACCGACTTTTATCAGAGGCATAATTTCAAATAAACAATAAATGCCAAAGAAATTTACGTTTTCTTTTGAAAGGTAATTAAAAAAAAACCTTAATATTGCTGTTAAATTATTATTGTTATCATAAATCCTTCTGTAGTTTTAAAATTATAATTTTTAATTATATTCAAATATATTTTTAAAATTATATCTTTTGTAAGGCTTGCTGCTACAATGTATAATAATTATTTATATTGAAAAAAAAGATGTATATATATATATATATATATATATATACATTATATTTTTATTTACAGTTGCTTCAATAATTAAAACGATTAGCGACGACTCATCAATATGTGTGTGAATATACCGGTAAACGTGTAGTTTTGAAGTCTCAGGCTGGCCATTCCTGAGACGTGTGGTTGATTGAAAAACAGCCACCAAAGAACACCGGATATCTACCATCTGGTCAAATATTACTAAAGGCAGCCTTTATAAGGATTTGAACCTCAGAACAATCGATTTCGAAATCAGCTGATTTACGTTGACGAATTACCCTTAGACCAAACCGGTAGGTTCAAATAACATTTATTTTTATCTATCTAAATAAAGAAAATACTTATTTTTTTTATTTTTTTTTAATGCTAATTTTAAACTGTCTTTGATAAAGGTGATTTCAATGAAAACGCGTTTAAGTTTCTTAATGAAGTTAGTTTTTATTTTCATCTTACTTTAATTAGTATTACATAAATAATATGTAGGATGCATTATAAAAATTTATTTTTTATAAATTTGATATGCAAAATTTTCTCTGCTGAAATCTTGTTCATATCTTTATTTATATCATGCAGTCAAGTAAACTAGCCGCAAAAGCCATATTTTATAAAAATTGCATAAAATGTTTCTCTTCTTAATTTATTCATTAGTATTTTAATAATTATTTCATATTCTATTAAATATTTAAATTTTATTACTTTTACGTAAGCTTCATAAAATATTGATATTCCAACGCAAAACATTAGACTGATCTTGTAGGCTGATTTTAATTTCACATTTAACTACCCTAGGACGAATATCAGATAAATTGTTAATATTTCCCGAGACTTTCGTAACTTATTCCAGTTGTGAAAATAATTGAAAATGTTTCATAGACATATGTCCTAATATGCTTCGCTTGAGAGTTACGGCTAATGAAAGATTTCGCTCGGATTTCAGCTACTAGGTATAATGAAGTCGTACTGAAATTTTTAGGACATTGAATAAGGCGCATAGTGATTTCTTATGGTATTTGACCAGAAATATCGAAGAAAATAAGTCCCAGAATCGTATTCTGGCCACCAAGATCGCCTGATCTAATATATTTAGATTTTTGCGTCAGAGGATGGATGAAAAGTATAATACAAACAAAAATACATTCTCATGAAGAATTCATTTTCGTCATTATGGATGCGGCTGAGTAGAGAAGCGTGCCAAGAAATGTGTTGAAAATGGTGGTCTCATTATGAACATTTATTAGAAACAAATGTTTCGTATAATGCATTTTGGTTATTCTATATACTGTTTCTAAATAAAATAAAAATTTGTCTAACTTTTCTTTGTTTTATTCAACTCTCTTACAGCATTTTTTCAAAAGTTTTGTTTGAAATTTTTATTGTTTATTAACTATTTAACAAAGTTATTGTCTGTTAAACATAAAAAAAACAGGATATTTTACCCCCAATTTATTGGTTTTCACTCCAGATTTCTTAAAATTTATCGCAGACATGGTTCATATTTTATTCGATTTTTCAGATCAAAGACATACGACATCACTAACTTTGTCCCCTAATTAATGTCATACGACATCACTAATTTTGTCCCCTCATTAATGTCTTAAAAATCTCAGTACGATCTCATTTCACCGGGTAGATGAAATCCGAGCAAAGTCTCTCACTAACCGTAACTCGGAAACATAGCATTTTAGGACATATGTTTATGTGAATTTTTTCCATTATTTTTACGAGAATAAATTACATTGTAAGATATATCTTATCTAATCAAGATTTTCAAGTAAATAAGAAACAAAATAAAGTACTTCTTTTTCATGTGAAAATAAAAAAATGACAGTAGTTAGTTTGATAACTCACTGAGACTTATACAAATTGTAAATTTTTTTTTTAATTTTTAATTTTAAATAAATTAGATGGACGGTTATTCCAGAATGTTTTGTTAAAAAATAAATTGGCACTTATATAAATTTGAATGTTTTTATAATAGGATAGTATTTTAAATTAACGGTTATTGATAAAAATACTTAACCCCATTCGTTCAATAATCAGTTTCCTTTATACTCGTTATTCGTAATATAATACTGTATATGTCTGTAGTGGTCAGGTTATATACAGAGTCAAAAACCTACTAAGTGCAAAGTCATATTCAACGACCGTATCGTGACACAGCTATATGTTTATCGCTGTTAAACGTGTTGGTAATTGTCTTATAAAGAGGTAACAAAATATAAGAACTGATTGGATGTTAAAAATATTCCTTAATATCTGCTGATACGTTTGGTAACATGAAACAGAAAATATTGAACATTTCTTTACCAATAATTTTTTAAAACAATTTTCATAAGTTTTAGCAAAATGAAAATAACAGAATTTCTGGTATGCACGTTATTTAATAACGTAAATACCATCTTCAGTATTGGTTGCATGTTATTATTTTGTATACTATATTCAATTTTCAACATTTTTACTTTAAAATAAGTACAAGTTGTAATATAAATAGTAAAGAATAGGTTAGACATCGTTAAAAATACGTCGTACGTCACAAGTAACACACAAATAAGTCGTACGTCACAACATAGCACTAGTTTAGAACATTTTTTGGGGTGGGAGCGCGATTTTTTGAAAATATTGTTATTTTTTAATTATTAACAAATGCGTCTAAGAAAAATATGACCTTAATTAGGTGAATTCTTTGAGATACTGAGGGTGACTTTGGTATACAGCCTCATCCCCTTGAACTTTTAAATTGAAATTTTAATGGCATCAATGTCCCACATATAGAAGTAATCTGACTATGTTTGGTCAAAATCGGTCCTGTAGTTCTGGAGATATAATGTAATTTAGAGGCCAACACCAAACACATACACACACGAACATATGAACATTAACATCCTGAAAATTTCCATCCAGTTTTTTGGGTTCCTTAGGTGTCAAAACGTCATGATACTGTGAAAACCGCAACGCTCAAATTGGACCGATTACAATACTTTCCCTTCTACAGCTAAGGTTATGATATAGCGGTAGACGTGAAAGTAAAAGACCCAAAGTAAAAACGTTACTTAAATAATATAAATTAAAATAATTTACACTTAACTGTTAATACAACAAAACAAATTCTTTCTCTTAGATTTTAAAATAGGATTTGCGGCTAAAACCTATGTAGTATAATTTTAAATAATGACAACTGAATTCGACAAGTAGATTAAAATCAGTTTAAACTCTTCACAGTATTTTTATTAAAATATTATTATTATTATTTTTTTTTACCTTGATATCTTTTTATTTTATTTATAATGAATCGTATTTTAAAAGTTTTCATGGGATAACTCACAACTTTAAGTAAAAATGCTCATTATTTTTTATTTTTTTACAGGTTACTGATTTTGAACGGGAACATTCCATTTTATTTTTAGTAACATTAACAACAACAACAACAACAATAATAATAATAATAAATACAAAGATAATTATGAGTGTTAGTATTTTACAAACAAAACTAAAAAAAGTAGTATATTTTAAACAAGTATATTTATAAAATAATTGAGCAAAGTTTATCACAAAATAGTTATACTGTAAAAAATACCCTAATAGGTAATTAGGTATTTATTTTATATAATAATTAAATTTATACGTATAGAGCAAAATTGTTCGAAAAATATATGTAGAATTATTAACATTATTAGAATTCGTCACAAATCTTTTATAAAAATATTATACTACATAAATTAATTAGAGAAGTGAAAGATGAAATGTTCATTGTTAACAAATGTTACATCATTTAATGTCCATATCACATACCTTTTCTCTAAATTGAAATAAAAATTTATGATATCTGTGGCATTAAAAAAATAAATAATTAAAACTTTTATATGCCATGTTGTATAAAAATTTATAAATTGAGTAGTAGTAATAATTATTTACAAAATACTTTACATTTTCTAGAGATTTAGATTTGTGAAGAATGCATATGAAATTATTTGTGGGTTGCAAAAAAAAATTATAAATTATGTTTAGATAAGGCAAACTAAGCATATACCAGAATTGATGCCCAGTCAGTTTTAGAACAATTTATTGCGAAAAATTGATGTTTATTTATTTGTCGTGTTAATGGATGTTGATATTAAATTTTAAGATTTTGTTCTTTTACTACTTACCCTGAAAAATAACAAAGAAATTTTCAAGTAGTAACTCCTTCTTAAATAATTACAAACAGAAACCCTACGTATAAAAATATCAGCTGTTTTCTCGTTAGCGAGAGTACTACCTGACCTAATCACTGGACGCGCAAGTACTCCTACCTGTGCGGTCAGTGTATCCTACTAAAACCGTACATTTTCGCATTAGATGATTTTCATTTTCATCTTGGTGTACGCACAAGCTTTACAACGTATCGTAAAATTATTAAGTTAATTTCTTTTCTCATTATCTTAAATAAAATTAGATCCATTAAAGAGGAAAAAATATGTTTAATTTTAAATTACTAAGAAAAATGACTACAATAAGAATAATTAAAGTAATAAAAATACCCTATAGCGTAATTTTGAGCAATAAAAAAATATTAAGATAATAATGATATATCATTAAATTTATATAATAATAAAATTAAATTTTCCTGTTAAAAGTAAGTGGCCTGTAAAATAAGCACAATTTTTATCTACTGCTGAAAAATAATCACCATACTTTCAAGAACTGAAAACACTCAAATAATATTTACAAAAAACAAAATAATTAATTAAAATCTAGATGATCGTATTAAAAAAAAAAAAACCATTTAATAAAGACAAAAAAACAATCAATAATTAGTTGACTAATATTAATAATAATAATAACTAAAATCAAAAAATTATGTTTATTAAAAAAACATAAATATCAGCTAAAATAAAATACAAATAAAAACCATGAAATATTGTATAAAAACTTGCTTAAATCTAAGCTATTTCAGACAAGCTCAAAAAAGCGGAAAATTAGTTTAAAGATCATTCAAACTTCCAACTCACTCAATCCTACGTTTTTATTAAACACAGGTAGAAATAAATTACTTACAGTACTTCGTAATTTTTATTATTTAGTAATTAATTATAGTAGATAGTTGAACTATTTTTATTGAGCAGGAGAAAAAAATTATACATATATAAAATAGCTTCTCATTAATTATTCAGTCAAGAAATATATTTTATGATTTTTCTTTAAAACCCATCAGATAAGTTAAATCATCAGATAGTATGCGTTCGAATTTTTTTGTTCCATTTTTATATGTCTGCTGGAATTCAACATTCTACTTTTTTTTAAAGTTATTTCTTTCTTTATTCTACCTCTTATTACTTTTTTACTCATTAATAACAGAAATTATAAAAAAACAAATGTTTTCATCTCTTCATTTTATTTATTTGAATTACTGCGATATTTCCTATTAAATTTCGAGCTGAAATCAAGAGTGAATCTGGCCATCCAGCAGCAACTGATAAGAAAAAATTATCGAAAGAATTATGGTATTGGACTAAAATTTACTAGTAATAATTACTACTGAAATTATTAAGTGTTTTTTTACTTTCTTGTACGAAGTAAAGGAAATATTGTGATCGCGAAAGATTTTGGTCATCCCTGAATCCATTTTGACTAATTATGGCTAGGCGTCTATACGTTCAGATGTATCTCACATATGTGGTCGGCGAGTCCACATCCTGATGAACGATGTGTATGCACTCCCTTCTCAAGAGGAATTTATAACAGACCTGCGTCCGGTGACGGGGGAGGCAGTGACGCTCGACGTATTGTCTATGCGACCGGCCTTTGGAGCGACACAAGTGGTGACGGTGGCTGTGCCACCATCCTCGCCGACAAGTTGTTGGCTGATGGTCGGGTGCGTCTAGGATGGGTAGCCTGGATAGTATGCGGCGATCCCTGCAGGACCGCTCCTTTCGCTGCTGGCGTTCGGGGCATAGGGCAAAAGCGTGTAGTGGCCCGGACCGTACCGGCCACTGTTTTAATTGTGGGGAGGCTGGCCACGTCAGAAGGACTGTCATAAGGAGACCAGATGTTCTTCCTGAAATATGCATGGACACGCCCCTGGAGGCTGGGGTCACAAAATTGCCCGTGCGGCATGAAGATCAGCTGCTGCTGCACCTGGATACCATGCGGTTCTGGTCTGGAACAGCCCCGACCGGGAGGGGTGGGATGCTCCGGTGTCTTACTTTCGGCGATCGAGCGGGAACTCCTTCTGGAGCCGCCGAAGGAAAAATTAAAACCGTAGTCCCGGTGGGGGATCCCTTCTGGGGTACCCCATTTGAGGTGAGGCAACGTAAAGACCGGAGTCCCGATGAGGATACTCCCTCGGGGGTCTCTTTACTTGAGCCATGGCAAGAAAAGGCCGAGTCCCGGTTACCTGCGTGGGGCTTTGGGAACGGCATCGCGGGGCCCAAGGTTATTGCTCAGGTGGTTTGAGGCAATGGCACCCCATAGAATTGAGTTTCTATTTCAGTATATGTCCTGCTCTGGGGGGCGGGACAAATAAAGAAGAAGAAGAAAATTAAAAAAATGGTAGACATGTGGTGTCCACATCAGATTTATTTTATTATAGAACTGTACTTTGTATAATTAAAATAGGGAATTGAAGGACATCACGTAAAAAGGTTCGAAATTTAGTTTTTTTTATTTATTATTATTATTTTTTTTTTTTACATACTGTAGAAGTCTACTCTAGCATTTGGTAGAATGGTATAATTAATAATTCAGCTTGGCTGCTGATTTCCAATTCAGAGTAGGGGAAAAGTATTTTAATGGGCTTCACACAGCGGTTGGTAATCTAGAAATATTTTTTTTCACTCAATCCTATTTTTACTTTATCTTTTAACCTTAAGAATTAGATAGTTTTTATTCATGTTTTGATTATATTTGTATATCATTCGTGAAATAGATATAAAAAGTATTGTCGCGTGTTTACGGCTTGACCAGGATATTGAGAGTAACAAATACAAATATTTATGTAAGTACAGTTTATTACTTTAAGAATGTAGAAAATAAGACAAATCAATAATAATAATAATAATAATAAGCGACAATAATGAACAAAAATCTATAATATTAATAATAATAACAACAAAAACAATAATAATAATAAATAATAATTAGTAAATTACGTATAAATAGTATTTCAAATAAGGATAGGATTTATTTAAAGGTAGTTAAATCATAAAAACCAGAATTCAATCCAGTTCACTAAAGACATTACAATGACCGCATGTATTGATACCTTGAACAACTACTGTTGTATTAACAGCCAGATAAGATTACACTAAAGTAAGGTTCATAAATTGCATTCTCTGCAAATACCTTTTCGGTTTACAATAGAACTACCCTAACAATTTAGAATTAATTTAATACTGTCATTTTCATAATACCAATAACTCACCAACAACTTCCTGCATTCACCCACTATCCACACTGGAATGCTTGTGACGTCACTTTACTCGCTGATTGATAACGCCGACTTAAAATCGCAGCACTCGCTTCATAATGACTTTCCCCTGGTCCGAGCAGTCTTATGTACCCTGTTGAAGCGTGAGAATTCTCATCGTTCCTTACATTTTCTTATGAATTCCTGAGGTAATCCTTCTCATCGCACAACAGTTGTTGGAGATGTTCCATTGATTGTATTACAAAAAACGATTGCTATACGGACCTCTTAGCCTGAGGAAAGGATCCCTTCTAGTACTCTTCTGGATTCCTTCATAAAATTTTCTCATACTTTCTTCTTAATTGGAAAGAATCCGTTACTCAGGTCCGTTATACTTATCTTGTTAGAGTACTTTACGACACTCAATATATAATAAACTAAGGAAAAGCATCTGTTGTGCACCATTTATAAGACGCCATCAACAAAAATCTCCATGAATGTGGTATTGCTGGATAGGGAATTAACAACCGGGTGTGCAACATATAGATCTATGATGAAAAAGAATGTGAAAAGTGTTGAAAATGAAAAATAATTCATTAAAATTCAAATTTGTTTCACTAGTCCACTGATGAGTCCAATCGTCACCGAAGCGCCACTGTCGCCAGCCATATGAGAATATTTCAATCATTGTGGTGCTATTATTCTTGTGAAATTTTCGCACAGGCCTCCGCTTGTATTTGCCTATTACTTTATTTTTAAGTTTCTACAATTGTTTTACATTTTTATTGCTCTAACACACACTAAATCATAGCAAGCATACACAGACACATTTAAAAATAAAATTTCATATTACATTTCAGAAGGATACAAACCTGCTGCGGGTAAATTTAGCTTCGTAAATATCTTACATTATTATCAAAGTGGCAGAAATCAAGTATATAACTGAATTATAAAAAGTATATATAGAAGAAAAATATTGCAATTATTAATGCAGATAAATCGGTGAGAATGGTATAAAAATTAACCTCGTAACCGAACCACAAATGAATTAAGAAGCCCAAGAAAAGGGATCTAGATTTTTGAACAGAATATTCTAACTTTTCTAATGAATGTTTACAAAATTTCAAAACTAGAATTAAAACAAATTACTACTGTAAAAGTATTTAGAATTACTTTTATAATTTTTAAATATTTTTCTTTGTAGCGGCGAACCGTGAAAATTGATTAAAAGTGAACATTTTAAACGACAAACTGAATCATGGTTTGCGGACATAACACTTTTAATGACTTCAAAAGGTTTACAGTCACCCTTGCCACTGGCACTGATTACTCATTCTGGCATAACAATTGTCTGGCGGGTTGTTTTTCCTAAATTAGGAAGATATATATATTTAGAATATGGTGGAAAAGTGTATTGGACTTCACTTGCGTTTTGTGTAACAAATGCGAAAAAAGATCACAATCTTAGCAAATTTCAAAATTAGAGAAAATAATTTAAACATACAAAAACAAAACAGTGATTTAAAATATTAAATGAACACACAATTCAAATCTAGTATGTTTTCAACCACATTCATATAATTAAAATAAAAATGCTACCAGCAGCATAAACTGATGCCAGAGTGAGGACAAGGCCGTTTTCAATCGATGAAGACGGCCTCAATGGTAACTGAAAACGTTTTTGAAGTAAGTAAAACTTGTATTTATAAAATTTATTTCGGTTTTCGTTTCAAAATTTTTATAGATTTAACTAGATGTTATTGAGTATTGAATTCTGAAGGTCGGAAGCGTGATAAGTTTTTAAAAATCCAGTTCACTCGTAATGAATTTTACTTGGCTTTTAAAAACTAAATTTTTGTTTTCTAGATTTCTAAATTTTTAGCCTCAGTTTCTCGGTTTCTCAGTTTAGCCTCGGTTTCTACAACTTTTTGTTTACATTTTATTGTTTAATTTTTCTTCACTAAAACTGTGTTCGATTTTCCAAATTAAATTGATAAATACTACAGTCTGCGTAGAATTTTTTTTTTAACCGATGAATTGATTTACCATAGAAGAAGATTTTTTCATGGGAATATAAAAATGGAAAAAATTTTCAGGCATTGAATTTTTCATACCTAGCGCATGTAAAATGCCATGCCTAACCGGGATACGAACCCAGGACCTCCGTATGAAAGGCTGAGACTCTTCCAGTCCGCCAAGTAGTTCCGAAAATTTTATCATTAACATTTTATTACTGATGTCCAGCTGATTCTATTTCAAAAAGCTCATTTCCATTTATTATTTTGTAATGATTTCAAGTAAATTTATTTATCATATTAACTATTCGGTTAAATTATTCTTAATATTTTATCCATCTATACACAGCACATAATTAAGTTTATTAGTTGTGATAATCTTTTTCGGCTGATTAAATCTTGACCATTAGTAATTCAAAATGTTTATAATATTTAAAGAAATTTTGATCAAAATTTATTGTAACGTATAACTTCAATATATAGAAAGATTAATTAATGTTTTTTTTTTTTTTACGTGTAAAATTTATCGTTACATAGCAGCTTTTTGAACGTTGCTAAAGTTTCTATAATATAGAATTTTGCCATTTAAAACTGAGTGTCCAGTGACTGAGAACTAGATCAAAGCGAAAGGGAATGACGCGGGAGAGGTAAGGTGAATTATCCTCTCTGGAGGGCGCCGTCAAAAACCGAGGTCATCTTTAGAAGTCCTTTTCCGAACAACTCTCAAAGCTCAGCAGGAGCTCTAGTGATGTGTCTACTAGAATATACCTTGTCAAAATGGATACCTACGTTAAAATCGATTTCGAATTACAGAAGGGAAAAAATAATTGTATAAGAAATCCTATTATATATCATCTCACGGATATTAAATGTAATTATTTAGGCTTAATTATATTTCACAATTTTTAATTTGAGTGCATTTTTATTATTATTTATATTACTAGTAATAAGTCATAATTTAATACAAATTACTTTTTTTTATAATAATAATTATAAATTCAATCGTAATAACTATGAAATAATATTTTAGGATTAAATTTAACCGTCTTTATTACATTGGTAATTTGACGTATATCTAAAATTTTTATATTCAATTTCTCAATAATCGTATTTGAAACTGATTGAAATTGTTATTATACTTTTAAAAAGGGATTATTACTCTTCCTGAATTCAGACAACCTGTTTCTTTTCATCAATTTGCTGTGGCCTCAAGGATTGTTTAGGTTTTATGAACTCATAGAAAACCGCAGAATCCCAATTAGAGACTGGTAGTTCGGTCTAAGATTTCAACCTTTCGAATTTAAAATAAGCTTAAAAAAAAATTATTGAAATTTATATCTGTATGTAATTGAAAAAAATATATATATATATTAATACAGTACATAATGTTACATATAGAAAAAAATTATTTCATGTAGTGGAGAGGACTTTTCATTAAAACTATTTATTCTTATAATTGTTGTACTTAATTTTTGTGTTTAAAAAATTTTTTTGCTAACGTGGAAGAGATAAGGAAAATAGTTGTTGACTAATTTTGCGTTTTATTTTACAGCTTTCATTTTAATAACTCAGTATGGTAGATTAGTAGATTTCTATGGCTTCCTCTCAGTTAAAATAAACTTGGATCATTCTTTAAGTAAGAGAAGAGTGATCAATTTGTAATTAATCTTTAAAATTTATATAAACTCATTATAAATGAAACACATTTATACACACACACACACACACACACACACATATATATATATATATATATATATATATATATATATATATTATATATATATATATTATAAAAACGTGTGTATATCTCACTACAATTTAAATAGTCAATATGAATAGTCTGCCCTTATTGCGGCGATCCGGATACCCCAGAACACGTGGTGTTCTGGTGCCCGCGGTGGGGTGATTACCGCCTAGCTTGGTCGGTGATTACCGGACCGCTCAGCGTGGAGAACATCATCGCCACCCTGTTGCTGAGCCCCAACAGTTTTGATACCATCGCAGGGTTCAAGGTGAGGATTCTTCAGGAGAAGGATCGGAGGGCTCGGGGATGAGGGACAGCTCTCTGCGGAGCTACCATTCGCATGTGCTTGCACGAGTAGGCGGTAGCGATGAGGCACGGGGACTCTCGCACCCCCGAGCGAAAAAGACCGAGTCCCGGCGGGGTTGCCCCACTCGGGGTATACCTGTTAGAGGCATTGGCATAAAGACCGAGTCCCGGCTCCCGGAGTGGGGACCCAGGGACGGCATAACCGGGCCTGGTGGATCCTACTTTGAAAGCTTGAGGGGGAAGCAAAGTGAGATCCAACCGGCTAACCGAGACGTGGAGGCCCGTAAGAGTGAAGGACACTCCCATGGGTTGCGTAATACGTAACTGCAGGATTCGGCCCAGGAGAGAAGAAAATAAATTTAAAAAAAATATAAATAATAAATATTCAACGTTTCCGATAATCACTAAAACTACTGAACAAAACATTATGAAATTTTAGTTGTAGCTTTTATAAGAACCCAGGAATGTTTACCAAAGTTCAAACAGTCCTATATAAATTATGAATAAAAAATACATTAATAAATATCCTAGAACCTATTTTACTAAATTTAATGTCATTGTTATATCGTTTGCATGTGCTGGAAATGGAAGATGTAACCAGACGAGTAACCTGGAGAAGAAACTTAGGTAGGTGAACACAGGATGACTCTGTCACCGTATAATTGGATTTTTGGAGCGAAAAACGCTTTCGCGTTATCGTCGTCCGAGTCAAAAAGTAACAAAAAAACATCTCGGATATTTAAATATTAATGAAAGTAAGGTTAAATAAGATTAAAGACAAAATAATAAAAGAAATGTAACCATTAGGATAAAATATACAACACGAATAACAAAATAAAATCAAAATTTATGGTTGATTATCATTAAATCTTATCAAGTACATTGCTTCTTCTTAGAAGTAATAATAACCAGTCTAGTACATTTCTATCATTTTTAGATGCGCCAAATGACCCTAGGTAATTTAAATTTGCGACACAAGGCCGCATAACATACGCATTCCACAAGGATGTGGTACAAAGTCAAGCGGCACTCGCATCGTACGTATAGTGGTGGGTTCTCAGTTGACGTCACGTATCCGTGAGTAGCTGTGGTATTTCGTAATCGAGTCGGTACAGGATCACTTCCTTTCGGCAAATTTTTCTGCATGAATAATCCCTTGGTATCATCATATCATTGATGCGTCGGAGTTTATTGTTCACTGTAACAGTCCAGTCACCTTGCCACCTTCTACGAAGACTATGTTTAATGGAATTAATAAAATCTGTAGTAACTCGAATGGTGAAAGACGATTGGCTACATGCATCTTTAATAGCGGAATCCGTCATTGTATAGTGAACATCACCATAATAGTTGAATTATAGCTATTTCTATTTATCGACGAATATTTTTGTTTTATCCGTAGTATTGCTTTCATATACGGTATTGATGACATTATTTTAATTGTTTTTATCTACCGCGTTACACTTAACAGCGTTATTTCTATCGCTGTGTTAAGTATTGAACTTTACTTGGACAACTTATATAATTGCTTTTCCTGTATAATATGTGTTGAACTTTTGCATGCTTTAATGAGGGGGTTTCGTCGGGGACCTCTCTTCACGTAATTATCATAAATCAAATTTACTTATTATCCCTTTGATACCGAATGTAAATTTTTGATTATAGAATTAGTTACCCCTTTGATTGCCGAATGTAAATTCAGTTAGATAGACAAAAGAAAAATGTTATGTAGATTGATATTGTCTCTCTTTTTCTCAGTTTAGCCTCCGGAACCATGGTAAGGTATTACTTCAGAAGATGAATGAGGATATGTATGAATGTAAATGAAGTGCAGTCTCTTGTACAGTCTCAGGTCGACCATTCCTGAGATGTGTGGTCAATTGAAACTCAACCACCAAAGAACAACGGTATCCAAGATCTATTATTCAAATCCGTATAAAAATAACTGTCTTTACAAGAATTTGAACCTTAGAACTCTCGACTTCGAAATCAGCTGATTTGCGATGACGAGTTAACCACTAAATCAGCCCGGTGGGTTAACCATACAGTCCTCATTTGACGTCATCTTACTTTCATGTTTTCCAAAAATTAAAAAATTTTAGTGGTAAACGCACGCAAAACCGATGATGACTTTCTTTAAACTGTCACAAACTGGTTTAAAGGACAGGTTGGAAAGCGTTAGATCGAGGCGACCGTCAGACTTGTTTCTCGATTTCAAAAATGCTTGAAACTTGACAAGGATTATGTTCTAAAATAATTTAATTTATTTTCATTGTAAATATAAATATTTTGAGTTACAGTAAATTATCATTTTATTACAACATAACTTATAAAATGATCCTTATGTATGTGTGGTTTATCAACGTTATCCCATCACCGTTAGTATAGTTCATTTCTATCCTGTTTTATAAATAAATAAATATATATATATGGCAATAAAAAGACAGTAATTTTTAAGTTTATATATATTTTTATACTATGTTTATAATGTTAATGATAATCTGTACTCTTAATGTAATTACGTAACAGTCTGATAAAATAACTAAATATGAACTTAAAATCAGAATTAGGGATAAAATTTAAAAAAAAAAAGAAAAAGTGAAGTCTATACAGTAAAAATTAATGTTTTGTAAAATGAAGTGATAAATATGCATAATTGTTCTCTTGTATCATTTCCTGTACAAGTATACAGGCGCCATTCGTGGGTGGAGTCTGACGCTCATAGGGAAGAAGGAAGGCGATATAAAAAAAGAAAAAAATATAGCTTACTGATTTTATAAGAATTGTACTGAATAATGTAGCGTTTAATAACGGTTGAATATATTTTTTTCATTAAAAGAAATATATAGGAAAATAGTTATTAATATGATGATTCGGAATCCAAAAGGTTAAATTTGAAAAAATTACATGTTTTATGAATTTAATTTCTGTTAGTTATTAGGAACAAATGTATATATACATATATATACACACATATATTTACAGCTATGTTCATGATTTGTTGTAGAAATGACATTATAGGCTGAAACAAATTGAGCCGCAGGGAAGCAATCAAGTACTAAATACTGTAGTAGCGTGGCAAGCACTGTTAATTACAGCACTGTACTGTGGTTCCATTTATGTAATTAGTCGCCTTTTCGTAGCATTCATTGAACTTTAATCTTAATTTTTTTTTCTTTTTATACTTTATTATACTGCGGAATTATTCACGAACAAGTAATTTTGTTCAATAAATTTTATTTATCTTCGTTTTTGTTCAAGTTAAAACATAAAATTTTATGATTTTTAACTTAATTTAAATTTTATTCAGGTTGAATAATTAGCATAGCATTTTTAAAATTATATTGTCTAACCACAGTTAGAAAATTTGATTCACTGTAATTTAATGAAAGACAGATTAAGCACAGTTCTTTAAGAATCTAATGTAATAATTGAAAGGATTTTATCTCCATTTGTTATTTTCATATTATTATCTTACTCATATTTTTAATTTTTAGTAACCATTAAATAAATTTAATTTTACATAATAAATTAATAATTAAATCTTGTTTCGAACTGTCAATAAATATTATTTAGCATTTTTATTTTAAAAAATGTTTAAAACATTTAAAAATATTAAATTAAATTTTTTTACATCAGTGTAGGTTTTTTTTTTACATAAATGCTTAGTTGTTTCAAAAGATAATAATAAATTATAATTTTTTTAACTGAAACCGACTCAAAAGACACATTAAAAATAAGAAAATAATACTTTTTTTAATCGATTTTTAAAAACATTTCTCTTCTGAAGTCGACTTAACAAATTTAAAAATAAAACATGTAGAGAAACCTTTCGTGAAAACAACGGGATTATTTTTTACCTTAAGTTTTCCAATCAAGCTTTTTTAAAATTTTTGTTCAAAACATGTTAAATAAATATTAGTAAATAACAATAATAATTAAACGTTAATAATCCAAACATAACTAACAAAATTGGGAAAATATAGTAAAAAAATATTTTCAAATCGTCGTATCTCAACCGTAGTACTTGATTTTATTTTTTTCCGTTTAACCTCCGGAACCACCGTAAGGTATTACTTAAAAGGATGAATGAGGATGATATGTGTGAATGAAAATGAAGTGTAGTCTTGTAAAGTCTCAGGTCAACCATTCCTGAGCAGTGTGATTAATTGAAACCCAACTACCAAAGAACACCGGTATCCACGATCTAGTATTCTAATCTGTATAAAAATAACTGCCTTTACTAGGAGTTGAACCTTAGTACCTTCTACTTCGAAATCAGCTGATTTGCGATGACGAGTTAACCACTACACCAGTCCGGTGGACTAACCGTAGTACTTGATTCTGCATAGTTCCTATACGGACGTTTTTCACAGGAGAAGTATAATAAGGAGTTATCTGTATTTTTGACACTACGTCAGGAATTCCTCAAGATTCGGTTTTAGCCCTTGTTTTATGTTCCATCTTCACAGTCGCCTCGTTTGCCGATGCCTTGGCTATCGTGGCTGTCAACTTTGAACCAAATCTAGCTTCAACTAAACTACAATCTGAATTGGACCAAATCAGTAAATAGCTATCTAGATTGAAGATTAAGTCTAATCAAGTGAATTCTAGTCATATTACATTCTCAATGAGGAGAGAAGACACGGGTCTACCTTGATGGTGTTCTCATACCAAACCACATGCTCTAAGTGTACAGTATCTTGATCGTTGCCTGACGTGGAAGGTCCATGTAAGAAAAAAGAGAAAACAAGTGAAACAGTTTAAATAACAGTACTGCAAAGAACTGTTTAAATAACCGTACTGGTTGCTGAGCAGGAGATCACATCTTTCAGTATTTTACAAACAGTTGTTGTACAAGATTTATTCTGAAACCGATTTTGACCCATAAGATCCAGCTTTGGTGTATTACTAGCAACAGAAACGTTGAGATAATATAGCGATTCCAAAACAAATTACTGAGGAACATTACAGAGGCGCCTTGGTTTGTAAGAAACAGTGAGATCCACGAGTATCTAAGTATGTTCGAGAAGAAATACAGCGATTCAATTCATAATATAAACTGCGGCTAAACAATTACGTGGATTATTTAGCTATTAACTTTCTAAACAATTGTAAAGGCGTTTGAAGGCTAAAACGACTCCACGTGTTGGACCTTGGTAACTTCATATGGTTTGAGGTTGAACTTCATCAACTGAGTGTTACCATCAAATCATTATTTCACTTCGTTCAATTTTACTTATTATTCTTTCATTATTAATTTTAGTTTTATTTTCATTTCTTTTACTCTCAGTGTTTCATCATTTTTCTTATTTATTAATTCTTATGGCTGTTTTTGTTTGGCGTTGAGCAACCAATAGTACTATTTTCTGACTTAACTTTATATGTGTACTTAGATTGAATTTTCTGTATAAGAATATTATATGTAATTTTTTAGAAACTTCGATGGAAGCCTCTCTGATTATAGGTGATCATATTTTACTTATGGTTTCTTTAATATTGTAACCGATTGTAAATTTTATATTGAGACAAAAAAAGAATCGCCTATGTAGTACATAGGTAAATTTTTTTTTTAAATTTGTCTAATTAGTTACATGAATAATCTTACATTACTATCACCAGGGGAAATTCATCTTTAAACAAAGGGAACCATTCTAATCGATCTATTTAGTGAAAAACTTGAGCATAAAACATAACATTTGTAAAGGTCAAATTAACAGATTTCTCTTTTATAAAGTGGTTAAAATAACAAATATAACAGTTGAAAATATTACAATTGAACCGTGCAGTTAAATAAAAAGTAAACGAATTAATTTAAGATAAATGTTCTATGTTTTATTATGCGTATTGTTAAATGTTCATTTATTTTGTGACCATCTACTCAAAAGCCCAAAAACCTTTTTAAGAGAACTCGTCTTAGAAAAATTACTAAAAAATCAGTGACTGATAGAATACTTTCATCAATTAAGATTTCAAATGTGAAGACATCCCTAGAAAAATTTTGGAAAATAGAATAAGTACATAGGCCTTAAGTCATAAATCATAGTTGTGTAGTGCTTCGGATAACTGTAGATAGTTGCTCTCATCTTCGGCATTACCGGAAGTAGTATTCTAACGCTAACGGTTCCCCTGGTTATTTTTCTGTTTCCGGATTCTAATTATCAGCGCATCCTGGCCTGGTAAATCCGTTGTAACATGCTTCAGGTACACTCATTACACGATTAAGGGATCCTGCTTCCTGCGGATCCCGATTTACGAAAGCTGCAATAATATCTACATATTTCCCAGATAAATATCAAACATTTCTTCCTTAAAGAAAAGGTAACTACTTGATTATGCTTCAGAAATAAATTTTCAGAATACGAGAAATAATTACAAAACTGAAAAATCATTAAATTTTTTCCTGCGATAAAACTGTTATATGTACATTTGAATTATACTAAAATCATTTAAAATTCTTCATAATTTCAGATCAATTCTTTTGGAATATAAAATAATATAATTTGTATATCATGATTTCTCTTTTTAAACATCTATCAAATATTTCTTAAAAGTCCTACCGAGGAAATCTGCTGAATGTTCACTGAAATTGACTGGCTGTTAAAAATTGGCTTAGCATTGTCGAGTCTGCTATGTTTGAAATACTAATCTAATATAACGAAAAATAAAACTAAACTGTGTTTTATATTTTATACATATTAATATACTATAAATAAATAAATAAGTATAAAAAAATCTATCTCAATTCTAAAAAGATTAGTATATCTGAAAATGAAATAAATGTCATGGTACAGCAGAAGTCTCATGATTAGAACTAAATAGAGATCGTATAACGTATACGTAACTGATAATTGTTGAAGCGCCCGCGCGAAGCATATATATATATATAATGCTAGTCTAATTACAATGTTTATTTGTAATCTTTATTTTTACACAAAATAAAATTTATAACGTGCCTGCGTTCTGAAATGTACAGATTATTGTAAATACAAAACGAATGTCGATTTCAATAAAGCTTTAATTGATGTTGTAGTTCATTTTTTTGTTTTGTTATTTCAAGTTTCTTATTTAATGTAACACATTATTATCTTGTTCAAAATAATTCGAAAAATTGGTTCTTTTTATTTCACATTACGATTGAAGAAGTTGCTTACTTTAAAAAAAAATTAATTGTTTTCAAAAAAAAAAATAAGACAAAAAATAATAAACAATTTACTTTAATTGAGAGTTCATTATTCCTTATATTTCAACTGAGACCATAATAATTCTTGTTCTTTTTTTGTTTATTTTTTTAAACATAGATAATAGTATGCTAATAACATTAGACTGAACTGGTTTAGAAGTTATATTCATTTTGCGGTAGTCTTTTTTAGATCCATATAATTTTAATGTTCGTATACTACTCATAAAATTAAAATGTATAATGTTAATATCCTTATACCTGTAAGGTTAATGATGAAATTATACGTAAAACAAAGTAAGAAGATTACCTTTTTTAATTGATTATTTTGCTATTAAATATTTATATATATAACATTATACTTGAATTTATAACATATATTTATAATAAAAATTTATTATATATCTATATATACTTGCAATATTTCCTTATATTAATGGCAATTTTCATTAAAATATATGTATTCCTCTTATTTTCAATTAGAATTTTCACACTTTGTATTCAAAATTATTTTTAAACATTTATTAATAAGCTATTTATCCAGAGATAATCTGTGTACAATAGTCTATTTCATTTGTATTCTTATGTAAATGAAAGGATTCGTATTATTAAACACAAGATTACATTTGAATCGTTTAACAATAATGATTAAAAATTAGCAGAGGTGTTAGTAAATTAAAATTTTGATTGTGCCAAAAAAGGAACGTTCTTAAAACTTTCCAATAAAATAATGAGTATAGGACATTGTTTCAGGTGATCCACAGTCCTTTAGTTACTCAACGAACACTTTATATGCACAAATGTATGCGATTATTCATTAAAAAATAAAAATGTTTTTTAATAAGAACTCCAAATTGCACCAATTATAAGAACTAAAATGGTACTTAATAATGTAAAAGCTTTTTGAATTGTCTAACTTTGTTCTGTTTTTTGTTAATAATTTTTATAAAGTAGCCTGAACAATATGTAAAATATAGTGATAAAATATGAAAATACAAGGATTTAATATGAAAATTCTCAAAAAAAGTTTTTGATACCTCCTTAGAGATTTTTTAATTTTAACCTTGAAAAGGGAATTACAACTCCTAATACGACAACGTGTTCCTCATGATGTCATGATGTGTGTGTGTGTTTATGCATGCATGCATGCGCGCGCGTGTGTGTGTGGAATAAATCGATTGAATCTCGATAGTAGTATTTGACAAAGTGCTTTAGAAAGGAAAAGTAGATTTTTTCCAATAATTTTCAGAATATGGCTTCTATTCAGATTACTTGGATGCGGTAAAAAATATATTACCCAAACAAACATAATCAATAAAATTTTTCAAAATGATTTTTGAAAAATTCAGTGACTTGTTCAACAAGTAGAAATACGAGTATTAATAAAAATATAAAATAAATTATTCAAATTTTCGTTACCATATGTGATTTAATTATTTATCAAATATTTATACTTTATGTAAAAATGTCATAGATAAAAAAAGCTGGCAAAATATTGGATGACTTTCCCAGCTATACCGATCCAATAATGATTACCAAAATAAGATTTAAGCTTCAAAATGCCAAAATCTCCCTTAAAAGGAGTTTTGATTTTAGGAGCTTCCTTACTCTGTGAGGAAAATTTAGAAAAAAAAATTATTTAACAAAATAAAGGATTAATTTAAAATAATTTTTTTTTAAATATTGGAAAAATAAAGTATAACTTTCATAAAAGTAATGAAAAAATTCTTTTTCATTTAGGGTTCAGAATATAATATAGGTGTCACAGTCACTTTAATTTTAACAGCCATTTACGAAATGAAGAAAAGTAAAAAAAAAAATTTTTTTAATAATAAAAATTAAAAGAGTTCGAGAAAAAACTAAGAGATGAATTTTCACTCTTTTAGAGGTGAAGAATAAATTTTAAGAAAAACGTTTCTAAAAATATCCACATATATATTAAGCTTAAAATATCTTCTTAAGTAATGATTTCTCTAAATCTTCTTCAAAAGAGGGAAAACAAGAAAAAGGAAACTTACAAAAAAATTTTCTACATTTTGGGAATGGATCTATAATTTAAAAAAAATTGTAGACATGTCTTGATAGATCTACAAAAAAGTTTTGAAAAATATTTAAACCCAAGGTAACTAGAGTAAAAGAAGAAAATATATTTTTTTTAATTTTAAGAGCTAGGGGACTGGTTTTCTGAAAAAAATTTGTTTATTTATTTGTGCATTTTAGGTAACAGTGCACATATTTGCTTTAATGAAGTTTTCTCTAAAATGCCTCTGAAGAAGTCGCAAAATGCTTTTTTGTCGCGATATACCTTCCTTTACAAATTTTGAAAAAAGTATGATCGATGCTCCATGTATTTGAACCAAATTGGAAGTAATTCCTGTGATAAAAGGCCAAAAGCAATGCGACACACATAAATACATACGTATATTTTTTTTCTCTAGATGAACTAGTTCGACCCTAAAACGTAAATATTTGCAAAAACCCCGATACCACATTTTTGTCATGGTTTCCCCTTTAATACAGCTATTCTAGTTATATTCTCGGGAAAGTAAATATTAACACTGGGATGAATTTTTGTAACTTATAAAATTATATAATATTACAATATTACATATCTATATGGTAAGCGCAAAGTTACACAACCCTGAATTCTTTAAGCTTATCAAGAGAGAAATTTATTTTTAGGATGCCACCAATGGTAGGTTGGTAATAATTAAACTTGTAGCAATAACATACACACAATTAAATTGTCCCTCCTTATTTTGTCCTTCAGTGGCAGAATCACTATAAAAATTGATTTATGTATGGTTTAAAATATCTATTATGCTTTTTACAGAGTCTAAACATGAATTCTTGAGAGTCATATTAAATCGCAATCGTTTTAAAAGTTCCAGCAAGACCTTTAGCTTTTCCTTGATAAAATGTAACCAATTAGTTAACAATTTCACTCATAGTCTCTCGTTTTAGACAAAGTGTAGCATATTGTTTCGATGGACGAAACAGTCCGGCCGACAACCAGTTTTAAATGAGGAACCTTTAGAACATCTGCGTGCATTCTTTGAACAATCAACTAAAAAATTAATATGAAGGCTATGTCAGCAAAATAAATGTCATAAGGGAGTGTGCCGCAATGCCATAAAGAAGTTAAAATTAAGTCCGACGTGGAGGAATTTTGAGAATCCGATCGTGAAAAAAGACTCAATTATTTTGAAATATTATATGCATTTTGCACATAGTTTTGATAACATTTTGTTTTAGTAGCGAGCCAGGCTTTCATCTAAATGGCTATGTAAACAACCAAAACACCCGATATTGAAATACAGAGTACCCTCATGTTTTTCATGACACTACATTACATTTAGAAAAGATTGGAGTTTGTTGTGGATGATTTCTCAGAAAATTATATGAATCCAATACTTTTTACAGAAATAGTAACATCTATCAAGCGAATTATAACTGACTTTGTAGTGCTGCAAGAAGAAGATGGACGCGATTGCTGATTGTAGCATATCGGTGCATCAGCCCACAAAGCGAATAATATAACGCTGCTGCTACGCAATTTCTTTGAGGCGAAAGTCATTTCCTATGGTTATCTAGGTCATCAGATTTATCTCCCGTGCATTTTTTCTTTGGAGTTATATTTAAGTCAAAAAGCATTTAGAAATAATCATCGCAGGTTAAATTTTACCCAAATAGGACAAAAGTACAGGCAATAGGACAAATACCAGTTAGCAAAATATTTTTGTTCACCTGTACTTTAACACCTGTTTTATTATTTTATTTTCAGTTATTTAACTGGTTTGGTACACACTTCTACTCTTTTTTGTTTTGCGCCAATATATTTTAATCTCAACATGTTCTTATATCTTCAACTGTCTGTTACAGATGTATATTTTCCTCCTTTTATTTCTAAACATTTTTCATCGTCTATATTACTTTCTAGAATAGGATTTATTTAATCCAATTTCTCTAATAAGATATGGTCCTCAAATCTTTATTTTCTTTGTATATGATTTTTTTTCATTAACGTCCTTTTCTCCCTAATTTGTCTTAAAACTTTCTCTCATTTGCTTATTTTATTGACCTTCGGTTCATCCGATTTTCAACATTGTCTGAATCATCACATTCTCCTGGCCATTTTTTTTTTAAATTAAGGTTTCCCAAGTGTGAATGTTTCAATTTCATATATTTCATAAAAGATTTTGAAGAGCCTATTTTTAATTACTAATATATTGAATACTTTAATATAATATATATTTCATTTTAACATAATATAGTTGTATTGTAATATAATATCCATTTATATTGTCTCTTTTTATTTCATATCGTTATCTCTGATCAACTTGTTTTAGTTAGAACTGAAATTTTAAAAACCGTTATAATAAAAGCTTTTACATATTTTATACTACTTATTTTAAATATATCTAAAGATGTCAAAAATGTAGGTCTGACGTCAACCAATAAATCAAACCCACATTCTGCTGGGAAGGATAGGTCGAAACTTTCATAAAAAAAAAAAAAAAAAAAAAAAAAATATATATTCTTTGCATAATTTTTAATCTTTCCAGAATAACTTTCGTAATATTACTTTTAGATTGATTAAAAGTAAAAAAAAAAATAATAATAATTTTTTGTATAAAGGAGGTTTCTTGCTTATATATTCCGTTTGGACTGCTAGGATTTTAATCAGGCCAGATGATTCTAGAACTTCCATTAAAACTGATTCAATATTTATTGGATGATATTTGTAAAATACAAATTAAAATAATGAATTAGTTTGTTTTAGTTTTATATAATAAGAAAACAAGTTACCATGAAAAAAAGGTTTTCTTACAAATGTATAAAAAAGTTAATTATTTACAACTTGTGTGGTTTTGATACTCTGAATTTCCTTCTATTAAGATAAATCACGATAAAAAATGACCTAATAGAAGATACTGAAATCGAAAAAATTTCAGGTAAGTGATGATTTAAGTATAATTTAAAAGAAAAAAGTACAGTATAATGACATGAACTATTTTTTTAAAAATTCAAACAATTTTTAATGCAAATATATGAACGGTATGAAAAAGATTTATATATGTTACAATGATAAACTTACGTTTCATTACTTTTATTACATTAAGTATTGTGATGTATAATAAGAATTTTGAGAATTGTAGATGTAAATGAAACATTTAATTAATAAATAATGTAAGTAAGTAATAATAGCACAGTGTTCAACTTAGAAAAGGTCCCATCACTCAGAAGTTCATACTGAATCAATATTTTTGTTAAACTACTTACATTGGTGTGAGATGGATAAAATAGTGTGGAACATGTTAGTACGACTGGAGCTGTGGTGCGGAGGACTGTTTATTGCTAGCAAATTTGAGTATTGCCAGCTGTTTGTGTCGAGCATTGGCCTTTGAACAAGGTTGTGTAATCGTGTGTTGTTGTTTGTTAAAGGGTAGTTAACTGTTGAAAATCTTGAATTCATGATGAAAACTTATTTAGAGATGAAATGTCATGTTGTGTATCGACAAACGTTCAGAGAAAAATTTGAAAAGTAAGCAATAGTAAAAAGTGATATTTAGAAGTTAATTAAAAAATTTCTGGTTAGGTGTTAAATCAGAATCGTTCTCGAGAAAAGTCACTTTTAACGACGAGGGTCGTACAGGACATTAAAGCGGCATTTAAAAGATCTCCTCATAAATATATGCAGGATTAAGCCGGGAAATTAATATTTCACTAGGTTCAGCCCACATTGCAGTAAGGAGAATGCTGAAATGTTATCTGAATAGAATGAAGGCTTTCTATGAGTAATGTTGATTATCCTAAAAGGGTTCACTACTGTCAATGGTTCATTTCTAAATGATAATAGCCACCAAGATCCCCTGATCTGACTAGTCCAGAATTTTTTTTTTGTGATTACTTAACAGAAATTGTTTATAGGAGCAACTCACACACCCTGCAGGGATTGAAGACAAATATTACCAATGCCATCCAGGAAATAGATAAGCTACAGCTAACAAGAGTACCCAGGAAGATGGTCAAACGTGTTGACAGGTGCGTAGAAGATGGACATCATTTCAACGCCTTCTGTAAATTATTATCCAAAAAAAATTACAATGAAATTGTAAACCGTATGATATCTAGCAGATATCATTTCTTATGCTCCGGTGTCCCACCTTTAATGACTGAACGGGGACTCCTGGGGTCCTTAGGTGGGGAAAAGACCGAGATCCGGTCTGGGGCTCCGCTAGGGGACCCCGGATTAGAGGCAGGCGCTTATTAAAATACCGAGACCTAGCCACTGGGGGTTTCTTTCAGGAACGGCATAGCCGGATCTGGCATGGCCTCCCAGGGGAGTAGAGACGACTGGCATCTTCAAGGCCAGTTCTTTTACGGGATCGTAAATCGGGCCTTGAAGGGAAGGGAGGTAATAAAAAAAATTAAAAAAATAGAAAATATTTCTTCTGCTCAAAAACAAAACTTTCTGTAATATAAATAAAACTGTTACTAAAAATAAAACAAAATGATACCGATATCAAAAAAGGTTAGACAATACATTTCTATTATCAAAACCTATTATTAATTTCGAATTTTTGTTTTAAAAAAATACATGTTAAATATATGTAATAGACAATAGATATACAATAATAGATAATAAAAAATGTTTAGTCGTTCCATATAATAAGCAAAAAATAAATTGTTACAAAACTCTTACCGGCCCGATTTCTTTTATTAAATAACGAAATCGAACCGCTAAGAGTTTTGTAACAAATTTTTCTATTTTTTGCTTATTATATGGAAGGTTTAAACATTGCTTATGTTTAATAACATAATATATAACAATAATATATCTATTATTGTATATATATTGTTTATTACACATATTTAACATGTAATTTTTTTTTTAACAAAATTCTAAATTAATAACAGATTTTTATAATAGAAATGTAGTGTCTAACCTTTTTTTAATATCAGTATCATTTTGTTAGAAACAGTTTTATTTATATTACAGAAATTTTTGTTTCTTGAGCGGAAATGTTATTTGCTAGTCTCTTATCATATAGCTTGCAGTTTCATTGTAATTTTTTTGGATGTCACTGTGTTTTGTAAGATTATTCTTTTATTTTTTTATGAATTAGTGATTTTTATCTTATGGATTTATTATTAAAATATATTGCCTTTTTAGAACAAGCAAATATTATACATTTTTTTAATTTCTTGGCGAATTTTTTTTTTTTTTGATAGTAGTATTATTCACCTCATACCATATTTTTCCTTTTTTAATAAAACTAGTGTAGTGACCTTCACGAATCAAAGATCCGTGATGTAATATTACACTTAGTACTTTGTAAGTGTAACCCTCGATTTTTATCGTATCCGTGGACACACTTTTTACATTATTATTAACTGAACTTTTTTTACTTCTCCATCAATTAGTTCAAGTATTTCTAATTGTAGAACAATTATTTTACCAATTACATTTATTTTTGTTTTATGTAACAAATCTTTGTTGCCACATTTGCAACATTTTTCTGTTGTTCCTGTTTTTTGTATATAATAATCTCTTGTAAACTTATACTTTTGTTTTATTTTTTTAATGTAGTAATGCGAATTAAAAAAATTGTTTCATTTACAGAAGAGCATTTACTATTAAAACAAGCTGTAGTATATTTTCTTTTAAATTTTATTATTTTAAGTAGATTATCAAGTTTTTGTACACTACCTGGTCCTATCAAGTACTGCTACCTAGCGGCGCGATTCATAAACCCACCTTTTTGAGATAAAGTGACATATACGAGTCCCACGGTTCATGAAATAGAAGAAAAAACGCTGTTTAACAAAATTCGAGGTACTTTTTGAAAGTACTCATTATTACAAATCTAATTGAACTGAAATATAATGTTTTCATACTTATTTTTTAATTTTTTCCCCATTTTCATTTCACTTTTATGTTAGGTCATGTTTAGAACTGTAAACATTGTTCGCTGACTGCCGTGCCGTTCAGTTCTGCGGACTCTTACCGGCAAAGTTCTAACAAACTTTTTGATAAAAGTGTTTGCCAATAAACTATTATTTATAGACTAAACTAAGTGATGGGGCTTCTTTTAAGTTGAACACTCTTTATAAAGTACCAAGTATATATAATCTAGAAATAACAATATTTTTTTACGTGATTATAATCCTCTATATTAATTCTTCATCAATTTCATTACAGAAAAAATTCGAACCAACGAATAATGTAATAAAAACGTTTTAAAATACTAAGTATAACAATTTATGACAGATTTTTAATTTGGTAAATAAATATTATTTATGAGAATTTTACATAAATATATATATGTATATATAATCTCCTTAAAATTTATCCATTTGATATTTCGGTTCTTTTATTACAATTTTATGATTTTATTTTACGTTGTAATATAAAATAGTTTGTTAAATTTCGTTCTGTTTATGGACATAATTATCCTATCCGTCACGTTAATTGATATCTCCATTTGCTTTACTTCTTTCAAATTTATCTAATAACCATAAAATTTTAAGTAATAAAACTGTTTTATGGTTGATGAAAAATTCGTTGATTAGATCTTGATATAAGTAAATAAAAATTTTTATTTGCTCACAGTAAATTTAATAAAACATTGATAGAGGTAAAATAACAATTTAACGATTTTTTTTATTAAATAATAAAATAATATTCTCCAAAATCATGTAACTAAGTCACAAAATTTACTTATTAATAGATAGAGAGATAGATATATATTATCTCTTTTTTATACTTAATTCCAGTTTTATTACACTGATAGCATTCAATTTCCTTTTATCATATTTTTTATTTATTTTTCAGTTATTACCTTTTAATGGAATAGGTTATCTGAATAATATCTCAGTCATAAAACGTTTGGATTTTTTTTTTACCTTCGTAACGAGGTATACTTTAGAGTGGATCAGAGTGAATCAAGAAAGAATACATATATTTTGCTTGTGGCTGTTACAGATTTTCTTCAGAGCTGCCGCCTTATGTCTGACGTGACTAGAATAATAATTATTAATAAATTAATTGATAACTCATTTGATACTCTATACCAAATTTCTCATTAAAAAATTATTCTGCTTCTTTTATATATATATATATATATATGTTCTTTTTTTCTTTTAAGTTTTATAACACAAAATTGATTTAGGCATATTCGATATTAATTTATTACTACTAATTACAGTTCGTTATTTAGAGTTAATCATCGCTCTAAATAATTTATAAAACCATTAAAAAAAGTTATAAATAACTTGATATTTCAAACATCGTCAATTTATTTTTTATGCCAATAAAAATATGGCCAAACATGTATTACACATTTTATGAAATTTTTATGTAAGGTTCCTTACTATTACCAGAATGATGCATGTGTGATAAAAGATATAATCCAACAAAAAAATGTTTATTAAAATTATATAAAAAAAGAGTTTATCCACCTTAATTTGAAATGTTTAAATTAAATAAAAAAATAAATGAACAAAAAGAATTTCTTTGAATTATTTTTAAGTAAAAAAAAGTAAAGGACCAAAAAAAAATACAATTAACTTAAATCAATCATTTTAAAGAGGTATATGATACGATCATCTTTCTATAAAATTTTCTAATTTCAAAGTGGCGGCCGGTTACTCTTTTGAAATAGGAGGGAATTTTAATTTGGATTTTGGTTTTACGAATGATTTAACTAAATTTTAAGGCATACCTTGCGTACAAAGAATAAAGACCATCGGAATGTTCAACTGATTAACTCGTTATCACAAATCAGCTGATTTCAAAATCGAGAATTCTAAGGTTCAAATCCTGTACTTTTATAAGGATTTGAATACTAGATCGTAGATACCAGTGTTGTTTGGTGATTGGGTTTCAATTTACCACACATTTCAGGAATGTGTGTCGACCTGAGACTGTACAAAACTACACTTCATATACATCCATACATATCATCCTCATTCATCTTCTGAAGTAATATCTTACGGTGGTTTCGGAAGCTAAACAGGAAAAAAGTACAAAGGATAAATTTTATTATTTATTTATTGAAAAAGGGGGACTCACTGAAGTTATAAACGATGGATATATATATATATCATTTCTGGGAAAAATTCAAATTACTGGATGCGAGGTTTTATTTTGGATCAGTCATTTGACTGTTTTTTTTTTTTTTTTTTTTTTTTTTTTTATAGATAGGGATATGTTGTAGAACTCGGTTAAAAGAAAATCTCCGTCGCCAACCGACGCTGTTAATAGCTGGACCTCTACCCTCCCGGTATGACCTTAGCTTCTGAGGACTTTTCCTTATTCAGAATTCGACCCTACCCAGTGTTTCATCGGAATATCAGAAGTACCTCCTCGGTACTTCGGTTATTAATAATGCACGGTGTCCCTGAATACACTAATTGTACAATGCTTATTGGGAGTGCCGTAAGTATTGTACAATTCTTAGTAAGATTATTTCTGCGCTAGCTGTACCTCCCAAAATATGTTGCTATTAGCAATTTCATTTTTGCACTTTAATTTTAACCTCATAAATTCAGATCCTTTGTGGAGTTCCACTTATTTTTGCAATTCGGTAGATAATGAGCGAAGAAATTCCATTCTTCTTTGGCTATTCCTTAATTCAGAAAATCAATTCTATATAAATTCTCAGTTATTGCTTATGCAGTAACTAAACTTGTAATTTAATATGAGCAGACAATAATTATCTTCATTTATGCTATAATTACAACATATTTACATAAATTATATCTTATAAGACAAAGATTAACTTATAAAATAAAGATAACTACCGCTTCAAAATAATAGTATTTTATTTTAAAAACAAAACCACATCTGTAGGTTACACAAGCGTAAGCAAAACACTCATGATGATTATGTGTTAATGATGCTCGTGATGATATGGCTTTGATGTTTTCTTGTGGTGACCAATTGTCTCTGTGTGGGGAGGCATTAACGCCCCCTGAAGTAATTCTCTTCTAACTGTTCTAGGTGAGAGGGTTGCCAGGGGAGGAGGTTTATTCGGTAGTGCGCAGTTATACATACGCATTTAAGCAAATTATAACATCCTTCGGAACCTGGTAGCGAGCCCAACACTTCTTAGGCGCCCCCCCCCCCCGTAAATGGGATTACACATCTACAATTTTTCTTTATTATTGCTGTTATACCTGCCCATACGGGCGTGTGTGATAAAATAATTTACCGTTTGGTTAATCCTCTCAGAAAGAAATAACTTTACAAGCAAGATAATCGTTTCCCGAAAAATAAAGTAAATGAATTCCTGTCCTCCAGAATAAAATAAAGAAGAAAACTTATAAAATCCAGTTTCTTATTCCTTCTTCTATCTTATCCTACATACAAGAGAGGCAGTCACCTCAAGCTTTTCCATGCAACTCTCTTCCTTATGAGAATGCATTTCATCTCCGTCAAACTAGGGTTCCATCAGACAACTTCCTGCTAGACTGAAAAGTACTAGCACCGAAAAGACTCCTGAAGATGAACTGAAGGGAAATTGTGCTGGGAGAAAGAAGCAATATGTATTGCAATTCTCCCAAGGATAATACCAGAATAATAGTAAAGATCAATGATTAAAATGATCGGAATGCAATTAAAAATACGTCCACTATAAAAAGTATAAATTTAATATCATCCCGTCAATTAAAATAATTCATTCGCCATCTAATAACAAAGATCACCTCCTTTTTTTGTTTAGCCTCTAAAACCACTGCAAGGTATAACTTCAGAGGATGAATGAAGATGATAAGTATGAATGTAAATGAAGTATAGTCATGTACAGTCTCAGGTTGGCCATTCCTGAGATGTTTGGTTAATTTAAATCCAACCTCCAAAGAAGCCCGGTATCCACGAATTTTATTAGGATTTAAATCCTAGAACTCTCGATTTTGAAACAGTTGATTTGCGATGATGAGTTCACCACTAGACCAACTCGGTGGGTTAATAATAACAAAGATTATCAGCAAGGGACTAACTTCCTGGTTCTGTAAAATAGTAGGGGAATAAAATTTCCCTGATATATTTGCTTTTCGTTAATCCTCTATGCTCCTTTATTTTTCCTCGAGCTAATAGCCTGCGAATTCGAAAATAAAAATGAAATAGAATCGTATTGAAATATGGTGGAGAAAGAAGAATAACTACTAGATAGTAATAATATTGTTTTGTTATTATTCTTTATCTACGCAATAAAAGATAGCTTACTTAGTACGTTTACTTTACTTAGAACATTTTCTTTGAGAAAAAAATGAACTTGTTTCTGCAAGCTGAAATCTATCAAAACAATTTGAACAAAAGATAAAAATTAAATATATTGACTGAACAAATCAGTCATATGTAACAGGATACATTTTCCTTAGCCCGATGTTTGTTCTTTTACATTACATGTAGTTCCGTAGTTATAATGATGATTAATAACACCAAGAGAACGGAAAACCAATCTAATTTCTACTGTACATTGTTCATCATCATTATCACTATAACTATTTTGGATTTAACCTGCAGACCCTGTTCCGTGGGAACAAAGATTTTACGATATGTAAAATAGCATTATCAACTCAGTTAATTGACCTTGCCACCACCTCTGTGGATGGTCAATACTTTACGTCCCAACTAAAATACGTGAGCTGAAATTTTACCCCTCGCCAACTGCTGTGTTTAGTGTACTAGCCATTGTTTTGTACTAGTCTGTTATATTTTTATTTTATATACAAGTGTGTCATCGGTTGATGTCATCTGGTTAGTTAGTACAAGAAACCCCGCTCGCCAATCGCGTCTAAGCCAGCTGACATTTCGTTGTCAAAGACAGGGGAAAACCTTCAGCTGATTTAGTGTAATTGGTACTTCTACATTTTCTTTGCCTGTCTATTCTATATGATTCAGCCGATATGCTGCTTCAAATCTACTTGGTCACGAGAAGATTACAATTCTCGGTATTCACGAATAAATTCATTTAATCTCGAAATTTTTAATTTTTTCCGAATAGATTCATTTCATAAATAAATTAACAATTAATATAATCCACCTTAACAACACGTTGATACGTTCTCTGGGTATTTCAGTTTACTTGGAAGCCATCATCAGGAGTTAAAATTAATCCATTAAAGTCAAAGTTTAAAAATCATAGTTAAAATTTAAAAACAGTTATGACTGTCCTACAGTATATTAAAGTAGGTCCGCGAAGGCGAAGGAGTATACTAGTAGGACCGCAGTCATGACTGTTTTTAAATTTTAACTATGATTTTTAAACTTTGACTTTAATGGATTAATTTTAACTCCTGATGATGGCTTCCAAGTAAACTGAAAGACGCAGAGAACGTATCAACGTGTTGTTAAGGTGGATTATATTAATTGTTAATTTATTTATGAAATGAATCTATTCGGAAAAAATTAAAAATTTCGAGATTAAATGAATTTATTCGTGAATACCGAGAATTGTAATCTTCTCTGGCGATCAAGTAAAGAATTTTAAACAACGTTGGAAAAAAGTTTGTTTTACAGATTTATCCTTCTCTGGAGAAATGATAAATGTATCCAATATTCTGATTCAAAAAGGATTAACGGTAGACCATCATCTTATAAAATTTTATTGCTATCTTTTTTCTGAATTTGCTCTTAAACACTGTCCTTATTCCGAAGAAAAGTTTTTGAGATCAGCATACCTTTTGATCTGCATCATAACTGAAGGAATATGACAGTATATATCCAAGATAATTGAATCCCATAATTTGTTTCAGGATATGATTATCTATTTTAGTTCTTATCGACTACTTCCATAATTGTAATGTTTGTTAAATCGACAAACTGCCATAATATTGCTTTTATCTATGAAAATTTTTTTTCGTTTAGTATTGTACTAAAAGAAAAACTATATTGTATATTGCATATTGTAAATTACTCATTGTTACTACGTGTTGATGGTGATTATGATTTTTGTTGTAAAATATTATTATGTTATGAATTTTTCCATTTGCAACAGAAATCGAGATAAATTTTGATTTTTTTTTTTTATTCTATGTGTAGTTTTAGTACATATTATATCTTAAATTATACATGAATTTTAAAGATTAAATTCATTTAAAAACAATATTAAGTTAATTACTGTCATCCATTTAATTTTGATAATAAAGTATAAGTAATCTGCTAAAAATATGGTGGCTGAACGGATATTGTGAAGTAGAAGGATGATAAAACTAAAGGATAATGAATGAAATTTAACAAATTGGAATTTTGAAAGGATGTTTTCATCTTTTTGTCTTTGAAATATCTTTCATAGGTAGAAATTTCAAGGAAGACCTTTTTGTTTATAGGGGCTGGAATAGAATGTTTTATTTAGTTTATGACTGAAATAGAATAGTAATTAATTGTTTATACTTTTAAGTGTGAAGCGAGCAGCCAATAAAAATTGTACGAAAGCTACCCAAAAATAGAAGAATGAACTATCATTCTAACGTTACTTCTTACTATTCCTAATTATTACTTCAACTGTACTCCGTTAACAAAGGTACTGAAAATTATTTATTTTAGAGATTGTGAACATTTGAGAAAAATATAAAACGTGACAAGCAACCAAAAGTTTTAACACAACTACTCAAAAATGAGTGTAATGTATTTAGGGTGTATGTATGTATGTATGTTTATTTGTTTGTTACCATAGTAGCAACTCAACGGCCGAACTTATTTAGATGTATAACGCCGCATTGGAATCCTTACGTTACCGGAAGTAACATAGACTATATAAAAGTGTACATATGTATGTGTATATATGTATATAAAGTGTACATATGTATGTGTATATATGTATATATATATATATGTAGCAGCGGAGAGTTTCCGGTTGAATTGAATTGAATTAATGAACTGTGAACTGTCAGCTTCTACCACTGTGTTAGCTGGACTTCAACTGAATGATTCAAATCAATCGAATGAATAATATTAAAAAATAATATTAAGTAAATTAAAAAAAAAAATTGTTTAATAATAACATTGATAAACAAAAAAAAAGTTTTTTAAGATGTGGCTTATTGGAAGATAATTCAAAATCAAAATCATTGTTGTCTTCTCCACTACTGCCTAATTCTTCATCGCTGCTTTCCAAACATACATTCACAGGTGACTCAGGAACTGAATAATTTCACGGTGAGGTACAAGCCCGATTGCTGAATGCAATGAAGGATATTTTGCAGTATGTTTAGATTTTTTAGATAATTTAGATGCACTTGTTAAACAAAAGTAACAATCTGTTACATGATCCTATGGTTCACGCCAAACCATACCTACACCAAATGGCAAAACATTCCGTGTACCTTTCAGCTATCCTCTTAAATATACAGAATAATTAGTGCATACTATACTAGGAGCCCACGTCTTATCCTCTTCACTAATTTTGCACTGAAAGTACAAATGATGTACTTTTTTAATTAAAGATGTAATGTTTCTCTAATTTAATTTACGGTAAACTCATCACATTGATAAGAAAAGGCAACCACATCATTTACAGAATTTCGATGCATTATGACACTGCACTGTTAACAAACATACTAATAAGACTGAACAAAATTAACTCATTTCTAAATTCAGTGCTTAATATAAACAACACAGCTGTGTTTTCAGTTAAATGTTTTGACCTGTACAGACATGATTAACCTTGTCCATGAAGGCTCACTCTTCAGTATTAGATATGATGGCATATCTAGTATGATATATCTAGTATATCTAGTATACGATAATCTAGTATATATATAGTATGATATATGCATATCATAGTATGACTATGATATGATTTAATTTTTTGTCTAGTATTGTTTATTTATAGCTTAAAAATTACGTTAACAAAGTTAAGCAATAAAAAATTAGCTAACAAAATACAATATAGGAGCTTAAACTGCTAACTACATATTGAAAAATGAAAAAATCCTTTAATTAAAATTTTTATTTTTTTCAAAAAAGGTGGGTGTTAGGAAGATTCTGAGTTCATACTCGTTTTCAGCATTAAAAGGTAGATTAAAATCACGTATTGCATGTTAGAAAACAAAAATTATGTTTATCAGTGTAACGGGTTTCCCAGTGTTGGGTTGCCCTTGCTCTTCCTGGCCCCGTAGAACTTTACTGGAGATCGTCTTTTAGATCCACTACACTTGATAACACTACACAGTTATCAGTTTGGCCTATGTCAGGAACCATCGATGCAAATGCCTTGGCAGACATTTCCATTTGTGTATTACACAATCTTCGTGCGGCCTTCATGCGGTTGCCTTCGTGTGGTTGCCTTCGTGCGGCCTTCTCCAACCACGACCACCTACCATAACTTACAACTCTCAACTATCAAATTAACCGATTCGCGGAAGTGCAATCCCTGCGCCTTCCTCTAACACCGAAGGTGGCTGAAAGGTTTTTGTGTAAAACCTTCAGTTTACTGAAGGTTTTACACAAAAACTCTTCCTATATTTATTTAACTCCAGTTACACTATGCATTACTTGATTGAGTCTTTAAAGATTCAAAATACTATCCTCATACCAACAAAACAAGTATTGAACGCAACAGTACAGTTTTGTCTTACAATTCAATTTACTCAGAATCCTTTTAATTTACTTAAAACTCAAGAAACAGATTCACAAATTTAGTAAACCTCTAATGAAAAAATACCCTATCTCTCATTGCTCTGGTCCGTTTCGGAAGCGAGGCCAGTGCCTACACCCTCCGACACCGTAGCTACATCTCAAAGTTCTCCACACATTCATTCTCGCCCTAAACAGCGAATATCTCACCTAACCGGGACTCGATGCCAAAAGCCTATCTTGGAAACGTAAGTACCCAAGCGGGACCCTATTCATCCAGATTGCTATTTTATCTACATATCTATAACAGCGTCAGACACCTCAGCCATCCTCCGCAAAGGTAAGAATCTAAGGAAGCCAGCAACTGTGTTCCATTCCCTTTCGGTTTTTCAGTAAACTTGTAGAATAAAACCAGAACTTATCCTTGCAAGCTCCGTAGCTACTTTGGTACGTTTAGCTTCTTATAAGACATACCGTGTATCATCAATGACTCTACATTCCGTACACAAACCTACATTAAACCAAATCTGGCCAACCTATCTCGAAAAGGACCATGTCCAAAAAGAAACTGTAAAATATGGTTGGAGGAAATACACCTAACTACCTGCATACTTCTCACATCAGGAAAAATGCCGTGCGTGTAAGGGACACCGGACGATTCAGTCCATCTGATCTGTCATAAATGTAATCCATAATCGTTTATTACTGGAATATATTTAAGCTACATTTAGTCAATGTGAAATCAATAAATAATTTGCTTTTTTCATATAGGTAAAAATTCCCGAAGAATTTTTACCCAAATTGGGCGATAACTGATTGGATTTTATGCTGAGTTTTCTTCTGTGTGATTTAAAATAAACATTAAAATAAGAAATCATCATTTGTAAGCCTTTAAAAATTAAACATAGTCTGTTTTAGTTGTGTTGGTCGAGTCATTTACGTATCATTTTATAGATTAACAGAAGAAACAGTTAATTATTTTCATGAAAAAATTGACTACATTTAAACTTAAATTTTTTTTAATGTCAAAACGTTTTTGATTACATATACATTTATACGCTGTTCTTGATATATTCTGTTTCTACCTGAAGTTTTACCTGTGTTTTTGATTCGTGAAAACTGTTTTAAGGACTTGGTGAAACAATGTGTTCAATTTGAACACTACCTATATTCGTTTACTATTTCTTTATTGTTAACTCAAATACTTATTTATTGTCAAATACGTATGTTTGATTGTTGTGTTGTCTTCTAGGTATAAGTTGATTTTTCTGTACTTCTGACTATTAATCGGAAAATGGTTGATGTTGAATCTATGTAATGATGGTATACTTTTACATTATATTTTCGTTACGTATATTCTTTAAGCATCCTCCTGTTTACCTATTGTAAATTTTTGCGGTTGATAAAATCTAAATTTATTTTTCATTGAATAAACATTAGATTTTTAAAAATAATAATATTTTTACCAAATTCTGAATACGTGTCAATCGAAATAAAAAAAATCACCAGAAACATTTCCTGGTGGAATTACGTGTAGCAATAGAGCAGTACTATATCAGTAAAAATGGCTAATCTCTTGTTAAAAAAAAAATCTTGTCATAAGTAAAAAATACTTCTGATATCTTTAAATCTGATTTATTTTCAAATTAAAATTAATAATTATGTATAATTACTTTATTAATACATAATAAAGTTATGTTTGTATCATTATGAGTTTATGAGAGTAGTTTTTATTTAGAATACTCCAGATGCTACACTTCCGGTTTTGCTTATTATTTTTTATAACCAGCTGTTTCATCTGGTTAGAAAAAACTCATGAAAATTGTTTACATCTGCTCTTTCATCACATGGTTATTTATATTAAAAAAACTTTATACAATTACAATTTAACTATTATCGCGTTAAAAGAGCCTACTTTTAGTTATAGTAATAACTCTTTCCATTGTTTTCAGTCTTTTCACACTTTCATCATTATCATAATTATTATTTGTTCTATTGAATAGTTATATTTAAATTCATTTGAATTAAGTTCATTCTCTTTTATTTAATCTCCGGGGCCATCGTTAGGTATTACTTCAGAGGATGAAATGGGTGATTTGTAGCAGCAAGTGAAAATGCCATGCCTGACCGGGATTCGAACCCGGGACCTCCGGATGAAAGACCGAGGCGCTACCACTCGCTCCACGAAAGCCGGCAAGTTTTATATTCTGTAATAATAAAATAAACATAAGCAGTTTGTTATTTGGTAGCTTGAACATAGGCAACGTATGTATGTGTATTGAATTGTTTTTCATCGTAAGGTGTACAATATTTAAAGTTGGTGTTTACGTTCATTCCCAATTCATTCGTCCATTTCCAATTTTTTCTAACACTTGTAAATTGTAACGTATGTAAAACAACGAAATTTATTCAACAATCAGTAGCTTTTATATATATTTTGTTTATTTATAAAAGTTAATTTATTTATTAAAAGTTTTATTTTTATATTCAAGAATAAAAGTTCTTTTATTTATGAATGATTTTATATCCAGTCCAGTAGTCCCTACAGTTAACAAATAAAAATTTCACTTGTAGATCTTTTCTGACACCTGCATTTCAGTGGGCTTGGTATTCTGAAGTACAAAAATATTGCTGATACCGTAAAGACAATGGTAAACCAAGTCACCTGCTCATGTTTCATTGTAGGTAACACACGGCATACTTTTCAATCTTGACAATGACTATACCAATTTTAGAAGTGATTTGCGTCTCATTTTAATTTAGCTACAATATTTTTGGGTATGGTACCTAATACTTATACGACACTAATTTAGATAAAAAACTTAAAACCTTTTCATTACATACTTTTTTCAAATGAACATAAATAATATTACAAATTTTTTTAACGATTTTTAAAAACTTCCTTTATACTTTTTAGTCATAATTAATCAAATTATTAAGAGTTTAATTAGTAGGTTAATTTGGATTTAAACCCCGCATAACAGTTTTGCAATTTTTTACACCTGCACTCTTAATTTACACCCTTAATTTATCCCCGTGCGGAGAGTAGTTTGCAAAAATAATGGTGGAATATTGTATTGTCACCCGTCATTAGTAACTGTGAAAAATTTCATCAATCGGCAATTTCAGGAAGTATGTTAAGTTAAGTTTGCAAGATTTGAGGAGAAACATGAAAAAAATTGAAAAAAACATTGTTAGTTAAAATAAAGCAAGTAAAAAAGAAAACAGAGATCATCGGAATTCATTATAAAATTTATATAAGTCGTGAAAAACTTAATTTTAAAGAAATGCTGATATTAAAACAATTAGTGTATGGCAAATATTTTGAGTTCAGTTCGTTTTCAATGTAAACGTGCCAACTCGTTAGAGCATTGTTGATGTTTTTACAAGTTTATTTATTGACATTTGTTATTCAATCTCGGGCACTGTAGTTAGTTAACAGTAATTACACAAATGTATTTAACTCGTTCGCTAAATTTTTTTTATGAATTTTTAAGTGACTAGTTTTTGTATTATTGTTTTGTTTTGTGATTTAAGTGTAACAGATAAAACTTTAATATTGCAATCGATAACAAAACGTAATAATTAATAGATATTGTATGAATAAAAAGGCCTTTCACATAGCACATCCCATCCATCCGCAATACAGACGGACCACGTGGGAATCAGTTTACGCCGGATAGGTCCATCCGCGAATGTGTTTATACTGTCACGCCTACTCTCGTTTCTATGTGCTTATTGGACTAATCAGATATAACTGGGTAGGATGTCCTCCAATCATGAACCTTGTTGTCAGAGTGCTTTTGTAAAAAGTGTACCGTGAACTGAAGAAAGCTTGAATTATAACAATGGAAATTCAATCATTTATTTTAGCTTTACTCCATAAATTTAGTTCTACAAGAGATGTGGCTTTGTCATTCCATGTATTCTTCAACGCGATATTGTGGTACTTAGGTAAACAAGTGCATATAGGAGGGGACGTATTCTCATTTCTTCTATAGTACTAAGTAGTCAGTACAACGGTAACTACAACAAACAACAGAAGTAACACAACTGAAATCCTGCAAGGAGCTGCGCATGCTTAGACGAAAACATAAATGCAGAGCATGTGTAGACGATAACATAAATGCATGGTGTAGCACATGCGTAGATGAAAACATAAACGCGGACGTCTATAAAGTAATCGCCCGGCGAACAACCTCGAAATATACGTCTGATGGTCGAATGGTTGCGAGAGTAAATAGTAACATTTGATATGACAAGCTGGCGAATAATCTTTTTAAAATAATCAACTATCCGGTCCACAGAACGGATGGTTGCACGAAGGGCCTTAAATAGCTAATTAATTGTCTTTTTTTTCCATTACACTCATATTTTAAATGAAGAATATGAATATTTAAAGCATTAATTTTTCTTAGCTACTTCATTTCATTTATTCCATCCAGCTGTTCTAAACTACATTGAAATTTTCAATATAAGTCTGACAAAGTGCTGTTATCCCTTCAGGGACATAACCTTTAATCAAATTAGTTAAATCCACGACAAATCCATTTAAATGACTTTTTTTTCTGTTTAGCCTCCGGAACCACCATAAGGTATTACTTCAGAAGATGAATGAAGATGGATGTGTATGATTGTAAATGAAGTGTTGTCTTGTATCATTCTGGAGATGTGTGGTTAATTGAAACCCAGCCACCAAAGAACACCGGTATCCACGATCTAGAATTCAAATCCATATTAAAGTAACTGCCTTTATTATGATTTCAACCTTAGAACTCTCGACTTCGAAATCAGCTGATGACGAGTTCACCACTAGACCAACCCGGTATGTTGACCTTCTTAGGAAGTGGAAGACGGGGATTCAGCCTGCGATAGAAATAAATCCTTTCCTAATGCCATTTTTTAATCAGTGAATCAGCGAATTCGAAAATTTCTGCCAATAAGTACATTTAATTCAAAGAGCAAAGTTTTATCTTTATTCGGTTAAAAGTTTGAAATTACCTATTAAATACATAAAGTATGTTGGTGACTTGGTGTACGTATGTTGGTTCCCTTTTGGTGGTAATGACGAATGGCTTTCTTTATGAAAAGGTTATGGTAAAATTGGAAATGAACTGCTGAGAATGCAGTGTGTCTTGATGAGCTCTTAATAAAGAACCCATTTTATCGGTTTGAGAAACTAAATACATAGTCCTGTCATCTTCGACAATTGTTACATTTGCAGAATCATAGCTTTAAAGAAATTCTGTCTAGAGTAAATAGTTCATGAATTGTACAATGGAGATTAAGTATTTTAAGAAAATATTAAACCTAGAAGTTCTGTAAACAGCAGATATCATTAATATTTCATTGACTTTAACAAATTGACCTATAAAATAAAACGCATTAGTAAAATGAAGATTTAATCATGGAGAGTTTAGCCAGTGCCTAATAATCCCACTGCAGGAATCATTTTCAAGGACGCTGGATATCAGTGAAAGTTCAGAAGATACATTCTAGTGTATTGGTGGGTTGGTCTAGTGGTTAACGCGTCTTCCCAAATCAGCTGATTTGGAAGTCGAGAGTTCCAGCGTTCAAGTCCTAGTAAAGCCAGTTATTTTTACATGGATTTGAATACTAGATCGTGGATACCGGTGTTCTTTGGTGGTTGGGTTTTCAATGAACCACACATCTCAGGAACGGTCGAACTGAGAATGTACAAGACTGCACTTCATTTACACTCATACATATCATCCTCATTCATCCTCTGAAGAATTATCTAAACGGTAGTTACCGGAGGCTAAACAGGAAAAGAAAGAAAGAAAGAAGTGTATTCTAATAGTTATTTATGTTGTTTAAAGATCTTTTACAACATTTTAACTACGGTATTTACAAGTTATCATTTAGAATGTAGTACGTAAAAAAGGCTTATTATTATATAGTAAGGCTTATATGCAATAGTCTGCCCTCCTTTCCGAATAGCTGTACTAGCCGCCCTTTTAAAACGGAAAATTGTTTGAAAAATCGTCGTTCATATCTCGTTTCACTTAATATCCAGAAACTACCGCAAAATTTCATGAAAATCAGAAATCGCATTTGGCCATAACTGTCTCTATGCACGCAAATAAACAAATTCCTGAAAGTCCGTGATAAAACAAGACCTTGCTTCGTTTGGTTAAAGAAACTATTCAGTTTTATTAATGTCATCTATGTCATACGATTTCCAATAGACATTTACCAAAATGTCTATTGGAAATACAATAGAATTATGCTAGAACTTGGAATAAAACATACATCTTAGATAAAAAATAAAAACTTCAATGGAAAATAAAATTATTGAATATAAAAAAAGAAAACCAAAAGTAAACATTAGAAAATTTTGCTGCTAACATTAAACTGAAAAAAAAATCGTTCAATCATTTAATAAGAATGAAGAGCGATAAAATCTCCAAATAAAAAATGAAAGTGAATATATTGATTGAAATGCTGAATGACAAACTGTGAAAAAATCAATTTATGTTTTATGTAAAGAAGAGAATGAACTTGCTAGTTTACTCTGTTTTTTTTATAGATAAACAGAGGAAGTAAAAGAAATCAATGAAGTTGTAAGAAATCGTAAACTAGAGCAGTCATAGTTTTTTTGTTCACAGCGACTTGATATACGATGGGAATTTCAAACATTTTCTCAGAGGTGTGAGAGTTTAAGGAAGTAAAACAATAATTAAAAAGTTAGTCTACTTTTTTTATATTTTTCGTAATTATTATTACTATTTTCTTACTAAAAATATAGTCTGGTTATTACAAAATGGTTTCTTTTAAAGTATATTCTAGTATTGGAATTGAATTAAAAAAATACCGACTTGTTATTTCCACAAAAAATTTCAAAATAAGAATTAATGTATATAAATTGGACAGGCTTATTCTTAGCCAAATATTAAATAACTTTTTTTCTGTTTCTGATAATAACATAAAATAATGACAAAAAAATTCATATTCATTTTATCGTACGAATATGATGATGTTAATATTTGCTTATAAAAAAATATATATTTTTTTTTTTTAATATTCTTAGAGTTTAAAAATAATTTTCAAGATTTTATCTTTTTATTTAAGAATTTTGTGTAGATTTTCATTATTATTTTAATATTGCTGTGTAAAAATAACACAGAATATTCATTTTGGTTTAGTTTTTCGAACATGGCACCGTTTGGTATAATAACTATTATATATGATTTTAAAACAGCTTACCAAATTTCAATTTGATTTCCTCAAGAGCTTTCGGCTATTCTGGAATCTTCAAAAGGATAATTATGACTAACATAAACAAAACTACAATCTTACATAATTAAGTTTTATACATATATAAAACAGTTTATCGAAATTTTGTTAAATATACGGACGCAGTCGCTTAGACTTAAAACTTTAACTTTTGACGAATTTTAACAAAATGACGATCAATTGTTTTATATATATATACAAAATTTAATTATGTACTAGTTTTATATATGTTAGTCATAATTATCCCCTTGAAGATGGCAGAATGGCCGAAAGCGCTCGTGGAAATCAAATTGAAATATGGTAAGCTGTTTTAAAATCATGTATAATAATAATGATTTTTGTTTGCTGTTTTCATAAGAATGGGCTTAATCAAGAGACTATACATTATAATCTAATTTTAATCAAATTAATTTTTAGATTTCATTTCTTTTGTTTTCTATGTTAAAGTTGTGATTGCATTGAAATATATAAATTAATTACGCTTAATTGTAGAGAGCGTTCGGAAAGTCGCTGTTCAATAAGGTTTAGAATTATGTGGTGCATTCTATTTTTTCGGCGTTATGTTGGTTGCCCTGTGGGTTCGTTGTGAGTTGCTCAGTACTAGACAAAGGCATCAGTCGTTGAGTTGTGAATGACATAGTTGGGAGAAACGTAATGGTTCTTCCGGTTGAACACGTCTTTCGTGAAGGTGACAAGTATACTGATTTACTGAAACAAAAGTTTTCAGAAAATTTTCCAAATATTTCTGTTCCTTACCGCAGTGCAGTTTGAAAAATTATCGAAAAATTTTGGGCAACAGGTTCTGTTGAAGAGCACTTAAACCAAACGAAGAAAAGCTGCTTGATATTTCGGATGCTGTGGCCGAAGGTCTTAATCAAAGTCATGTTAGCACAGCAGCCAGATATCTGACATGCTACTGCATATAAAACTGTAAGAAAAGAACTGAAACTTTTACTCAACAAAGTAATGTATGTTCAAGATGTTCTACAGGTCTTGCCAGAAGACTTGTCAATGGTTTAAACGTTTTATTGACCAAAATTCCACAGATATCCTCAACATAAAGTGTTTTTTTTTTTTTTTTTTTTTGTTTGACAACTAACCCCCATGAATTACACGAACAATCTTTACACGAAGCAAAAATTGGAGTCTGGATCGGTGTGAGTAGAACGCGCCTTATGGGCCCAATTTTTTTTTTTACAGTTGATAGTGATTGTTATTGTGCTGTTCTAACAAACTTCATTAGTCAGTTAACACAAGTGGAAGCTAACAGGTCAATGACTTTTTTACGAATTTTATTTGGTGAAACAAATCATTTCGAAGGGTTTACGGCCTGCATGACATCCAATCTGACTGCTCCAGATTACTTTCTATCAGGGACAGCGAAACAAGCAGTTTATCGCAACAGAACACGCACAATTGACCAACTAAAAACCACAATAACGGCATACGTACGAAACATTCCAGTACATCAGCTGTTTAAAATGTTTTATAACAAATTGAAACGTGTATAGTATTTTATTGATGTTGGAGGAGGTTATTTTCAACACATCTTATAAATTATTCCAATCAGTTTCTATAAAAATAATGAAATAAATACGCAAAGTCATAATTAAGAAAGTTTCATCATTACACTTACATAATTCCAGTGCACACTAATTTTTAGAACGCAGTATACAAAGATATTTTGCTGTTTTAAGTTTTTTAAATCAATTTACAAGTATTACGTAATGAAATATTGTTATGTGATAACGTGCGGTTAATATAAGAGTATATACATAAAATAAAAGAATTAAACAAACAAATGGAGAAGATATAAAGTGTTATTTTATATATAAATATTTCAGCTTTTTATAAAAAAGAGTGTTTTTATTATATAATAAAATTAAAATAATATGATAAATTCGTTGTGGTATATAATTATTTAATGAATTAAATGAATGACATGCGGTAAAAAAATATAATTTTATTTAACCGCAGCGTAAGTTGGATCCTTTATCAACATTTCATTAATGTTGATTCTACTACTTACGAACGTGTTTATCATATTGTTATTTTATATTTTTATTAGTAAAGTATTACTGTATAGTGTATATTATTAACTAAAAAAAAAAATTAAGAAAGGCTCAGAGGTATTTGAGCATTTTTGGTACTGAAACGACCGCTGGAATTTGATGACGTCTGCCAAGTCAACCAATGACAACATTCAAACTGAAGACGTCATTTCTTGATTAAGTTAAAGATAAGGAAGAACTTTAAATAAAAGGATGGGGGTTTGAAACAGAGGTGATAAAACATGTGTTTATTTTTAGACTGTAAAAGAATTAGTTTTTTCAGCAACTGAAATTGAACAAACAAGCCACCTCTAATATGTCAGTATTTCAATCAATAATAAATCTCATATATATATATATATATATACAACAAATATTTTATTTTATAAATGTTCTGGTAACAACCATTTTACAATATTATTATATAAAATTAAAATAAAAATACAAAAAAAAATAACCCGACGTTTCCGTTAAAATTCGAAGCTTTATCAAGTGTAACTGGAAAACATAACTTACTTAATTGATTACAACTTACAATATTCACTGATCACTTACAATATTAGACTAGTCGGTATAAAATGGTACGCTGATTAATACCTTTCACTTTTTTATTATTCAGCCAAACTAGGAATTTGATAACAAATAATAATAAATCGTAGACCTAAATAGAAATTTTTTTCCACAATATGTAATCCTATGTATTAATCATTTATCACTCCATTTCAATCAGATAAATTTTAATTTTTTTTTTCCTGTTTATCTTTCGGTAATTACCTTTCAGGTATTACTTGAGAGGATGAATGAGGATGATATGTTTGAGTGTAAATGAAGTGTAGTCTTGTACGGTCTCAGTTCAACCATTGCTGTGATTTGTTTTTAATTGAAACCCAAGCACCAAAGAACATCGGCATCCAACCCTGTGGAGATAAAATATATAGATTATACTAGCAAATACTCCACTTAACCCAATAATATCCGTTTTTTTGTTAATAGAATTTTTACCATGAATCATTTCAAGTATCAACTTCCTAGTATTATTTATATCATTATCAAAAATTTTTACTTGCATAGAAATTTTACGTTTAAAAAACGTACAAAGACCGACTGCTTTGTTTTGAAGAAATAACGTTACGACATATTTGATTCTTTTCGTTAAAATTTCAGCTGGTAGAAATTTTACTCTTTAATCTTAAAAAGTTCTTTGTTTACATTTAGGACTATACCCTTTATTTTACTGTATGATTTTCTTCAATGAACGTTCATAAATATCGCTATACAAGCAAGTAATTAAAAACTCGCATACTCACTACTAGATTAAAAATATACAAGCCCTACATAGGATTATTTAAAAGGTCTTCATTTATGAAAAAAGAAATTAAAGCAATAACAAGGGTTCTGGAAGAATTGTAGCAAGGATTAAATTTAATATGTTCTTGAACGCGTCTTCCCAAATAAGCTGATTTTGAAGTCGAGAGGTCCAGCGTTCAAGTCCAAGTAAAGTCAGTTATTTTTATACGGATTTGAATACTAGATCGTGGATACCGGTGTTCTTTGGTGGTTGGGTTTCAATTAACTACACATCTCAGGAATGGTCGAACTGAGACTGCACAAGATTACACTTCATTTACACTGATACATATTATCCTCACTTATCTTCTGAAGTAATACCTGAACGGTAATTCCCGGAGCTAAACAGGAAAAGTAAGTAAGGCAAAATTTAGACACAAAAAACCCAAGTAAACGATTTTAAAGAGGGGTTAAATAAATATTGCTTTATATTCAGTTAACTTATCATCACAACTTCTCGTAAAATTATTTATTTTTTTTTTTTTTAGACTAAACTGAATGGATAACATATTTGTAACTTAGATTTTTGAGATATATGTTGTATTTTATTTATTTGATATTTGAAGTTAGTAAGTTTATATCATATGTTATCCAGGCCAAAATGCGCCGACAATCAGCAACCAAAAACATCCAGTCTGGAGATAATGCTAAGGAATCCATAACGTTAAATAAAATCGTTAAATAAACGTTAAATAAATCAAATGTAAAAACGTTTAAAATCTATGTAGTAAACTATCTATGGTCAGATAGTTATTTCCTGTCTCGATAATCTTTCAACTCTTCTGTAAGATTTTTCATTTTCTTCCAAGGTATAATTCTACCAAATTTCATTAATTTCTTTCGGCAGTGAGATTATTATTAATTTGGAGACAAATAAAATGTTAAAATACGAAAATAAATACCATTGACATTATTTATGTATACCATAATTTATCCCCGCCTAGGCATGGCATTTTTCATAACCTAAAAATTTCCATTCGGGCTAAATGATCATAGCAGTCGATGCCCGCACATCTCATTAAATAAAAAAAGAAGCGATTCTCTGTAAAGCATTTGTTTGAATAATAATAATAAAAAAAAACAATGAATTTTAAGTATTTTGTTTGTCTTTCTATCATATAAATTATTAGCCGACTACGTTTGTTGCATTTTATGTTAGTATAAACATTTAATTTAATCAGGAAATATAAAATTTTACAAATCCAATTATCACCAACGCAATATTATTAAATTATGCAATATTATTATTATTACTTGTTAATATTATTATTTTTTCCTTCTTTTTATCACTTTAAACGCTTTCTCCTTTGATCTATGCTTTGTCAGAAAAAACAAAATTATATTTAAATAATTCGTGTTATAAATTAATATTAGATAATACGATTATATTATTAATATAGATTATATATTAACCGTTAATATATTATATATATTGTTGTAATAGGTTACAAAAAATTCATTGAGTAAAAATTTGCTGATAAAAGAATCAGAATTTATAAATATTATATGCAAGAAATTAAAATTTACTATCCTACTGTTCTGTAAAAAATATAATTTAAAGAATTATAATCTAAATTTAAACGTATGTAAATCTTATAAGAAAATATTTATTAAAAAGAGTAGTGGAGCCGCGGCAATGCGTTCAAACCTCACCAATCTCACTACTATAGAAATCATAAAGAATCTGATGTGTAGATCACATGACTTCCTTGTATCCCTATTAAATTACATATACATATTTTTTTTTTTTTTTTTTTATAGTTTTTATTGAATTATTATTTATCGTAATCTTTTTTTTGCAATGAGACATTAATAATTATTAATAAAATCAACATATTTAAATTTTTAAAAAAGTTAAAAAAAAGGAGATGAAGTCTGATTCGAACCAATGTGCCTTCCCCTTGTAAGATCCAAATATTTCATTAATTAAAATTTTATTTGACTATAACACTGAAATCAATGAAAATAAGTATCGCTTATGATATATCGTTGAAAAGCGCTCAATGGGTCTTGTTACTGCAGTTAAGAAAAAGTTCAAAATCCAATTTTTTTTTTTATTTAGGTTTTTTTGGACACTTTTGGTTCAGTCTGTTACAATCAAAAAGGATGGTGTTCAACTAGATGTTACAACAGTCCTAAATCAAAAATTTCAACATCCTTCGACTAATTGTTTTTGAGTTATATGAGATACATACGTCCAGACGTCACGCCGAAACTAGTCAAAATGGATTCAGGGATGGTCAAAATGGATATATCCATTGAAATCTAAAAACCGAAATTTCTCGCAATCGCAGTACTACCTTTACTTCATACAAGAAAGTAAAAAAGTATAAATAAATAACCTAAAACTTCTTTTAGGTTCATCTTAGTATATATCGAGAGATATATCTATATCGATTGTCATTGTCTATATCGATCGTTGTCTACGTCAGTATCGACTTTCTCAGACATTTATTTAATTTTTAATGTTATTTTATTAAATATTATGGAATTGATAACATGTTATTACTCCCGGGACAAATAATAATAAATTGTAAAATTTTCGCCAAAATTGGTTTAGTAGTTTTTGAGTTATTAGGGCACACACAAAACGAAGATTGTCTTTTATATATATGGACTGCAGACACGGCAGCGCTTCGATATTACTAAATTTAGAATATGAATTAAATAAATTTTGTATTATAATTGACAAATTTTATTATGAAAATAATAAAATGTGCAATATTAATTGTATTTTATTTAAATAAATCAAAATCATTGCAATGTTCTTGGATGTACGATATTTTTGGTGATTCCATCTGGCGCATATGTAAACAAATCGCTAGGTTTTACTACACGGCAGCATGCAGCGTTTAATTGACCAAGAGACACATGCATATTCCAAATTCAATCTACATACTTGCCACGATTGTAAAAATGATTGCAACTATTTCACAATTAATGAACTGTGAAATTTTCAGCGAAATCGGTTAAGTAGTTTTTGAGTTATTAGGTACACACAAAACGAAGATTGTCTTTTATTTATCTTCGTTCTTGTGATGATCCTGTAGCCCGTAACTGTGACATGTAATCTATTTCGTTCATTTCGTTGTTTCTTCCAAAGATTCATCTCTTCTGTATTATGTCATTCCTTTGGCTCGAGTTATAAATCGACCAATATTTTGTCGTTTTGGACGCTTTGTTATTTTTAAATTATAAAAATGTTATCTTCCGTATAAATATTAGTATTATTTGCGACTTTTTTTAAACATTTTTTGTAACTTACAAAAACAATGAAATTGACTGTATTACGAAAAGAATAAATTATATAATATTAATTTTCTTTCTTTCTTCTTATGACCCACAGAATATTTACCACTGTTGAAATCTAACCAGTCTCACTACTATAGAAATCATTAAAAAAACGCGCAAATAAATTTCCACAAACCTCTTTTACTAAATTTAATAATGAGAGATATCGAGTCTATGTGGATTCTCATTGTCTACATCGACTTCCTCAGACAATTATTATGTGATTAAACATTATATATTTTTATTATCAGTGGCGGTTCGTAGCTAAAATTAGTGAGGGTGCTGCTCCAGAAATTTTTTTCTGGACCTTTTCAAGGTCATGGTTAAAGTTTTCTGTAAAATGAAAAAACCGAAAAATGAATCAAATAGCATAGCTGGAAGCAGGATAATAATCTAATTATACACTTTATCGCATTCAAGAATATGGTGCACGGATTTTAAGCACATTGTGTTTAAAAACCGCTTTCGGTTTAACCGAACAAATAATAAAATGTCAAAAAAGATAATATTTTTTAGTGTTATTAGGTAATAATTTAATAAAATGTCCGCTAAAAAACACTTTAAATTTATGTATACAAAGCAACAAATACATAATTACTTTTTACTAAATACCTTCTCTTCGCCCTACCAGCGTGTTTTTGAACAGATTTCGCAATCAATGAGCCCTTGCTTTCCAGCTTCTTCTGATCACAACTGAAAAAAACAACTAAACCGCTTTCATATTCCTTCCATCGAATAAAGTAGAAAAGGGGACGATCAGGGAACGTTCCATTCACACGCGGAGTAAAAAAAAAACTACCTTCCACCAGCACGCCAGGATTGGCACTGCGGGAGCGACAGTTCCCTCTCTCCCTCGCAGCCTCGCGTGCAGCTTCCTATGTGCTCATGGGCACAACAGCCAAACACCACCCCGCAGGAACTGTGTAGCGCAGAATTCCAAACAATGATTTTTGTATCTCTTATAAACTGGAATTAAGCTTAAGGATTATACATAGTAAAAGTGTAAAGAGAGAATTAAAGAAAATGATTCATTATATTAAATGATATCGATAATATTAAGTGGAAATACGGAGTAATGCATTTCCACAGTGCCTACATGCGAGCCGCCACTGAGTATTGTTATTTAATTAATATATTGTTAAAGATTATGGTACAAATAACACGTATACACTTCCAGAACAAATAATAAATTCTGAAATTTTCAGCGAAATCGATTAAGAAGTTTTTGAGTTATTAGGGCACACACAGAACGAAGATTGTCTTTTATTTATATAGATTATTGAAGAGAAACTGAATTAAATTACTGTTTTTTTATAAAAAGTATCATTTCTTAAAAATTACAATATATTTAATAGTATAAAAATATTTATTGATAGTCGGTAATCAAAACATACCTTTAAAATACTATTTACTCTTAAAAGAATCTGTAATTTGGATTTGCTTTAATGTTGATCTTCGTTTAGCGATCTTTGTGACCAGTTACAGGATCGCGTGAACGTTTTAAATAAAGAATCTATTTAAAATCGTTTTTATTTGTCGCTGCAACCAGTCCATAGCGATAGATAAATATTTGTCAGCTTTTTCGTGTGATGGCCCTGGATGAAAGTTGTAGCTTTCATCTTCAGGTTTTAGCTGATCATCTTTTCGTACGGCCACTACAATCTCGTCGTCGTTCAAAATTTGATGTGGCTGTTGTTCTATTCACTGACACTCTCTGTAAATCCTGAATCTTCCTTGTATTGGACATCTTCACGATGCATTTCTTCAGTCTCGCTGGGCATTGCTTCGTTTAAAATTCATTCCATGCTCTTCCAATGCCACGTTTTTGGTAGAATTTCATACATCAGTCACATATAACAGTACCCATTCAGGTAGGGGTACAGGTGTTTCAGGGAAAATATTAACTCCTTGATCGATTGGTTATATAATGGATTAACATTTGGAGGAAGAAACTGAACTGTCAAAATCATGACGCACAATACCAGTAGAATCGAAGAAAACCACCAACATTGTCTTTGCAATCGACTGAGGCGCTTTTTTCGGTCATGGCAAATTTGGACGCTTCCTCTACGATCATTGAGCCTTTGTTACTGTGCCATATCCATTATCCCGTGATTCGTCACCACTAATAACCCTATTTACCTATTTTGGGTCAGTTTCAGTCCGATCAAAAAGTACTTGGGACACTTGAAGTCGGCGTTGTTTCTGCTGGTCTGACAACAATTTCGGACTGAATTTCGTGGTCACTTTCTTTTTTCTATTTAGCCTCTGGAACCACCGTAAGGTATTACTTCAGAGGATGAATGAGGATGCTATGTATGAATGTATATGAAGTAAGTCTTGTACAGTCTCAGGTCGACCAATCCTGAGATGCGGAGTTAGCTGAAACCCAACCACCAAAGAACACTGGTAGCCACGATCTAGTATTCAAATCCGTACTCGATACATATTCTATTCTTCAGTTAAAATTGACTGAACCATATAAAAATTTAAATTTAATTCATCATCAATCTCCATAATTGTAGGCTTATGTTAAGACCACACTAAATCGCAAACTTTCACAATGTTTACATTGGTTTTTGAAGTGGAATACCAGCCGGACCGGGGGATCATCTTTGACTGATTCGTGAAGCAACTTTGAAATCTGTTGAAACAGATAAGAACGTTTGACTGTCTCTTCAGGATGTTTTAAGGAAGAACAAGCTTCCCCTTCCATACCCGCGGTCAAACCTATATCCTCCTATTGGCATTGGCAAGACCTGACTTAAAACTTCCCAGTCATATTTTGTACGTGTGCTGGCGTGTTTGAATCTAAATAACGTTTGACTGGATAAACCAAAGTTGATTAAACTTTTCGAGACTCCTGTCATATTGTGCAATTTGTAAATTTTTGGAGTCAATATCCTTAAAGAGTTGGGAGAGGTTTAATGGGGATCATTTTTTTCAAAGATTTGCACACATACCCCCACTTTGTATTTACCTCTTTGCATGCTGCATGCTGATTTTACCACTTAAAATAAAGTTTCTCAAAAATTCCTCTTCACCAAAAATCAAAACTGTATATTAAAAAAAATTTAATGTCTTCTATGCATAGTAGTAGAATTGCAAGAAACTCCAAAAAAAATTCTTTTGGTCAATATAGTGGGTGGAGATTCTGTCAAAGTTTAAAAATATATATTTTTTCATTTTTCAAAATATTTTTGGTTTAATTAAAGTTTTAATATTATTAAAAGTTAATTGGTTTTTATTTACGTTTTATTGGTTTTATTTTTTTAGTGGAATTTTTTAAAATCTTTTCCATTTAACATAGTAAACGTAGAAAAACCATAAACTTTTCTTGGAAGGGGATTTTGGAGATGGGAAGCAGGAAGAAATACAATTTCTTTTTAATTTTTAAAACTTTTTTTTTATTATTTAAGCATTTATTGATAATTTTACAATAAGACTTCTTCGTAAATTATCCCCCACCCCAAAAAAGAGATATTTGAATCCTTTTGTCACGTATTTTTTACAATTATATAAAAATAAATAACTAATGCCAGGAAAGTTTTATAACTTTATTGTCAGCTTTTTTTTAATATAATGCTCATTGAAATTTACTTAGGTGATTAAATTTTATTATTGGATAAACATGAATGCAAAAATGTAAAATGATCATGTTGCATCAGAGATCTCACTTAAGTATTCGGATGTCAATAATAAAAACGTACAAATTTTCTTATATATATATATATATAAGAAAAGAGTAGGATATGAATCAGTACCTCATCCCACGTTCAGCTGCTAAACGTTTTAGAAAATGCTATACGTTTCGCGACCTGAGTTCTGGAGGCGGGAACTACAGTCCAGCTAGGTTATGGATATCGAATAATTTACATGCCACCATGTCAACATCTACAATTACCTTCGTCTCGCGGTTTGACTACGTTTTCTTTTAACTGAATCTCAGATAGTTTTTTTTTTTTAATAACTCCCATCTCAAATATAATTTTACAAGTCATACTTCAATGAAAAATACGATTGGAGTTTTATGATTTTGCGAGATAAAATTATCTGATAGTAATATTCATGTGATAGAGAGATTACCATGTGGGAATAAATATCTGAAATATTGTCACGTGGTAATTAAACAAGTATTGTATCTTCATATTATTATCTTTCTTATAGTTATGATTAATCGTAATCCACATGAAATACAACTGACACTAGTACACTAGTTGCTATTATGATAGTAATGGTGGTATTATAAAGCCTACTCAAAGAGTGACGAGTGTGTACGTGTTGGTTGCAGAGATAAATATCACGTGCACTTTAGAGGGCTTTGGATGCTGATAACGCTGGAATATATTCTGCTTGGTGAAGAAGTCAACGTGAAAATTCTTTGTTTTTTATTTTTCCTGGTATCAAATGCTTATTATTTCGTTTTGAAATCTGAAAAACATTTTCTTAACTGTCTTCTCTCTCTTTCCAGGTTGTTTAAAAGGTAGTTTTCTCACCAAATAGATACATTTTTAGCTGGATTTCATAAAAAACCTATCTATTGTAATGGGGTACCATAATTCGACTTCCGGAAAATTTTGTCATATCTTCGCGTTTCACATCCCCCAGACCCCAAAACCACCGTCAGCTCAAAAGTTTATTTATTTATATATATTTCACTTTCTTGTGAACACGGTAACTGCCGTAATATTGCGCCAATAACTTTAAAATTGTTTCCTAAGAAAAGACCCAAAATTTGAAGACAAAATAAATCATATCTCTCTTAATAGGCACAGTATCGAATCGGTTTAAAGTGGTCGTTAGTCCTCTAAACATTACCTAAAACTTTTGTCTGAAGCAATTTTTATATGACCAATCCTTACGGCAACAGATGATAATGACCAAAAAACAAAAAAAAGAACTAGAAAAAAGGAAACATCGCTATAACTTCCTTAATAAGTAAAATATCGAATTCAGTTAAAGTTCTTACTATTTTTGGATAAGTTTCTAAAACTTATCTAAGTACAGTTTTTTTATATAACCAATCATTGACCCAACGGGTGGAAAAAATTGTGTTTTGAAGACAAAAAACCATACCTACCTTAATAAGCATAGTTTCGAATCAATTTAAAGTCCTCTAAACATTACCTAAAACTTTTGTCTAAAACAATTTTGATATAACCAACTCTTAGGGCAAGGAATGACCAAAATATTACTGAATAAGATGGGGGCTTGTCGTATGCTAAACATGGGAAGAAACTTTTTTCACATCCAACCGTTGTCGTATTGAGTAAATTTGAAATGTTTCTTAACTTTAAGGTGAAAATTTTTTTATCCCCTTCTTAGCACCTTAGCACCGGTGAAGTTTTTTTTTAAATTTAATTACATTTATTTATTAATAATTATTAACCCCTGATTGTAAAAAACGTAACAACTACTGTTGTTGTAACAACTAGATTTTACAGCAGTCCTAAAACCAAAATTTCAATATGCTACGGCTAATCGTTTTTGAGTTATGAGAGATACATACGTACGTACGTACGTACTACAGACATTACGCCGAAAATAGTCAACATGGATTCAGGGATGATCAAAATGGATATTTCCGTTGAAATCTGAGAATCAAAATTTTTCCGATCACAATACTTCCTTTACTTTGTAAAAGGAAGTAAAAAATCAAGATTTATAAATAACAGTTAATTATTTTAACTAGTCACAAATTATTTTTGTTGGTAACTGGTCCCTGGTTATTGAATTCACTGCTGTAACAATTCGATTTCGTAGATCTTGCAGAGTAGCAGGCTTAATTGGTAAACCCACCGGGTTGGTTTAGTGGTTAATTCGTCATCGCAAATCAGCTGATTTCGAAGTCGAGAGTTGTAAGGTTCAAATCCTTGAAAAGGCCAAAATAATTTTTTACGGATTTAAATACTAGATGGTCGATATCAGTGTTATTTGGTAGTTGGGATTCAATTTACTACACATATCAGGAATGGTCGACCTGAGACTGTACAAGACTACACTTCATTTACGTTCATAAATATCATCCTCATTCATCCTCCGGATGCTAAACAGAAAAAAGATAATAACGTTGAAGTAATAGGTTACATATATATGTTTGTTGTTTATATTCTAATGTTGACATATTACAAAATATAATTATAAACGAGTGTTCCGACCTAAAGTAATAAAAAATATTATTACATTCACTTTTAAAAATTAAATTATCTATTTAAAAATTAAAAAGATAAAACATTTCATTTAATAGAACATAATAATATTAAATATGCCTATCTTATAAAAACAAACTTTTATAAAAAAAAATACGAATATTACACGTGTAATAATGACACGCTTATAATAAATCATATGAAAAACAAGTTTAAGTTTAATATTATAATACAATACGAATAAGATAGGACAGATTACACTTTAATATCAATGCATCACTTTATATTTAAATGGCTTGAAAATAATGACCTGATATTTAATAATTAAAGGTCCAATGTTTAATATAAACGTGGTTATGGATTTAAATGGACTTTTATTCAAAAGCAGTAAAAGATCTTTAATAATTAAAAATAAATTATTGTTTTATTTTTATGTAAAATATCTATTTTTCAAACCGAATGACTTACTCAATTTTAAGGGATTGTAAAAGGGTAAAACCCCCTTTATTATTTCATTATATTTCTGGACAGTCTAATATTTTAGGTATTTTTTATAAGAAAGCTACGTATTGTAATGGGTACCACGATTAGGCTTCCGAAAAATCGGCATGTCTTCATGTTTTACATCCCTTAGACCCCAAAACCACTGTCAGCTCAAACTTTTATATATATAAATATATATTTTTACTTTCTTGCGGACACGATAAGTCGTTCGACTACGTTAATGGCCAAAATCGGACAATGGGAATAGAAATGGAGGGAGCTTTTTCGAAAAAAAATATTGCTGTAACTTTCTTATCAAGTAAAATATCGAATTCGTTTAAAGTTCCTACTACTTTTTGGATAAAAGCCTAAAACTTATGTAAGTAAAGTTTTGTGATACCACCAACCATTGGCCCAGGGAATTGAAAAAAATTGATTTTGAAGACAAAAACATCATACCTCCCTTAATAAGCACAGTATCAAATCGGTTTAAAGTGGTCGTTAGTCCTCTAAACTTTACCTAAAACCTTTGTCTGAAACAATTTTTGATATGACAAACCCTTACGACAAGGAATGATCAAAGTTTTTCTGGGTTTTTACGATGGGATTGTCGAATGCTAAACATGTGAAATTTTTTTCACATGCAACCATTGTCGTATTGAATAAATTTGAAGGTTTTCTTAATTTTAAGGTAGAAAAAAATATTTTTTTTCCCCCTACATAGCACCGGTGAAATCTACCTCGCCTTCTGGCGTGCCGAAAGGGATTTTTTTAAATGAAACATCAAAATACACTGGGATGATGTTTTTTGTTTTTACGTAAATAATCAATATTTTAAATCTAGAATAATAAACAATGAAAATTAAACATGGCTCTACAATCTGTAGTTTTGCCGATGATGAAAATTTACCATTTAATTAAGAAAGACAACCGTCAATTTTATTAGTGTACTCTTATTCTATTTCCCATGCACTTTTATGCTAGTCTGGAATTAATTTTATTACAGAAATCTTTCTTAAAAAACCATAGAAACGCTTAAGAAAGGTACTCCTTTTTTACTATTTTTAACCTAACTAGATTTACACCCTTGTAGAAGAAATATAAAAATATGCTTTATTAACTAACTGCGTAATAACTAATCTTGGTAGTTTTTCGTTTTACGCCTCCAACTTTGTTCGCATTTTTTCACATAAAAGTTATCTCAATATTGCATGTTTTAAAATAATTGATGAATAAAACATTGGAGAAAACATATTATCATGCAGTTTTATATCAGTAATTATAAATATATTAACATATTAGTCAAGGTTAGCGAGCGTAAATTAATTTTAAGTGAAACAATAACCTAAAAATGTACCTGAGATCATTCACCTGAAATGTGTGTGCTGATCATTTATTAAAAAACCCAAAAAAGGTGTAGGTAGTTCAGGAGTGACGATAGAAATAGAGTCCTCATTTTCAAAAAGAAGGTACAGTAGAGGCAGAATTCTTCCAAATCAGCGGGTATTTTCAGAGAAATTATAAATATAATCTAACCAAACTTAACCTTCGCTCGCTACCCTTCACTAATAAGCTGTAATGTTTTGATTATTTAAATAATAAATTAAGTATTTTTTTTTTTAATCTCTGGGACCACCGTTAGATATTGCTTCAGAGAATGAGATGAATGATAATTTTTAGCGTGTGAAAATGCAATGCCTGACCGGCATTCTCTGGGACCATTGTTATATATTGCTTCAGAGAATGAGATGAATGACAATTTTTAGCGTGTGAAAATTCAATGCCTGACCGGGATTCGAACGCGGGACCTCCAGATGAAAGGCCGAGGCGCTACCACTCGCGCCAAAGAAGCCGAACAATTATTAATTTTTTAAATAATCAAAACATTACTGTTAATTAGTCAAGATTAGCAAGCGAATCGAGCGTAGATTTAGTTTGGTTAAATTCTATTTATAATTTATATTTATAATAAAAAGTAATAATGCTTGTATTTTTAATATGTAAACTAGATTATAATGTTTAAAATGACCGGTATAAAACAGCATGTTAGTGTGTTTTCTCAAATATATTATTGGGTTATTTCTATTGAATTATAGGGTTACATTACCTGTCTAATGTTTTATTCATCAGTTATTATTAAAAATGCTATATTAAGTAATTTTTATGTGAAATAATGCGAAAAAAGTGGGGGGGCGTAAAATGAAAAATTATCCTAATCTTTTCCAATTGCGTTTGCGAAAGTTCTGCGTTTTCCGATTAACACTTTTCTAGTTGTCAACTATTTCCAAAGTAGTAATTATTTTAGTGAGGTAAGGTAATTTTGAAAAATATAAAAATGTAATTCAATATCGGTTTTGATAAATTAAGGATAAATAGGAATAGATAAATAATATTGACAAAAAAACAAAAAAATATTTCATTGTTAACGAAAGTAATATTTTGTAACAGAAATGCGATTCAATAACCTGCGCTAAGAGAAGATATGTACAATACTTCTTGTATCGGAAGAAAAAGGTTAACCAGCGTTTTGTCTTATAAGCTGCTATTCACAACGTGGTCAATGTAACAGTACTTTTTTCTCTCTGTAACAGTTATTATTTTATAAGATTCTTCCTTTCAAGTACATCCATCAATGATAATTACTTTTAATAACTGCGCACAGATTTTCTTATTTAGAAATTCAATAGGAATATACCGATTTATAAAAAAAACGTTTACTGATAAACATTCCTTACTGAAGTAATTATTTGTTAAATAATGTTCGACAACTGTAAGAATAGAGCGGTTGACAAACTCCAAAATTCTGCAAACACAATGGGAAATGATTACATATTCCACAGTTAACAGGGTACACAATTATATTTTTTCTGTGCATTTCACAATTGTCGAAATAAACCTTAATCTGAATAGGTTAAAAGTACTTTTAAAACAGTACCGTACTCTTAACAAAAGTTTTTCTTTCGGTTTTACAAAACAATTATAGGAACGAAATGAATTACCATATATTAATTGAAAATTGATTGTGAGTAAAATAAGAACAGCTTCGATTTTTCACAGTAATTTAAATGCAAGTTTTTTTTTTGTTGATTTACCATGATTTTTAAGCGTAATGCAATTTATTGTTTGTATAAATATACTTTGTTTTTAATAAAGCAAATTTTTGTTTTAGCTGCAAGTATTGGAATAACAAGTCAATTAAATTTATAATTCTTGTTATAAAAACGAGTTATTACACTGGATGAAAAAAAAACACCCGCACTCGTGTTACAAAATCGTAATCCGTAAAATTTGAAATACGTTAATTGAATATAGTTTAAAATCTTTATAAAAAAGAACACAAAAAATAATATTTTACTTATGCTGAGAGTTTTAAATTTCTCATAATAAAAATTTAACTACTACATTGAATGCAGTGAAATCTGGCAGCCTTATCGGCGATCCTCAAAGTTCAGAAAACATAAAATACTTAATAACATAGAAAACCTAATAATGTGAAATAAAATTCCAGCTTCCTTTTACCTGGCAGTGCCTTGACTGCGCTGTATTGAATGAGAAATTTTTAATACCGCCTAGTTTAATTTGATGTAAATATTCAGCAATAGCAATAACGAATATCTCTTAGAGATGATCAAGTTCATAGTTCCTTCTACACAGTTTTGTCATTAAATTAATGAGATAATTTTTTTTCTAAACCTACTTTTTTTTAAAATTAAGTTATCCGTAAAACAATCTGAAAAAATCTGATGTGGATACCACATGACATCCTTGTACACCTATTAAAGTACATAAAATTTTATTTCATAACTTCTGATATTTTTTTCATTTTTTTATTGTTATTATTAAATTATTTATCGTAAAACATTTTTAAAATAACAGGTAATAAATATCAACAAATCAATATATTTAAATTAAAAAAAAAGAGATGAAGTCTGATTCGAACCTATGTGCTTTCCCCTTATAAGATCAATATTTGGCTGTAACTCTGGAACCAGTGAAAATAAGTACCACTTATGGTAGATCGTTGAAAATCTCTCACTGAGGACTTATTACTGCAGTTAAGAAAAAATCCAGATTTTTTGGATTTTGGGCTCTTTTGGACACTTTTGGTTCAGTCGACTGTAATCAAAAGAGGTAGTTGCACAACTAGATGTTACAGGAGTCCTAAATCCAAAATTTCAACATCCTACGGCTAATGGTTTTTGAGTTCTGCAAGATACATACGTACAGACGTCATGTTGAAAATAGTCAAAATTCAGGGATTCAGGGATGGTCAAAATGGTTACTTCCGTTGAAATCTGAGAACCTAAATTTTTCCGCTTACAATACTTCGTACAAGGAAATAAAAGGAATATCTGCTATAAAATATATATAGATATGGGTTCACCAAAATCCAATGAAATCAGCGTAGCCTTCTTAGACCAACTTTTTATAAAATTTTGTTTTCAAAATCTTCTGAAACTATTTCAAAATGTTTTTTTAAGGTTACACGCACGTTCCATACTGCTCAGATAGTTCAAAATTCAATTTTTATATTTGAATGTATATTGGACCCAGAGTTATATTTTGACATTTTGAAATAATCGATTTCAATTGATAATTTTTTCCCATTTAAATCGACTTCAAAGATAGGTTATTTTGGATTTTTTAACATCGTTGGTAACTAATATTTTTATTAAATTTCAAATATTTAGCCCACCGAGCTGGTCTATTGGTTATCTCATCGTCGCAAATCAATTGTTTAACAGCTGATTTTCGAAATCGAAGATTGTGAAGTACTAATCCTAGTAAATTTTAGTTGCTTATATACGGATTTGAATGCTAGGATAACGGTAGATATCGGTGTACTTTATTGGGGTTGGGTTTCAATTAACCACACGTCTTAGGAATAGTCGGCCTGAGTCTGAATTAGACTAAACCTCACTTACATGTCATACATATCACCCTGATCTTATTGGACCGTGGGGGAGTTGTTACTTGTTCACTGGTTAAACAGATTGCAAAGTATACATTAGTGAGAAAAAAATTAAATATTGCACTGCGCGCGCTCACACACAACATAATTGAGATTATAGTGTATAAGTTTATACATTGTGTGGGTGTGTATGTGTGTGTATATATATGTATATATACAGGGTGTGTGTGTGTGCGCGCGCGACCATGTCGCGCGCGTGTGTGAAGGATGTTTCTGTAGTGGTTTATCAATTCGATTTTTATAACTCATCTAACAACAAACGTGTATAGGTTATGTGAATGATGCAAATAAACAAACTTTTGGAATAGATCCAAATTATATTTAAAATAATCTGTATTATAGACACAAAAGGACTTCCTAATAGATCAATAAGAACAACAGTAGATTCTTGCAATAGATCTTGCTATTGAAAGTGAAAGTTATAACCACATCATACATCTTCCACTTTGTATACTTGCGTCTTGAAAAATACACAAAACCAACTCTTTACAAGCTTGCGTGATAACGAGAAATATACCATTTAAGTTGTTAAATTAAAACTCCAAATGAATGGTGAAAATTTAAGCTTAAACAGCTATGTTAAGGTAAATCAACACAAAATGATCATAGGATCTTACCATAATCTCATGGGTACGTAGTCTAAGTAAGCCTAGATAATTTTCAACAAACGAATAATCTCGGGCGCTAATAACGAACCTTCATTGTGCACCAAAGAACAAAACATTAATAAATAAAAAGTATACAACTCTGCATCTATTCTACCAATAGCAGCATCTTTAAAAAAATGGAATTTTTTATTGAAAACGATTCCCATTAATGTTAGCATATATAGTTAATATTTATAGATCTCAATGGGTAACAGTAGATAAAGCGATTTGAATCCCCGAAATAACGAGTTTCAAGTTGGCTGATTTACGTCACCCTTTAAAGTGAAGACGTTAGAAGAGCCACTGCTGAAACCGTTATTCAATTTTGAAAGGTTAGAGAAAACTAATTGAATATTGAAAAACTAAAACAAATATTGAATATTGCTAACGAAATTTAAATATTTTTATAACCAATAAAAAAAATATACACGTGCAGCCACTTTGAAATCATTACATATTTTTGATATATCTAAATATATGAATATTTTTTAAATTTTGTTTTAAGTTGATCATTAATAAATTATATTTATACTAAAATTTAAATTTAAACGATCATTTCAAATTGAATACATAAATAATAAAGTAATTAAAATAACTGTTTCCGCCAGTTTGTCTCGTTAGATACCCCAGTAATTATTGACTTGTGATACTGTTCTGATCTCTTTGGCGGAGTGGTAGCAACTCTACCCCTGATCTAGAAGTCCTAAGTTTGAGCTCCGGTTAGACAAGGCATTTTTTCATACGCAATTCAAACTTCATTTCATTATCATCAATCGGCAGAACTGTCACAAGGAGACAAAAATAATAAGTTGAATATATGGAGAATATTTTTGCTGTTGGGCTTTCTCTCTTTTAAGTCAATGTCTTTTATATACATTCAGCACATCTATTCATTGTTCTGAGAGGACAAATTATTATTTAATTGTTTAAAAGATATTGATTTTGTGATGTGTTTCACCAGCTTAAAATATTTTGTATTTAAATTATGTATTTTCTTCTACTAAATTTTCGGAACTATATGACCCTATTTTTAACCACGAAATAATTTGTGTGTTAGTATTTATTTAAAATAAAGGATGACTTCAATGTATCAATTGTAAATTTAGATGTTCTTGTTTCATACAAATTTCTTGATAAATTTCGTGAACGTAGTTTTGCTGGTATATTTTAATAAAATAATTAAAAGTAATTAATAAGTGATATCCTCCTTACCAACAAATAAATGTTAAGTACTCGAGATCTTTCGGTATTTTCAAACCACCATCAGGAGTTAAAATATTATAATTAAGTCAAAAGTTAGAATACGTATACAGTCATGATTGTCTGCATGTTAATAGAATACTGAAAAAATATAAAAATACTTTAGTGGATTGAAATGCAATTAAAAGGAAAACCATGTTAAGAGAAATGATATTTTAGTTGTTATGATTATTATTTCTTTATGTTTGTATTTAGTACTTGTTTAAATAATTTTTCAGAAACATTTTTTATAACCTCCCTTTTCTAGTGTTTAAATATAACATTTGAAAACAGAAGGTGTTCTTTACCATTTGATAATAAATAAAAAGACTGACCATAAAATTGTAACTTTATTATTGCTGTTAAAATTCAGTTGAGATGCTAACAAGCTGACTAGACTGTCATTTGTAACAGAATGCTAATTAACTTGTTTGGTGTTGTTACAACATTTTAACTTTTATACTATTTTATTTCATTTGCCTTCTTTGATTTTATTGTTTTTTTTTTTGTTCGTTTTGTAATTTTAAATAACTTACATTATGTTTAACCTGAGAAATAGGATTTTTATTATTATTGTTTAAAAAGCTGTTTTTATTTTTATACTGATTAAATAAAAATATATTCAGTTCTAAAAGAAAACATTGCATAGAAATGTATTTCCTTTAAAAATTATTTTACTTATGATTAAAAAGTTTACGCTCCTACTTTCCTTAAAATATTTTAAAATTGTAGTACGATCAAAGTATTGGAATGTTCACCAAAATGTTATCTGAAATCACGATCTGATTTTATTTTCTTTCCAAAGGAATCAGTTATAATCGTTTTCTTTATAAGGAATTTTCTTACTACTTGATATTACCTTCTGACCTTTTGATGTTATCTTCTAACTAAATACTGAAATTAATACATAATTTTATATAAATAAAAATTTTAATTTTTTTATATAGAAATCGTAAAATATTTGTGGTAGTTTAAATTAATTTAATTCAGTAGTTTTAAATTCAAATGATTGGTTCAACTGATAATATTGTCGAAGTTTGCCTGAGATTATTAACCTAATAATAGTAATTTGATTTTGAATTGATGTAGTATGTAAATAATATTTAACAATTTAGTACGTAATAATACATAGTATGTAAATACATTGTTTCACTAACTCAAATGATGTACTAATATATCATTTGATTATATGAGATAATTTATATTATCTCATGCAGTATTTATTATACCCAAAAAGCACTAGCCAGAGGTGTACTCTATGAGAGTAATATTTACAGTAAGTCCCTTAGTGAGAAAAGTGAATTTTTTATTTGTAAGGCTGAATATCAATGTATGTTGATAGGTTTGGCTACAAATATACAAAATACCAGGTCAGTCAATTATAAAACGGCCTTTTGTTTTTAATATTTATTAGTGATAAATAAAAACACGAAAATTTTTCTACGTAGTACTCCTGAAGTTCTACACATTTTTTTCCAATTTGGCTGGAGTTTGTGGATCACCATAAAAATTATTGCGCACTAATTTCTATACTTCTTTATCGCTCTAGACTCGATGTTCTCCTAGTGCTTCCTTACATGGCTCAATCAAAAATAAATCGAAGGTGGATAAATCTGAATTGTATGGGGATGTATAAGGTTGTACAACGAATTTCACCCTATTGTACGAGTTGTGTGAGGCCTGGGGTTGTCAAACAATTTTTTGAGAAAGAAGAATTATAAGTTTGATTGGCTGACGACGCCTTTTGTTCCTATAAGGTGCTTTAACTTTATCCAAGAGCTGGCAGTAGTACCCAGCATTCGTAATGCCACGTTTCTTAGAGAAAACGACGAGCAATAGGTCTTTTCAAATCCAGAAGACGATTGCGAGAACTTTCCAGCTGACAGTTGTATTTTTCCCTTTACAGAGTAAGGTTTCCACTCCTGTGCCACTCCATATTCGCCGATTTTGATTCGGCAGTGTAGGATGGACACATGTTTTATTACAAGTGACTTGCAAAAATTATTTGCCTCTCTTTGAAATCGATTCAGTATCTTTAGCGCATTTTGTGTCAGGCCTGTTTCTGATTTTGGATCAAAAAGACTTTTCGAAGCCTTTGTGTTGTTAGTATGGACATTTCCATGACTACTTCCAAAGTATTTTCATCAACCGTAACGTACCACTTGTCTTTAGTGATGTCATGGATCGATCGAATGTTGTCATACGTCATACTTGTCCTTAAACGCCTATTGTTACCCTCATTTTCTACAGATATCTCATTTAAATATACTGGCCTAGTTACCAATGTAAGTGTACGGTCTTGGTTAGATGATAACGAAATATCTCCAAACTGCGCACAAAGTCAAGTCAAAATTGACGCTATTATTTGTTAGAAACTTCACGATAATACGTTGCGCAACCGATGGTGGAACTACTGACCAGAGAGAAACCCAAATACCGAAGCGGTTGGAGAACCGACTTCCTCATCACGTCTCCACGGTCAATACCCTTCCGCGCTACTCAACTCATGTTCGTTCGGAGCCGTTAAGATAAAAATCCGGTTTATATTTGATAGACGCTTGTATTCAACTAAATGAAAACCATTTGATCTCTCATTTCCTCATCACATCATAGTAATCCTAATATTATGTGCTTGTTATTGAGAATTATATCAATTCTCCTACAATCATTACAGTTGATCTAAAATTTATGTTAGTGTTAAAAGTTAATAATTTTAATATTACTCTGGAAGTAATTTTTCTTTTCTAATAAAATTTCTGTTGGAGATTAACCGTTTTGATTGTACCGTTATATAGGTTTTGCACTTTATGCACAGAATTTTTAATAAAATTTTCTTTTATCGCAATACGGATTAACTGAATTCAGTAACTTAAGTCGTTATTGTGGAGCTTGTAATTATTATTTCAGTGATCACATTGCGTATTGGTGTATATATACGTAAACGTTTGGTTATTTCGTCAGGTAAAAGAATTGGTAGATAAATGTCTAGTAATCTACCAATTCAGTTCAGGTGAATCCAGACTAATTTCTCACCGGTTTTTAAGGACTGATTCGGATTTTCCAACAAAGATTAGGGGAAAAGTCTTTCGGGAAATTGGGATTGAAACATCCAGAGGGGGTCAAAATTTAGAAAAAAACGCCCATCTAAATTGGTTGAATACTCCATCGTCCATCCACTTGATAGATAAAACATACAAATTATAAAGTAAATTAAAGGAAACAGAAATTCATTATGTTATAACCTTTCATCACTTATACCGAAGCTTCCTCACCCATTGGTATACATTTTTCTATTTATTTTTGAATTAAGAAAAATCGAATCAGTTGAACATAAAATTTTTGTAAGTAAAAGAAAAAAAATAGCAACAACAATAAATTATAACATTTTATTGATTACCATATTATCAATTTACTAGTATAACCATTTAAATAGATTACAGGACTATTTGAGAACAACCTTAAGAAAAAAAAAGCGATCTCAATAAAATGTTTCATTTATGTGCCTACACATTTGATACACGATACTATTAAACAACAGCGCCCGACTCGTATGTGTCAATAATAATTGACCCTAAAGAAATTCTTTAATTATTTCGTTGTATAAAATTATAAAGGTTCATGCTTATTTAATTAAAAACTAAATATAACTCTTTGAAGCTGAATATAATTAATTAATTTTACTTTGTATATTAAATTACTTTGTTCTAATTATAATGTATTGGTTATATACTACTATAATTAATAAAACAAGTGTATTCAATGAATTTTAGTATTTCTAGTGAAAGTTAATTACACTTACAATGCGAACGGTTTATAACAAGATTGTTGAATTAATTAAATTATCAGTTTAATATTTATTATTATGTCTCAATACATTTGATTAAAAAATTTAAACTCTGTTAGTAAATTGCATTTATTACCGTGACTTTTTAAATTTATTTTTTTATTTTTAAGAAAGGAGGACATTAATTAATGAATAAAAATATATATTACGATGCGAGAGTTTTAGGAGAAAATCTGTCGTGTAATTTGCATTAATTACATGTTACTTTACGTATATATTAATTTAGTTATTTCGCAATTTTAATATATGAGATTTAAACTTTCATAAGAGAACTTATAAACTGAAATACTTAAGGCAAAATTTTTAAGTTATTAAAATAAAGTATAATTTATTATTATTTTTTTTAATCAACTCAAATGGATTATTTTTTTTTAAGTGCTGTGTATATTTTTAACGTTGAAAATGTATTTCATTTGGTGAAAAAATATTATTTTCCCCTTTATACGTTGCTGTTTTTTTTCTGACGCCATGTGTTTCTTTGAGCTAATTTATTTAAAAAAAATATTTAATGAAATTTATTATTCCATGCTCAATTACACAATTCTCTCTCTCTCTTTCTCTCTCTCACTCCCTCTCTCTCTCAATCTCTCTCTCTCTCTCTCTCTCTCTCTCTCTCTGTGTGTGTGTGTGTGTGTGTGTGTGTACAGGAACCTCAAATTTTCAGATCCCAAACAAGTCTATATGCAATAAAATATTTAGATCATGAATATTTCTTCAGGTAAAAATAACCATTTTATAATATTATAATATATATATGGTATTTTATTTCTATTATTTGCGTAGTGACTTACTTGAGATCGAAATATGTTGTGTTCCTGTTATTTAACATTCAACCGAGAAGTTATCATATAAATATATTGTACTTTTGTAAAAGTACAATAGTTTTTAGTACAAAAGTACTTAACAGTTTTTGTACTTTTGTCTTCAAAAGTACAAAAACTGTTTACCACCAACAGTACGGAATTCGATAATGCTTTTTACTTTTTGCTTATTATAATTCTAATAGCGCTTTCGAGGTTTTCCCTCATCATCAGTTAAACTTTTTCTTCGAAATCACACATTAAATTCAAACCATTAAAATTATAACATATGTAGTCAATAATAATAAAAATACAAATTTTAATTAAAATCTTTTTTTTATTATGTGGCTAGCCACAAATACAGTATTGTACTGGAATATGATAAATACAATAATAAAAGAATTATTTTTGATAAGTTAATATATATATATAAATATACATGGGCGATTCGAAAAGGATTTCACAACTTTAAAACATGTAAAAATTTATTGAGGTAACTTACGGAATTTGCCTGTTTTACGTTGGATATCTTAAAAACTACAGTTTTGGAACTTGTTTTATTCGATTATTCGGGTCAAAAGATAATACCAAACAAAAGTTTAAACTAAAAGTTTAAAGACAAAACCAACAAGTTTAAACTTTATATAACTTCAGTAAAAATTTAAGTAAGATCTCTTTTCAACGGGGGAACTGAAATCCGGGCGAAATTTTTCGTTAGCCGTAACTCGATAACAAAGCGTTTTTGGACTTATGTTTGCATGAACTTTTTTTTTATTATTTCCCAGTTCCCAAATTATTTCCCTTTCCTAATGAATCATTTTATATAATTTTAACCTAAAGAGAAAGAGTAATTAGATGAAATGAAATTTTTTATTGTAAAAAATTCTTTATTTTTTTTTTTAAATACTTTTTTAAATCATTTAACATACCTATAAATGACAAAATACTAATAAATATCTATAATTAATACATCTATGTATCTATAATAATATTTATAATATATTTTCTAATGCTAATCTATATTAATTTTTGTTTCTATTAAATTTGAAATACAGCGAACTTTATTTCACACTAGTTAAATAAAAATTGTTCAACTTTTTATTATTGTTAGGGCGTATTTTATTTTTATAATTATAAATGCATTATCGTTCTAATAAGTATTATAAAAAAATATAATTAATAATATAAAATTCTCTGAATAGTAAAGTTCATATAAATTTTATTAATATTTGATTCATGACATTCACTTTTAATGAAATTAAAATTAATGGACCATGAAGAACACTCAACCATAATGAATACGATTACAAACGATTTTAGCTAACAGCTTAATAATAGCTTTACGTTAGATTAAAACGAGACATTTATGGGAAAGTCATTTTGAATGAAATTTTCTAAGCATGTAAACATTAAACAATTATATAAGCATACATCATTGTAATGTAGAAATAATTGATTAATTCGAATAACTACATAATATTTCTTTTACATTTTTTTGTAGTGTGGTTGTTTGACCTATAGTTGTATACAGGTTAACAATTATTACGAAAGCCATTACAGAACTTATATGGGCAGTTAATTATAAAAATTTTATAAAGTAAAAGGTATGATTTTTAAATAATAATTCACGTTTCAAAATATGTTAATAATAACTTATTTACTATAGTTTTGACTTAAGACCAAGTTACTTTTAGTACGGGTTCATCATAAAATTTAATTTGTGTTTGTTGTCTGAAATATAATTATGGTAAATTCCGTATAATTTTCAAAACTTTCAATCCTTGCTTAATTAAGCTAAGTAATGGTTATCTAGGAGAAATCAATTACGAATGAGTTGTTACTAATAATCTTTATGTTCATGCTGTAAGCTATTGTAAAAATAAACAATAGTTTTAAAGTTTCATTTCATAAAAAAGTTATTATAATAGATTTTTTTTCAAATTGTTTACATTAAATTAAAAAATCATAAGCAAATTTATCTACTATATTAATTTCCCGTCTAGCGCTATAACAGAACTATAGCTATTGAAGGAAAGTATTATATCAGACAATTTGGGCTTTATGAGGTTTTCACCGGATCTTGACGATTCTAATACCTTATATTTTCAGAACTACTGTTATTGACCAAACTTGGTCAGATTACTTCTGTATATGAGGCATTGATGCCATTCAATTTTCAACTTAAAAGGTCAAGGGGGTGAGGCTGTAGAGCAGGGTTACCCTCAATATCTCGAGATTTCGCCTAATTAAGGTCATATTTTTCTTAGGCACATTTTTTAACAATTAAAAGATAATATTTACAAAAATGCATTTTTTTAAAATCGCACTCCACCCGAAAAAAAATGCTCTACACTAGTAGCTAAGTGGGCATACTCCATCAATAGCACCTTCTGTCACCAAAAGAAGCGCTTGTGTAGCATTGACGTACAGCTGCACAAAAAATATTATATTTAAATAAAATTATAAATATTTTGAATTAAGTTATGTGTATATATGTGTCCTACAACTGTATTGTCAGCTTTTTTTATTTATTATTGTTACTACTCTAAGTAGATCTTTTATAATTATACGTAAACAGGGATGTACAAATTTATTTATAAAAATGTAAGGTAAATTTCAATTAAAAACAGTAAATAATAAATAATAAATAAAAATATGAATAAATAATTTTACAACAATAAAAAAGGAACGTATAATTTATTGGTCATTAATATAAACACAATTACTTAATGGAAAACAGATCAAAACAAAAACGAAGGGAGATAAGAGAGGAAAAAGAGGAAGTAGTCCGAAGACACAATTCTTTTAATAAATTAAACAGGATAGAATAAGGATAATGAGTACAATTATACGAGGAAAGATCAGGAAAGAGTGAAGGAAAAGACTCACAGCCAACAAATCTTTGAACTAAAGAAAATAAAGTAACCAGTTTAATGAGTGTATTAATTTCTCGACAAGACATTCACAGGAAATTAATAATAAAGGAAGCGATGAAACTTATCGCCTTTATTGTTCACTATTTTTTTTTTTTAGGCTCTATTTATTTACCTAATACTTTATTTATGATACAATTCCTGAGAATAAAATTTAATCCAAGTAATGTTATTTAGATTAAAAATCATTATTTGTGTACATCATGAAGTTAATTTTTTCTTCACCATCTATTTCTGTTTGTGGAATTAAAGAAAATTACACTAAAATTTCAGATTGTGTTTTATTTTAGAAACTTTTTATTTAGAAAATCATTTTATCAATAAAAGTATTTTGTATTTTATATACCATTTATTTCATATTAAATAAAGAAAAAATATGTACACTTAATATAATGAAATAAATATTTTTACATAGTACATTAAAATATTTTTTCATTTATAAAATACGGCTGAGGCAGCAAAAAACCGAAAATGTTTGTAAAATCTTCATCTCAGTACATAAATACATACCAGAGAGCTCAGGAAACATCTATTGATTCCATTTGGTTTGGCTATTTGGTCGGAGCCCACACAGAAGTCAACTAGGATTTCACCATGAATTACAATCAGTTGTATTAACCGCAAATCTATAATCAGGTTTTATAAACATACGCTTTCTACAGGTCTAATGTCTTGTTTGTTTACGTATTATTCCAATATAACAGCGCTGAAATATTCGATTAAAAATACTTTGTTTCCGTGTAAATGAAAACACACTGATTGAAATAAACTTACCCGAAATTATTCCTTCACCACAAGAAACAAAATTTCTTAACTTCAAAGGTTTTGACTTAACTTCTTCACTAATTTTGATTGGGATTATTAACAGATCATCAGCCCATCCTTCTAATAATTAATTTTTCATGTTTCTTCTATAAAAGATTATCTTAAATTATTTTCTGATGTATTTTGATTTATCCTGAAAAAAATGAATATAAATACTACATCCAGAGGTATTCGACTTTTGAGCTATGTTCCTTTTAATAATCATACACCATTCGACATGATGTTTTATTACAGTACGAACTTTGCACTTTAGGGATTACATTTAATGTTATTATATGTTCATGATCACAGAATTGAAAACAGTTGTAAATAACAAATAGCTATTTCTGGTGTATTCATCTCTCGACCTAAAATCTTGCTGATATTTTTACGGAAACTATAATACCATTACAACAAAATTTAAAATTATACTTACAGTAATTTATGCAGTGATAACCAAGTAGACGAGAAAAATTGATTAAAAAGAAAAATAATAATATCTATAAATCTACTCATTATTTTTTATCGTCGGTGAAGGGGAAATCAGTACCAGACTCCACCCGCCACCGCACGGTGGTATTGTTGGGCACTCGCCAACTAAAACTCCTTCCCTTTGCTAACGTCAGATGGTAACCGGACCTACCTTTCTTTTTCCTGTTTAGCCTCCGGTAATTACCGTTCAGATAATACTTCAGAGGATGATACGTATGAGTATAAATAAATGAAGTGTAGTCTTGTACAGCCTCAGTTCGACCATTCCTGAGATGCGTGGTTAATTGAAACTCAACTACCAAAGAACACCAATATCCACGATCTGGTATTCAAATACGTTTAAAAATAACTGACTTTACTAAGATTTGAAACTTAGAACTCTCGACATCCAAATCAGCTGATTTGGGAAGACGCGTTCACCACTACACCAACTAGGTGGGTTAACCGGACCTACCTAAGGATTATACAGTCGCCGGTGAGCGTATCGGAGAATAATTTATATCTTCAATCGTGTAAACATGACATTATACAGGACTTCTGTGGAATCCTACGTGTATCAACGACCGACGTCTGATCATACTAAAGCATGCAAATACCTCCTCAACGCGCAGGCTATCCTACCTTCCTATGCCTCTATCTCCTTCGTCCGGATGATGTCGCCTACTATGTTATTGACTGCGTTCTACTGTTTCACACTCGAAAACATCTTGTCGATGATATTTCCTCCCTCCAGCGAACCTGTCTTCGAGCAGCATCGTTCCTTCAGGTCCTTCTTCCATATTCTTTATTGAAAAACTCATTTTCTTCAGTGTATCAATCATTCTCGGCTCCTCACAAAAAGATTAAGACCTGAAGCAGCTATACCCTGTTAAGAATTGGGCGAATTCACGTTGATCACATCAAAACTCCATGGTGCCACCCTTTCGATCAACTTCATCTTCTTTTCCTGGACGTTTCTCACCTGTTCTGCCATTTTCATCATACGTAATTGCCTTCTCCGGAACTCAGTATATCTACGAGAACACAATATCACTACTGAGTGAATAAAACAAGTTAAATAAAAAATTATTATAAGTTATTTTATTTCAATGAATTTTCATGAATGAAACAAGTAAATAAAATTTAAAAACGAAACAAAACCGCGCTTAGCATTTAAATTGAATGTAATACAGAAAGGCAGAGATATTTTTCAATGCCCTGTAATAATTTTTCAGTAAATTTCTGAAAACAGAAAATCTCTCTTGAAAGTTCTTTTGTTTATGAGATTATTGAATGAATTGCATCCATGTAGAAAATTATATCGCTATTTATATGACTTTGGTTTCCAGAATATAAATGTGTATTAATATGTTCTAACAATACAATATATTATTACAAACTCTATGCTTGTTAAGTAAAACTTTTTTATCTGAGAGTTTTATATTTATTTAGATTTAACATTTTATTTCTAGTTTGATAAATAAAATAATGCGGTCTTCTTCCCACCGCTGATGTGTTCCTTTATTCTTATTGAATCTGTTACAAAATAAAACTTTTTAGTTTCACATTTTTCATTTTATTATTATTATTATTATTATTATTATTATTGTTTCAAAAGTAATCGTTTTAGACTGATAAAAAATATGCAATATAAATTTTAATCAGTAAATTTAAAAATAATCATATAATGGTGTTTAATCAACTTAATGGAATTTATTTTGTCAATAAAAACAACAGATGGTTAGTGATATTATTGGTTTTGAATGTCGTGTGATGACTATTGTATTTTAACATTATCTACCCGAAATAGGATTACAAAAAACTCCTCCCTTATAAACCTACTCTTCCGTTCACAAGCAGCTGTTTATTTTATTGTCTAACCAAAACAGTTTCCGCGCCCACGTTTCTCTGTGGTTCATCTAAAAGCCACACGTATATAAAAAGAAGAGTGGATGCATGTTTAATAATATTTCTATTAAGAATTGTATATTTAGTTCTATTGTGTATTTAGTAGTCTTGTTAAAATATTTATACCTAAATTTACATATAAATGAAGTTTTCTTAATATTCTTAATTATGACGGTTATAACTTAAACATAACCGATTATATTTTAACTGTAATTAAAACAAGAATTTAGTAGATAAGTTAGATAACTTTTTTCAACCGTTCAATAGATAACAATATTATCGATTTTGTTGCATGAAGAAAAATAATAAACTATGTTTTATATTCACTTGTTAAATTATTAAAAATAAAATTATAAACATTTTACAACTCAAGTTATTTATAACTCGCTCACTTGTATTCAAATTTTTAATTAAAACTTCTCAAAGGATAGTATTTTTAAATTCATTTACAAAAGACTAGGAAAAACATTTTTATTTACTCTATTATAAATTAAAAGCTACTGTCCTCCTTACGAAACCTAAAGTTGATCGGTTGAAACAGGAAAAAATAATAAGTCCCATTTTTACAAAGGTATTTTTTTTTAATTTACAATCTTCTTTTTAATTAGAATTATTTTTTAATATTTAATTTTTTTAAGTAGGTTTAAAAAAGACCAAAATAATTAGAAACATCAAAAACCCACAAAGGCAGGAGAACAAAAGATAAAAATAGTCAAAGATTTTAAAAAACTCGGAGAATGGATTGGCTGGAATCGTCTCGCGAAAAAGGCAATACAAAGAAAAAGAAACAAATTCGAATTATCCTTTCAACTCACCAAATACCCTTAAAACAAAATTTTCTCTCCTGGAATGCAAAAATACAACACTAACACTCAATAATCAAAGGGAAGCCCTGTGTACAACGGAAACATTATCCTTTACCAAGCAAGGCCCAATCCAAAAACTGGAGATCAAAAAAATGAAAATCTTAAGAAAAATCTTAGGCCTCTAATTCCAAAACAACAAACTAAACCACATCTAAAACGAAACCCTACACAAAAAAGAAAACACAGAAAAATTTTCAGAAACAATGAGAAAAGTAAGAACAGAAATCTATGGACACATTCTCAAAATGTGTGCAAACAGACTAAACATACCAATCTTTAATTAATTTCGAAACAAAAAAACGAAACCAGGTTGGTTCAATTAAACAGAAAAAGATCTTACACATCCCAAATCTCAGAAAGCATGCTCGTCAAAAAAACCGCTCAAAGAGTCACCAATGACAAGAAAACGATGTTCCAAGCCGAAACGAAAACTGGACGTCTGATCCAATTCTCCGAAGAAGAAAGGAAAGTAAGGTCAGAAAGAATGAAACAATACTGACCTAAAAGAATGGCGCAGAACAAAAAAAAGTTATTGATGCAACTTACCCCGAAGTAGGGTGAAATGAACAAGAAGAAAGAATAACCGATTAAAATTAAAATTTTCATTACATTCATCTTCCTTAAAATTAGCCGATATAAGCAGAAGAGAATTTCATGTTATTAAGTAAAATCATTTTTCCGATATAAAAATCAATAGGGATGAAGAAATCATATCATTACTCATAACTGATAGAGAAATTGTAAACATTACTTTTCCAAAAGATTCTAAAATTTAGAAAAATAAAAAATCCGCATGAAGATACTATTCTACAAGTTTACCAATATTTATTTTTCGTTTTATACTATTGTAACAGCCAATAACGTAAAAAGAATGAACTTTTTTTCTGTAAAGGAGTTCATCGTTACTTAACTTTTGTAATCAAATATTTAAGACTTCAATGAGGAGGATCTCAACTCGGTCCTTTTGTATTCATCAAATGAAATGATTTTGGTGATACATTTTACCGGTAGAATGTTTTTGGTAGTCCCGTCTAAGTTTTCTCCAGATACATAAGTGGAACAACATTTGAACAAAATATTAGGTTTTTTTTTACGTAAACTGAAGAAATTTTTTATGTTATTCTCATGATTGCTTAGTAATGGATTGTTGTATTATATCATACAATACCGGGTAATTCAATAAGGAATTTATAGATTTAACGTTAATAAAATTTTATTGAAATAACTTACAAATTCGGTTGAGGGGTCATTTTATAGAAAAACACATCAAGCTTTTCACCCAACATTCTTCACTTTGGTTCCATATTGCTTCCATTTGTAATGCGACATACATCCCACCTGAAGTCGATTTCATTTCAGACTACAGCCAGCAAGTCGGGCGTTACCTCTGCAGCTGCGGGGTTAATTTGAAGTCTTACCTCAAGATCAGCAGACAAAGGTCTGCTAATCCCGATCTTAAAACATAAAACCCGTACATAATCCCGTACATAAAATCCCACAAGAAAAATCTAGCTAGTGGTAGCTCGCTAGATTGTTTGCCGGCCTCCGTGGCGCGAATGGTAGCGTCTCGCCCTTTCACCCGGAGGTTCTGGGTTCGAATCCCAGTCAGGCATGGCATTTTTTCATACGCTACATTTCCATATCCCACCCACAGGTTTCACGCTTATTGTGGTGATATCATCAAAAACAAAACAAAAAAAAAACAATAAAATCACAGGAGCGAGGTAGCCGTGCAATTGGACCTTTACAATCAATCCACCGACCTGGAAATCGAGTATCAAGAAAATCTCGGATTTCTAGGCGGTAGTGAGTTGATTCTCGTCTTGTTGATATTAATAGAATCCATCTTAATCATCATCGTCTAACTGAGGAATTAGGAAAGTTTGAAGCATGTCAAAATAGACTATACCATTTAAGGTTGCCTCTTGGAAGAAGAACTGGCCGTACAGTCTTTATTTCATTAGGGCCCAAAAAAAACCATTGACCTTAGGACTATCTCGAATTTGCTGAAAGTTTCATGAGGGTTTTTGCTACCCCATATTTGGCAGTTATGGATGTTCACCTTGCTACTGATGTGAAACTTTACTCATTACTAAAAATTACAAACCTAAAAATGTATCGTCTGCAATTCAAGCCATCATTTCCACACAAAACTGCAGCTGATGTCTGTAGTTTTGTCTGAAAACTGCAGTAATGTCTTGAACCACCGTTAGTATACATGGCCTTAAGTGCAATCGTTTTAAAGGCCGGAGCCTTTCATTCGGAAGTCCCAGGTTTGGATCTCGGTCAGGCATGGCGTTTTCACACGCTACAAAAATTGTCATTCATCTCATCTGCTGAAGCAATCAATACCTAGCGGTGGTCCCGGTGGTTAAAAAAGAAAAAAAGAAAGTTCAATCGTTTACGTAATACCTGCCAAACAGTCGTTTGTAGAATGCTAGTCTAACGTGATGCACGTCTAGTTAGCTGATTTCTTCGATCTACGTGCAAGCCTTTCTCTGAATATTCCACAGCTGCTTCAGGGACGTTTAGGGACGTTTCAGAGACGTAAGTTTAACATAACAGCTTGTCTGAACGAAAGTTTGGTGCCAAGAGTAAATTGTAGGCCTTTAAATTTGTTTACTCGTTTTTTAATCACCCGGTATATTATGCATCTTAGAGCTACTTAAAAAAGTCAAAATGAGTTTTCAAGAAATGAATAATAGGATTCTAAAAGTTTATTTAGGCATGCTATTAAATAAAATTCATATAGACTGATTTTTAGTAAACTGAAAATTTTGACATAAATTATTTCTATAAATATTCATTTTCATACTACACAATTCAATTTATCGCACGTTGAGTTATTTCTCTAATAAATTACTTGAAATTCTCAAAAAATTCTCTGATAATTTTGTTTAAAATTAAACTGAAATATTTCCTTTAATTAAAATAATATTTTTCTGTTTACGATGTTTTAAATAATAACTACTAATTGAATATATCTGAATTTTAGCATGCTCAACCTTGGTTTAAAGAAGTACTGAAATATTTATAAAATACAACCATTTAAATTATTATTTTTATTTTTTACCTGTATGTGATGCGGTCTCTGAAACCATGTCATAAGTTGGCCGCGTTATTTTGCACAAGAGGGAAAATTAACAAGCTATGCCCATAAAATCGATTTTTAGGTTTTAACGCCATCTGTTGAATGAATTCAATAATTAAACTTTTAACTAAATTCAAATGTTGCCAACGGTTTTTAAAATATCAAAAACGGATCTTGAAATACACATTTTAGAAACCATGCCATAAGTCGGTAATGTTAAAACTCTATTGCGACTTATGGCATGGTTTCTTCAGAGCTTGTTGCGATGAAACTATTATAATATTTATTATGTTAATCTATTTTTACGAGACTTAGGAAATAATTTAAAAAAAAAAAATATTAATTACAAGTTTCACTCAATCATTTTGTACAAAATTTATTACTATTTTGTTAAGTTAGTAATGACAGCCAGATTTTCTAAGAAATTTTTATAATAAGTTGTGTGGTTTTGTTATTCATTTTGTTTTAATTTATTCGTAACAGTTCTTTCACTTTGTATTATTAGTAATTTTTTATTTATTTCTTTGGGTTCAGTAAATGAACAGCCAATGAAATTGTAATTTCTCCAAAATTCTGTAATTCTTAATATGAGAATAATGTAATTTCTTCAGCACTTCCTATGATTCTTCTTTATTAAAAAAATATTAAAATGATTCTGTTTATTTTTTTTTTTAATATATAACATTTTTCTACACAAAATTCTGAATATTTTAATATAATATTCTTACAGAAACTTTCTTTCCATCCTGGGCTGTTGAATTTTACTTCTCAAAAACTTTGAATGTATTTTCCCGAAAAAATCAACATTTCATAAAATCGGATTTGAAAAATCAATTAAAAATTTCATATTTATGATAGAAGGTTGATTTTAGTGTCACAATTTTTAGAATTTTGTGTTCTATTAGAAACAGTGAAAACCAGAGAAAAGATTTTTCCTACTTATGGCATGGTTTCATAGACCGCATCACACATCATGTGTTTATTATCTTCGTGTAGTTGCATGGTAACATGTTCTAAAATTATTAGTTAATTTTTTTGTATTAATAAGAACTATTTATTTTTTCTTACTTATTTTTTTTTTTTCTTCTGTGAGCAAGGTTTTTCTCGAATTCATTCCAGGAAATTGCCGGAGCAGTTGATTTTTATAAAATTCCACCTTTTCTGACACGAACTATAAAATGTTATATATTCGTTATAATCAAAAATTATTAAATTATTTACTGATTTATTTATCTTTTTAATGAGTAGTTAAGGTACTACTTGAAACATTTTTGAAATAATACATATTTCAACCAACAGTATATTTTAGACATCCTAATCTAATGTTCGATAGTAACACTCTTTATGTCGTTTTTTTACACTTATTTCCTTAATAGTATTCGTTATTCTCATGGTTGTGAAAACAATACTGAAAAACAAAAATTAAAGCCTAAAATGTTCTCTTTCCTCCAACGCTTCCCGCGTTCTTGACGTAGAAACTTTGATACGCTCCTGCTGTAGCCTAAACTACCGTTCAAGTCTGGACGTAGATCTCTCGGTCAGTAGCTAACCAAGAATAACGCGCTTCAACCGTTTTAGAAGGCCGACATATTCTCATTATTTTAGTAAACTTTGAATAAATTAAAGATTACTTCTCTTTCTTGAAGGCATATTTCTTTAAATTTTGACAATCCAATATCGATACGAAAAACTATCAAAACCCGTAAATTTAGTTCGCTAAATTTACTAATTAATGTATTAATTTAAGCTAATTACACTAATAATTATGTCAGTCACGGACCTTACATCTCACATATTCACCTCACATCTAGCGCAGCTAGGACTCAATGACACGTATAGAGGGACGTCCACAAATGACGTCAAAACATGCAACACTATCAGAACTTTCTATAATCTACCAGTGGGCGGGAAACTCCCTATTGATAATTGTTTATACATTCTTTAATACTTAACTAATTTTCATGAAACCAAAACCATTTTGTTCCTAGCCCAGATTAAGATCGTAATCACACGAGAAAGACATAATAATAATAATAAATTAATAAAATATTAAATATTTTACAGAGCAGGTAAGATGATTAGTATATAATTCTGAACTCAGAGATCTTTTTTTATCATGGATAATAAAAATATAATGAAGTAAAAGGATTTAGTTTTTCCTTTAATGAATATGTTTAATATCTTAACCTCCATTAGGATTATCGTGATAATTCTAATTGGAGATAATAACCACGTTTCTAAGGTATTAATTTGCTAAGTTTTATTAAAATCTGTGTAGTAGTTCTTACATGATGCGCGCACAGGAAATACTGTAGTTACCATTTTAGTATAGGTTTTAATAAACAATTTCCCTACTTTTAATTTTTTCGTTTTACGTAAATTTTGATTCATATTAAAATAAATAATAATCAAACTAAACTAAGTTTTAAATAAAATAAACTTAAACAGAATAATAAAACTAAATTCAATAAAATGATTGCAATAAAAAACAATTTTGTCTTTTTATTTAAATTGGTGTCTAGTTAAAGTGATAAAGTACTTATTATTAATTGATTCTCACTTAAAATAAAAATCGAAATCAAAGAAAGAACATACGGAATATAATTTGTTACCTTTTGGTGCATTTTTGAAAGCAGAGTTATTTTAAAAAAGTAAAGTATAATAGCACTATTTAAAAATTAATATTTATTTTGGTACTCCAAATTTGATTATTCCTAGAATTTGTTAGAGAAAAAAAATTACAATAACAGAAAGTTTGACTTTTCAAAAAAAAAGTAAATAAATTTCGGTCTTTCTTAAGTATTAATTAAATAAATTTCGATTTTATTCATAGATTCCACACTTACATAATAATATTTACAGAAATTATCTCGTTGCAATTCAAAATTTCTATTGATAGAGAATATATTCAATATATCTCAATCTATATAAATAAAAATGTAAATTTTCCTTTGTTCAAAATCCTAAATCTCCGAAAGTTCTTCACCGACTGGTTTGAAATTTTTACACAACGTTGCATTCGAATACGCGCGTGTTTTTATATACCTTCTATTTATATACCTAACATGCTTTTTTTGAAAAACAGCGTTATCTGTTGGACGTAAAGGAAACACAGGGAAAAACACACTGTACTAAATATTTTAGGATTCCATTGTATGTTTCCGATATGTGTGTCCTTTATAAATTAAAAAATTACTGGACCGATTTAAACGCAAGGAAAAAGGGAGAAAGGAAAAAATCAGAAAAGAGAGAAATCTAAAAATGTAAAAGGGAAGAAGGTAGAAAAGGAAGAAGGGGAAAATGGAAAAAATAAAAAAGGGGAAAAGGAAAAACGGGAAAAGTAAATGAAAAGAGGAAAGGAGAAAAAAGAAAAGAGGATAGGGGAAAATAGGAAGGGAAATAAGAGAAAGAAAAATGAGAGAAGGAAAGGAAAAAGGGGAGGAAAAAGATAAATAGGGGAAAGGAAATATGAAAAAAATTAAAATGGGGAAAAGTAAATGAGAACATGAAGTGGGAAAAGGGGAAAAGGAAAATGGGGCAAAATAAAAAGTGGGAAGGGGAAAAGGGATAGGTTAAATTTTGTGAAGTTCCGTAATGTTCATTATGTTTATGTTTTATCAAACTTTCAATTATGTTAATTTAATTTATATATATACTAAAATCTAGCAATAGCGAAGTATTGCCGGGTCTGCTAGTATCATTATAAGATGTATATCATTATACCTATATCAGTATCAGTATCTAATAACTAAACGAGCTGAATAAATGTCTGAAATATCTTAAAAAATGAACTGATAAAAAGATCCGATTTCATTCATAATCAGTTGTTAATAACAAATTAGTATTTTTGTTTTCCAGTTCAGGAAGAGGTTAATGTGACCGTACGAATCATGACACACCTACATAGCTGGAAAAGTTATGCAAATGCAAACGCTTGTTTGCATTCAAATGCTTGTTTGCAAATGCAAACAAAAAGATTTTTTTTTATAAAATTAGATTGTAGAAAATAAATATATTTTTCACGTTTCCCTTACTTCAATTCTTGTAATACTCCCTTAATTCTACTGTCAGAAAAATAATAAATTTTTGTGATTTAGATTTTATCTTAATATTGTTGCTAAATTATTTATAGTATAATAATTCAGTATAGTATATAATAATTACATACACATTTTACATTATGCAAATTATTAAATATTTAAAGTAACTACATGGATATAACGACTAAGACAAGCGATGAATTAAACTGCATCTTCGCGGTAAATTATAGTAGATTATTAGAATAGCATAATTTATCTGTTGAAGGAAGCGGTACTTCATTATAGCTTTTACGCAAAGTTTCTGTTCTTATGTCATTACAAAATTAATTACTTCATGCAAGAAACTAATCTTATGTTGTTTTTAGGGAGTAAGAACTACATCTTGTTTCATGAGAAGTTTCTGATGAAATAAAGCTACGAGTAACGCTTAATTTTACGCTAAAATAATTAATGGATGTTTCATTTTGACTTAGATTATTACTTGCATATGTAATCCATGCATTCATGCATGTATTTTTAAGATATTTATATCTTATCTTTTTATATAGATGTTTAATATTCATTTCAAAGTAATTATTATTATTTAAAATAAAAAACCATCGGTAACTTATCTGTATAAAAAAAAATTTCCGTAAGTATTCTTTCTACGATATCAGGCAAACTGGTTAATTTACTTAATTAAGTTAAACTCATTGCATTAAAGAAGTTAAAGATTTCTAAGTTCACATTCTTGCTTTTGTTTATTTAAAACGGGCTCTTTATTTTATTAGCACTTGAAAGAAGAAAGTGCAAGATAAAGTTTACAAGTATGAAAAGATAAACCTGAGTACGTCCTTAATTATTAAAGTTTAAAATGAGTTATGCTCATTACAAACTTCTTTACATTTCAAAATATCTGTACGAGTGTTTATATTTACACAACGTAGCAATAAAACTTAAAACAGCGAGGTTTTTTGTTATAAATTGTTAATGAGTAAATAATATTTCTTCTTTTTAAATTAAAATATAGTTAAATGGAATAAATAGATAAATACTAACAGGAAGTTATTTTTAACAAATTTTAAAGAATATTATAAACATAATTTTATTATTATAAATTCATTTTTTTACTTTCTTGTACAAAATAAAGGAAGTACTGTAATTGCGAAAAATTTTTGTTTACAGATTTCAGCGGAAATATCCATTTTGACCATCCCTGAATCCATGTTGACTAGTTTCGGCGTGACGCCTGTACGTATATATCTCGTATAACACAAAAACGATTAGCAATAGGATGTTGAAATTTTGGATTTAGGACTGTTGTAACATCTATTTGTGCACCTCCGCTTTTGTTTGGAATTTACTGGACCAAAAGTGTCCAAAAAAAGACCAAAACCAATATAAAAATTAGATTTGGAGTTTTCCTTAACTTCAATAATAAGCCCTCATTGAGAGCTTTTCAACGATATCATAAGTGATACTTATTTCATTGGTTCCAGATTTACAGTCAAATAAAATTTTAATTAATGAAATACTGGGATCTTACAAGGTGAAAGCACATCGGTTTGAATAATACTTCATGTCCTTTCTTTTTTTCTTTTTTTATTTTTTTATTTAAGTATATTGATTTATTAATAATTATTAACCTCTAATAGAAAAAAAAAAGAAAAAATCGTAAGTTATTATTAAAATGATAACATTTTATGTACTTTACATTAATAATTATTAATAAATCAATATATTTAAATTATAAAAAAAAAACATTTTTGTATGAATATGAAGTCGGATTCGAATCGATGTGTGCATGGTTACAGATTCAACAAGTTCTTACTTACACCACATAACTACTTGAGCCACGTGAAACAAAATTAATAAATTAAGTAATATAAAATGCTGATACGGACACAACAAAAAATGTGATGGATTGTAGTGTCCACCTCAATGCAATTGTGTAACTGTCCACTTTATTAATGAATTGTATCTCATTTTCAAATGAAATAAGTTTAAATGAAATGCAGAAAAAATGTGTATATGTAATTTAATAGGCGTAAAAGGAAGTCATGTAGTATCCACATCAAATTTTTGTTTAATAAGTTGTATTCGAAATAATTAATTTATCACCTATTAATTAATAGGTAGATAAAATACTGAACATAGAAAATATTTTATTAATAAATTTTTTGTTTCCTCATAAGAACTTTACTTACTTTATACAAATTTCCGGACTAAATGTTACGTAAAAATAAATTTATAGACAAAGCGCTTCGACAATTTCTACATCATCTTTGTTTTTTCTGGGCTAAACACCATCTTATATTGCAAACTCCACAACTGGAGTACCTTGCAAGTCTAGGTTGCTCAAAATTCTACTTGAATTTAACAACCCAGAGCAGGTGTCCTAAAACAACAATACTCTGCAGACAACCTTATGACAGCATTTTTACTACTTCTGAGACGCCGTCTGGAAGAATAACGACTTGATTGTTGAATATTTAATTCTACATAAAAAATTCAGCTCATTCTTTGTACATTAACTCTTCTACAGCTGAAACAAAGCAGAAGGCCACCACTAATTATTAAAAATTTCTGATATGCCCAGAAAGATACCTAAGACATATTCAGATAAGCTATAAAAATTTCCAGTAACAACAAACCTATAGACAAAGTGATTGGATAAATTTACATAAATATTTCTTTTCTTTCTTTCTTTCTTTTCCTGTTTAGCCTCCGGAAATTATCGTTCTGGTATTACTTCAGAGGATGAATGAGGATGATATGTATGAGTGTATATGAAGTGTAGTCTTGTACAGTCTCAGTTCGACCATTCCTGAGATGTGTGTTTAATTGAAACCCAACCACCAAAGAAAGCCAGTATTCACAATCTAGTATTCAAATCTGTTTAAAAGTAACTGGCTTTACTAGGATTTGAAAGCTGGAACTCTCGACTTCCAAATCAGCTGATTTGGGATGACGCGTCACCACTAGACCAACCCGGTGGGTTACATACATATTTCTAGAAAGTTTTATACGAACTCATTTTATTAATACTTTTTGTTTTTCAAAAACCAAAGATTCATTTAATATATAAGCTCTTTTATTTAAATCTATTTATGAAGAAAAAATACTAGATTACGATAGTTGTTAGGTCTTTATAGAAGTAGGGATGGATAGCAAAAAAGATAGGAAATTGTCTTATTGCCAATTTTATTTGGTATAAAATGACATATTATACCATCCCTTTCTCAGAGATTATGTAAAAGATAATAAAACATTATTTGGTAGGCTACGAAAATTTTAACCAATGGTTCAGGAAAATGAGAATTTGATGATACTTCATGTTTTTATTATCTTATTGTAAATGAAAGTTAGAAATCCATTTGACACCCCTACTGGATACACCCTATTTTTTCTTCTATCAGACAAAGATTATCAGGTGTGTATACATTTATAGCATATAAATGTATATAATAATAGCCCGTAAAGTTCAATATTACAAAGAGAAATATTTCTGGAGGAAGAAGAAGGTGCTATGTTATGACCGTAGGTAGATATTGTAGTTGTGAGTAGTTGGGGAACGATTACAGCTGTCCCGTCTGATGCATCCAGTTTCCTCTTATGCAATGTAAATAAATTTTTTTATGTGATATTTTATCCACATTTATGCAGTTTATTAAAATTTTTACTGAGATATGTATCATTATTATCGTCAAAAGATTCAACTACAGTACTTTTATCAGTATACTGCTGGACCAAATCACATAGTAAAAGTAAACTATCGGTTATGAATAATAAACAAAATTTAAAGTTGGATTTCTTTTTTTATACAGAATTGATCGATTTCAATGATAAATAAAACTTCATTGTAATGTATTTTTATAATTTATAGAATGAATAATCTTTGAATTTATTATTCAAATCTACAGTAGTGATTCTTAACCTTTTTAGCTCCACAACCCCCAAAAAGTAAAAAAAATATATATATAGAATATTTCGTGACCCTCAACTACAATCTAATTAAACTTAGTTAAAACTATTTATCTGCGTTGATAACGACGATGGTAAACATACATGTATTAAGTTTAAAAAAATGAGCAATTTACAGGTTTCAACAATGTGTACGTGCTCCTTGTAATTTGATCTGCTTAAGCAGACCGCAATTTGCTGCGCAGTGAAAGCGTCATGTTCGAACATGCACATGATATGTTTGAACACATAGTCAGCAGTATAAAAGAAGCATAAGGGATTAGAGAACATCAATTTATTTTCGGATGAGAAGTCTGTGTCTGGTATCTTTTATATAAGTTTTTAAAAGCGTTCTTTTATTGAAAATAATAATTATTGACGTTTCAGTTTTTTTAGTTTGCGGTAAAACAGTATAACTGTTTTTGTTTTCTATTAAATTCTTATGCAAAAAGGATAAATTTGTGACAAAACAAAGAGAGCCATTTACATTCAATGAAACGATTGACAAAAAGACAAAATGTTACAATGATAATTATTTAAAGAATGCTTTACCTCATTGGATGGAAAGCCACAGTGCGTTGTTTGCATTCAAGTCCTTTCCGATTGAAGCATGAAGCTACCAAAGTTAATTCGACACTTGGAAACTAAACGTCCGGATCATAAAAGCAAATCGTAGGAATTTAAAAAAATATATATATGTATCTTGAGAAATTAATAAGCTTCTATTTCTAAATCAAGCTATGCCGATAAAAACTTGAAGCATGATATCTGGTAACATTATGAATAAAAAAAAGGTCTCTTCTTTTCCATATAGAAATCAGATGGTTATCGTGGGGGAAAATGTTAACCCCGTGAACACAATTGGGAGGTGAATTAATATAATTTTTCCAGGATAAACAAACGCTATTCTCAATGGTTTTTTTTTCAAAATAATGAATATGTGTTGCTGTTGGCTTAGTTTGCTGATGTATTTTCGCTTAAAACGACTTGAATATGAATTTACAAGGATGTGATAAAAACATTTTAATCATAAATAAAGTTCATGATTTCATTAAGAAATTAGATATCTGGATTATTCTCCTTCAAAGCCAACATTTTGGTATGATTCCACTCACTTCCGATTATGTTGAGAAAAATTTGGACGAAGAAGACTATTACTCAGTTTGGATAGTATAAAGTTGCATTTTAGTGAGCTAAAAATTCAGTTGACGGAGTATTTCCCGGAAGATAAAAATGATTTCTCGATGAGATGAATCCATTTCGTGAAAACGTTGTTGCAGCTGCTAAGATACCAGTTGAGATTCACGACAGTTGAGATACTAGCTGAGTTAGTATCGTTGCTCGTCAAAGTGAATATGGAAATTTAGTCACAGAAGCATTGAAAATATTAATTTCTTTCGCTTCATCTTACCTCTGTGAAAACGAATTTTCGTCTATGGTTGCTCAAAATACTAAATACAGGAATTGTTTTTTATTACTTAAAAAAAAAATTGTTTTTGTGTGTGTTTCTGATGTAGATTCACATATGGAGAAACTTTTAAATGAAAAACAAATGCAACCATGTCATTAATTTATTCTCGTTACTTTGAACTTATAAAGTAAAATGTACTTAAGTAAAGTGTACTTATATATAAAGTAAAATGTTTATAATAAATGATACTTGTCTCATAAAATGATTTCTTTATATTTACGTGTAAAGTTATAGGATAATTTCATGAGCCACCTTTCATAACACCGCGACCCCAGCGGGCGTCGCGACCTCCAGGTTGAGAGACGGTGTTCTAAAATATTTTGATGTTTACGAGCTCTAGTTTATTGAAATGTTAGGGCCTGACATAATTTATCCTTTTACATTATAAAACCTGATAATATTCTCAATGTGTCAAATTAATGTCCTTACGAATTAATTACAAATTAATACCCAAAAATAATCTGTAATTTTTAATAGGTAATTATGTGTACGAAACATAAAAATAAAATAAAACAGTCTCATTATGTGATTTTCCGCAATTGGTAGCAATAGTAAATTATGCTTGTATTTCCGAGGAATTTTCTCTTCATTCTTTCTCCTTGCAATAAAATATATAGCTTTCTATAAAGGTAAACTATCTCATAAATGTTTAACGATCTCCTAAATGGAGTTCCAGTTGATAATCACTCAGTAATTAAAATCAGAAAATCAGATCACTCAGTTACAAAATATAACCATGACATTCTTTGTGTTTGAGCTGACATTTTAGAATATGTTAATTTTTTAAACAATTATAATAGTTTCAACAATTTACAACCGTCAAGAATATTCAAAGGTCGGCAGTTTACTAATATGGTTACATTTAGATGTACTAGATTTTATAAATTCCATGGTTGATACCGTGCCGAAACGCTCAGAATAGAAATTAGCTGGGTACATCGGGTTTCTTATTCTATCATTCTAATTTATAATGTCATTGTAAAGACTCAAATCGTAAGATAAAATTTTAACAGATTATTTTTGCAGTAGCGTATATTATTAAAAAAACTGCCGATACAAATGGACTACACCAACGATGATAAGTTAGTATTACAAGCAAATAACTATTACGCAGAGCTCATTTATAAATTTACATTTCGGTAACAATTATATAAAATACATTGTTAGGTAAAGTTGAAATAAAAACAAATATTTTTCTTTGTCAGGAAATTAGAAAATTATTAATAAGAAATCAGATAATTTAAATAAAATGTCGAAATAGTGATAATGTATAAGAAGATAAAACAATGGGTATGGTATTATAAACTGAAACAAAAAGAAGAGAAATTTCAGAATTTGTTCAAAAAAACTTCAAATATAGGCTGTAATTTTTGGAACTTTGTAAATTTATTGACAGTATTAAGCTACTGTATTATCTTCTCAATGTTAGATTATCTAACTGCCCAAAAAGTAATTTACTTTATAATAGCAAAGATTTGAAAGAAAACAGTTTTAACATATTTTAAAAAGTTTTACTTTCGCATCTAGCTCCATAGCAGAGCTATAACCGTACAAGGTAAAGTATTGTAATCGGTCCAGTTTGGACATATGCGGTTTTTACCGGATCTTGACGTTTTGACACCTAAGGAACCCAAAAATCGGATGGAAATTTTCCAGATGTTCGTATTTGTTTGGGGCCGCACTCTAAACTACTGGACCGATTTTAACCAATCTTGGCCAGATTACTTCTATATACGGAGCATTGATGCCAATAAATTTTCAACATAAAAGGTCAAGGATGTGAGTAAGGTCACCCTCAGTATCTCGAGATTTCGCCTAAATAAGGTCTTATTTTTTTAGTAACATTTGCTGACAATTAAAAAATAATATTTGCAAAAAAGGTTTGCAAAATCGCACCCCACCCAATAAAAAAGGCTCAAAACTAGTGACTAGGTGGATATACTGCGTCAGTAGTCTCTCTGTCATCACAAAAAGTGCTAGTGTATCACTGACGTGCTAAATTAAGTTGTGTGTGTATGCGTATGTAAGTCGTGTGACGGGAAATTCCTACAACTGTGATTTCAGCTTTTATTTTTATTTGACGTATTACTGTTTGTTATTATTAATAAATAATACTATCTCGTATATCCAATTTAAGTAAATATTTATTAAAATTTACATCAACCAATTTTTATGTTTAAATTAACTTCCGAAACCGCTCACTGGTACTCCTTCAGAACCATAAATTGAATTAGAACAAGGAAAGTAATCTTTATGGTGAAAAATAAATTTGATTGTATGGAACATAAATTTAGGAAGAAGAAATAATTTTTTTTTTTAATTTGTATAAAAGATAACAAACGGACAACAGGAAAAGCAGAAAGGAGAATATTTTCGAAAAGTACTACTTTAGAAGAATGCTAAAAATCAAATTGGTTGACTAGTATCAAAATGGAGAATTTAACACGAATAGTTGAAAAAAAAACCATGGAAATTCTAAAGAATTAGGTTGGTGGAAAATATGTTGGGGAACTCATCAGTTAAAGAGCATTGGTAGACAGATGGTTAAATACATAAAATAATCTGTTGAAATTTTAATAGATATATTATAATTAAAATAGATATAATTAAAACAGGAAATACATGAATAATGAAGTGCATCAGGTGAATTAAATGGGAAATGAAAAAAACATGTGTAGCCAATTTTAAAGAGATATAAAGTGAGAGTGTAAGGCACGCAGTCAGAAATTAATTGATTCTTTAATTATCAGTTAATAGATTCAATTATGCCAGACAAAATCCAAGTAACCCCTCAGCCGCTTGACCTGAATATAAAATAGATTTACATGCATTAATTTCAGTTCATTATAAAAAAAATCATTTTCGTCACCGTTCCCGTGTTCTAGTCTCCTCATTTTTGCTGTACGAGTATCATGAATTCATAACGCATTTTGACGTCGGTTGCTTTTTATTTACATATTATTGACTTTAATTATTTAATTCAAATGAATTTCGAATATATACGTATTTGTACTACATGTCATAGAACGTTATTGTTTTGTTAAGTTGCATTGTCCCACTTCTGAGAATAAAACATAAGGTAGAAAGTTTAAGTGAACAGCATCTTTTAAAAAGAAACAGCGAATAGATCAAATGGAAAATTAGTGCAAATAGACTTTTTGAGCAAGAGACTTTTTGAGCAATTTTTTTTGGTAGTCTTGTCTACCAAAAAAAATACATTGTTGTTTAATATAGGGTAATTACTAATAAATGATAATTAAAGCACATACCGGTGAAAATTTTGTATATACGTGTGGTATAATTTTTTTTCAATATTTTTAAATTTATTTAAACATATATATATATATATATATATATATATACAGGTGTCCTATATAAAACGCAATCCAACCTTATATTGGTAGGTATTGAAATAATAAAATGGCATGTGTAAATGTAAATGTAATTTTTATTATTACCATCCATTACCTTACATTTAGAGTAAATGTTGGAAGTGGCCGCCATCTTCTTGAATACAAGCTTCAATTCTTTTTACAGTGTTTCTTGCAACTTTTTACAGTGTTTCTTGCAACTTTTTTCAAAGTTTGTGGCTGGATATTTAATACAGCTTGTTCAATATTGACTTTCAATTGTTCAAGTGTTCGTGGTTTGTTGCTGTAGGCTTTTTCTTTGAGGTAACCCCATAGAAAAAAATCCGCCGCAGTCAAATCTGGAGATCTTGGTGGCCACAAGCCTCGACCAATAACACATTACCAAACAATTCCTCAACGAAATCAGTAGTTGAACCTGCGTAGTGCGTTGTCGCACCGTCACGTTGTAGCCAGCAGTGTCTGTCTTCCTCTTCCAAGAGTGTAATGAACTGAAATAAAATATCCTGATATCGTTCTGCATTAATGGTGTACTCGAAAAAAATAGGACCGATTATTTTCTTCCGCGATATCGTGCACCACACGCCCAACTTCTGCGGGTGTAATTGTTTTTCGTGATAAACGTGGGGATTTTCAGCACTCCAAATTCGACTGTTTTGGCTGTTTACGTAGCCATCCAAATGAAACCGTGCTTCATCTGTGAAAAGTAACGAATCCATAACATTAATTCCCTCATGCAGAAATCGACGGAAACATTGACAATATTGTAGCCGTTTTTCTTTGTCGGGCTCAAGAAGTTGATGAACCGTTTCAATGCGATAAGGTCGTAATTGTAATTGTTTGGTCGCCCCCGATGAACAGTTGATTTAGACAAATTAATTTCAGCAAACAAACGTCTGATCGATTTATTTGGCGAGGCGAGTAATCGGTCTTTGATTTTAGTGACTGTATCTGTATTCAACACTGACGCAGATCTTTTGTGTTCCTTGTTATTAACAGAACCAGTCTCTCTTAGTTTTGCAACTAACCTTAATACGATATTTTGTTAGCAGCTGGTTTATCTGGGTACTTACGGCGAAACAAATCTTGCAGTGCAACCACTGATTTCGTACTGAAGTACGACTCAACAATGAAAACACGTTCATCTAGCGAAAACACCATCTTGTCTCTAGGAATACACTGAACGTTATGATTGCATTGTTGTTACTATCGGTAGTGTTCTACTGCGTTGCCGCGATGTTCAGATGTTGGACGAGTCCATTTCAGTAACGAGTAGGGGAGTAAGCTTGACTTTTGAAATTTCATGGATGAGTGATTGATTGGTTGCGTTTTATATGGGACATCCTGTATATATGTGTGTGTGTTATTTATATAATATATTTATTAATTTATTTATTTATACAGCTATGACACTTGCGGTAACGTAAGGATTCCAATCCGGGATCAAACTTCTAAATCGGTTCAGCGGTTGAAATGCTATGGTGGAACAAACATAAATACATACATACAACCTAAATACATTACACTCCTTTTTGAGGAAATAATTATTTCAAGAATACATGGATTTTTATTAATGTCATTAACATAAATGAAAACATATCTATCCCATTGCACCTCCCAAAACAACGCCCTAGGGACACCCCGTTTGTTAATAGTTGATGGTGATGATTGGTCTGGCGTCACACGAGATGTTCGCATCATCTCACCACTCTAGTCTCACACGTAGTTCCCATGGGAAGCCCATTATTATTAAACAGAATTTTTTTTTAAATTTAAATAATATTATTTTATTTTAACAAAAATTTAATTCTGTTTAATTTTGTTTTTTTTTTTTTGTTTGTAATATTATTCATATGAAAGATTCGAATTATTCAGTTCAAACCCAGCTCACACAGCGATAGAGACTCAGAGTTCAAATTTCATTAATCAATTCGTTAATGTCTGTACTTCAACCGGCAAATCTCCACTGCTACATATATATATATATATATATATATATACATATATATATATATATATATATATATATATATACATATATATATATATATATATATATATATATATATATATATATATATATATACATATTTTTATGGCCTATGACACTCCCGATTACGTAAAGGATTCCATCGCGGGATCATACATGTAAATCGGTTCAGAAGCTGAGCTGCTGCGGTGGAACAAACATACATACACACACTAAATTCATTACACTCTTTTTCGGCCAGTAGTGTAAAATGAGAATAACAGATTTACTGAAATTATAAAAATCATGAGAGAACTTCAATGGATGATCATACGAAAATTCATTAATTACAACACAAAAAAATTAAAAATATAAATTATAAAATTTTTGAAATTAACGTTAAACATTTTTAAAGGCTGGAAAATTTAGTTTTAGGTGGTATGGCCCCTTAGTGTATATAAAATCGTATATACGTTTTGTTTGACAATAAATTTAAATATTTATTTCTTTTAAACATTTTTATTTAACTGAAATTATTTATTTTGTATTTCGTTCACAAGAACTGGATTTCTTTTGAAGCTCAGAATATAAAATAATTCTTTCTTTTTATATGTAATAAATTTAAAAAAAACATCCATCATAAATATTTAGAAAGAATGGGTGATAGAACCTTTCAAAAAATATAGGCCTATCTTATTTCACGAAATATGTAGGAGTACTGGCAAAGCACATTAAAAATAAACTCAGATTCGATTTTAAATTACCTTCATCTGTTATTTCTTTTCAATATATATTCTAGGGTCTTCACCTTTTTAGTTAAACCGATATTAAAAGAAAATAGAACGAACAAAAATCGTCTTTTCATTATAATTTTTTATAATTGTATTTTTATTCACTAACTGAAATAATATTTTCTTCTGTTCCGAGCAAAAGGAAACTGCGTATTCCATGCATTGAAATTTATTCAACAGTAACAATAAAATTGGAGGGTAATATTGTAATTATTATTTATTATTATGTTTGTTTTAAAATTCCAATTATTTACAATAATTATTAAGCTGTTATGATAAAAATTTCGTTTAACGTATTTATATTTTATTAACATAATAAAAAATGTACTTTATTTTCATAAAGGCAAGCAGGGTTTTTGCATTACTTATGTCCTTACACTGTTTATTGTATAGTTTTTAAGTCGCAAACAAAACCGGTTCAGATTGGTAAATACTTCATGCATCTATATGTTAATCCGATTAAGCATATTAGAATTATAATATTGATAATAAATAAGTATGTATGTACATTAAATGTTAAACTCGAGCATGTTGCCTATATCATATTACTAAAATAGGGTATATAAATAAATTTTACTTTACGTAACAAATGCTGCTAATTCTGAAACGTATTATTTTTATTATCTTGTACTAAAGATAAATATGAATATGAATATAAATAAATAAACAAAACTTATCTGCTATTTAAAGTTTTGCGCGCGCGCGTGTGTGTGTGTGTATGTATGTATGTATGTATGTATGTATGTATGGGGTGTGTGTGTGTGTGTGTGTGTGTGTGTGTTTGTGTGTTTGATAATGTGTGAGCGCATGTAGACTAGGGGAACAAATAAATGATACCTTTATACAGACAATATTTATTACATATAGTGTTACAGAAAATTACTTTATACGTAGGTGGAATTGCAAATTCTTGTACTAATACTGGAATATATTTCCTTTCCTCTGTTTTATAACAACTAGACTCGCTTCGCTCGCCGGACCGTCTAGCCAGGATCCTCGACGCGTTTGTATCCTCATGTTTGTGACAATATTAAGTATTTTACAGAAATATTTTAAGAAAATAAATATTACTTTTCGAAAACATGTTTTTGAATATTTTTGTGTTTTTATATTAAAAATAGGTTTAAGGAGTGATTAGATAGAGTAATTAATAGTTTTAATAGAAATATAACAATAATTTAACACTAGCCATATTGATAACAGTAAGTTGGTTTAGGGACGCCGTCTTGTTCGTTTAGTCTTATGTGTGTGTTCGTGTGAGGTTGTGTTATTTGTCAATCCAGCTGCTGGTATTGGCGCAGACCGGACCACTTGATTGGTGCAGAGCGCCAACCCCGGATGGCTGCGCACAAATGACTTTCTCACAATAAATAAAAAATGCTTTTTTTCCGCTAAATATAACTAAATCCCTTTCTTTTATTAATGAAATTAAATAAATGAATAATAATTACAATAAATAAAAAAAACAAATATAAAATAAACTACTATAAATTAAATTAAATGTAATCTGTAAATTAATTGACACCGGACTGCTTCTCGGGGAGAGCGAGTCGTGGAGGGAGCTGTGGGCAGCCGCCCGGAGGTGTGTGCATCCAGCCGTCGTACCACCATTGGTCCGCTAAATAAATTAGCATCTAAATTAAAAATTTGAGCACATACGAGAAACAAACAAACAAATTCACTCACCATTTTTTTTTTTTACAATATTTTCTAAAAGTTAGTAATTTTCCGTACAGTTATATATGGGAAATTACTAAGCTGTTAACCTTATCTTAAAATATTGATTTTTTTTCATTGTTTAAAATAATTTTGCAGTAATTTACATTAAATATTTCTAAAATATTTTTGTGGATGTTTAATTCACAATATACACTAGCTAGAATTCGAACCTGAGATCTTTGGAATGAAAGACTAAACGATCCTACTCTTCCCTTTAGGATTTGGTTCAACAAATCAAATAAATTCCTAGGAGTAAATGATCGCATGACTCTCCGGATATCAACAATCTTCATTACACTCCAGATAATATTAAAGGTACTTTATAAAAACGTAAAGTAAATTATTATTGTATACACACGTTAATAGCATCTGTATAATACAATAAAAACTACATAAACTTTTATTCTAGTGCAATTATATATATCATCAAAGAGTTTCTGTAATATTTTGAACAGCTGTTTTTTTTCTCAGGCATTATTTTTGATTTGTTAATATTATTAATACTTTAAACGTCTGTTTGTTTCTTTGTTTGTTGTTGTTTGTGTTTGTGTGTGTGTGTGTGTGTGTATATATATATGTGTGTCTCTCTCTCTCTCTCTCTCTCTCTCTGTGTGTGTGTGTGTGTGTGTGTGTGTGTGTGTGTGTGTGTGTGTGTGTGTGTGTGTGTGTGTGTGTGTGTGGTTTGTGTATATATTTATATAGATGTTCGTGTTGTCGCCTCATATACTTTACAACGCAGATCAAGCTAATGTAATAAAATTTATTTATTTACTTTTTATGATTAATTCACCGTATAAGCTTCAAAGCTTGTGCATGGGAATATGAATGGAAATTTTGCAGCGTCTGAATATTGCCACACCTGACCGGGATTCGAACCAAGGTCTCCAGATTAGAGGGCGAGACGTTACCACTCCGCCACGTATTTCTTACACTATCTCACTGGTTGAACAGATTATTATATTTCTAGGTGAGTTTCATTTTAATTTATTTTTATCTGCATGTTTAATTTCTACTGTATTTGTTTATAACAAAATTTTAGTTTATTAATTCTAGGAGATCACCTAGTAAGCTGTTAACATATTTTTAAGTCTATAATTTATGTTTTATATTTTATACAGGGAATTTTTATTCTATTGTATAGTAATTAGAATTTTATACATAATCAAGGGAGTAATTTACAAATTTCATATATGATTTCTGTATTAAAACGTATTAACAATAATAATGGTCTGGGGATGGAGTTTATCCAATCCTCTTTTCTTTTTCCTGTTTAGCCACCTGGATTACCATTCAGGTATTACTTCAGAGGATGAATGAGGATGATATGTATCAGTGACAATGAAGTGTAATCTTGTACAGTCTCAGTTCGACCATTCCTGAGATGTATGTGGTTAATTGAAACCCAACTACCAAAGAACATCGGTATCCACGCTCTAGTATTCAAATCTGTATAAAAGTAACTTCCTTTATTAGAACATTAACGCTGGAACTCTCGACTTCCAAATCAGCTGATCTGGGAAGACGCGTTCACCACTAGACCAACCCGGTGAGTCAATATCCAACCCAAACGTATTTATGTCGCCGACGGGACAATGATCTTGCCCAGGAGCTACCCAGGAGTACAGAAAGTGGCGGTCCCGAGTTGTTCGGCAAGTCACGATTGTACTAATCAATCTCGCTTATTCCCCTTTCGATTATGGAGATTGGTTCGAGGCTGAATGGTTGTGAGTTTACTCTGCCGAGGTAGTTGCCAAGGTTACTTGTGCCGTTCAACGTAAGCCAGTCACTTTGGGTCTTACCAGGTAGTGTCCCATGGGTAAAGATATCGGAGCACATACTGCTACATGCGAACCCTGGGATGTCGTCATAGTGGGTCAGGCAATTCCCCGGCCCGGGTTAAAAATGTGAGAGGCAACTTGACTAGAACTCAGGCAGTATCAGAATGCCCAACTGCCTTTCCGCCTGCACCTTGCGCCATCTTGACTGGCGTAGTTTGTGGATGGCTTCTTCTATTTCCTCACGTTGGCAGAAGGTTCAAACAAAAAATAATCGTCTTGGAGACCCTTTGTCTTCACAACCGAAACTTGGGACATGAGCGAATGACCTTAGTAGTCTATGTCCGCTTTTCAAAAACAATTATATATTCGTTTAATTAAATTACTAAGCAGAAATAGCAGTACATTATTGTTAACACACGCGCGCATGTCAAGTATAAATAATATTACAAATAAAAAATAATACTTGAGAAAAACAGATTGCTATCCAGAATACGATTATTACAAAAGCAAATATTCGCGTATCGTAACCACCTAATGTTCACGTATCAATGAAGTGTTCTTTTATTTTTACTAATAATTAAACCCCATTTTCATTAAGAAAGGCAAAAATATTCAATTTCATATAATGAGATACAAAATCATAAATAAAATATTTTATAAACTTAAGTAAAATGCTAGTAATTCGAAAATAATACAAAACATATGTACAGAAAAGGGGGAATATAAATTATAAATTAAAAAAAATAAATAAATACATGCATATCTGGCAGGTCTCTCCAAGATCTAATATATTCAATAACCGCATTAGCTAAACCCCTATCTATTATAACAGCATAACCGACCTACCTCAATCTCTATCCTAGCAATAATTTAAATTATTATAAATAATTTATCAATAATAATTAATTTCGATTTAATTGATCTTGTATTAAATTTCTTTTATTCCTTATTTAGTAATACTGGTTTTTATTATACAGTATGTTACATTTCGATGTAAAAACAAAGATATAAAAGTTATTAACGTTTCATAATAGTTTTGAAAATGGTTACAACAAATAATTATTTAAAAATTACTTACTAATTTTCGTAATTATTACAATATAATTTACGCGTTTTAAATAACGTACTCTAAAATGTGTACACAATCAATTTTATATCTCAAAACACAACTAAAATTAGCGCATTTAAGTTACTTCACATTTTACACTTATCTTTTTTTTCCTGTTTAGCCTCTGGGAATTACCGTTCAGGAATAACTTCAGAGGATGATATGTATGAGTGTAAATGTAGTCTTGTACAGTCTCAATTCGACCATTCCTGAGATGTGTGTTTAATTGAGACCTAACCAACAAAGAACACCGGTATCCACGATCGAGTATTCAAATCCGTATAAAAATAACTGCGTTTACTAGGATTTGAAGCTTAGAACTACCAAATCAGCTCGACTACCAAATCAGCTTATTTGGGAACACGCGCTCACCACTAGACCAACCCGGTGGAATCTATACTATTAAAATTAAGAAAAATTAACTAGAAGTACGTTGAGATTCCATAATTACACTGTCGTTATGGCTCTAATTTCCGGATAAATTGTTTGCTATGTCATCTCTAATTAGTTTTCTACGAGTTACCCTCCTATGATTTCTATTCGATAACGTTAATGGACCACATTTTCTTGATGTTATTTGATAAATTTAACAATCAGATGCCCCTACGTCGAACATATCAGCTGGTGGTAACTGATCCATGCTGCATTCCTCTATCCTAGGTTAGCCGAACAAAAATCTTAAAAAGATAGACCAAAATGGCGTATAAATAACTATACCTTCCAAAAAGAAGTTTTTGTTCTCTCTTCCAATTTTTGTTAAAAAAAAAATTTTTTTACCAAAGATTTGACGTAATATTATATACTACAACAAATGCAAAGATATTATTAATAAAACTCAGTATTTAAAATTTTCGTGAAAACCGTATACTGAAAGAGAAACGGGCGAAAAAACCAGTTAATAAAAGATCTGTCTATAAAATATCAATTTGTAATATTACCTCCTAGTATGAAATAAAGGAAGTATTGTAATCGTGAAAAATTTCGGTTTTCAGAAATATCCATTTTGACCATCCCTGAATCCATATTAACTAGTTTCGGCGTGACGTCCGTATGTATCTCGTAAATAAAAAACGATTAGCCGTAGGGTGTTGAAAGTTTGGATTTAGGACTGTTGTAACATCTAGTTGTGCACCTTCCCTTTTGACTGCAATTTACTGGACCAAAAGTGTCCAGAATAACTCCAGTTCTTAACTGCAGTAATAAGTCCTCATCTAGATCTTTTCAACTACATACGAGTATCAGAAGTGGTATTTATTTTTATTGGTTCCAGAGTTATAGACAAATAAAATTTTAATTAATGAAATATTTGTATCTTACAAGGGAGGCAGATAGGTTCGAATCAGATTTAATTTTTGGTTCTAATTATTTATTTTGATTTAAATATATTGATTTAAGTTATTAACCCGTGATAGTAAAAAAAAATTACATTAAATAATAATTTAATAACAATAATAAAAAAAAATATGAAAAGAAATCAGAAGTTATTAGTGAAATAAAATTTTATGTACTATTAAAAATGTGTACCTGTAATTTAATAGGCATTATTCCATATGTAATAGATTTGAAGAAACATCTAATTATTTAATATTAACTGAAAATTATAATTTAGAATCGTATTATGTTTGGGTTTTCTAGTTTAATTTCTGTTTAATTATATTTAATTATTCTGGAATTTCTGTTTAATTTTATCTATATTAAAATTAACTACAGAGTGACTGAAAAATAGACCCTGTCAAGAACATAAACTGAGGCATATATGCCCAATCTTTAATAAATTGGAAAATAATTTCTTATCTTTTAGTTCATTCCTCCTCTGATATTGTCGGACAATATTCTCCCTAAGTTTGAGTTGATCATCATTTCGTTTATTTGTGTTGCCAATCATTTAATCGCTCTTTGTTTTGATATAATTCTTCTGATTTTAATTTGTGTACACGTTCTCTAGTTTTCAAATTTTCCCTCTCTTTATATTCATCATCCTCGCTTAATTGTTTTATTCTTTCCTTAGTCTTAATGTTTTCTTCCTCTTTATATTTATCATCTTCTCTTAATGTTTTTATTCTTTCTTTGTTTTCAACATTTTCTTCCTTTTATTCTTTCTTTGGTTTTAACACTTTCTTCCTCTTTATATTATATATATCTTTCTTTTTCATTTTTCATTATTCACCAAATAATTCAATAATAAAAACTGAATATTTTTTAAACTGTAAGGTCAAAATTAACATTTGTAACCAGTATACAGGAGTTCACCAAACGGAATAGTTTAATTATTATTAACTTTTATTTATACGACACACCAGAAATCTGAAAATTTTGTTAATCTGCAACTTACAAAGATACGAATGCAACAATGACAAGTACAGTCTGAAAATACCACGTCTGATCGGGATTCGAACCTGGGACCTCCGGATGAATGGCCGAGACGCTACCACTCGCGCCACGGAGGCCGGCACGTTTCACTTAGAATTCTCTAAGCTTCCTCAGGTGACAATACACATTCATACACACATCATACAGAATTCTCTTGCATACTAAGAAATTAACTGTTCTACCCGTACTAGATAAGAATATTTTGTCTCCACCTTATTGTAATATATCTCCCTACTTACACATGACTCATCTTATTGTTAGATAAGTATATGTATCTTTTTATATAACCTGATTGCTATTTCCTGTGTATTGAAACCTTTCCAAAGCACATATTTTCATCAAAAATTACAAATGTTAAACATTATTTTCCTTAAAACTAAATTTATAATACAAATGTATGATTTTTTAAAACTATAATGTCATATATGTTGCTTAATCCGGCTATGTCCGTTCTATTGTTGAAAGCGTTTGTATTTTTCTTGATTTATATCATTTCTAGAGTGGTCCTTTTATGTGTATTTTGTCTTTGTCTAATATTTTGGTGCTGTTGAAATCAAAGGAGTATTTATGTTCTATTCTATGTTTTGTAAGCGCTATCACTTCCTTTTTTTTATATTTATGGGCTTCTATTCTTTTTTGTAAGTTATTGAGATGTTTGTCCAATATGCACAACGTTACAATCTTTACACGAAATAAGAAAGTATTAAGAAAATTTAAAACTCATATTTTACTACTAATTTTAAATTATGAATTTTAGATCTTTTTTCTAATTTTGCGAAATAGTTGATTTTATCAATAAAAAAGGCAGAGAATTTAAGTAACTTAAAATTTTTTTTTTTGCAATATATTAAAAATATGATGTGGACACCACATGACTTTCTTTTACGCCTATTAAATAAAATATACTTGTACGCATTTTTTAGTGCACTTCATTTAAACTTATTTCATTTGAAAGTGAGATACAATCCTCCAATTCTTTAATAAAGTGGACAGTTACAGAATTGCATTGCGATGGATACCAATTACATCACATTTTTTTGTGGTGTCCGTATCAGCATTTTATATTAGTGTATATATTAATTTTGTTTAAAGTCGAGCAAGTAGTTATGTGGTGTAAGTAAGAACTTGTCGGATCCGTAATCATGCACACATTGGTTCGAATTCAACTTCATACACATATATTTTTTGTAACTGTTTTTTACAATTTAAATATATTGATTTATTAATAATTATTAACCTCTGTAAAAATTATTGAATTAAAATGAAAAGTACATAAAATTTTATTACATTAACAACTTCTGATTTATTTTCATTTTTTTTTTTTCAATCGAATATAACACTGATGTACATGTATGACATTGATGTACATTAATATATTTAAATTAAAAAAAGTTAAAAAAAAAAGGAATGAAATCGGATTCAAACCTATGTGCCTTCCCCTTGTAAGACCCAAATATTTCATTAATTAAAATTTTATTCGGTTATAATTCTGGAACCCATGAAAATAAGTACCACTTATGATATATCGTTGAAAATTTCTCAATGAGAGCTTATTACTGCAGTTAAGAAAAAGTCCAAAATCCAAACTTATTGGAATTTTTGGACTTTTTTGGACACTTTTGTTCCAGTCGATTGCAATCAAAAGGGAAGATGCTCAACTAGATGTTACAACAGTCCTGAAACCAAAATTACAACATTCTATAGCTAATAGTTTCTGAGTAATACGAGTACGATACATCAGACGTCACGCCGACACTAGTCAAATGGATTCAGGTATGGTCAAAATGGATATTTCCGTTGAAATCTGAAAACTGAAATATTTCTCGATTACAGTGCTTCCTTTATTTCGTACAAGGAAGTAAAAAAGGATTCGAAAATTTTTTCTGTGATCGTGTAGAAGTATTGATTCTTAACTGCTCAATTTTTCTGGTAGAAACTAAAGAACAAAAAAAAAACAACATACATATTATTTTAATATGTATAAACAGGAAATAATTTATTTATTATTTGTTTGAATTTTTACGACTTTATAATACGTAAAGCTTTTTCCCAGTAATTCTTATGGTGAATGAAATTATGGATTGTGAAAGCCCATAAAGGTATATGTATTTCTAGTTAACTTCTAACCTTAAAGAATAATCACCCTACAGTCTAGAATAAAGATGATACTTAAGTCATTAATGTCGAGTCAGATTGTGCTATAGTAACGCCGTTTCATGTTCCATCTATGTCGTTAGTGAAGAGATCATCACGTATAGATAAAATACTTATGACCTCCGATGATTATGTTCAATGTAGGCTGCATTATTATTTATCAATATTTGATATAACATGTCACAAACATGCATATATACTATATATATATATATATATATATATATATATATATATATTTATTTTTTTATTTTAATAATAAATATATAAATAAATAATATGTCTGATAGTACACGTTATTAGTTTGTAGACATATATATACTTAATTATACAATGATTCCATGTTCATAAAATGTAAATATATTTACCTTACAACAATAAATTATGAATAATACAGGAAAAAATTACTGGAGAATTTTATGTTGTAATTATAACTTATTTATTCCGTATTTATCGTGTGGTAAATACGGAATGCATATTTTATCTATGTAAATATTATGACTATGCTTATTACATAACCTTGGTTAGTTATCACACGCAAACCTCACTGGATAAAATTTTGCACGCATTTTTATACGTTATCAACATTACTTACGGTTATGGTAATCAATGTATATGAATTGACTGCTACCCAAGTACTGTAAACAATATCCAGTTCTGTACGAAGTTTCTCCTCTCACCTCAAGACAATAACCAATACGCACATTAAAATCCCATTATTTTTGTCATTTTTCTGAAATCTGAGCGTTGTGTCTAAACTTCCGTTTATTTAATATAACTATGTCTTAATTTTACCTAATTTATGTTTTAAATATTCAGTTAACCATTAAATTTATTCATCCATTAACTTTATAATAAAATGAATTATTTGTGTAAATAGGTATTTAATAATTTATTATAAAATTCTTACTTGCTTTGGGTATGTACATAAAACTTCACAAAATGTTTCAATGTAGTTTTATTGAATACAGATGAATAATTGAACACAAAGTAGTTTTCAATACAAATTTATTGAATAGATATTAATATTTAATCTTTATTAAACTTTACTTAATCTGAATAAAATTACTTTAAGTTTATGACATAATCCTACGTTTGATGGAGCAGCAGTTTTTTCTTTAGATAAATGATTATTATTAATAACTTGAAATAACTCATTTAAAGGGGAAAAAATTGTTACTTGGATTTAAGTGGAAATGGTAAAGGGGCTTATAATAATAAACGTAAAAAATAAATTTGTGAGCGGAGGTGGTGAAAAAAGGTGAAAAATGGTATTATTGCGAATTCCGGCGAAAGTTGACGTCAAAAAAAATTCGTGGTTATTTAAGACAAAAAGGTATACTACATTCACCGAGTTTCGTCAAAATTAAATTATTTTTGCGGCAATGAAAAATGAAAAAAAAGATTTTTCAAATTTTTCTTGGAAATTTTCAGGTTATGTTAAAAAGTGACGTCTACAACAGTTGTAGATTTTTGCATGATCTACAACTTTATTATTGGAAAACTTTTTTTTCGACCCCCAACCATCCAAATCACTCCTCCTCCACTTCCGCTGACGCATTTATTTTTTTTACGTTTATTATAAGTCCCTTTACTCCTTCCACTTATAAAAGTCCAAATAACATTTGTATTTCTCTAAGTATAATTTGGTTGGACTATATATATTTGTAGATTAGAAAGTAGTTGCTTAACGCTAGTAATCTGTTTCTTAAACACGCAAAGGTTTTTCTTGCTATATTATTATTTTAAGTGAAGACAAGTAAACCTCAGCATATGTTTAGATCTTCATTCTTTAATATTTTTACTGAACCTTTAAATCCTTTCCAAAATGATCTGTGCCAATTAAATACTTATATGTTGGGTGCACTGTAACTAGCAAAATGGAGATATGTTTTTGGAACTAAAAATTCTAATACGTCAGATATTCTACTTTTACAGACTGGTAAAGGGTGCATTTGTCGGAGCTAATTATGAATAGCGTAGGGAATATAATTTATGACGTAATATTTTTCTGGTTTCAGTAATCCAATCAGTTGATAATCTCTGTTTTTCCTTTCTTAAAACTTTTATATGAATTGCCCATAAGATTTTTACTAAATTTAGTGAAAGAGGTTATATTATTATAATTTTTGTAAACATAAGCTAAATTTTATCTGGAATATTTTATGAAGCTGTACCCTGTTTTTGGGGATACATGCAAACTGTAAGAAATAGTTAAGCATAAATTGAATGTTATGAATTGTGAGCAGAGTATCTGGTAGCAAAAGGGTTTAAATTTTAGCTTAACTTTTACTTTCATTAAAAGTAATAACATATTAGATATGCTTATTTTAAAATACCTATAAAAATATTATGATAGTAGATTTAATATCTCAAATCTTGAGTTTAATTTCATTACTACTCTGAGCTTGATTCAGTAGTAAACATCACCGCTTTTTTGCCTCGTGTTACTAAACAGCCATTTAATTAAAAATAAATTACTTTTAATTTTATCGGAGTCTGATAAAATTCCTTATCACTTGTTATTAAAAGTAGATTATTTAAAACTAATCATTTATAATAAAGCTGTGCTCATCAAACTATTGATTATTTCTAACAGACAATTCATTTTCCAACTAAAAATTATTCATACATCATTAAACCAATTCAGTTGTTTTTGCTATAAATATTGTAATTCTATTTACAAACTATTATCTATCAACTATTAACATCATGAGAAGCATTTTTTCTGCTCAAAAACTTATATATTCTTTCATTTTTAATATATGCAAAATTAACAGATTCAAGGTACAAAGTTCTCCATGATCTAAGAACTGCTCTGTATAAAAATCTTCTTAAAATTTGAAGAGCCATCGGCATTTTATTTTTCTATCCTAGTCTAAGTCTCATGTATCGGTAAAACAATCCATAAAATCAGTACCCTTTTCCTTTTATTTTGTTCTTATTTTTCAATTATTATTATTTATTTTTGTTATTAGATATTTACAATTTTTCTTGCTCATAATTTTTGAATTATTTAATAAATTGAAAATTGTTTAATTTCTAATTAATTCACGGAAAAAAGTAAATAAAAACAGTTATACTGCTGTAGCATAATGATTATTATTGGGAAGTTATTAAGTAAGACTTCATCTTTTACAAAATTCAAAATTGAACTATCTGTATCATTCTTGATCGTATGATTCCGGTCTTCAAATATTTTTCTCTCTTACTTTCAACAAATTTTTCATAACTGATCTGACCAGTCACTGTTATTTTTTATCCATATAGAAGACCTACAATTCTCAAAGCTGAAATTCCAAATTTAGTTTAGACTGTCTCTTTTTTTAGTCCAGAATCTAGGTACCACATTATAGTTTATAATGGAAAAAAATGAAAATATAATTAATTTAAAACTGAAGTTTCAACTACGGGAATTCCTGAGAGTCTTGGAGGTCTAGTAAATCCTGCAGTCCTGGATCAAAATACAACAAATACATGTTATGGTAAATAGTATGTTTTGGAATTAAGTTTAAAATCAAGCATAACATCGTTGATAATAGTTAGAAATTTATTTCTTCTTCTGTTTTAACCTCTGGAACCACCGTAAAGTGGTTCCTTCAGAGAATGATATGCATAAATGTAAATGAAGTGTAGTCTTGTACTATCCCAGTTCGACCATTCCTGAGATATTTGATTAATTTGAAACCCAACCACCAAAGAACACCTGTATACACAATTTAGTGTTCAAATCCATATAAAAGTAACTGCCTTTACTCGGATTTGAACCTTACAACTCTTAACTTTGAAATCAGCTGATTTTGCGAAGACGAGTTCATCACTAGATTAACCCGGTGGGTTGGTTGAAAGTTTAATTGCAAAGTTGAAAATAAATGAAATATTGACATAATTATAATTTGTATCGGCTAACACACTTATGTTTACCTACTGCAGAATACAAATCTTAAAATGAACTTAAAAATTAATCTCCACTTATTTATACTTTTAGATAGAGGCATTCAATGGTTTCACTGGAGTGAAAACTGGCGTGTAGTAAGCAGTAACCACAAGTTAAATAAGAATCATTAATGGCAATAAAAGAATGAGAGCGCATCTTTGTAATCTTGCCCAGTTTCAAGATGTATCAATATATTAAATGAGACTTTTCTAAAAAAAAATGTAACAAAGATATGTGGAATATTAAAGACAATCCGGAAGTGTAAAATTAGAAATGGGATTTAAAATGTGCATTATATAAAAGTGTTACTTTTTTATATTTGTAAACCATTCATAAATGATCCAGTTGAAGCATATTTAAGAAATTCAAACAACTGAAGCAATTGGAAGTCCTCTCGTTCTAGGAGTCCTTAAATCGTAGAAGTCCTGGAATCCTGGGAATTCTGGAAGGAAAGGGAAACTTCGGAAACCTGAAGTCCTTGAGAAACACTGGGAGCTGACTTCTCTCGTCCTGGAACAGTTCTGGTGGCTGAATTCTCTCGCTGGGGACTAGTCCTTCATCATCTAGCTGTATACAACTGACAAAGCCATCAGAAAAATTACGTTAAGACATGAAAACAAAATTTTCCGTTTGTCAGTTTTGACAGCAATTTAAAATTGCTGTCAAAACAATTACAGTTACGATTACTGTGCAAAGGAATATTGTGGTAATTCTGATTGGAGGTAATGGCCAAAATTCTAAGGTATAAATCTCCAAAGTTTTACTAAAATCTGTCAGTAGTTTTTGTTTGATCCACGCACAGGTATGACCCTAGTTATCATTATTGTTATTATTCTCGTATATATATATATATATATCACGAAGTCTCCAGATATCCCGTGCAGCTTTATGGATTAGTTGTCCGTTAGCTGCCGCGTCCCTTGTTCGTGACTTGTGAGCGAAATGTTGTAGTCTTCTACAAATTCAGGCTGACCATTCCTGAGACATGTGGTTAATTGAAACCCAACCACTAAAGAACACCGGTATTTTATTATATGTATAGATATGAATTTTTTTTAATTTAAAACTTTTGGTGATTTGTTATGAAGCAGAATTTATAATAATTTTGTTGTTACTTTAATTTTAATTTTTTATATTTTGAATTATTATTATTTAGAGTGTACAGGTTTTACTTGTGTTCCCTTAAGTTATCAATTACTTAATTAGTTGCCCTTGATAATAGCAGCTTTAATTACTATCAAGTCCAAATACTGAAAATTTTGTACTACATCACCTAACCAAAGAAGTCATATATTATGTATGGTGATATATTAAGACCTCAAAATTTAATTAGTTTTATCATAAATAGTCATATAGAAAATAAAAAATATAGCAGAAGTACACTGAAATTTATAAAATATGAGAATTTATGATGTTAAAATTATGTTGTAATTAAAAATAATACAGAAAGAAAGGAATACAAAATAAAATCAAACCATTCAAAATGATTTGGATTATAAAAAAAATTAATTAATTTTTTATTAAAAAAATTAAATTAATTTCACTAAACATATAATTGAATTTTTGGAAAAGCTACGGGAATTTCAATTCACTTTAACATGTTAATAACTTTTCTTTTGTTTTTGCCGGTTATAATCTTGTAACCTCTCTTCGTTTGGAACTTTATCCCTAAAGGAATCAAGAGAACTTACAGTTTTTATCATTGATGTAAGCTTGCGTGTTTTTTAGCAGTTGAACACTAGATGGTATCTAAACGCTGAGTATTTATAGAGAGATCAGATTAAGGAATAATTCCGAAAACAAACAATTATCCTGTGAGCAGTTGTTGAAGGTACCAATTAATTGATGGTTGATAAAAACTTTAGCAATACAAACAAAACTTATTTTAGACTGTGAATACTGTGGAATTGAAATAAATTTTTAATTTATTTTCTCGGTAAATGATTTTACTTTTCTTTTATATTTCAGTACGACACAAATAATGGATTCTTCTCTGGTGAAATATTCCAGAGATAAAGTACTTCCCGTACTTGATGTCCAGAAGCAGAGCCTTCTCAAGTCAAAAGATAAAAGTTGTAGAAAAAGAGAGATTATTTATGAAAATGATTTATTAAAGATTATTTAAAAAGGAAGTTACGGTATAGAATGTTACAAGTTAAATGGTTAACTGGAATATAAATGTACTGATCATTAGAATGTGTTATTTATGTGTAGTGTTAAAAACATTAGAGCCGAATAGCCAAGAGTAGAGTTTAACATCAAACCTGGCAGATTATTACAAAAAGTAGAACAATAGATTTATCGAAAAATTTATTATTATTTTTAGTTCATCTAAAAACATTAAAAAGTAATATTTTTAAGCTGTTTTATTTTTTATAAGTTTTAAAGTTTAAAGTTGCTTAATTTTTTGCTTATACTAAGCATATCAATACAAGTGGAAAAAGTTGAAAGCTATAAATTAATGTAATTCACTTCTCCGTGCATGAAGATTTTTACGAAGTTTCCTTTGATAATTTATTCCATGATAATTTACTACTGTAATTCTTCAATCTTACACGCGTATTTTAAAAGAAAAATATTACTTCTGTTTCATATCTCTTCTACTTCCATTTCTCTTTAGTACATACGGTTATTATTTTTTCTTCTTAGAATGTTTAACTTAAGAATTTTACGGTTTTATTTTATCTTCTCTTTCCCGCATTCTCTCATTATTCTCAGTGATTGTTTATCAGCACGTAGTCTATTGCAGACTACTAGTTTTTCTCTTCTCTTAAACACCTTCCTACATCCTTAAAGAACACATTATATAAACCTTCAATATAAACATCAATCGAATCAGTTTATAATTATTTATACAATTATCTTTTTAAAAAAGTAGGATTATCATTCTTCTAAAGAATAGAAGCAGTTAATATTCAATGTTAGCAGTAAATGATTTCTTCACCCTCCCCAGAGAATTTGTGAATGATATTCTCTTTCTCTTTCCCACTTCGTTAAATTGTTATTCATTCCTATAAATCGTGCGCTTCATTATTTGCTTCGTTCATTCATAATTTATAAACCATATGATAAGCTTGTCTAATTTACTCTAATGTAGTTTACAAGAAACAAGCTCCAAAAATATTTTCAAATTGTACTTTTTTATTATATTATTATTTTTTATTGTTTTATATATATATATATATATATATATATATATAAACATGTCGTGAGTGATTCATAATCAACGCTCAGCAAAAATTACTGAAGTTAAATTGATTAAAATTTGTATACACGTTCTTCTTACGATGTAAATGTATACTAAGAAAGGATTTTTTGAAATACCGAGCCTAAAGAATTAAAATACAATAACAATGAAATCTCCTTTTTTTATCTCTGATTAACAAATGAAGATATCAACTTGAATACTGATGTGTGTAATCTTCATATATATATATATATATATATATATATAAAAATAAATTTCGAGATTTCTGAATTTCTATCTTAAAAGGGGTGAAGAAAAGTAAAAACATTTTGAACAATGATTGCAAATTTTCCTCATTTCTGGCTATAGTAAAGATATATTCAGGACTTGGAAATACTCTTCAGATAAAAGTTTAAAAACCATTTTCGGTTCTTTTTTTAATTTCGATTTTTTAAAGAATGCGACAGAAAACAGCAAAACATGGTTCAACCAACACAGGCACTGCCACTGTTAGTGTATGATCAACACGACTGGCTGCCCTGCCTCCGTAGTTTGATTAAAAAAACAAAAAATTAAAAAAATATTGACCGCAACGGGAAACGCGAGTAACCATATAGAGCGGGCGAAGCCACAATGGGAATGCTGGTAATAACAATTCAATATTAGAAAGACATATGCTAGAAAGGGTATTAATCATTGTCATTTTACTTTTAAAGACTCAACAGATATACATATACTGCATTAAATCTTAACCATGGTTTCATCTCGGAAAGAAACTTTCTATCTAAAATATTGACTTATATAAATTTGAGAATTTATCATTATGTGTCTATATATTTCATTAATATCAGTTTTTTGGGGTATTTTATTGGATAGTTACAAAAAAATATTGAATATATTCCATCAGTGTTATGTTATACATCAATTCAGATATTTTATCAAATTTACAGTATCATTTCAGTTACACAATATAATATATAATATCAGATTCGAATAATTCAGCCAAATTTTACGAATTGTAACTCTTGCTGAATAGAGTAATTATACTAATTCGTTGTATATTTTTTATAAACTATTTACTAATAAAAGAGTATATATATATATATATATATATATATATATATATATATATATATATATATAAAGTAAATTCCTCCTATTCTTTTCTTTTACTATTATTACTAATTAAAAAAATCCTGATCAATGCGATATCTGATTTGGACATAAATACTATATTTTAAACTAATCTAAAATTTTTGGCGGCCATTATGTTTCGGCCTGAAATGAATGTTTAATACCACGGTGTGCCTATTCCACTTGCAAGTATGATATTCTACATTATTTGACCTTGTAAAATACTGGAATGGAAAAGTATATAGATATTTTTTTTTAAATTTACATTCATATAATAGTTTTAAAGCTATATTAAAAAATACATATATATATTTTTTCTTTAGTATAATCATATTATTCTCTGAATTACAAGGGAGAAAGAGTATACATTATAATCAACCGTATTATATTACGAGGATTTTGTAATCGGTTGAGGACATAATCTTATTCAGTCAGTCGGTAACAAACACTCAATTAGAACATCAATGTTAGCAGTCATCAAGACAGTGTCAGATTTCACTATTATAACATGTTAAAAATTGTATATAATGAGAAGCAACGTGTAAAGCTGTATATCTGCAATGAATTTAGATATGAACAGCAAACACAATGTGCCCTTATTTTATACCTATTACCGTGACAACTCGTTTAACAAACGGCTTTGAAGTACTCTTCAAAGGTCAAACGTGTTCACGACTTTTACAATGATTATTTTATCACAATTAAATCTAAACTACAATATTTAACGAAGAGAATTCTATTCTCTGTAAATAACTGTTTACTCGTTATTTAAAATTCAGTAACTATATTGAGAAATCTTTATTTTAAGTCATAAATTATTCAGTTTACTGATATTTTTTGATATTATTACTACTTGCTATAAATCAAAGATTATAGCAAGATTTATAGCTTTTCTTCATTATTTGTGATTTTATCTTGGTAGAATTTGTAGAAATTAATTTGATTTCACTCTGATTGAACTAAAAATGAAATAATTTTTTTAATAAAATTAAAAAAAAGAATTGTTTACAACCGTAACGTAATTTTTTTCAGGAAGAATCTTTATCAGATTATGTTTTATCGGAATAAAATTATTTTCGTAGAACTTTTAAAAAATGTAATAAATAATTTGTATTTATTACTGGAATAAATCTTTCTTGTATTATTATTTAGAACATAGATGGTTATTTAGATTAGATCGATGGAACGAAAGTGATTTTATTTTACGTCTAAAAAATGAGTTTTTACTTTAAAAGGGTAAAAAGATTTATTTTAATAAGATTTAAGTTTATATACCAGCGTTACTAGATTTAGTTTTTATTCAGAAGCTTTAGCTTATCAATCTCTATTTAATCCAGTTCCATCCAACTTTCTATCGTTTTCAGAATGATATTATTCCTTTACGTAGATATGATTTATTTATTTTCTTCCAATCGTGTAATCTCTTACTTTCTTTCTGTTTGCGTAGAATTGGATTTTTATAACTTTATTCTGTTTTTTTCACACGTAAATTTTTATAACATACTACTTCACAAAAAATAATACACACTGAGGAAATGCGGAAATAGAAAGAAAAAAATTCTCTATTACCTTAGTATTATATTTAAATTGGGTAAAATAATCGTTAGCATTGTAATAGATGAAAAAAAATACCTTTAAAATTACTGTTGTATAATCTACCTTTAAAATATGAAATATTGAAATATCGTTTATTTATAAATAGCTAAAGTAATTTAATAATAGCTAAACTTGATTAAGGTGGTGTGTTGCTGAAGTTTTGTACCATAATTTAAAAAAAAAGAAAAATTTAAGGTAGCCAAAAAATCCTGATAATTTAGAAAATCATGTAAAACGTAAGCAAGGTTTCTAAACCATCATTTCTCAGATTTAATTTTTAATTGGAGCTTAATACACATACGAAAATTATTTAGTATTCCTTGATGTCTTAAGGTATACCTAAAATGTTTTCCAAAATAAAATGTAAGAAATATAGAAATTTTAATAAAACTTGTTTTAGAATTTTTACTAATTCAATAATGAATCACTATTAGTAATATTTTTACTAATACTGAATTAGTTTAAAACGAATTGAGCCTTTGGAGACCAAAACTACAAATATTTGCAACAAAAATATTTTTGAAAAATCGCACCCCTACTCCAAAAAATGCTGCTATAGTCTTTTGCTATGTTGTGACATCACAGGTGAGCGGTAGAATTAAATAAATAAATAATATTTAACATTTACGAAAGTAACTCGGTTTGGATGGGTCTCATACTCGATCGCCCGGTGACTTGGTATCTAGTGCGTTAAGCCTCGCGGCTACACCTGTCTGCCGAGCCTACAAGTGAAATTTATTCTACGTAAGTTGTGATATTACATTAATTTAGTTAGTGCCGACCGTCACCGCTAGTACCGCCATACCCGCGCGAGTTAAATATGGTATGCACGCGCGCGCGCGCTTTAAATAGAATCATTGAATTAAATAAACGAAGATATTATATATAAATAAAATGATAAATATTTTAAATGAAGTTGTGTATGTAAGCCGAGCATCAGAAACAACCCACACTTGTAGAACTTTTTCGTTCCGCGGGAAAGTCACAGCTTTCTACATGTGTGGTAAGTTCACTATAAAATCACAGGAAAAATATTACATCTTTAATTAGAGAATCTAATAAATTGCTCTTTTAATAGTAAAATTGGTGATCAGGATAAGACATTGGCTCCTCATATAATAATTGTGCCTATATTAATAACTGTGCCGTATAGTGTGTAGAACCTTAATGTGGTATTTTAGTAAGGGTGTCTGAAAGATTCTATTTACCGATCTGTAATATGTGCAAAAAATAATGCAAAAATAATTATCACAATTAGAGAAACATAAAAAAATTATTATTTTGTATATACATGATAATTATTATATATTATTTAATTATAATTATTAGATAATAATATTTTGAGAGAAGAGGAAGAACTAAAATGTAATATTTCGGTAGCAACATCTGGATCAAAAATGCCCTCAGGACTTCAAAAATATTAATTATTATTTGCAAACTTTTTCAAATGTATACATAACCCTGGCTGGACTAGTTATAAACTCGACGTTGCAAATTAGTTGTTTAACAGCTGATTTTTGAAATCAAAGGTTTTGAAGCTCAAACCCTTGATCAGTTACTTTTAAACGGAGTTTAATACTAGAAAATGGGTATCGGTGTACTTTAGTGGTTGGTGTTCAATTTATCACATATCTCAGGAATGGACGGTCTGAGTCTGTACAAGACTACACCTTATTTACATGTCATAATATCATCCTTATCTCAGTAGTCCGTGGAGGTGTTTCTTTTTATTGACTAGTTGAACAGATTGCAATGTACAAAAAAGGAATAATAATATAAATAAATATATAAATGTTTATATTAAACCCAGTGTCTTTTACAGGAATTAGTAAAAGTGTTTGTTATTAAAAACAAAACGATGTAGCAGTGATGATATGTAATTTAATCTAATTTAAATTCATAAATGTGAAGAAAGGATTTTTTTTTATCGCTTTCCAATTACACATTAAAATCATTTGTTTCTTTAAAATGGTGGTATAAAATTGTAACCTAGGAATTTTTTAAAATTATAAATTATCTATAATATATAACTGTAGTGCTAAAATAAATAATTATATACAATTGTGTGAACTGTTAGATCTATGGACAAAGAACAGTTAATTTGACCCCAAATATAATTAGCGAGTAACAGCTTAAAAACAATGGAAATCTTCTACCGCATTTGACCGTAAAACTATGAACATTATATAAGATGATAGACATCTAATGTTATAATATTCTAGATTATTAATAATCTGTTCTCAAGATCGTCTTAGTTTAATGAAGTTTTATATGATAGAAAGCGATCGTTTGTAATTTACCGTCATTTATAACGCCTGAATACTTCCTTATTAGCTATTAAAAATATCTAACACAGTTCTAAATGATGTAGCTTAATATGTACTATCTGTACAAGACTACGCTTCATTTACATTCATTCATATCATTCTCTGAAGTAATACCTTACGATGGTTCCGGAGGCTAAACAGAAAAGAAAGAATTTGTACTATCGGTTAATCAAGTGTTACCATTTTGTTATCAGCTAACTTTATCAAAATATGAAAAGAATAGCGTGCATCAACTATTAAAAATATATGTTACATTTAACTAAATGTAATTAAAAGTAGTGTGGGAAATTGTATTTAAATATAATTAGTTTTTTATGAATCTAATCTATAAAACAATGTTATTAAAGAGTAGAGGTCGAAAAGGTGCGATAAAACAAGGACAAAGAAAGACAAATGTGATTTGACCCCATTGTATATTTTATTTGGTTGTAGGAAAATTATTTTCTTTTCTTTCTTCGAGACAAAAACTATATTTTAAAGCTTTTAAACAGCAAGAACTGTGAAGATAAAAAAGTGATAAACATTTAGACCTGATGTTGGTTTATAAATTATTATTAATGTTGATAAAATTAACGCCATTTTACATTACCAAGATTCCAGTTTTTAAAAGAAATAAGGAGAATACCAAAAGCAATGAAATTTATAAAAGAATAATTAATAAATAAAGATATTAACCAACTATTATTAACAATAATAACCACCATCTAATGAAATTGAAATAAAGGAAATTATCCAAAAATAAAAAACAAATCAGCAGGTTGAAGACGTGATTGTAGCAGAAAAATGGACAGAATGGTTATTTACCATCAAGAGAAGAACTGAAATACATTCTAGAAGCGATATGGAGAACTGAAAAATCTACAGTATTAGAAAAACGCATTATTACATTCACAGAAAAAAATCAAAAACAGATTAAATAACTGTAGAGGGATTTCCCTCTTACCTTTGGTATACAAAATACTTTCAAAAGCACTTAAAAATATAATCGAATGAATCGTGGGACAACTACTGGAAGAATACAAAAGAGGATCAAGAAAAGGAACATCATGTGAAGAATATATTGGGAAACTTAAAACAGTAATAAGAGATAAAACGACAAGGCATAAAAGCTACGTAACTATATTTTGCAGGTTTCAAAAAGGCATACTCATTTGATAAATCTTTTTTATTTAATATTCTAGAAGTCTTTGGTGTAGATCCTAAAATAATAAACATAATTAAACAGATTCAAAGTAAAATTCATAAGAGAATTCTCAGAAGTATTCGAAATAAAACAGGAGTTAGGGCAGGGGATGATTTATCATCAACTCTTTTTATCTTTGTCCAGGAGAATGTAATAAGAGAAATGGAAAAGAAGATGAAAGAAATTTAAACACACTGTTGAATAAAATTCGGTCAGAAATTGAAAAGGATTGGAAATAATTGCCTACTCTTTTCCGAGGATCTTGTAATTTTCTCTGAACAGTATAAAAAAAGAAATCGCACCATATGTTAGGGCTAAAAGTTTTCTTCGAAAAGACAAGATTAATATCAACATCAATGATTCCTACAAGTCCTGAAAATATGAAATGTTAAAATCAAAAAAAGTTAATTTATTTAAATATCTAGCAGAAATAATCCAAATTAATTGTTTAGGTAAAGAGGCCAAGTAAACAAGAAAGCGAGAAGTGGAATTAACCTACGAAATGATGTTTTTTTCTAACAAAAAGAAAATCTCAAAACAAATCTCTAACAAAAAGAAAAAGTAGAAAGAAAAAAATTCTCTATTACCTTAGTAATTGGGTAATTTAAATTGGGTAAAATAATCATTAGCATTTTAATAAATGAAAAAATACCTTTAAAATTACTGTTGTATAATCTACCTTTAAAATATGAAATATCGTTTATTTATAAATAGCTAAAATAATTTAATAATAGCTAAACTTGATTAAGGTGGTGTGTTGCTGAAGTTTTGTACCATAATTTAAAAAAAAAGAAAAATTTAAGGTAGCCAAAAAATCCTGATAAAATCAAAAAGAAAATCTCAATAAAATCCAAGATCAGATGAAATAAATACAGTAGAAATCAGATGAAAAATTTGAAATCAGGTGAAATAAATACAATAGAAAAAAAGAAAGGAAAATGTTGAGAAAAAATTATTGGCCCAATAAAAATAGATGGAAATGGATAAAAATTTAAGAGTAATAAAGATCTTTACAAATATTATAAAACTGAAAAACTGTCAGATTCCATCGGAAAAAGAAAAAATTGTTCACTTCATTTTTCACTTAGCTTAGATTAACCACCAACGTCAACTACAATAATATGATTTTCTCAAATATCGCAAATTAAAACACTATACAACTGTAGTAAGATCGGTAATATTTTATTGAATTGAAATATTGCATCTAGCCGATCTCAAAAAAATGCTCAACATCAAAAAACATTACTAAGGAAAATCCATGGTCCGAGGACAGACTATGCTTCTGTAAAGAGAAGATCTAACGAAATATAACGAAATGTACCATGATCAAGAATACCTAAAAAATAGCGCTAAAGAAAAGAAAGTCAAATTTCTTGGGGCTTATGATTAGGAGCACAAAAAAATTAAACAAACAAATTTTGGATAAAATAATACTCTTAATATAATATCTTAATATTAATCATGGATAAAAAAATTAAATAAACAAATCAAGTTCGTGAAACTGATGGAAAAGGATCTTCAAAGGATCGGCTTGAAAGAATACAACTGTGTGATAGGGATAACTTCCAAAGAATAAATTACAGTATAAACTTCTGGTAGAGAAAATCTGATGTGGAGACCACATGACTTCTATGCACGCTTATTAAATTACATATACCCATTTTTTTAAAATGAAAACTACATAAAATTTTATTTCATTAATAACTTCTGGTTTTTCTTTTTTTTATTGTTATTATTGAATTATTATTTATCGTAAAAAATTTTACAATCAGAAGAAGCTAATAATTATTAATAAATCAATATATTTAAATAAAAAAAAAGGGAGGGTGAAGTATGATTTGAACCGATGTATCTTCCCCTTGTAAGATCCAAGTATTTCATTAATTAAAATTTTATTTGTCTATAACTTTGGAACCAATGAAACAATTATGATATATCGTTGAAAAACATTCGTTGAAGGCTTATTACTGCAATTAAGAAGAAATCAAAAATCCACATTTTAAGGATTTTTGAATTTTTTGGATTGCGATCAAAACGAGAGGTGCACAACTAGATGTTACAAAATCCTAAATCCAAAATTTCAACATCCTACGGCTAATCGTTTTTGAATTATGTGAGATACATACGTACAGACGTCACATCGAAACTAGTCAAAATGGATTCAGGGATGGTAAAAATGAATATTTCCATTGAAATCTGAAAACAGAAATTTTTCGCGATCATACTTCCTTTACTTTGTGAAAGGAAGTAAAAAGGACAGTGGGAAAAGGACAGATGATCAATAACGAGTCATACCGAAAAAAATTAAAACGCATGGAAGAATAGAAAACGGGCTACAAAGAATCTATATTCATCATAATTTAGAATAATTTTTTTAAAGTTTATTCGTAAGTTTATTGTAAACAACAATAACATTTTAACTTCACCATTTTTGTAACGAGGTAAGTTTTATTGTAATAAAATTGACCAGGAATGTAATGGAAAATTCTCATGAGTATAATAGGCAATCAATCATAACTGTTCCGCATAGAAGTATATCATATAAGGTTCATTATAATGCATTTATTTTATATTTATTTTGTATATTATATTATCCTATTTAATACTGGATAAATATACATCCATTCTAATTTATCTTTAAGTTATATTAAAATGTTTTCATCTTTTACGTAAATATGAGCGAATTAAGTTTTTTTTTTATATTATTGACAATATAAACGAAAGTACCATAATATAATATTAGTTAGCTCTTTCAATCCCGAATATTTTCTTATGGAAAAAAAAACGTTTCTCCTATTTTTCATCTCTATTAGACTACGTGGGTTATTAAATTTACCTTTTTTCCAGTTTTTACTTCCTTGAACGAAGTAAAGGAAGTATTGTGATGCAACGGAAATATCCATTTTGATCTTCCTGAATCCATTTTGACTAGTTTCGGCGTGACGTCTGTACGTACATACGTACGTACAGACGTATCGTACTCGTATTACTCAGAAACTATTAGCTGTAGAATGTTGAAATTTTGGATTTAGGATTGTTGTAACATCTAGTTGTGCATCTCCCCTTTTGATCTCAATCGACAGAACCAAAAATGTCCAAAAAAGACCAAAATACAATTTTTTTGTATTTTGGACTTTTTCTTAGCTGCAGTAATAAGCCCTCATTGAGAGATTTTCAAAGATATAATATCATAACTGGTACTTATTTTCATTGGTTCCAGAGTTATAGGCAAATAATATTTTAATTAATGAAATATTTGGATCTTACAAGGGGAAGGCACATCGGTTCAAATCCGACTTCATCTCCTTTTTTTAAAAATCTATTGATTTATTAATAATTAAAAACATCTGATTGTAAAAAGATTTTTAGAATAAATAATAATTAAATAATAAAAATTAAAAAAATATCAGAAGTTATTAATGAAATAAAATTTTATATGCTTTTCATTTAAAAAAATGTGTATATGTAATTTAATATTCGTACAAGAAAATCATGTGGTGTCCATATCAGATTTTATAAGGCCGGCCCTAGGTGGTAGGCAACTGCCTACGGCGGCAATATTTAGGAGCGGCAAAACCGCCTGAACTAGAGCGCAAAAAAAATAAACACAACCCACAAAAATATATTTCGATTACTTGAATCTAGAAAATAATATTATTTACTATTTATTATTACAATAATATTATTACTGCACTAGTTTTGTTTATTGTTTAAAAGTATATTTAAATTATCTCTGGAAAGAGTAGGTTTAGTTGTCGTTAGCTCGTTATAAATGTAAAGTTCGTTTTTCAATAAAAATATTTTCCGTATATCTGTATTATTGCCTTAATTCAATTACATGTAACTTTTTTCAGGTTAACATGGTTCTTTTTTAATTTTGTGTTTTTTTAAAAAATGTTTAAGTATTTTGAAGCTTGTGGGGGGCATTTTTTGGGTTTGCCTACGGCGGCAAAAACGTTAGGGCTGGCCCTAGTGGTAACCATCCATCCAATAATTACCTAGTCAAAAAATTAACCTCAAAAAAAATGTCCAATTCACAAACGTTATTTATCTCGAAAAATAATTCAATAAGAAAAAATTTGAAGATTTATTTTTTTAATATCCTAGATTAAAACTGAAATCTACCGATCATAAAATTTAAAATAATATCCTTAAAATAAATTACATTTACTCTATTGAATTGGATTAAAACTTTTTTATTACTGATGTAAAATCTTCTGGGTTAATGAAAAATCTTTAAACTTCACTTTTATTTCTAAGAAAAGAATTTAAATTTCTTTTGTATGTGTTTTTTTCATGCGTTTGTTATAAACAAGATATTATTAAAGAGTTATTTGATGACTTAATTTGTCCATATACAAATTATTAAATTACCAATAAAGTTGAGTTGTTTTTTTCTTCAGGGATCTCCAAATTTCGTATCCTATTGGTTAGACTAATCCCTTTAATGTACTTACTTATTTAAAAATTGGCGGGGTAATAACCTTAAAATAACTTTAAGATTAATTTTACGGAAAGAAACTATTTTAGATTTATGAGGCTGTCCCAATAGGAGTGGATGTATTCATAAAATGTAGTCTTTAATGAACGTGACGTGATTTGTTTTTACTTCTACATAGCCTTTTTTACGTTTAGTTTTAGATTTAACTCCACATATGGTGCTCTTACCAAAGCAAAAACTGGCCATTCTTTTTTTTATTGCACAGGTTACCCCTTATGACATCTTTATGTTCTCTTTTATAACTATTTCGAACATGAAATGAATGTAGCTGATATTTTAATGTAGAGGTAGATTAATTTTTTTATTCCCTTGCTGTTGTAGCGTAACGTGTATTTTTTTTTTTTCATTTACATCTTAAATCGTAAATGTTTATTTTACACATCCTTCTTAAATAAAATGAAATATTATTGAATTTTGAAATGTACTTACGTTAGAAATTGTTATTAGAATTGTTGTTTAGAATTAGTTAATTGTTGTTAGAAAATGTAGTTTCGGTTTATATAACTTAATATTTAAATTTAAAACTTTAGAAAAGCCCATTACAAATAAAATTTTGTAATTCATTTTGTATCATAGAATCTCTTAATAACTGCACCCTAACCAATTTACTTTGTAGGATGCTGCTGTATCATATTCTTCGAATAAGCTCAATGACTGCATTCGAAAAAATTCACATTACAGTTGAAGACCGAATGATAACATTAAGAATTAAACTGACTTCTTATAAGTTAAAGGCAGTAAGAAAAACAGTAAATTTATTTGTATTAAGAATTTATAGATAAAATGAATACGAAAATAATTAAGATATATTTCTCAAAAGGGGGCTTTAAAAAATAACTACTCAAAAAAGAAGTATATAGATGAGGTTTATTTATTTGTGCTCTTGGACAATCACCAGAATTACCTAATATCCGATTTAAGAAAAAAAATACTGGCTACACGTTTTTGTATAAAACAATTTGAAAAAAAAAAGTCATACAATATACGCCATTTTCTCTAATTCGACAATTAATAATATTTAATAATATTATTAATGTTTAATAATATTTTGTAATATTCTAGTTATAAAGCTAAACAATGTAAAAGTTTATTATAAAAATAATTATAAAATAAATTTGAAAAAAGGCATTGAACTGAATGAAGAAGCAGACAAGTTGGCTAAACAAGCTGCTGAATCTCACGAACTCTGTGCAACTGAACGTTTTGCCGACGCTTAAATAATCTCAAAAACTATCCAAAAAGAAAGTAATCAATAGCTGGAATGACAAATGGCAACAGATCAAACCTCAAATAGAAAAAATACGTATGAAGAAAATTCTGCATATTAATTTTTCAGGAAGCAACGAATCATCTTATCTTGATTGAGAAAAGAACACGCTAACTTCAGTCACATATATCTTTTACTGAAAAAGGAGTGAAATCTATGTCATATTGCCATCATTATCTATCAATAAAACACATTTTTACCGACTGTCCACACTACCAAAAAGAAAAAAACGCAAAATACATCAACATCAAGAAAAGTGCTTAAGCTGACAAATTGTAAGAAAACTCTAAATTATCTGGAATAAAACTTTCTTCATTGTATGCAAGTGTGTAATGAAAGCATAATTATATACATGTCATCCACTAGGTGTCACTAATGACCAATAAGGTTGCTACGACATTAAATAAATTTAAAAAACACAAAAAAATTAAAACATTTTTAAAATCTTCACTAGAAAAATATTAAAAAATATATTTTTTTTTCTATTGTTTGAATTTCAACTTTTAGAAGTACGGTCTAAATTAAAAAAAAAAAAAACTACCAATAATTTTAATTTTTACTTCCTTGTACGAAGTAAAGGAAATATTGTGATCGTGAAAAATTTCGGTTTTCAGATTTCAACAGAAATATTCATTTTGACCATCCCTGAATCTAATTGACTAGTTTCGGCGTGACGTCTGTATGCTTGTATCTCGCATAACTCAAAATCGATTAGCCGAAATGTTGAGATTTTGGATTTAGGACTGTTGTAATATCTAGTTTTGCACCTCTTATATTTATAATGTTAAATTTTAAACATTTCTCATTATATTCGGAACACTTTTAGGGGAAAATTATTGTTACACTTTCATTTTATTTGTGATTGATTACTGCAAGTCAAAGTTAAGATATATTAAATAGATTTAAAAACTCGGTATTAATTTTTTTTACACTCGATATTATTTATAATAAAGCAACCGGTCAAACTATGAATCTTTAACACGCTCTAATAGGCGGTTGTAAATTGTTGAAACGTCTAACAAAAATGAAAAAAGACTAACTTGAAGAACTAAATAAGTAAAAAATATATATGCAGATCGAATTGAGTATTTTACTAAATTCGTTTGATAATATTATTTTAAAAATAATTAAAATTAATTTTAATATTTATTTCATAAAAATTATGGAAATTATCGTAATATGAATAAGAATCGTGTTTGAGGGTAGACGTTAATGTGTTTGCCCTGCTACACCGAATGTCTCAACTTGGATTCCTGGCTAGGTCTGGAATAATTATAAAGGGCCGTATCTTTAAAGTAATAACTTTTATACTATCTCTTAACGCTTAAAGAAATTAACTAAATTTAATAATAAATCAATTTTAAATTAATTAAAGTTAATTTATATCAAACCACAGTAAACTCATTAGCGGGATGATTCAGAATGTTTCTGTAAAAAATGCAAAAGTAAAAAATTGTAAAAAGTTACAAAAATGTCAATAATCGCATTATAAATTCAATTAATAAAAGCATTTTGAGTTCTAATTTTAAAACTTCCAAATATTTATAGGTTTTATGAATAAGGTATCACACCTTTCGTTTATTAGTCGCGTATTTCCTTTTTTGAATAACTAAAAATATAGTATATACTTATAGGCCCTACAATAGTCATGAAATATAGCTTACCACTTTATAAAAATCGTACGGTTTTCATCTTTACTTTTCTATTATTATACAAATAACTTTATAACTCTTTATGTAAGGTGTAAATTAGTGCAATCATTATTAATATTAAACTAGGAAAAGGTTTTTCATATTAAACTATGAAAATGTTTCGTTACGCGCGTGATTTTTTAAATGTTTTTGTCAATTCAAACTAAATAATGTTCATTAATTTAGCGTACTAACAACAAAAACTTTTACAACGAAAAGCTTCAAAAACCTAAACATTTTTAGCTGTTTCTTGAGTTGCGATTTTTAATACAGCTCTAACCCCAATGTTTTCCTTTTTTATCCCCAAAACACAAATATAATTTTAGATAAATCGATCGTATCAAGAAGTATAAATCGTTCGAACGAATGAATAGTACGAGAAATATAAATTGTTCAAACGAATGAATCGTTCGTGAACTGCATTCAGCCGCCCGGCGCACCACCATTGGTCCGCTCTACGCCAGTAGCAAGTAAAATAAAAATGTGAGTAAATACAACAAACAAACCCACTCACCATCCTTTTTTATGGGAAAGATTACTTTACCATCATTATTTTACTGAACAAAAAATTACATATTTACATAATGTAGTCAAGATTGATTGTAATTTATGGAATTTGCTGTAGTAGATTTTTTTTCTTAACTTTTAACAATTCATGTTTTGGTCAATTTTAAAACCACTGGAAAGATTTCTAAAACAGTTCGGGAATAAACCCATATAAAATGAGATTGTATCTCTTACCTTTGTGATTTGCTGACTCACTTGTGAACTGAGCAAGTTTCAACAACTGTTCATGTTAATGAATTTGATATAAACAAAAGGACGCGTGTTGTGTATTAATCGGGTTTAAAAGCTACACAAATAGAAGAACTTCACTTAAATTTCCCCTTTTAGAAAATCCAAAAGTCCGTAATTCAGGATTCAGAAAAATCTAAAAAATCAGAGGCTCGTAGAAATTATTTCAATGGAAACAATTTGTTTATATTTTGGATATCTATCCACTTTCTACAGTGGTTGAAAACAATAAGCTGTTCGGCGAGTATTTGTAAATAGGAGTAAAAGTATTTTATTCGTTCATAAAGTGTAGGGTAGTTCTTTTGTAAACAGTAAAAGTAATACTTACAGCATTACATCAATTTTTGTTTACTTACTTGAATTACTATTTTGTGCTATATATATACTTTTTATTCATATTATTATTTATTATATATATTTTTAGAGTACCAAACTCTATTTATATTAAATTTTTACGTTTTTTAGTCTCTTAAAATTTTGTCGAACAACGAACACACGGCAATATTATAATAAAACGTTATATAACAAAATGGTTTCTCTCCATTATTGTTTTTATCTCTCGAACACGAATTAAAATAATTCTTAAAGCCATAATAGAATATTAATACTAGATAATGAATTTCAGTAAGTTAAAAGTGAACCATTCAGATACGATGTTATAATCGTAATAATCTAGATATGAAACGGTGAAAAAAGCAACAAATTAATATAATATGATTGTAAAATATAAATAAATATGGTAATGTATGGAAATAAATTTGAAAAAAACGAAAGAGTACAGGAAACGAAAAATTAAGGTCATGGGAGAAACTAGTAAAGATTATTGCTCTTAAATAACTAAAAAAAGAAATAGCTGTATGTGGAAGGTGTAAAGTAATTTTAAAAGCTATTATAGTGAAAATCAAGAAAGAATTTTAATAGAGGAGAATTCTCTTGAAATGCAAGGAATGTCGTTCTGTTGATAAGAAAAATTATTGAAGATTGGTAAAATGGACAACAGAATTGAACTAATAGGATTACGAGCTAGCAAAGATTGTTGCAGATTACTACAATAAATTATTTAAAAAAATACAAATAACTTGGAAGTACTTTTATGAGTAGTTAGAAAGAATTAATAATAATTAAAATTATACTGAAAAATTAACACGTAATTTTTTTAAAAGTTAATTGTTTAAACATCATGCGTACAATTAGGAAATTTTTTTAAATATAAATTTATATTTTTTTAAGTTTAAATTTTTTTTAAATGTTACTCCCTGCTTTTGTAGAGAAACGTAGCCTCGCCGTTACTATCAAAATTACTCATATTAGTTTCATACTAAATGATTAACCATAAATTGTTTTAAATACTCTAATTTTTTTTAAACATTTTACATTAAAATTCCTGTATTTCCTTTGAGTATAAAACTAAAATAATTGCTAAATTATATATCGCCTTTCAAAAGAATGTCTTTCCTTTTCACTCTGTTCCCTTATCCTATATAAGTGAGTATTATTATTAATTACGTTAACAAGTATTGAATTTATGTTTGCATAATAATATTTATTTTACATAAATCAAACTAAAAGATACCATAACAGGACCAATGTAACAGTCCAGGTTAACAAAATTTCTTCCAATTAAGAAGAAAGGAAGAAAAAGTAATAACGAAAAGAAGAATCCAGAAGGAACTAAAAGATATCCTTTTCTTAGATTAACGGGTCCGTTTAACAATTTTTTCTTTATAATACAGACAATGGTACCTTCATAAGTTTAAGATTAAGAATTTATAGAAAAACGTAAGGGCGCGGACGATGAAAATTATTACGCTTCAGTAACTTAAGAGATGTAGCGGGTATTGGTTATGCAAGCCAGGGTATATAAATACTGCCAGTAACTATCGGAATCAGTCAGTAGTTCTGTGAGACCGTCTTCGGCGCAGTCTTGATAACAAGCGATATCAGAGAAGTTTCGCAACCCCAAGTTCAACGCGGTTGTCGTGAAGGCGATATAAGTAATTGTGTGGTAATAATGACTGAACAGTACGTCAAAAGTATTCCAGCGTAGACGGTGAGTGAATGCAGGAAGTTGTTCAGTGAGTTATTGGTAAACAATAATGAAAGTGACATCTTGAGTATTCTACTCATTCATTATGTGTATTTCTGTTGTAAACAGTAAAAGTAATAATATTGGCAGAAAGTGAATTGTATGAACTTTAGACTGTTCTATTGTTATCTTGTTAATGCAATATTCGATCAGTCATTTTAACGGTTTTAGTAAATTGAACTGTATTCTAGGTAATACTATTTAACTGTCATTTAATAAATCTTTCCGTTTCATTTTAATTATTATTTAGTATTTTGTTATATACATATTGTCATTATTGTAATTATTTTTAATTTTTATTTTATTTCTATATCTCTGGAGTAATATATTAAATTTATAAGAAATCTTTGGCTAGTTAGTCTCGCAATATCCTGGTCGAACCGCGAATACACGATAATACCAAGAATGTACTTACATCAAGAAAATGTACAAACTGCAACCAGTTTTATTAATTCTTAATTAATGAAGGTGCATGAATGGATTTGAACTGTTAATAACATTTCTTAAATTTGATGATGTTTAAAAATCAATTTAACCCGTATCTTTTTGCTCTTTATCGTCTGTTTATTCTAAAGATTGTTCACTAAAAAGGGACTTTCCAAAGTTAAATTAGGTTGAAATGTTGCGGATGTATTATCTTTTCACTCAACTAGCACAATAATGAATACAGGGTTATCATAAAAGAATGGTGGGTGTGGTTTCAGTAATTCACAGGAAGATTGTAGGGATATTTCTAGGTGTTTTATTTGTATCCCTGAAAGCCTCCAACCTAAAAGTTTGTTTATCAGCAGTTGTAACCACAACGTCAGTTCTTGTATTGTTGTTGCGGTGAGTTTAGTGAGTTACTATGTTCTCGGATAAAGACAAAGCAAAGTGTGTTTTATTGATACCTGAATTAAAATCCGTAACTTTAGTTCAACGTGCGTTTCGACGTGAATTCGGAAGAGATCCACCACACAAAAATAACATAACACGTTGGTTCAAACAATTCGAAGAAACTGGATCGGTTAAGAAACAGAAATCAACCGGCAGACCAAGTGTACCAGACGAAACGGTTGAACTAATTAGACAATCGGCAATTAGAAGACCTGGGAAGTCCATCTCCTGTCGAAGCGTCGAATTAGGTATTCCAAAATCAACAGTTCACAAAGTTTTACATAAAAAACTGAAATTACACGCTTATAAAATCCAGATACTGCAGGAATTGAAACTCGATGATGGTGTAAAACGTTACAATTTCGCTGTTGAAATGTTGGACAGAATAAGTGAAAACGAATCATTTTTGGATGATATAATTTTTACAGACGAAGCTACATTCCACGTGAATGGATATGTTAACAGGCACAATTCACGAATATGGGGCTCTGAAAACCCACACGCAATAATTGAGAAACAACACGATTCACCTAAAGTTAATGTTTGGTGTAATGTGATGAAAAATCGTGTAATAGGGCCTTTCTTCTTTGCTGAAAAAACAATTAATGGAGTTGTGTATCTTGACATGTTAACCGATTATTGCTTTCCTCAGCTGGATGAACTCGAAAACATTCATCAACTTCATTTCCAACAAGATGGTGCTCAACCGCACTTCAATTCATTGGTCACGGACGCTTTGAACGAAAAATTTGGAGATCGATAGATAGGCCGGCAAGGACCCGTACTTTCGCCTCCAAGGAGTCCAGACCTGACACCTTGCGACTTTTTCTTGTGGGGGTGCATAAAAAGCGTTGTTTATACACAAAAAATTCGCGACCTAAACCACTTAAAAAACAGGATTAATGAAGCAATGACAACCATTAACGAAGAAATGTTAATCAATATTTGGAGAGAAGATGAGTATCGTTTGGACATTTGTCGAGCGACTAAGGGCGCACATATTGAAATTTATTAATTATGTAAAAAAATGTTTAAGACGACAAATTTTAAAAATAAAATACATAAACTGTAAGTAATTCTGTTTTAATTTAAACCATGTTCAAAACCGCACCATTCTTTTATGATAACTCTATAATGAGAACGAAATACTTAGCCTGTAATAAGTATTAGTAAATAACCGTGTAATAATTTACTAGATTGACAATTTTAAAACTGTACCCTCGAGCTTAATGCACCAGATGCCGCATCAGTTGGGCTAACGAGTTCGTGATCCAGTCAGACTGTGTTACTTTTTTACTATTTAAATATTATTCATTTACTTAATTCTACGGCACCTTTGACATCACAATATAGCAGACGACTACAACACCATTTTTTGGGTTGTGAGTACGATTTTTCAAAAGGTTTAATCGCAAATAATGTTATTTTTTTAATTATTAACAATGTGCCTAAGAAAAATATGACCTTAATTAGGCGAAATCTCGAGATACTAAGAATGACCTTGCTCTACAACCTCACCACTTACCTTTTAATTTAATTGCATCAATGGCCCATGTGTAGAAGTAATCTGACCAAATTTGGTCAAAATAGGTCCAGTAGTTCTGGAAATATAAGGTGATTTAGAGCCCAACACCAAACACACGTCTTACGAACAACGGAAAATTTCCATTCAGTTTTTGGGTATTTTAGGTGTCAAAACATCAAAATCCGGTGAAAACCTCATATGTCCAAATTAGACCCATTACAATGCTTTCCCTTCTAGAGCTATAGTTCTGCTGTAGCGCTAGACGGGAAAGTAAAACAATAATAAATTTACTAAAAGTAATATGCACACTTAGAAATTTATTTGACCCTGACCCTATGTAGCATTTCCTTTACATCATGTTTCTGTATTCCATTTCTTAATTTTACAAGGACTTAAATTTCTCGCTTACTTTTTCATTTCTAGAAAACTGTTATAAATAAAAATTATGTTAATATTTTACTGGGTTATCTGTTTTTTAGGTAAAAATAACAAACAAATATTAAATTTAAAAAAATACAAATTAAAAACACACCATTAAAGATTAAAAAATAATAATTGTTCAATTATTTTTTAAATGTCTACTTTTTGCAGTCTTAGGTAGTTAACGAGTCAATGAGCTGTTGATAGATAACATATTTAAAAATTATACTTTCCCTGTTGGTATGGTTTTTACTTTCTTGAACGAAGTAAAAGAATTATTGTAATTGCGAAATTGCGAAAAATATCGGTTTTCAGATTTCACCGGAAATATCCATTTAGACCATCCCTGAATCCATTTTCACTAGTTTCGGTGTGACGTCTGTAGGTACGTACGTAGGTATGTTGCATAACTCTAAAACGATATGCCGTAGGATGTTGAAATTTTAGATTTAAGATTGTTGTATAAGCATAAAATTTAAGACTTTAAGACATAAAAAAAATATGAAAAAATGAAAAGTTTTCAGTGAAATAAATGTCATTTTCATTTTAATTCAAAAATCTTTACATTGGTTAATAATTTTTAATAAATCAATATATTTAAATTGAAAAAAAATATTTTTTAAATATATATTATACGAAATCGGATTCAAACCGATGTGTGCATGATTACTAATGCGACACGTTTCTCACATAACTACTTAAGCAACGTGAAACAAAATTAATACTATGTAAACTAATACAAAATACTGATTCGGACACCACAAAAAAATGTGATGCAATGTGGTGTCCACCACAATGCAATTGTGTAACTGTCTACTTTATTAAAGAATTGAATCGTATCTCACTTTCAAATGAAATAAGTTTAAATGAAGTGCAGTAAAAATGTGTGTATGTAATTTAATAGGCGTACAAGAATGTCATGTGGTGTCCACATCAGATTTTTTAAAATCAGTTTTAACTTTCTTTATTTAAATTTTTTTTTTACTTATAAAAAAAATGTAAAATGCTTTTTTAATTTAGTAAATTATGTAATTGTGATTTTTAGATTGAATTTTTTCCAAAATTTAAAAAAAAATTTGTGGGCTAGCTTTAACCAAAAAATAATACGCGAAATATTTTAATCTAATAAAATCAGGTTTTGGAGCAAAAATTAAGAGCTGTAATAATTATTTATATATACTTATAATAATAAATTAATAATTTATAATAATAAATTACACAAAAAAAGTTTTTGAATTTTTTTAAAATTGCATCTTTATTTTCATTTTTCTATGGAAAACTAGTTTTTTATTAATCGTAAGATTCGACCTACTATAAATCTCTTGTAGACGATAAAAAATTTATATTATTGGAATTGTAACAATTATTGTTACATATATGTCTAAAATAGATATTTCTTTAAATAAAATTATTTTCATTATAATCCAGATATCTAAACAAAATTCTGTAACAACTTTATAATACTGCAGAATATTTCGAAGTTCTCTACCACCCACACCATTACTATACAACAATTTACTCGTTTCTGCTGTTGTTTCCTTTACATTTCCTACAAAACTTTGTTACGAAGGGTTGGTTATCTCTGCTATTATTTTCTCTTTGCCGAGTCATCAACTAAAAGAAAGAAAATTAAGAAAATATGTTTAAATACGTTTAAAATATATATATATATATATAAAACTTATATTTTAATATTTCTCTGAAACAAAGTATTCTTTCTTTTGATTTTATCTAGAATTAATCAGCTTTATTGTAAATTATATACTGGTTTTTTTTTTTTTTTTTTTTTTTTTTTTTTTTTTAAATTTTATGTTTCATTTGCAAAACAAAAATTAACAAAAGCAAATTCATCGCAGATTCGGTTTAAAAAGCAGTGACACGTGTCGGTATTGATTTTAGATAAAATAATAATAATAATTATGATTTTCCCATGATTACGTATTATTACATCTAAATTTTGCTTCCGTGCCGTCAGAACTTTGTAGTAGGTACTTGCTGAACAGTTGCGTGTCGGGTTAATTTCGTAATAGAGAATTGACCACTTCTTACATGCAACAGCATTATATCATTTTTTCTTCTTTTGAATATTTTTCTATCTTCAATTAACTTGATAAAAATAACCTATACGTTTTAAGAAATATCATTTTATTTGCTGAATTAATGATGGTCTGTAACGCATAATTTTTTTCACTTTCGGCATTACTAAAAGAGAAAAAGAACACAGTACCTGTTTAACATGATAGTCAACTTTTATTTTTTATTTTAGAACAGTAGTTTTATTACCGAGATAAAATTAAATGTTATTAATATCTTATTTAAATTGGGAGCATGTCGAATTTTACAGTATAATTTTTAAAGTATTAATTATTTTGAAAATATTATTAAATAATCTCGTTCTATTAGAACTATGGAAGCTAGCAAGAATTACGTTCTTTAATGAAACGAAAGTTCTCAGCCGTTTAACATTTTTTACAAAAGCACCTTTACATTACGCAAATAAAATTATACTATTTAATGATTTACAGCATAAATGTTCCAAAAAGATATCCAATATACCCATGATAAACCAGTTGAAATAAAATAAATAATTCACTGAAATAAAGTTCTACTATATATTTGTATCAAACTATTATATAAATATTTAAAACATGTAATGTAAAACATCTATTTTTAAGTACCAATGATCTAAGAGAAAGATGTTACTTCGGTCGAGTAGCGAAGCTGTGGAACGTTTTATAGCTTCATTATATTTTTAAAATCGTTGGAATTTTGAACGTTTTCATCCTTGTCAAGTCTGTAAATTCTGCTTCTGTTTAACTTAATACATCGAGAAACGGGTTAACCAAGTAAAATCGAACCAAATGACTTTCACGATGAGAAGAAGTAACTGGGTACAGGTCTACTTCAATTGTGTTATAATTCCGCCAACTGAGAGGTCTACATCTCTATCGTCGACTAACGTGGAAAGTTCATATAAGAAAAAAGAGAAGGTAACTTAAGATAAAGTTCATAAAAACATTCTAGTTGTTGGGCAGAGATTCTTAAATTCCGTTATCTAATAAGCTACTGGTATACTCAACAATTCTAAACTCGATCTGGAAATATAGGCTCCAACTCTAGGGTACTGCGAGCTAATCCAATGTGGAAAACATACAGCAGTTTCAAAATAAACTTGCGAGGTGTATAACAGAGGAACCTTAGTTTGCAGAAAATAGATTTACACGCCAACATACACACATACGTACGCACATTTTGTCGCGAAAATTTTGATGCCTTTTTTCGGTTTTCTGGGGTCCTTAGGGGTCAGTTCGTTATTTTCTTCTATATAATCTTTTAAAGAAGATTTTTTTTTTTTTTGTAATAAACTTATGAACATATAAGGATGAAAAATGGAAGGAATTCCTATAATCAATATAAATCAATTTTAAGTATCGGGCCTCAAGGCAAAATGTCTTGATGGTATTCAGTAAAAATTTAAATTAAAATATTTACAGTGATTAAAAAACAAACGAATATTTGCTTTTACTGGTAATAAATAAATTGTTTGAAACTTGAATCTAATAAATTGATTACTTTTCTTACAGGGTAACTTTAATCTATCATAATAATATCTTTCTTTCTATCAAATTGAAAACCTAATTAATTATCTAAAAAAAAAAATATTGTTTCTTTCGTTAAATTATATTATTTTTTTTTTAAATCTACTTATTTCATTTATCGTGAAACAGAATTACATTTATAAAGTATTCTTCGTTAGTATTTTTTTTAATCTTTATTTGAAAAATATTTGTAATGGAATTTTTATCGGACTGTATCAGAATCGTTTTAAAGAGGGGCAGGTTAATTTCCTGTAGCTATATTTATTTGAATGAGGAGGTGTACGGATAATGGGGTCTGAGTGCCGACTGTCGGGGGCTTATCAGGCGGTTCTGCGATTTATGGACAGTCTAGCGCTAAGTGCCCATGAGATACGATGCGATTTGGTACCGGCGCTTTGTACATTGAAGCCGCTTTTAGGCCTTAATTCAAAATGGTACAGTCTATAAATTTTCACGTATTTCCTTTCACATCTACTAATACTTAATTTATACGGCTGAATGAGAATTTCCAGATAATGTATGACATTATTATGTAATTTTATACCGGTGTAAATTTATAATATAAAGGAAGTAATTACTTAATAAATATAAAACATGTGAAATTTTGCAGCTGTATTATTTATTTCTCAACATTTTGCCACATTTGTATATGAACGCCAATTAATAATAACATGTTCCGAAACCGTGCTGAGATTTTCATAGCTTTATTTTTGCTTGTAATTTACATTCAATAATATTTTATTGCTTTTTCCTTGTTTATTTTTTCCTAAGATTCCAATTAATTATTTAATCTTAATACTAATTAGTTAAAATTATTTTATTAATTCTAATATTAATATTAGAATTATTTTATTATTAAATTATTTAATTATTCTTCAAATTTATATTCTTTAAAAGATTTTAAATTGAAATTAAAAAAGATATTTCTTATTTTCTCCTCATATTTCTTTGTCTGCATGTACACTATCCTCTGATACATATTTATCCTGAAACTTAGAATGTGCAATGTGTATAAATCAAAGGAAATCTGACAGTTAATAAAAGCAAAGTAATAACATAATGTTAGATTTTAGTGAAATAGAAACACATTTTATTGACAACTAGCCATAACTAAAGCGGAAATTAGAAAACTTATGAAAGTCAAAGGGGTTGAATTTATATTTTGTAATATGAGTATTGTTAAAATGTTTCATTTTCCTTACACCATCAACAACGATTTTTCATATATGTCCTTACAATCTGGTACGGTATATTAATGAAAAATAATAATAATAGCTATGAAAGTCAGACAGAAAAGGAATAGCGAATTATCTTTTTTAATGCTTTATGCATTACCTAATTTTAAATAATAATAAATATTAGTACGATATATTAAATTCCTCTTTTCACAAACTGTGGAACTGACTTTACAAGTAAATTAATATATGTAAATCCATATACAAATAAAAACATCCGTGGCGACATGTATAGTCAGGTAGGCAGCCCCCTTGCCTAGAACATGCTGGCTCGCCTGCATGCAAGAGCGGCGGAGTCCGGGTGCTTCTAATGACGGCATGGGGGACCCTTGCGGTGTGAGAGGGCGCGAGAAAGGGGAAGGGCATGTGTAATGCATGCCTAGTAGGATAGGAACGGAAACGGGTAGTCCTCCTGAGTGGGGGCGTCTTGGCTGTCCAGAAGAGAGAGAGTCGGGGCGTCCTTGCGATCCAGGGGGATCCTGGTTGGTGCGTCTGGGTTGGGCCAAGCTAGGGGAGGCAGGCTACTACCACAGCACCCTGAGGCAACCGAGTTATGTCTTATCGGCGGGGACCGGTTGCCTACCGGGTGTTTAAAATAAAATCCATATATATGCAGCTTCGGAAAGTTATTGTGCAATATATTTTATCACTAATAAATCATCATACTGTATAATTATTATTTTTCACAAAAATTACTTCTTTTTTTGTTGTGTTTATATTTCTTTATAGATTGACGAAAATATTGATATATTATTCAGAAAGAAAACTGGATTTAATTTAAATGATATTATCTCAGAAGACCTTTGTATCTTCATACCTTGTGTCATTCAGTTCAACTAAAAATTCCGAGGAGTAAAAATTAAAGCAAATATAATATTAAACATTCATAATGGGGGGGGGGTATTTATTTTAAAATTTCCAAAACTTTAAGTTTGTTATAAATTGATTAAGTAAATTCAAAAATGTAATTTTTTCCGGAATCTCTTATCACTCTAATACAGAATCTTAGGCAAAATAAAACCAAACGAATTCTTATATTCAGACGCAAGAATTCAGAAAATGTTTCCTTTCACTTACACATCAAACAATCAAGTATAAAACAAGTGATCGTAAAAAATGCTTGGAAAGAAATAATGCGCACTTTGCTCATGCTTATTCTTGCGTAAATCTTCTTAGGTCAGAATTCCTAATACATCAGTTTTAAAAGCAACACAATGCTTGAAATTATGACTTTACAAGATCAGTAAAGAATACTTACTCTACTTACTAATATATAATTTCTAATATAATGCACAATATATAATTTCTTTATTAGTAAAGAATGCTTACTTTACGTATTCTTTATTTTGTTATTAAGGAATTATATAAAGTTAAATGAATTAATTACTGCAAATAGTTTGAATCCTTTATTAACATGCCCATGATTTAGTTATGCCACTTCAGTCATGAAACCGTCTAGGCGACCATATTAACCCTATCGGAATAACCAAATTTGTAAAAGTGTAAATCCATAGCGTTTCAAGTAAAAAAGTTAATTTTTTGTATCATTTCGCGAAAGAAAATGGTTGGACCTATTATTTTAACAATTATTTAAATATATCCACTTTTTTACCTAGACGTTATAAATGAATTTATAGCTCTTTTACAATTTTAATATAGGTATTGTTATATGTAGCTCATTTGGAGGCCAAACTTTTGTTGACCATCATTTTTTGTAATTCTATGAAAGGGTCTGATAATTTGAAAATAATTATGGCCCATTAGATCTCTCCTGATCTGAAATCGTTAAATTTTTTGCTTGAGAGAAGGATTTTTGAAAAAAGATTGTGTATTGTAATGATCATCATGGCACTGAAGACTTGAAAACGAAGAAAAAATAATTTATAAAAATTCATAGGAGCTAAATTACAAAAGCTAGCCACACATTTAATTAAAAGAGTCAAAGCTTGTCTAGAGGCAAAGATGGCGACCATTTTTAACTGCTATATAAAAATTCTATTAAAAAATCTGCTTGAAAATTGAATTAAATAGAATCTGACAAGTTAATTACTACTTTCTTTAATACTTATTTAGATGTGTAATATTTGAAAAACTCAGTACAAACCATGTTGCTAGAACCCCCGCTAATGGGAGGGGTAACCTGTTAGTAGCAATATACATCTATATATACAAGAGAATTCATTGGAGTCAAAGAAAACCACTTCGGCATCACTCCATTCTGAGATATCACTCTTTGATAGTTTATATGTACAAATATTTATGTATAAAAAATTGTTATTTAGAGAAATTAATGTAATAATGTATAATATTTCAACTGCAGAAGGAAATAAAAATTAAGAAGAAATATTATATAAATTTTATTGTTTGTTAATACTTTTATATCTTAAAAAACTTTAAAACATAATGAAGGTTTAAAGTAATAGTTAACAATGATAGTAGTGTAATAATACAAATTTTATGATCATTTTAGATCTTTACAGTCAAAATAATTTGAAAAAAGTTATTTAAATTTATAATTTTTCAAATGTTTATTATACAATATTACGCTATTCAATTTTATCTATTATTTTTTGCAATTCTATGAAACGGTCTGATAATTATTTCTTCTTGTATTTACGTCATCATTTTATCTTAAAATTATTTATACAACAACAACATTTTTATGTCAATTTAAAATAGTTTTTAATATTTTGATTATTATTTAATAAATAATTACGAAGCAAATTATATATTAATTATTAATATATGAGTTTAGAACACTTTTATATACCTGGTATAGTATTATTTAAATTTATTTTATTATTTTTTTACATAAACTAAAAATAATTATTTTCTAATATAAAATAATTTATTAAATAAAACGGAAAATACTATTATTTAACCATATCTGAATTGACTTCGACCAGTATTTGGTTTTCCTTTTAATTAGAGGTGTTATTAAATATTCACTATAATCAATTTTCATACAGTATATACTACTTTTCATATATAATATGCGTCAGTCACAATTTGTTTATATATATATATATATATATATATATACACGCACTAACCCACGGGATTGAATATAATATCCAACACAGAAAGAATCCTCAAATTGCAAAAGGCGTATAGGCTTACATGGAATCATTATAAAAAAAGGACAGACAGTGTCTCGCAAACGAAACTACGACATTATAACACAGTTGTCTTGACGAAAGTCTTGTATGCAGCAGAAACGACAGTAATCAAAGGAATTACCAAAATTCATGAAATCGAGAAGCAAGAACGGAAAATCTTCAGGAAAATCCGTGGTGCGGCCTCAGAGACGGAACCTGGATCAAACTACCGACAAAGGAATTATATGAAAACACAAACTCCATCACCGACAAGTTTAGGAAAAGATGTCTACAATTCTACGGACAGTTATGCTGGATGGGTGAAGACAGATTTACTAAGGAAATTTTCAACGTCGTCAAGGCGAATAAATTAAAGTCCATTTGGTTGAAAGAAACACAAGACAACCTGGAACGGCTGAACATTTCAGAAGAAGAAATCAAGGACAAAAGGAAATTTAGCGATGAAATTAAAAATAAAAAAATTGGACGAGACCAAAAATAAGAAACGATAAGAAGAAGATGGACGGAGGTGAGGAAGAAGAAACATAGTGAACAGATTAAGAAGTTTTGGGAAGATAAAGAAGGAGGTAAAGCCGTGAATTGCTCAAGCTCGCGCGCTTTCCTAAAGGGGAATAATCGAAAATGATAATATACGTATATACACTAGCCAACTCTCTAAACTTAGCCTCAAGGTTCCAGCTTAGCTCAAACGATCCCCGGGGCCACCAAAAAACACGGGGCCTACCCCAAGGCCACAGAACTTGATTCGGACGCCAATCCCGTCTAGCGAGACAGCTTCGCTCCTCGTCCCCCACAATATTCGTAAGCCTCATGGTTGTGAGAATAATACCAATAAATAACCATTACAGTATTCAGGCTTTACTGAAACCTAAAAACGAAACTAAATTATAAAATGCAAAATAGTAGTAACTCTGGTAATTAAAGTTACCTTTGACGACAACCTATTTTGTTCAACTTTCAATATATTAAAAAATATATATATGTATTTATACGTATTTAATTTTTGATATGTTAAATTTTCACAGGCAAAATTTTGTGAAGTTTCATAATAACCATAAAAATCCCTTTTGTTCTGTTGTTCTTTGTCCCTTTTGTTCTGTGTCAAAAATCCCTTTTGACACGCCGGAAGGCGTGTCAAAAGGGATTTTTGACACCGCTACTAAGTAGGGGATAAAAAACATTTCCACCTTAAAATTAAGAAAAACTTAAAATTTACTCAATACGACAATGGTTGCATGGGAAAAAAGTTTCACATTTTTAGCATACAAGCCCGACATTCTTACAATTCCTGTAATATTTTGTTCATTCCTTGCCGTAAGGGTTGGTCATATCAAAAATTGTTTCAGACAAAAGTTTTAGGTAATGATTAGAGGACTAACTACCACTTAAACCGATTCGATACTGTGCTTATTAAGGGAGGTATGATTTGTTTTTGTCTTCGAAACTCCATTTTTTCCACCCCCTTGGCCAATGGTTGGTTATATCAGAAAACTTTACTTGAATAAGTTTTAGGCCCTTATCCAAAGAATAGAAAGGACTTTAAACGAATTCGATATTTTACTTAATAAGAATGTTATATAGGGATATTTTGTTTTTCCAAAAAAGCCCCCCGTCCATTTTCACCCCCATGGTCCGATTTTGCCCATTAACAAACTCGGCCGAGATTTTGGGTCGTTATATTCTATATATCAGTTTGAAAGTGATTGGCGCAAAATTACGGCAGTTATCGTGTCCACAAGAAAATGAAATATATATATATATAAAAACTTTTGAACTGACGGTGGTTTTAGGGTTTGGGGATGTGAAAAGCGAAGATATGTCGAAATTTTCCGTAAGTCCAATCATGGTATCCATTATAATAGGTAGCTCTCTTATGAAATGTACCTAAAATTTTATTTTTTTTATTTTTTTATTTTACTACCTATTTTTGAGTATTATGGTATTAAGGTACCTATTTTTGAGTATATTTAATTTGATTTCAAAAAAAAAGGTCACAAAAAATATTTTCTAAATATGCTATATATAGAGTGAAATAACTAATTTTTTCTCCCTTTCCTCAAAAAATTTGGGTGGTTTTAAGAAATTATTTTCAAGATTTTGGTCACTTTTGAAGAAAAAAGTTATTTCAGTCAGAAACAGTAGTTACTTTTTAAAATAATTTTTTAAAAAACTGGTATTGATCTGATAAGTAAATAAATTTCAATAATAATGTAATTAAAAACCGCAGTATTATTTTGTAGATGAATTGATATTTGAAAATAAAAATGTAATTAATACTAATGTCAGAGCGAGGGATGTACAATAACTCTCACAAGAAAATGATTAGCTTGCAACTTGTCTTATAACCAACCTTCCGCAATGCAATCTGTAGGCCTATAAGCTATAATAGTAGAGTATTTTTTCTCTCTTTAGCAGTTATGCATCGATTATTTAAAAACCAGTTTTCTTTTTAAACACTTCTTCACTCTGTTACACTATATATTATTTAATGTTCTTATCAAAAGAATATATCAGATTTATTTTTAAAAATTAACACTACTGACTAAATAGTTATTATTGGGAAAATAATTACTAATTGGAAAAACATTCATCCAGAAACAGGAAAATTGGACGAGCACAAATATAATATATATAGATATTTGAGAATTGATTTTTTGAGCGTTTCACATGAGCTGAAGTAGAATTAGGATGAAAATAAATGGAAAAACAAGTATTTTCATGTTTATTTCTTCAAAATTTTGAATAACAATTTTAGTATTTAAATGAAAATAAATAAATACTTTTTAATAATTAAGTGATAAAGGAATATAATAAAAATTTCCCAATCTTTTTACGTCCTTTTAAAGATAGTTATTGAATTTAAAACTCATCATCAGCATTAGTACATTATATATCGTACAAAATTATCAATTCTGAATTAATATTAAAAAATAGTACCTAATTTAAAGCTTTCTTAAGGAGGTCCGACATTATTAAGTGGCAAAAGCGCAGGCTCACACTATTATATAAATTATTTTATGAAGAGGGTTTGCTTGATCGAGAAACAAAAAACTACTCGATCAATCGCAGCCAAATTTTTACCCATGTTTCTTGGCATAAATCAGAAGGCTTTTAAATATGTATCATCTGGAAAAATCTGAAAAACATAAAAAATAACGTTAAAAAAGTAATGCTGGAATGGGTGCATACGTAGTACTCGTGTGTTGGCACTAACTTTAATGAACTGTGAACTGCAAGGCTCTATCACTGTGTGAGCCTGGTTTGAACTGAGTGATCTGAATCAATCGAATGAATAATGTTACAAAAATTATCGAATTAAATTTTTTTTATGTTAATTTTTTTTGCGTTAAATAATATTAAATAAATTTTAAAAATTCCTCTTAAATAATAATGGACTTCCCGTGAGAACTGCGTGTGAGAGTGGTAGGTGATGTGAGCACCTCATGCGAGCCTAGACCAACCATCACCATCAGCTGATAACAAATGGGGTACCCCTGGAGCACTGTTTTGGGAGGTGCAATGGAATGCTCTTGTCTTGAAATATCTCTGCAAACAAACCAATTTTGGAAAATTCAAACGGGGTATATTTAGTGGGTTGAAGGCTAACTTTTGCATGCATCAGATACACTCACGATCTCACAAGTCACGGTAATTCAAAAATGTTGTTATAACTTCGCAACCAATCTTCTGATCTTCAAAATTCAAACAAGGTATTTGCTATGCGTGTGTATATAAAGTTTGTCTGTTTATTCTCGGATCACACGAGAATAAACTGACCGATTGCTTTCAAATTTGCAGGATACATTCAATTATCCCGGGGAAGGTTTTAAGCTGTAAATCGAGGCCCTAGCTTCCTTGAAGATTAATATATTAGAAATATTCATTATTTCATCCCCAAGGAGGATGAAGTTATGAATTAAAGATTTTCATTAAGGAAAAGAAAGATTAATCCTTTTACTTCTTTGCCACCACGGCAAAGAAATCAGTTATGAATTTTTTGACGTCAAAGATATTTGTATTTAGTTACCATAGTTACTATTATTCTACCTTTTGTAATTTACTTTCTTTTTCAGGTTTCTAAAAGCCTAAATTTTTAATTGTTATTCATCAGTAGTATTATTCTCATAACCACCAGAATAACGAACAGTGCGCGGGTCCACGGGACGAAGTCCTTTGAGTAGACGAGAATGGCGATCGAAGCGATCTCTGTGGATGTCCAGGCCGCAGGTCCCCCTAGAAATACGGGAATGGGGAGCAAAGCGAGCTCTGAGGCCTTGGGGTCAGTCCCGTGCTCCGAGGAGCCCTTAAATTGGCTCCGGGGTTCGCCTAAGCCAATCTGGGCCACGTGAGTCCAGGTTATGGTTAGACAGGCCGGCTGGTTTGTTTATAAGCAAGATTAAACTAATTTAAAATATACAAAATATTTTGGTTAATAAAATTTATATCCCAATTAAAGATAATCACAAAATTCTATTTAGAAAATATGTTTATTCTAATTTAATGATTACTGAATGTAATATTAATATCCCTAATAATGCGTCTGGTATTAGGTTTTTTTATATAATTGTCAGTTTTCCCTCTTAATTTAAGAAAGGTGATCGATTGCCTGCTTTATAAATATAAAAATTTCTTCCGTCAAACGTTACTGACAGCTTAAAAAATGTGAACTCTACAGATAGAGAGGGTTCAAAGTGAATGTTGCTTCAAAGATAAGTATAGTAGAAAGTGAAAATGCATTATAGCATATTTATTCGTAAAGCAGGAAAAGCAGTGAATTTATGAGGGAAGCTGATAGATTCCGGATGCTTTGGCAATTCGCTCATCTTTTTCAGGAAATAAATGTACAGGGAGGTTCAGTTGGGGTGGAAATTGGTTTTTTGGGGACTGCTATTGCTGTTGCTACTACTATTACTACTACAGCTTGTTTGGTTCGTTGAGAAGAGACGAGAGTTAACTTATTTTCTGCGAATTGGATGCAGGGTTGGTTGATAACCACTCTACTTTGCTCTGTTCTTTGATCTGTTATGTTACAGAAGAGTACTGTTTTATTTTATTATTTTTATTTTTTATTTTTATTTACAGTACAGAAAAAAGCTAAATAAAAATACTTTGAGGGCCATCTGTTTTCAAAAGAGGGGAATTACTTTCTTCTTTATTACATGTTACAATATAAAGTAGCTTTCATTAAATTTTTGTGTTTTATATACAAGATGGCTTTGTGTTAACTATAAAAAATTAAACATTTGATAATCATTAAAGGTTTGTATCAGCATCGTGTTCCATAAATTTGAAAATTATTGAAGGAGGTTCATTAAAAATGATCAATACTTAATTTAATTTTATATTCCCTTTTGTAATGTTTGTAATAAGTGGCAGATAACTGAACACTGATTTTTTTTTATCAAAGTATATAATAAACGTCGTAAAACGAATTCTAATGGTATTCCAGTTATAAAACTATGAAAGTATTTATATTTGTGCTCACAAAATAGTGAATTATTTTCCGTAGGCGTAATCATTACCTCTAGATATGTACTTGGTTTTATAATAGTACTGTATAAATTTAACATTAGTTATTGAATTTTATAATAGTTTGAGTTGTTATAATACTTTCAGCTTATTTTTGTTTATGTCATAATAAATATAAAAAATTAAAATACTTAGGACTCTATGAATTCTTAGGACTCTATGAGTCCTAAGTATATAGCTGGAGGATTTTCTACTGCAGTACTTCATATATTTTATTACTATTTTAGTTTCGATACAAATATTTATTAAATTTTTATTTCCATTTTCATATTTTGTCGGGGTTTTGACTAACTGAAATAATATTCTATCTGTTAGATGCCATGTAATGATTTTAAATGATCTGAAATTAGATAAATATTATTCTCCAAAAGGGAACAGACATTACCATTATTAAATTCATAAAGTGAAGGTGAAATGGTTTCCCTTCGTTACTCCACTGAATTGACACTGCTATTTGATATTACATCCCAAGCTGATTGAGATTCAATTAACACTCAACTGTTGAAATGATATTACGGTGATCTGTTCTTTCTTTACCACCATGATTGGTTGTATAAGTAAATATAACAATTTTCAGAGAAACTAACTATGGCTTAATACATCTTGTGCCTCAGGAGAAATATTGCACAGTTTATCAGTATCCTTTACATTTTTGTTGAAAATAAATATTTTAGTTTGTACTGTCATTTAATATTTTTCTTTACAAATATAGATTAGCAATTTTTTTTTTTGGAAGAAAATATATCAATGATTTTTTTTATCACAATTCGTTCATTTAAATCAGTTCCAAGGAGGAACCATAAGTAAGTAGAATTACAATAAGTGCTTCATATGGGGTTTCCAATGAATCGCTCCTCAATAAAACATATATACATAAGGCAATAATAGATAAATATCTGTATATGAATGGTTAAAAATTAAATTTTTGAGTCTAATATACTCGTCCGTCATGTAATAATCTTATTTGAATCTTATCAATATAATATATTATTAAAATTAATATAAATTTATTTTTCAGTCATACTTTTTCATACCGTTTTTATTTGTCCCGTATTTAAATAATTAAGATAAACAATTGAGAATATTTTAAGGAAACCAGCCACTTACCATACCATCCAATGTGATGGAGTTAGCGTTCCTTTCATCCAGAAAGTTATGTGTTCAAATTCCAGTGAGGCTTATTAGTTTTCATTCGCACGTAAAAAAAATTCCATATTAAATAAATAGAGCTTTATGTGGTTAAAATATCATCCAGATTTTATTATTCATAATTTTTTATATTTCTCTAATTATTATAATTAATTTGATTTTCATGTTTCTGCCCTTCCTAGCATTGTCACTTTAATACTCGTAGTTGACGCATTTTGGCCTACCTCCATTCTCAAAACTACTAGAAAACATTTTATCAAAACTTTTAGAGTGTGCTAAAAGTAGTTTTGAAAATGTAAAGTACTCCAAAACGCGTCAACTTTGAATAATAACATTCAATGACAATGCTAGGAAGAACAGAAAATAACATTCATATCAATCATCCACATTTTTTTATTAAATTAATATACAATTTTTACATTAAGTTCACAATTACTTTTATGGATAAGACATTTAAAATTTATAAAATCTTTTTTTTATTTATTATTAATTGTTTTTACGACAAACGTTAAACATGGTGATGAAGAAAAAAGAAATCTTTTATTATTAGTAACATTTTGATTTTCATATTAAGAATTAATTTGAGGTTGTGAGACAGCAAGTACAATAAAGTTATTGTACATGCAGATGTTCCAATACTGGTTGTATGGAATCTGTGATATTCACTTAATTACTAATAGTCCACATATTATTGTTTATAAATTAAGATATTTGATGTTATAGAGATATGTTTTGTTTCGTGGAACCTTGGTATAATTTATTATTATTTATTGGACTTTGCCTAACCACAATGGTGATGTATCGAGGAAATTAATTATTAACAAAATCTATTCCTCAGGATAGTTAATATATTCTTAAACTTTTCCTGAAAAATAAAAACAAGTTAAAATTCTAAAAAAAAACTTTTTTTCAAGGCTGGTCATACAGTAATTGTTAGTCCGATTGTTTTATAGAACAGTAGATAAAACTCAATAAAACCAGAACTGTACATGGTTTAATCTTTTAAAAAATATTAAAGTTATTGATTTTTTTATAAATTAAAAGGGGTGACTGTCCCAATGTGGACGTGGATGGTGTCTTGATTTCACAAATAGAGAGTGTGCGGTACCTTCACTTAGGTCGACGTTTGACCTGGAAGTGTAACTTGAGGATGAAAAGAAAACTACTGAAAGTGAACGCGAAGTATAGGGAACTGCATTGGTTGCTGCGAGAAACACAGACCTTACGTTTTCCGATAAAATTTTTCTTTACATAGTTATCCTAAGACCAATCTTGACATATGGCGTGGAGTTGTGGGAGACAGCAAGTAATAGTTATGTAGATATCATACAAGGCTTCCAAAACAAGATAACGAGAACAATTGCAGAGGCGCCACAGTTCACAAGGAATGATGAGATTCACGAATATCTGGAGCTTCCGACGGATCGTGAGGTCTTGAGACAGCAGTGTTGAATATAATGACGTCTAGAAAATCACGTCAACCACTTAGCGATCAGTCTGTTTGTTAACAGTATGGACGTCCGAAGATTGAAACGTCTCCATGTGCTTGATTTAGGGGCTACTGAGTGGCAGTTTGCAGTAACCATCGCCAAATGTAATTATGTTATTTTTGTTTACGTCTTTATTTATTTTTCGTCTGATTATGTATTTATTTATTATTTTTATGACTATTAATTTTTTATGGGTTTTTATTTTTATTAATTATTTGTTTTTATGGACTATGAAGTGTTGGCAGATATAATTTTTTTTTAGTAATGAACTTTAAAATTACTGCTTATTGATAGCTGTTATTATGAATTGACTTATGGGAGTTCCTAAGAACCCCTAATCATGTGCTTATAAGCAAACGATTTTACTTATGGTTCCACTTAAGGAGCCGATTTTAAATATACTAGTTGGGGAACAAAAAAATATATAAATTTTATAATTAATAGTACTACAGGTTTTAAAAGTAAAATCACTAATTCGTATTGCTTAATTTATTATTTCTATATGAAAGACAAAGTATTTACTTTAACTAACTTTTTTTAATGCGATCATAAGTATACCACATTTAAAACGGATATTTTTAACGAAGAAGTAACTTATTTTAGTTGTTATTATTATATGTATATTATTATTATAACGGATTTCCTGTAAGATATGCCTACCAACATTTTTCATTTAAAAACAATTTTAAAAAATTTTAAGCTTACCTTCTAGAAATAATTGAAATTCATAAGATATAAAATTGACGTTTCTTATTCTCTATAAATACCTTAATTTTTATGATTATGAATTTATTAATATTTTAACAATTAAAAATAGACTTCAGGAGCATTTACCCGCGTAAAAAATGAGGTTCGACACGAATGAACATATAATCAGCTTTGTTAATGTACATAATACTGTAGGTGAAACTAATGAATTAAAGAATCTTCAAAAGAGCGTAAAATGACTTTAGAATGAGTGATGGAAATAAATTTTAAAATTAAAAATAATTTTATTTTTTTTTAACCTCCGGGATCACCATTAGGTATTGCTTTAGAGGATGAGAAGAATGATTTGTAGCGTGTGTGAAAATGTCATGCCTGACCAGGATTCGAACCCGGGACCTCCGGATGAAACGCCGAGACGCTATCACTCGCGCCACAGAGGCCGGCCATTGTTTAACCTTATCCTATTATACTTTACTCAATTAGTACTTAACATAAAAAAAAAATCTGATGTAGACACTATATGACTTCCTTGTGCGCCTATTAAATTATATATACACATTTTTTGCTGCACTTCGTTTAAACTTATTTCATTTGAAAGTGAAGAACGATTCTCCAATTCTTTAATAAAGTGGACAGTTATACAATTGCTGAAATATTATTTACAATTATTAATTCAACAATCTTATATGAAATATTAGGATCGAGTAAAAGTCCCTTTATTACTCGTATTATTAGATCAGTGTTATTCGTATTTTCGTGAGTTGTTGATTAACATAACATTTAGATTTCTGGTGTGTCGTATAAACAAAAGTTAATAATAATTAAACTATTCCGTTTAGTGAACTCCTGTATAAGGAGTTAGTTTATTCGGTTTTTATTATTGAATTATTTTGTGAATAATTAAAATTTCAATAGAGACAATCATACAGAAAAAATAAAGATAACGTATTATTTCAAAAAACGACAAGAAAATGAATATGAAGGGGAAGAAAATGTTAAGAACAAGGGAAGAATAAAAAAATTAAGAGAAAATGATTAATATAAAGAGGAAGAAAACGTTAAGACCAAGCAGTGAATAAAAATATTAAGACAGCATGATGAATATAAAGAGAGAGAAAATTTGATAACTAGTGAACGTTACCCAAATTAAGATCAGAAGAATTATATCAAACCAAAGAGCGATTAAATGATTGGCAACAAAAAACAAACAAAATGATGATGAACTCCGAGTAAGGGAGAATATTTATCGACAATATCAGAGGAATAATGAACTAAAAGATAAGAATTTTTTGCAATTTATTAAAGATCGGGCATGTATGCGTCAGTGTATATGTTGTTCTTGTGAGGGTCTATTTTTCAGGCACTCTGTAGTTGACTTTAATGTAGATAAAATTAAACAGAAACCCAGATAATTAAATAAAGTTAAAAAGGAATTAAACTAGAAAATCCAAAAATAATACGATTTTAAATTAAAATTTTCGATTAATATTAAATAATCAAATGTTTCACCAAATCTATTACATGTACACATATGTAATACCTATTAAATTACTTTTACATATTTTTATAAGTAGGTAAATTTTTATTTCACTAATAATATTTTTTTCATTTTTTTTGTTAATAAATTATTATTTATGTAATTTTTTTTTACAATCACGGGTTAATAATTAATAAATCAAAATATTTAAATTTAAAAAAAGAAAAGATAAAAATAAATTTAAAAAAGTTAAAAAGAAAAGAAAGGGAGATGAAGTCTGATTCAAACCGATGTGCCTTCCCTTTAACATCCAAATATTTCATTAATTAAAATTTTATTTTTAATTCTGATTGTAATCAAAAGGGGAGGTGCGCAACTAGATGTTACAACAGTCCTAAATCCAAAATTTCAACATCCTACGACTAATCGTTTTTGAGTTATGCAAGATACATACGTACGTACAGACGTCACGCCAAAACTAGTCAAAATGAATTCAGGGATGGTTAAAATGGATATTTCCATTGAAATCTGAAAACCGAAATTTCTTGCGATCATAATATTTCCTTTACTTCGCACAAGGAAGTAAAAAATCAAAAAGAACCCTTTGTACAAGCGAGTGTGTTTAATTGATTGTGTTTTTTATTCTACGTGTAATAAAAATAAGGATGTGATTTTCTTTCTTAATGCGATCACGTAGATGGTTTATTGTTCATTAAGAAACAAGCAAGCTGCAAAAATGCAAAGGTCATTCACATAAGAACTGATTATGCATGGATCGCTACATTGTATATTATTTTATATTATATATGCATATTATAATAAAGAAAAAAACAGTCATATAATAAAAAAAAAACAACTAAAACAAAACGTAAAGGCGAAGGTTGACGAACACCCTGGTTGTACCTACATGACATAAGGTGTTTGCTATAATGGGAAGTATCATCATTAAATTTATTATTTTAAATGACGGCCATCGTTGTGCCATGTTAAGAAACACTCTTTCATCAATCATGCGCTGAAACAACGTTGTACAATCCATCTCTTTGTGAATAATGGTCCAAAACAAGGCTCTCATATCATCGACAATTTGTACCTGCTGGCCAAGTTCATTTGTCCACTTGACAGGTCTTATCTACACTAGCTTGTTAAGTTCTCTATAAAAATATTCCGCTCTCACTATTTTTTTTGTTTAAATAAGGAAAAACTACAAGGAAATTGATTTTATACAAATAAATGTTAGACGGATTTATTGAACATTATTAAAAAAAAGTTCTAAACCATTATAAATTTATTTCTTAAATATTTTTTATAAGATCTGTTATTTTTTACAAATTAGAAGGATCCGGTTATTAGTAATTGATTGTCGTCATTCTATCAAAGGGTCGGTTTTATAAGATATAGAAGTAACATGAAAATTATATACTTATTTGAAAGCTCATTTCATCATGATATAAATCTATTAAATAGACGAATTGGAAATGCTAATTTAAATGTTTCTTAAAAGAGAATAATAACGTGGCCTGAAGGTAGTGATTATTTCATATTCGAAGTTCTGAAACTCTAAATAAAATAATTTTCCCAGTAATAAATAAATAAGAATATTTTCGCAATTAAATTAAATAATAATAAATAAAAAATATTTCCATAAATATATTAATTATTCTTTAAAGGAGATTATATTAAACTGAAAATACGATTCCAATTTGTAACTGGATTTAATGGATTCTATTTAACGCGGATTATTTTAATTTAGTCGACTAGTTCATTCCTTGTAACAAAAAACATTGTGTTGGAGTAAAGCATTGGTCAGGTTGTATTAATATTCTTTTGTCTGTAGGTTTGTGTCATTTCTACTTTTATTTTATCTGGTTTAGGGTTTTCCTTGGGTTATATGTGGGTTGCGCGCGATTGTTTGTATGTGTTGATGAATTTAATCTACAAAATTTTATTTTTGAATGGTGTAAATCTCTTCTCAATATACTGATAAAAAACTTGATCAGATTTACTCGTTCATAAAATTAAATTTCAAATGAAATAAATGCGCCAGTACAACACTTAGCACAAACTCACAAAGACATGTATCCATATACATGTACATGTGTACTTTAATCCATATTAAAGTACACACACGCGCGCGCGCGCGCGCGCGCACACAGAGAGAGAGAGAGAAAATACAGAACACATTTAAAAGGCAAAATAGAAATAACAGAAATATTAGTATATAATTTCACCGAATGCACAAACAAAAGAATATCAATACAAGCTAAGTTAAACAAAGCTGATGCTCCAACAAAGGGTTAATTTTTTCCTACTTCATTTAGGAGGGACGAAATCAATAGATCAGAATGAAATAATTCCCCTAAGTAAACTAAGTTTCAAATAACACTTAGTGTCTATGAAGTGTACAAAAAATACTATAAGAAGCAACGAAATAATTTCAGAATATTTTCTATTGGTGAAAATGAACGAAAATTTTGTTTTTTAAATTATTGTTAGGGAAAGGTTTTGTTCTAATTTCTGCTGCATAATAAAATGATGCTATATTGAAGCTTAGGAATTAAAGTTGGTAGTTTCATATCTAATATATTTTGGTATTCAAAAAATTAAAAATGGGATCCAGAGTAGTACAGAAATTACATTCTATTTAGTTACCGGTCTTGATATCTACCACAATCTTGATTATGACTTTTATTAAAAAATTATAAAATCGTTTAAACAATTGATATTTAAATGTATTACGACCTAATGTACTAGTTTATTTGAATGCAAGGTCAATTAACAAAAAGTGCAGTTACCAGAAATTAATTTTTGAAAATTAATATGTAAGCACTTAAAAATCAAATATTAACTAACTGATCTTCCCTCTCTATCATCATGTTTTCAATATCTAATGCCCAGACTTCGTGCAACGTTTCTTCATCGCTACTGTCGATACACTAACTGATCTCACTTAATCGATCAACACGTATTAAACACATCTGTTTAACTGATCTCCGAATAATCTAATTCTCCTACTAGAATTAGAGGGTGTTATTTTGTAACGGTTCTGGTGTTGGAAAGATTAATCTCTGACGTTATAGATAAAACGTTCAAGAAGAGATCGAATTTCTTCGATAACTGTTGTATTTTGATCAACTGCTCCCTGAATTTTTTGAAAAATTAATCTAGTTCCTCAAGATCGTGCTCTTTCGTCTGATTTATGGAGATAAATTTCGGCTGGAGTTATTTTTTTAGAAGCAATCGGATACTCTTCTGATGCCAGACAGCAAGAAAGATAAACTTTTTTATCATACATGACGGGGATTACAGTATAAAACTTCCGGGTGAATGTGTTTCTTTTATGATTAACCTATTATTGAGGTAGAATAAATAAAATAAAAGTATTAGGTGAAATAATGATTATCTCTTAATTATACTGTTTTTTCTTTTGCTCTCCTGGGCTGGATCTGTAATCAAGTTTAGCTCAACCCAGGAGAGTGTCCTGTAACTCAAACGAGCCTTCACGCCTACCGATAATATGTCAGGCATGTCGGCTCACCGGTTTGGGTCTTTTGATTCTTCGATTCGCCAGACCAAACCACCGGAGAGGGGTAAAGCGGACCAGACTATGTCGTTCCCGGGTCCATCCCCAGTGCCCGGGACAAGGTCTGTACACTTTATGTTATTTACCTTTATGCCTGCCTCAAACCGCTAGGCGGGGGCAACTGGACCCGAGTATGTCGTTTCCGGTCCCCACCCAGCGGCCTGTCTCGGTCTTTTTTTATTTTATTCTATCTCGACATTAAAGTCTCTGATCTATTCCTTAAAATCTGTCTCTTTAGTTTTTAGGTTCCCAACTACTCTGCATTCTTGTTGACCTGTAAGCATAAATGCTACTATTGTATCTGGAGTGACATCCAAGATTCGAACTCTCTTTCTATGTTCTTCCCATTCGACACATTCAAATATCGTGTGTTACGGGGAGTCATCCTTCCGCAATAGACACAGTTATCGAATTCTCTCTTTCTATACCTATTCAGGTAGTCACGGAATTCCCCATGGCCGGAGAGGAACTGAGCGATGTATTCCACCTCCCCATGTTTCCTCTGCAGCCATGATCTCATTCTGGAGATTAACCTTCGCGTCCAGTAACTTGTACGGCTCGTGTACCACTCTTCCTGCCATTCTTGACATAACAATCCGATAGCGTCTTCCTTGTTTATGCCTTCGTAGACTCGCTTTCTTCTCTGGGCCTGGAGGTGAATGAGTGGTATCCCTGCCAGTATCCCTGCAGTGGCTGTAGAAACAGTTCTACAAGATGATGTGATTATAATATTACTAATAAATAGCGAAACTAATATATTTGGGCTAAATACTACTTTGATGCGAGAAGTAAATAGGAATTATTTTGTTCAAAAAAAACCTTTATATAAAGGTGAAAATTGTTACAAATAATTTACTGACAAGATGTATTATTTAATGACATCATTTTATATTTGTTATTTCAGCGTGAAAAATTCCTTATCTATTAATTTAATTAAAAATAACAAAGCAAACCTTATTTTTAAACTGACAAAATTTAATTTGACATTCTCCTTAACTTAAAAGACCTTAAAAAATTATACAAAGATGAAAAATATTATATTATGCTAAATAGTATTCATTTCATTAAAATTCAGTGGTCTTATTGCTGAATCTAGTTAATATATGAAGCTGTTTAAATCCAACCAATCGAGTTTCAAAAAGAAACGCAATCCAATTAGCACTGATATTTAAATAAATATACCTGCTTGTATAAAATTTCATTGATATTACAATGAATTGATATTACAATTCATTAATATTAGGGTCTAATATTACTATACTAGAATTTAACCTAACCTTAAAATTTAATCCATACTAGATGAAATATTTTTAACTGTTCTGTTTAAAAAATACAAAACATGGTTTATCAGATATTCTGTAATCAGATTTTCTTTTAAACATAAAATTAAATAAAAACATTTTTAAATAAATATATTTTCCCTTTCTTTTTTTTAATCTAACTTCGAATTTTTACATGTCGTTCGGAGATTGTGATTTTTATATGAGGTTTCTAATTTATTGTCAATTATTGTTTTTATGAAATACAACAATATTTATTCAGTCGACAGGATCTATATTGAATGAAATATTTTCCGATAGTTCATATCTCTGCGTTGGTCTTCCCGTGTCTGCTTTGCCTTAAGTTTATAAAATTAAATTACAAGTACTATAAATTAAGAATTTACGAAATCTTCTTTTTCAGTTCGTATTATTTTTTTTTTATAATATATTTTTGGCAAACATTGTTATGGATTTAGGTATTAATAGAACACCGAATAAATAAAAGCTTTTTATTTTAATCCTAATTTCTTCATTTTTCTTGAACATCTCTTTCATAATCAGAAAAATTTTATTCATCTGTTTTTATATATTTCATATAAACTTAAAATTCAAAATTTCATAAAAGTATAGTAAAATCATGGTAAAATAAAATAAATTAAGTAGTTTTTTTACAAATTTTTTCTATTCACTTAGTTTTCATCTGCACGCCCACTGTTAATCTATCCCTCAATATGCATTAATTATGTATGTCTATAATTGCTTTTTAGATCTTAATTAAACAGTATTGGATTAATTAACCTTCGCGTCCAGTAACTTGTACGGCTCGTGTACCATTCTTCCTGCCATTCTTGATATAACAATCCGGTAGCGTCTTCCTTGTTCATGCCTTCGTAGACTCGCTTTCTTCTCTGGGCTTGGGCCTGGTGTGTTCCGCGCAAACAAATACACACAATGTATATTTTACTCAGATTGTAGATGAAATTAAATTTCAATCATTAGGAAAGTTTTAAAAAATAGAATTAAATATATAATACGCTTGAAATTAATTTATGAAATTATTTCAATGTATCAAATCTATTATTTTGATGTATCCTACATTAAGAAAAAGATACTCCCTCCTGCAACTTTATAGAAGATTATGTGGATACATATCACAGTTGTGTCATCCATCCATTAGCAGTCCGATGTAAGTAATTAATAAAAAACAAACTTCAAAATTCTAACCACTCAAAATAAATTTTAGTTTGATTAGAATCTGAAATGGATTTTTTTTTAAATCTTATGTGGACACTTCATGACTTCCTTGTACGCCTATTAATTTACATATACACAATTTTTGCTGCACTTCATTTAAACTTATTTCATTGGAAAGTGAGATACGGTCCTCAATTCTTTAATAAAGTGGACAGTTACACAATTGCTGAAGTATTAGTTTTTATTAATATCAAATATTTGTACAATTATTAATTAAACAATCTTACCTGAAATAGCTTAGAGTAAAAGTCCTTTTATTACTCTTTAAATAAATGTATAACATTTTAAGGCATCCTGGAATAGTCGCTTTAATATTGGAGGGACAGGTAGAAGGGAAAATTTATGCAGGCAGGCAACTTTTGGAATATGTAAAACAAATCGTTAGGGATGTTGGATGTAGGAGGTATACCGAAACGAAACGACCGACACTAGATAGGGAATTTTGGAGAGCTGCATCAAACCAGTCAAATTACTGAAGACAAAAAAAGTAAATAAGTCTTATATGTATCTAATATCGTGTTGTTTTTTTAATTATTATGAGGTAACCATCAAGAAACTGATAACAAAAATGAAACAGAAGAAGGTTACAAAATTTTATAGCGTTATTTATTATCAAGTAGACTGAAACAAATGCATAAATAAATTAATCAGATATTTCACTAAATCAGCGGAAATTTTTCCGCTGATTTTTTTGAATTACTGTTGTCACTATCCATTGAGTCTGATTACCAAATCATGAAGACTGTTGATGTGATTTGAAATAGCAGTTAGTTACAAAGAGCTAATGTTGAAAACAAGGTATACAATTAACAATTATAAACAAGCTGTTCTTAACCATCCATCCTTAACAATAAAAGTAATAATAATACACAATCAGACATAAAGTAGCAGCTAAAGTAGTATGCTAAGGTCATGGAAATAGTACACAAAGAACACAAACTCGTCGTAAACACAGATCACTACTACAAGTGCACAAACATTCATAGTCAAAAATACTATACAAACTGTACTAAAAGGTGATCATTCATACGGATAAAACAATCTCCACCAATAGACCAGACACCAAATTCCAATCCAAAAACGAAAAATATAATCTATCTAATCGACATTTTCATCCCTAACGACATAAACATCCAAATCAAATACACTGAAAAGACATCTAAATACACCAATCTAACGACCGAAATAAAAAGGCTCTGTAAACAAGAAAAGTCATCACCATCCCTCTCATTATGTCAGTCACAGGCCTCACACCTCACACATTCAGACCAAATCTAGTATAGTTACACATACATAGAGAGAAATTTCCACATATCAGTCTACTCAAAATATGCAACAATGTCAGATCTTTCTTTAAACAGAACAATAATAGTGTTTATACTTACTTGGCATAACCTGTAAGTGCATATTAAGACCGCAATCACGCGAGGGAGAAGAAAAATAATAAAAATAATTTCTGTTAAGCTTGGCATTTTTCATACGCTACAAATTCCCATTTCGGCTAAGTAAGTGGTCATTTAGCCGAAATCCACAGCATGACTGGTGTGGAGTAGTCATGCTCGAACATCTCATAAAAAAAAAATAATAATTATAAATTTCTCTAATGAATTAATAGCTTTATAACGAGTTTAAAAATAAATGGTAATTTCTATTTTAATAGTAAATTTTTAAAATAAACTTTGACTAAATTTGTCTTCTCTTAATCCCGTGTTCGTGAGTTAAAATTAAAAAAAAATAATAATTATAATAATCCGTGTTTAAAATCGTAAGGAACTGTATAAATAAACTAACAAAAGATACATATAAAAACAGGAACGGAAACAATGTATTCTGCAACAGTCCAAATGGTCATTTCATAAATGATTCATGAATTTAGAAGTCGTATTATGACGTCATCGTATTCACAATACATTCAAATATTCGACATTGTAGTACGAGTATATGTACTCAAGAGAAGTTGTAAGCATATCTGCATGTCTGTGTTTTGTTAAAATTCTTTCAAGGATCTTTCATAGTAACAGATGCAAGAAAAACGTACATTATGACTATTATTTATTTTCAGAATATGACGGCATTGAAAAAAATATGCAAATTGTAAGAATATATATATATTATTTACTTAATAATAATAACGGATTATAAAAGATTTTATATTGAATAGAGTGTTGAAAAATAGTTCCTTTATAGAAAATTTTTATTGACTACTGCATTGTATAATAAAACGGTTAAATCTTTAAATAGTTTAAATTGGTTAGGTTCTTACTAAATCCGGGGAGAGGACCTCTGCACCGTCATCGAAGATGGTTACGGTTGTGACGCAGAATAAGACGCTGACCTCCTACGGCAGGTCAAGAGCAGGGTAGATACTGACTGAACTTCCGGAGATATTGTCGCTCAGGAAAGGACAAGGTGGAGAGGTGCTCATACGGGTGAGAGATGAAGACCATGGAGCAGAGAGGTCCCGCAGGAAGATTCATCAAGAGATACAGGATATTAAGGTCATCTACCGATTACTGAAGAGAAGATCAAGACGGATCTAGGAGCAGAAGTTGGACGAGAGATCGCGGTGAGCCTGAATTTGACCCTACGACCGGCGTACGGTAACAAAAAATTGGTTTTTCCGGTGGGCGTGTCGGACAACCTAGTTCTCATAGTTGCCGCCAGAAATGTGAACACAGTGAGGTAAAGAGCCAACGTGGCAATTGCCCAAGTAAGCAACTGGCTCGTGATCAGAGGTCTCACCTTGGCTGCTATTAAAACAACCGTAATCAAGATGACCGGCCGAAGGCGTATTGACGAGTTTGTGATGGAGGTGGATGGCTCAGAGATCTAGCCAGTAACAAGGGGGAAATACCTTGGAGTATGTCTGAACAAAAATAGGAAACTCACCGTGCATACAAATTAAATTGTGAAGAAAGCATCTCGAACGGCCTCGGCAATAGCGGCAGTGATGGCCAATACAGGAGGATCTAGGTCGTCTAAGAGGAAGTTGATAGCTTCTGTGGTCGCCTTAATAATTTTGTATGCTGCCCTAGTTAGGAGAAGGGCATTGGATACCAAGAGGTGCCGACAGAAGCTGTATGGCCTGCAACGAAAGGTGGCAATAAGGGTGGCTGCTGCTTACCGTACAGTCTCGTTGGAGGCGATTTTGGTGGTGGCTGGTCTGCCGCCTCTGACGCTGCTTTTCAAGAGAGAAGAAGTGTAGCTGACGGTAGCACTAAAGATGACGCGAGAGGCGACCTTTGGAACCATTGGCAGGAGAGATGAGACCAATCCTAACCGGTAGATGGACTCACAGGCTGATACAGGATGTCAGGAGTGGGTAGAGAGGAGTCATGTGTACATAGATTACTGGATGACCAATTGCTTACAGGACATTGGTCGTTTTTGGTCGACATTGGTCGACATTTCCTGTACGCCATTCAGAAGAGATCTTTTTCGGAAGCATCTACTACTGCGGTCAGGTGGACGCAGTTGAACACATCTTTTTAGGGCTTCCGCGGTGGATGGCGTTTAGACCGAAAAGAGTGACTTTCGAGACCCCGCAGGAAGTCATTCAGGCTATGCTGCATGACCAGAACCAGTGGAGACAGTGTGGAACATGTTTACGGACGCTTCTGGAGCTAATGGTTATGGAAGGATGAGTGGGAATACGGGACAGTACGGGGAACGGACTGCCTACCAGAAGTTGGGGTCCTTGGGTTGTTATTGCCGATGATATGTGGAAAGAACTGTAGCCGTTCTATCTATTAGTTTGCTGCCAAGGAATGGGGTTGACGTCGTCTGCCACGATGAGTCCGCCTACCCAGCGGCGCCAATGGATTCAAAAAGGGCACCAGCAGTGTCCTCCCGTTAGTGGTGCCCCAGATTGTGCCCCGGATCCCCATCAATGAAGGCAATAGAGAAAAAATAGCCACGGAGATGTTATGAAGGTTCCGAGGTAAAAGGAACCTTACAACCTACACTTAGGGCCTACGTTTGGGGCCCTAGGATCGCTGCTACAGATTATGTGTGTGAGACTCCTGAAACTTTCCTGTATAACCCGTGGGAACACAGCATGCACTGAGTAATGTCATTACGGCTGGTATCGGGGCATGTTGTCATAGTGGGATGTTGTTTAGGTATGAGTCCCCGTCTTCTGCGGTAAACCACACCCCGTAGTGTGAGCTACTGGGCGTCTGTGTGCAGATTTTTCCTGTTCCTGCGTAAGAAGAAGTAAAAAAAAAGGTTCTTACTTCCTTTATTTTAGAATCTAACGTTAAAATTTAAAGAAAAATGATAAAAAATTTGGTTATGAATGTAATTCATAATAAAAAAACTGACAACACTGTTGTAGGACTTCCCATCACGCGGCTAAAGCCGCTTTCCGAGAATGTCATACAAGTGCAGGTTGTTTCTGATGCACGGCTTAAACACACATACTCACATAATTTAAAATATTTATTATTTTATATAATATTTTTTCTATTATTTACTTCAATGATTCTAACTAAAGCGCGCGTGTATACGGTATTTAATTTTGTGGATGTGGTGGGAATTCCATAACTTACTTAAAAAAAATTTCCTTTGTACGGTGTGCAGACTGGTGTTAAGCCACAAGGCTTAACACACCAGGTACCGAGTCGACTGATCGAGTTCGAGACCCAGCCAGACCGAGTTACGTTTTACACTTTAAATATTATTATTTATGTAATTCTACCGCTCACCTGTGACGTCACAACATAACAGTCGTCTACAACAGCATGTTTCGGGGATGGGGCGATTTCTCAAAAAAAATTTAAAAAAAAAGAAGATTTTTTAATCTTTAACAAATGTGCCTGAGAAAAATATCACCTTAATTATGCGAAGTCTGATGATACTGAGGATGACCTTGCTGTTCAGCCCACTCCCTTGACCTTTTAATTTGAAAATTTAATGGTATCAATGCTCCATATATAGATGTAATCTAAGTATGATCAAAATCGATCCAGTAGTTCTATAGATATAAGGTGATGTAGAGACCAATACCGAACACACACACCCGTATATATGAACATTAACACCCGGAAAATTTCCACCCGGTTTTTGGGTTTCTTAGGTGTCAAACTCCGGTGAAAATTTTATATGCCCAAACTGAATCGGTTACAATACCTTTCCTTCTAAAACTATAGCTGTAGAAGGGAATCATTTTAATGATTGCATCTGTTTTGAATGATGACTGCTTGCAGTTTTTCCACATCGTGTTATCAATCAATGTCTTTTAACTTAGCTAAACATCATAAAATAAAATACCGTCGCTAAATATCGTACATTGAATGTGCGTATTGTATACGAAAATGAAAAACCCCTTTCCACGAAAGCTACTTCTATATGTATATATATATATATATATATATATATATATATATATATATATATACTTCTCTATGTATATATATATATATTTATATATATACTTACATTGTTTATGTTTTTGTAAGTACATAGTCTTCTGTTTTCGCATGTATATCACGATCAGATTGATTGATTGTTGGTATTTTATTCTAACTTATTTGTATTTATTTCTACTTGATCGATGCTTGATTGATTTAGTTTTGAAAGACACAGAGGGAAACGGAGAGTTTGTTCTACAAATAAAATATAAACATTACGACTATATAACAAAACTTGATTTAAATGTTCTCCCTCAATTTCTCGTAAAAAGTAGCAAAACGAAATACGGCAGTTTAATACTAAAATAAATTTATAAAGTTACATTATTGATGTGTGTTTGTAATGTATGTAATCTTGTGTAATGTTATATTATTGTTTATTATAACTAAAATTCAAAAAAAGAGCATTTAAAGCTTTATTACGCTTTGTCAAACGACCCAAATTAAAATGTTTATAAGCATTGTACGTAATTCGTTGACCTTCTAGGTTTCAGTTATCTCTAACTTTATAAATTACATTTTCAAATTAATAAATACCTAGTGAAATTTAATGCACCCTTCATTTGCAAAACAAGAGAGAGTGTACAGGATTTCAAATTGTTTTAATTTATATGGTAAGAAGATTTAAAAAACCCCAATTCCATCCATTTTAAATAAGTTGGATTCAAGATCCTATTTTAGAAATAGGTAAAAAGAAAATTTCCAATAAAGAGATTTTAATTATTTATCAGCAAACATTTCTGAATCGTTATTTTCTTTCCTTTTATTATAAAATGTATTATGTTCTATTTATTTGTTATATTTTGTGTATTATACAATGTAACTGTAATATGCAAGTTCAACCTATTCTGGATGTTTGCATTTATTAAAAATTACCTTTATTTACACTCATTCTAATTTTTTACTGAATTATTGAATTCTTTTTATATAATTCTTATTTACTTTAATTAATTTTTATTTACTTTTTCAAACTCTTTGACCCCATCTTAATTAGCTATTTGATAACAATTTAAGTATTAGCTAAGGATATAACCATATTTTTCATTATATATTTTAAAAGCTTTTATTTAACTCGCTTTAGGAATAATCAGATCTTGCAACTGCTATATTTTTTGATCTATCGTATGAAAATCAATGAAATTTGGTACTCGTATCATAACTTCGATGACAATACAGCACTAGGTGTCGGAATTTGATATGACCTTATATATTTACTAAGTAAATATATAATTGTTATTATTTACAATATTTCTGTGGTGATATTCAGAGTGTACAGTCATTTTTTTACTGTGATTCGTATTATAATTATTCAAAATAAAAAAAATATATATATATATGAAAAGTGATTTATACTAACGCTTAAATAACTGCTCAGAATGATATACTAAAATAAAACTTAACAGATGCTTCTATCTTAAAACGTACTGTTTTTCGATGTGAGGCCATACTGGCCTCACATCGAAAATGGCCTCACAGTATGTGAGGCATGTGTGGATCATTTATGAAACTAGCCGGAAAGGTATTAAATATCCACTATTTCTGTTACGGTTATGATATTCCGAAGTTTTTTACTTAATTATTTTCTTTTAAATGCCCTTTAAAATGATGCGCCAACTACCCTTTCAATTTAAAGGTTTTGAGCTTCTCTCCTGGATGCTTTCGGTACGGTATATAATAATGCAAAATAGATCATTTTGAGGTAAGAGGATTTGCTAAATTCCCTTTTTCTATGTTTACTTGTTACAATTAATTAAAAGCTCTCATATACACACCAACTCACACACACACACACACACACATATATATAGTTCGGTCTTATATACTCAGAAAGAGCACAACTGTAATCATGCTACAAGTAAACAGACGTTCAAACACCATACAAAATGCCTTAAAAAGGAAGAAGTTGCATAACATTTCCTTAGATGTAATTATTATGTTTTATAATTACGTTTTCTACGTTTTATACAAAATGAAAATTAAACTTCATACTAAAATCACTGTTGTTAAACAGGTTTTATCTATGTTAAATTTCAAAATGTTTATATTTCACTACATCTAATAAAATCTGGACTATCTGAGGAAAGAATACCGAGTCAACTTATGTACATACTATGTACATCTGACCTTCCTGAAAGTAACAATAATATCGTTGAAATGTGTACAGATTATACAACTGTACAAACAGATAAAGTTCGGCGATGATTATTAAATAATTAAAATCATAAGTTGATGTAATTATCAATTCTTTATTATATTTGAAAATATTTTTGTATGTATAAATTGAATGTTTAATATACTTGAAATATTAAATGAATTATTTATATATTATTAAATGTTTATTATAATTGAATTATGAACTGGAATTATTATTGAATGCGATTGTACAAGAATAATGCAATTTCCATTTGTAGGCGACAGGCTGGAGCTGAACAAGAGTGAGGACTGAAAAATGAATGATCACAAGAATGACGATAGAATTGCTTAAATAATGTTTCTGGAGCCGCTGCTTTGTTAGGAGCCGAGTGACGTCGTCAGAAGTCGAGTGCAACCGAAAGAAGCCGAGTGACGTGTAAGGAGCCGCTGAATTGTCAGCAGCCGAATGCAAACGAAAGGAGTCTAGTGTACTGTAAATTCCCGAATGAATCCGACCCAAGCCGAAGGTATTTAAATTTAAAAATCCTATTAAATACATTAAAGCTCCAACATTTAAACGATAATAACAAAATATAAATATGTAGAGTATTTAAAAATTAAAGAAACCTCTTTTCTTTTTCTTTTTTCTGTTTAGCCTCCGGTAAGTACCGTTTAGATAATTCTTCAGAGGATGAATGAGGATGATATGTATGAGTGTAAATGAAGTGTAGGTCTTGTACATTCTCAGTTCGACCATACCTGAGATGTGTGGTTAATTGAAACCCAACCACCAAAGAACACCGGTATCCACGATCTAGTATTCAAATCCGTGTAAAAATATCTGGCTTTACTAGGACTTGAACGCTGTAACTCTCGACTTCCAAATCAGTTGATTTGGGAAGACGCGTTAACCACTAGACCAACCCGGTGGGTCAAAAATTAAAGAAACCTAATTCCGAACAACTACACTTGTATTTAATAAATTCATATTCAAGACTAACATATCTGGAATATGTTAGTCCAACTAACATATTCGTATACCCTATTAATATCTAGTAAAGTTTAGGTTTTAAATTACGAGATTTTTTATGAATCATAGGCAAAAAGTCATCGAACATTAGAAAACAAGCTGTTTTTGATGTTCCAAGCCATTCTAAGACCTATGTGAGTTTAGGAACATGACTTTAAGAAAATAATCCTGATTTTGCAATTATGCAATAGTTACAATCAAACGTTGGAAAATTATTACGAAAAACTCATTATACGTATGTTACAAATGATATACTGAATAAAAACGCGTAAAAATACAAGCGTGTAAAATACAACTAAACGAAGAATTTCTACATTTCACCATGAAATACTATAACATAAATAATGAACAACTACTTTCTAACAAACTGGAAAACCATCAGCACTTTTTAGTGCCGTTCTGCAGGAAATAATTGTTGGTACGGATTAAAGAGAACCAAAGTTACTTGACCTTCTGTTCATGAATAACTCAAATGTTTCCTTTCATTCCATTTAAATTACTTTATCACACATTCTTTATATTCTATACATTTACATTATCTTTCTGTGTAATTATCATTATTTTATTCTTTAATTTCATCATATATTACTATTACTTTTTATTGATGTCTATTATTATTATTGTTAATTGTTTATGTTTTTGTCATTCATATTTTATATCAATGCATTTATATGTATTTATATATGAACATATCTGTAAAGGCTGTAGGCTACGTGATATGAATCGCCAATTTAAAGCTGATATAGAAAACAAGCATCTTGAAGAATAATAAACTTATTAGTGAACATTAGAAATTAAGTTATTTACTAATCCGAACTTTGCATTTTATTAATCCAAACTTAATCTGCTTTAGTAGGTCAAATATAGGGTTGTATATCAGCATGTCAAGAACACAAAATTTCAGGTGATAATCAACCCCGCAAGTTATACCTTCATTCTACTCATCACATGGACTGGTTATAAATCATCATTACTTTTAAAGAAAGCAACTATAGTAACTCTTGTGTCTCAGGTGCTTCAAATATGTAATTATTATAAGAAAAATCGGAATAGTGAGTATAAAGTAACATATTAATATGCTCCTTTTTGTAATGAAATAATTTGTTACATACGCTACTTCAATATAGCACGGAACATTCATTTTTTTATTTCATAAATTTTAAAAATAGTATTATTTGTGGGAAGCAGAGTATACATAAATATTTTTTTTCTCCAATTTAATTTCCTTTTTCATATTTTATTATACTTTTATGCTAAATTAATTCTAATTAAAAGTAGACGTAAAAAAATTGATAATATTTAAGAAAAAAGAATAAATTCACACTCTACATTATAAAACCGATTTGTTTTAGATTTTCAGGATACGAGTACATTCATATCCTAAAGACAGTTTTAACCCATAGATCGAGTCCCTATCCCCTTTGAAGGGGAAATTATGAAGTTTTCCTCGACAAAAGTCTGTGTACTTAAGTTAAAGTAGTTACTAGTATTCCGTGTTTTATAACTTAGTTTCTTTTATAACTTAGTATAAGTTGTTATTTATATGTATTATTCTCACACCCATGAAGATAAAGAACACAGCAGGAGTCCAGTTAGGAATCCAGCAGACTAGTTAGGAAGGGCTAGCGAAGCGAGAAGCACTGATCTGCTAGTCTTTTATAATAAAAATATTTTATTTTCTTTCTTTGTAGTTGAACAGGCATAATTTAATAAAATATTTACCGTCATGTGAGTTTTTTCTAGAGGTCATCGATTTTCTCTTTTAGTTAATTTTTAATATTTTAGTAATATTTTTCTTCAGTTGGTATAATTTGTTGGCAAAAGTACAAGAAAACTAATAAATTATTGTTTTCAATTGCTAGCTTTTAGTAATTTAAAAAAAAAAATTGTAAACGTAGTCTTATCTAACAAACAAATAGACTTTCATACAAATATCCTGTAATAAGAGAAAATTTGTTAGCGAAACGATAGAATAATATTCCGTGATTCATGATTAAAATACTACTATTATACACATTATTATATTATAGTTATAGCTTATTTATTCGAATATATAACTTAACTAACCTTTATTACCGTTATTATACACACAGTACAAAAGATTGTGTATTAAACCTGACCTATCGACCACTTTTATTCAGCAGTGATTTGCTTGAACAGCCACTGGAACAGACTTTAATTTCAGTGCAAACTTCTCCTGTTTGTTACTTCCATCATCGATCAAATTTCTTCCCTTTTTAAAAGTTAACTCCATCATAACAGTGTCCTAGGAAGTGTTCATTTATACTAAGTCTTTGGAATAATTACTATCGTTAAAACTTTTAAAATAGTTTTTATATTTTATGTAAAATTGTTTTAAAGAAGGTTACTTTATAAGTCTTTCCTCTGTTTCTAGTACAGATAATTTCATTTTCAGTTACTTAACCGAATGCAATATTGTATTCTACTACAATAATAAATTTCTTTTAATTATATATATATATATATATATATATATATATATATATATATATATATATATATATATATAATTTCCTCGCATCATAGCTCTAGAGTTACGCAGCAAGAACGAAAGTAATCAGTCAAAAATGGGGTACTGGTTTTTTACCTTTCACGATGTTTCATGACCCAGCGACTCTAAAAAACAAAAAAAAGTGTGGGTAATGTTTGCACGTATATAAGTGTTTTGGCCTGTTTGAAACTTAATAACTTTTGCCTGGATAAACCAATTTTGATGAAATTTGGTACAGGGAGTCGTGTATATGGGGCAATTTGTTGGTAAACGGTGGAATCAATATCTCCAAGATAGTTTTTTGGGGCCAATTTTCTCAAAATTTTGCAAACATAACTCTATTTTATATTAAGCTCAGTATATGCGTGCATGCTTATCTTACCATTTTTTATTTTAATTTTGCTCCCCAAATTCTCCCCTTTCTCCAAATTGAAAATTCGAGTTCAGTTATGGAAACCTACTCGAATCGAAAAATACTCGAGTTCAGCTAGAAGTCAGGCACTAGGGCTGAAATTAAAGGTCGGAAAAACAAAAGTAATGATTGCAGACAGAGTCAATGATCTTCCTGTCAATGATGCGCTGTATGATTTTAAAAGGTAGATCGTTTGTATATTTAGGATACACAATAGATAAAACGTTTATCGGCCGAATTACGAAGAAGAATTATCTTGGTGAACGAGATGCTTACGAAGTTGACAGCTATTTCGAAGGATAGAGCAATCACGAGGAATACAAAGAAAGCTGAAACTGCTTCAGGTACTAGTCTTCCCAGTAGTCTTGTACGAAGTAGTCAGGGATTAAACCTGGATCATCAAGGTGAATCTAGTGATCTAGTATTCAAATCCGTATAAAAGTAGCTCCCTTTACTAGGATTTCAACCTTAGAATTCTCGAATTCAAAATCAGCTGATTTCCAAATACAAGTTTAACCACTAGACACGTCCGTTCAAACCTTTTATTTTAATATATAAATATTACGTATCTTTCTAAAATATACATGTTATTATATATGATTGTTTCTAAAAGGGCACAACCTAAGATTAAGAAGGTAAAAAAATCACGCATAGGTAAATTTTATTTCACTACATGTCAGTTGACAACAATGTACTTAAAGTTAGCAATTTGTAACAGTTGAAATGTTTTTCGTATGGACTAGTGGTAAACCAGTATAAATTCGTCTCTATTGTGTTAACTATGTCGTTTTTCCAAGGACGAACGTAAGTTTATTATCAAGATTTATTCATGTATAAATCTTACGAACGTGGGAAAGACAGATTTTTGATAAATTTCCCAATAAGTCAATAATATCATCGTATTTGGTTAATAAATATCATCAGACCGGGAGTGTACACGATCGTTAAAGCACAGGTTGACCGTCATTATTTACAGTAGGAAGTTCTGGAGGATGTGAAAGAACGTTTCATTTGCTCATCCAGAAAAATATCTTCACAAGCTGGGCTTTCACTATCTACAGCTTTCAGGCCTAATAAAAAATTACTATCGCATCAAGATTACTGTCGTTCAAGAATTGAAAGAAGTAAACCGCAGAAAACATTTACAATATTGTCATCGGTTCCCTTCTCTGTAAAAAATAGGTGAAACCTGTAAAGTGTAAAAAATAATTAGGTTGGACACCCGCCAAGAGAAAGGGGCATTTCCAAGATGTCATGTGACCTAGATAGTGCAACGGGATTGGCTATTGATCCCGTATTTCTATCTCCGTGCTACTTTTATTGTATTTCTGTCCAAATACTGAAAACTTTGAACTAGATCAGTAACCACAACTGAAATTATCAAGTAATTCATGCGGATACAAGCAAAAATTGTACACTGTATTTAAAAATAATAATTCAAAGTATATAAAATTAGAATTAAAGTAACAATAAAATTATTATAAATACTGTTTCATAGCAACAGTTCAATACGTGTAACTAAAATAAAATTCATATTTATTTTAGAGGTTTATAAGCAGAAGACAAGTAAAAATGTATTCTTCATCCTAGAGGCTTGTCACTGGGTGGTGTGCCATGGTACCATGGCCGCCAATGGGTGGCTGGGCACCAGTTAGAGACACTGGGCTCTTTGAGCCATTGGGTGACAAGCAGGATGTTTCCAGTTAGATGCCCTGACAAGCTCAGCAACGGATTTTTATATTCCGCCGATCACCCCATCGGGAAGCAACAGCTCGTTCGGGCGCTGAACTGGTAACGTTTTGCTTGTCAATGGGTGACAAGCCTAAGATGAAAATAATAAAAATAACGATTGACTACGCCGTCTTACCAATTGGCGACATATATTTTATTTACTTTGATAAAATGTTTAAAATGATTGTTGTAAATATATCGAACCATTGTCAAGGATTAAAACTAAGACCGGCTGACCTAGAAGCCACTACATTAATTTAGTATGAACATTTCTCCTTATTTCAAGCAGTGGAATTAGGTCCCAAATTATTTTTCCTTCCTCCTGAATACATAAAATTATATATATAAATAGATATACATACACACAAAAGCCATTTATTTTTTTTATGTAAAAAATATTCACTGAATAATTTCATCGAGTATTTCATGACACTCGGTAGTGTCATAAATTTGCGCATGAATCAACTTTTGATAAGGAATCACAGTCCTTTTTAGAGGACCCGGATGATTCAGGATATATTTTTAGTCTATTACAAAATAAACAAATAATTTTACGAATTAATGGAAAGAATAAATGTAATTTCAGTGAAAGCAAGTTGCTTATTAAAACAGTTACGTCATTCTATGAAATAACAAAATTATAATATAAAGAGACGGTAATTAATAAAAACTATGTTTTTTAATTTTTGTACTAGAAATTTTGATTAAGCATCGTTGGATTATAGTGTTTTTAAGCGGACATTTTATTTAGTTATAATACTAATAAATATTATCTGTATTGATATTTTATTATTTATTCGGTTAAAATGAATACCAGTTAAACCGTTAACCGTTAAACCGTGTACTGTATACTTGAAAGTGATGTGTAGAATTAGATTATTATCCTGCTTCCAGCCAAGTGTGACTAAAATAAAATTCATATTTATTTTAACATACCGAAGTCATTTATTCTACTTTCAAGGCGCTTGTCACTGGGTGGCTCGTGCCACGGCTTGCTGATTGGTAGGATAGTGTGTAGTTTGAATGACGGTTTATGGCCATGGCATGTCAACAGGTGGCTGAGCACCAGTTTAGACACTGCACTTATTCAACCTCATCTCAAGACCGCCAGTGGGTGATAAGGAAAATCTTGCCAGCTGGGGACAAGCTGACTAGCAAAAGATAAAGGAACCATGGTTCAGACAACCATTGACAACACTCTATGATATATTTTATTAATTAAGGTAAGATGTCATCCCATTTTACATAATAATATATATATGCAAAGCATGACGACGCCAATGGTTGGTTGAACCACGACTTTTTATCTTCTGCTAATCACCCACTGACAACAACCAACAGCTTGTCAGCCTGTCAACAACTGGTAACATGCTGCTTGCCAATGGGTGACAAGTGTGAAATAAAAATAGTATTTGGTTAGCTGTGGCTCAGCCACCAATCGGCGATATGTATTTTATTAAGTTAGATATTTAAAATGATTCGTGAAAAAATATCGAATCCTTTTCACAGATTAAACCTAAATTAAAGCACTAGAGTCAGTTCCCAAATTATTTCTCTCTCTCTCCCTCCCTCGCCCTTTCAATCTCACTTTCCCCTCCACTGCTCACTCGAACTCTCTCTACATATATATATATATATATATATATATATATATATATAAATATACGGATTGTTCCAGAATGTATTCGCCGAACTTAAGGAACTGATTTAGGAGACCGAAATGAACAAGAACGTTCACAGTGACGTAAGTCCTATTTTGATTTTCAACAATTTTGCCATTTTCAAAAAAAAAATTATCTCTCAGGAACAAGTAAATCTACTTTAATTAAAATTTGGCAAATCTACGGCTAGTATCTTTTTCTATGAAATAAAAAATTTTCAAAGCGTCACCTTCAAAATGGCAGATATCTTACTTTTTTAATCTTCAATATCTTTGTAATTATTTGTTTTTTCTAATATTTACTTATTACAAAATTTATTAAGCATTTTATTTTGAACAAAAAACATTTTCTTTGGAAAAATCTTTTATTTTTTTGTCTTTAGTCATTTGGCTGGTTTGATGCAGCTCTCCAAGATTCCCTATATAGTGCTAGTCATTTATTTCGGTATACCCCCTACATCCCACATCCCTAAGAATTTGTTCTATATATTCCAAACATTGCCTGCCTACACAATTTTTTCCTTCTACCTGTCCCTACAATATTAAAGCAACTATTCCAGGATGCCTTAGTATGTGGCCTATAAGTCCGTCTCTTCTTTTAACTAAACTTTTCCAAATGCTTCTTTCTTCATCTATTTGCCGCAATACCTCTTCATTTGTCACTTTATCCACCCATCTGATTTTTAACATTCTCCTATAGTACCGCATTTCAAAAGCTTCTATTCTTTTCTTCTCAGATACTCCGATCGTCCAAGTTTCACTTCCATATAAAGCGGCGCTCCAAACATATACTTTCAAAAATCGTTTCCTGACATTTAAATTAATTTTTGATGTAAACAAATTATATTTGTGACTGAAGGCTCGTTTCGCCTGTGCTATTCGGCATTTTACATCACTCCAGCTTCGTCCATCTTTAGTAATTCTACTTCCCAAATAACAAAATTCTTCTACCTCCATAAAATTTTCTCCTCCTCTTTTCAAATTTAGTGGTCCATCTTTGTTATTTCTACTAAATTTCATTACTTTGGTTTTGTTCTTGTTTATTTTCATGCGGTAGTTCTTGCGTAGGACTTCATCCATGCCGTTCATTGTTTCTTCTAAATCCGTTTTACTCTCGGCTAGAATTACTATATCTTTCGCCTTGTACTGTTACTCCGAATCTAAATTGTTCTTTAACATCATTATCTGCTAGTTCCATGTAAAGATTAAAAAGTAACGGGAATAGGGAACATCCTTGTCGGGCTCCCTTTCTTATTGCGGCTTCTTTCTTACGTTCTTCAATTATTACTGTTGTTATTTGGTTCCTGTAAATGTTAGCAATCGTTCTATCTCTGTATTTGAACCCTATTTTTTTTAAAATGCTGAACATTTTATTCCAGTCTACGTAAAAATCTATTGATAAACAATCGAGTTATTGGAGACAATTAACCTGACAGTATCGTAATACAAGCAAATAATTTTTTTCCTGTTTTTGTTTCCTCCACTAAATGTAATAAAAATTATTAAACATCTTGCTGCGGGTTAATTATCAGCAATAACTCGATTGTTTGTCTACAAATGAGTTGTCATTTTGTTAAAAATAAAACTCTTAATATATTTTGTAATAAAAAAAATTTGATTTGAAGCAAAATAAGACTTATATCGATATGAACTTTTTTCCTCATTTTGGTATCCTGAATCAGTTCCTGAAATTTGGTTAATACATCCCGGAACATGGATATTCATTTAATTCCAAACAGCAAGTATATTTTTTTGGACCCCTATACATATACATATTTATATAGCCTATGACGTAAGGGTCATTCCTGGTAACGGGGTCAAACATCTAAATCGGTTCAGCTACAATTAAAAAAACATACATACATACACTCTAAATATATTAACACTCCTTTTTGGACAGTCGTGTTAAAACTACACATGACATTTATTTCAAAGAGCAATAAATTTTCACAATATTAATAAAAATTCACTTTGAACCCCTTTCCTCTCGAATGTAATAGGGTTTAAGTCATTTATACCGATTTTTTTTCAGCTAATATTCAGTTTTTGATATCAATTGGTATACATGTTTGAAAAAATTAAAAATGGATATAATAATTCAAAATATAATGCAACGGTAGCATTCAAAGATAATAAATACGTATAAAACTTACTTATAAAGAATAAATGCAAGATTAGTTCCAAATGAATCGATTTGAGACACTTTCCATTTTCGATCGTGAAGTTTTACATAATTTGCAGACAGTAATCTTTCATAAGCCCAAAAAACTTAACAGTTTTAATAACGTGCCCAAATGTGTAAAATAAAACACTGCTTTTGGTTCAGATGATTCGGATCTGAAAGAAAAATATCAGGAATATTAGATTAATTAATGTGTACAAAATTATAAATACGAGGGTTATCAGAAAAGTTTTTAACATCAGCATGAAGATGGCAGCACTCGTCTAAAGTATTCGGGCGTGCACTGAATGGTACTCATTAAAATTTCGGCCATTTTGGATACTTAGTTGTTTGATAATCATTTGAGTAAGTCAGTGTTAGTGTTTTCGTGAAAATGGAAAAAATCGAATATCGTGCCGTGATTAAATACTGGCATGTGAAAGGTAATATGCCTATGCAATGCCTATGCCGAATGCTGTTTACAGGCACTCTGTCCCATCATTTGCCACCGTGAAAAGATGGGCAGCTGAATTTAAACATAGTTGCACCAAATTGGTTGTTGATGAGCGTTTGGGACGGCCAAAAACTGCAACTACCACAGATATCATCAAAAAAGTTCACCAAATGGAACTGGACGACCGACAAATTAAAGTTAGAAAGATAGAAGAGGCTATCGACATATCGATACATTTCCAATTCTTCAGATAATTATTAGATGTATTAATGAAATTAATAATAAAATTAATAATTAGATGTATTATCTGAAGAATTAGAAATGAGTAAGCGATCCGCACGTTGGGTGTCGCGTTTGCTCACTGTGGACCAAAAGTGCATTCGAATGAACATTTCCAAGGCCCTGCTGAAGCATTTTACGCAAAACGAGTAGGATTTTTTACGTCGATTCATACTATTGATGAACATGGATCTACCACTACACTCCTCAGATGAAACAACAATCAAACCAGTGGACCGCAAAGGGTGAACCTGCTTTGAAAAAAGCAAAGCCAGTTATATTGGCTGAGAAGGTGATGGTGACTGTTTTTTGGGGAAAACAAATTTTGTTTAAAATACCTTAAATATATAATTAAAAATATATTTTTGCTTTTATTAAACATTTTCCTTGTTACTGCTTGTACTCAAGTACTCAAGTAACTGGATGTTGCAGTAAGCAGATATATCCCAAACTTGGATGCGATACGTCAAAACTGTTTTAAGAATCAATTTGTATACCACAGAATGACAGTAATAAATAATGAGAATTATTTTTACTTCCTTATACGAAGTAAAGGAAGTATTGTGATCTCGACAAATTTCGGTTTTCAGATTTCAACAGAAATATCCATTTTGACCAACCCTGAATCCATTTTGACTGGTTTTGGTATGACATCTGTACGTACGTATCTCACATAACTCAAAAACAATTAGCCATAGAATGTTGAAATTTTGGATTTAGGACTGTTGTAACATCTAGTTATGCACCTCCCCTTTTAATTGCAATTGACTGGCCCGAAAGTGTCCAAAAAAATCCCAAAATCCAAAAAAATTTGGATTTTGGACTTTTTCTTAACAGCAATAATGAGATCTTTTCAATGATATATCATAAGTGGTACTTATTTTCATTTGACCAGAGTAATAGCCAAATGAAATATTTGAATCTTACAAGGGGAAAACACATCGGTCAAATCAATCTTCATCTCCTTTTTTTTTATTTATTCTTTTTAACATTCTTTTTTAATTTAAATATATTGATTTATTAACCTCTTATGGTAAAATAATTTTTACGATAAATAATAATTCAATAATAACAATAAAAGAAAATATATGAAAAAAATTAGTAGTCATTAATGAAATAAAATTTTATGTACTTTTCAAAATGTATTTATGTAATTTAATAGGCATTATTATATATATACATATGCATATATGTATTTATCACCTTCCCTTACTTTTTTCCTCCCTTGTTCTTAACGTTTTCTTCTCTTCATATTGATCTTCTTGTAGTTTTATTTTTTGGATATATTTCTTCATGTTATCTTTCTTTTTCCTGTATGATTGTTTCTTTTTTATTTTTGATTATTCGCCAAATAATCCGATAATAAAAACTGAATATTTTACACCATGTCGAAATTAACACTTGTAACTAGTGCACAGGAGTTCACTAAACGGAATTTAATAAAACTAAATTAAATAAGGAAAAAACTAATAATAAAACTTTCACCAAAAAGTAATTTGAATCACTAGGCTTACAACTTAATTTTTATTAGCAATATCAAATTTTACCATTACCAGTAAGTTGAAGTAAAAAGGTGAAATGAGGAGTTAAGAAAATGCATTGTTTCAACGTGATACAAGCTGCATTATCGTGAATTACAGTTTATTTTGTCAACTAACTTCGTAATACATTTTTTAAGTTAGTATTTCTAGTTGTCGTACCGGGTTGGTCGAGTGGTGAACGCGTCTTCCCAAATCAGCTGATTTGGAAGGTGAGAGTTCCAGCGTTCAAGTCCTAGTAAAGCCAGTTATTTTTACACGGATTTGAATACTAGATCGTGGATACCGGTGTTCTTTGGTGGTTGGGTTTTTCAATTAACCACACATCTCAGGAATGGTCGAACTGAGAATGTACAAGACTACACTTCATTTACACTCATACATATCATCCTCATTCATTCTCTGAAGTATTATCTAAACGGTAGTTACCGGAGGCTAAACAGGTAAAGAAAGAAGTATTTCTAGTTGAGTTGTGTTGTCTCATTTATAATAAGTAACTAATATCAGCTGGAATTAACACTGGAAGTTAATTTTTATTTAGAAAATAATATTAGTTTAATTAGCCATTTAATTTGTTGTTTATTATTAGTTATTGTTCAATATTATCAACACCGTAGCACGGTTTAAAGTTCGTTATTGTATGCATTAAGAATGTAAAGCGCGATAAAGTTTTTCCTGCAGCGCGTATTACCTCGTGTTATTGTAAACACGATTTTTCCATCATTACAAATCCGAATGCTTATATCTCGATAACGCAAGCATTTACAGAAAAACGGGTATCACCACTGTTTTTCTTGTAAATTTTTAAATCGAAATCATGTGTCGTATGTTCACTTTCCTATTTAAGACAATTAATTTTGATTCAATATGACGTATCCAAGATGACAGAAAAAATAGAAAAAAAAATATATATATATGAGTGTTATTTAAGTATGGAAACAGCTGTACATTGCTTATTTGAGAAGTATTTGGAGGCAGAAAGAAGTGGGGTTCTACATAGTTAAAAAAGGATGTACAAGGTGGGTTTTCAATTTTTTCCCTCATATATGAGTGTCTTTAGTGTTTATATGTGCTATATATGAGTGTTTGATATAAATATATTAAATATTTTAACTTTATATATTCTAGTTATATTCGCCGTGAAAGTAAAATCTTCAATTCGTCAATGTGAACGCAAATTTTAAGTTATTAAAACTATTCTGTTAATGCTATCTTGAATGAACTGGCTACTGGATCACTTCAGAAACTTTATCCGCAAAAAGTAACCGATATAGATCTGGCCTTTAACAATTTTTTTTTTTTTAAATCAAATAGAAACAAAATTAAAATTCAAAATTGAAGTGTTTCAGTTAAATTTGGTTCAAATTATTTTAACAATACTTTATTTACTTGCCACTGAGCTTATTTTTCGCTACAATAAATGAACAGGAAATGCTAATCATCTTTAACACTTTCACGATGTAATAAAACAAAAATAGGAGAGATTGATTAAACCCTTTTTTCCTGTATCTTCTTATTTATATTTAGTTAATTCTAATGTTATTAAGTTAAACAGGAATTATACATAAAAACATTAAATATCAAAACATTTCTTTAAATGTATGAAAAATCCATTACATAAATTACTTATTTCAGTGTTTAAATCAAATGCCTAGAACTATACATTAATTAAGTTATGTTTGTTTTAATTTTTGATACAAATATATATTGTTTAAAAGAACGGTAAAATGCACGAAAGTGTTAGAAACTGTATAAAAATTATCTATCATATATACAGTTTTCGTTAAATGGTAGAAGGTAACGTAGGGTATACACAAGATCGCGTTTATTTCTAATTTTAAAGGAACGAATATTACTACTACACTTATCTTAATGTCTAATCAGTTTATTTATCCTTAACCTAAAAAACGTGACCGATCAGAGTATTTGGATGAATTATTTAACGATCGTAACCCGGATTTGCCTTTTTCTAAACAAGACTTAAACCTGTTATTTCAGTATTAATATATTATTTTATCCGATTGCAAATCCGTTAATATAAAATGAGAAAAGTAATTTAAGCGCATGGAAATGCAACAATATTGTCTATAGAACGACTTTATTTATTTTCAATAAATAAAGAAAAACTGTAATATTTATTTAAATGTATTGGATAGAAATATATAAATCAGTAATTCATTGCTCTTACACAACGCATTTTTAAAAAAAATATACTTCTAAGAAGAAAAGAAAAAACTGTTAAATATCTACGGGCAACAGCCATTACATCACGAATATTCTGTGTTTCAGGAAATGAGATTTCCCTCGTTTATTGCAACTATCTGGCAATCAATCGGAATTGATAAACAAACTCCTGCGCATTCGTTCATTCATTCGTTGCAGCAATTTAAAGTTCAATAATAATGCAATATTGAATACAGAAATAGAAGTGATGTTTTTCAAAGCTACAAATTTATACCATTATTAAAATTGCAATAAAATTTATTCCAATAAAAATAGATTTGTTAAAATACATATAAATGTATCTTACATGTTTATATATATATATATATATATATATATATATACGTATTGTAATTACAGAAAAAAATTAATATTAAATACGTAGTAATTTTTTACGTGCAAATTTATTTTTTTTAAGTGCAAACTTGCAGTTAATTCAATGCTGGAAATGTAAAAAAAGAATATCTACACCTGGCCACTGGAAATATGGGATCCTCAGATGTACGTAGGTGGGTCTGTCAGGGTCAGGGTGGTTGAGATAGAGAGGTCTACTTTTGGCTCACCCAGCTGCTGATAGGGCATGGATCGTTCAATGCCTACCTGGCGAGCAGGAAAAGAAGAGAAGACGCCCGGTCTGTGTGCTGTAGTCTGGAGAATACAGTCATGCACACCTTAATCTAGCGACAGGAGGACAGAGGACAGACAGCGGGTTACAACGGTCACTGGGAGGTTGGCAACTGACAATATGGTCGATATACTTCTTTGCAGCGAAGAAAACTAGAACGCTGTTGCAGAAATGAACAGAGCAGCACTTCAACAGAAGATGATGGACAGATGAGAGAGAGGAAGGAGAAGCAGAAGATGGTAGAATATAAAATTTTCGATGTGCTATTTTCTGTCTTATTTATCAATTCTCTTTTTTTACACTTTGTATTGTGTGACAATTTATATTTATTTATTTATTTAATTTATCATTATATCTTGTTTACTACAGAGAGGAAGTATAAGAAAAAACGGGAGAAGACTTGCACTCCTGACTGCTACTTGGCTGGATGCGAAGCGGACAGCCAGAGCAAAGAGGCAGTTGGGGGCCTTAGTCGTCACTGCTGCTAGTGTGTTCACGAATCTTCGACCCCCATAGGAGTCCCGCAATTGTACAGAATGCTCTGAGTAATGCCGAAAGGCGGGTATCAGAGCACGTTGTATAAGGAGAAGGGGTTTTAGTTGGTGAGAGCCGACACTTGCCGTCTGTACAGGCAGGCGGCAGTTGGAAGAGCTTTCCCCTTCTCTGACAAAAAAAAGTGCAATCTAGCATATTATTTAATACAATAAAAATATATGTTAAGTTTACATTATGGTTACAAATATCTTATCGAGTAATAAGAATTAACAGAAGCACATTGTAAAAGCAGAAAGATAAAAAATAATAAAAAAGTAGTATAAAAACGACGTATAAAAACTTGAGTGGTGAAATCTATGCCAAACATGTTACAAGAGTAACAAGTTATTTGTTGGTAACGTTTATTTACTCGTTAACCTAAGCTAATAAGTCAATCTCTACTTATCTTCCATGCTTAAACCTGGTAGGTTGTGGCAATACCTTATTCCACCTTTTAAAATATCGATTAATACGTACTTTTAATCGCCATTACCTGAAAAATTGTGATAGCTCAGATGTAAGTCCAAGTCATACCAAAAAATGATATAGCATCCTTAAAAATAACAAGTATCCTTTGTCACTACGACGAGTGAAAAATGAAGCGATTTACTCTCATCATGAGTGCTGTATGTACTTATAATTAAAGAATATCTGATAAAGTGGTGTTACAGTATGAATATAGAACATATTCCCGGATAGAGTTCATTTACAACAAGGACCAAAAATATTTGTTTAATTTGAACCATTTTAATCTATCGCTATGTTTCTAGTCATTTTTACATATCTGTTTATTTTCGTTTAACTTATTAATCATTTTGATTATTTTCAACAAATTCTTTTTACGTTGAATAACAGTATAATAATAATTTAAAAAAACTATACTCATTTACTCCTGAAACACTGTATTTTCTCTCGGACGTATCGTAAACTTAAATATTTGTATATTTTTCACTGTTTTTGTAAAGGTACTTCTGTTATACACCTCGCTAGTTTATTATGAAACCACTGTAAGACTTTGACATTACTCTTGATCGCAGTGCCCTAATGTTGGATAGATAAAGATAATTGAGAACGTCTACCCAAAAACCAGAAAAATTTCTTATAGTTTATCTCAAGTTGACTTTTCTTCTCTCTTATATGAACTTGCCACGTTAGTCGACAGTCGAGGTGTAGACCTAGGTAAATCACACTCTCAGAGACCATTAGAAGATTAAAATGGCTACAAGATCTCGACCTTAGAGGCTCTCTTAAGTTACCTTCAGCTGCCGGCCTCCGTGGCACGAGTGGGAGCGTCTCGGCCTTTCTTCCGGAGGTCCAGGGTTCGAATCCCAGTCAGACATGGCATATTCTCACGCAAAAAAATTGTCCTCTGAAGCAATACCTAACAGTAACCCCAGAGACTAAAAGAAAAAAAAACAAAAAGTTTACTTCAGCTGTGAGTGGTTGCGGTCTCTTAGATTTTTATTTTTTAATTTATTGCATATTCTTTTTTTTATTTTTATTCTCGATGTTTCATCGTTCTTATTATTTATGACTTCTTATATTTTTATTTTTCTTGTTCAACAATAGTATGTGATAAATGTTCATAATTATTTAGTGCGTGTTTGTTGCTCGCCACAAAAGTTCTCTGGTGTGTAATTTTTAAGGAGTTTCGCTAGGAATTTCTTATCATATGATTGCAAGTGTGAATCAATTTACACAAAGTTAATATAAACGTAACTTAGATAAACTTTGAAAATATAAAAAAAAAATTATTCCTAGAAAAATAACAATATTCACTTGTGTCAAACTACATAATGCAACTATTTTTGCTTTTCACAAAATAATTTTAACCTATTTAAAAGGTTGTTAATAAATCTCATTTTTTATTTTTTAAAAATTTAAAACGATTAACTTGTGTGCCGAGTAACGTATAGGTTTGCAATATCTAAACAAGCGACATTGGAAGAAAATTTATGGAAGATTCCGGGTTCTGAATTCCGGTCAGCAATAGCATTTTCCTCGCACTGTAATACTTTTATCTCATATTCAATTACTGCCTTTAAATTAATTCTTTTTTTAATTGTGTAGCAATCTTATTTATTTATTATTTTCGCATTCGATAATTATTATTTCACGATAACTCTTATTTTTATATATTTTCTTTTTCAGTTTAGCCTCCGGAACAACTGTAAGATATTACTCCAGAGGATGATTTGTATGAATGTAAATCAAGTGTAGTCTTGTACAGTCACAGGCTGACCATTCCTGAGATGTGTGATTAATTGAAACCCAACCACCAAAGAGCACCGGTATCCACGATCTAGTATTCAAATCCTTATTTTTATATATTAATTTTTATTACAATTCTCTTTTTTATTTATATTTTTTTTTTATTTGTAGTAATGTTCTAACCAAAGTTTTCTGCAATATTCCTTGGACGTTCTTCAAATACAAGATCTATTCTTTTCTTTTACCAATAAATTATAAAATTTACATGATTTTTACCTTTTTTTTTTAATATTGTTATGTACGATTTTATTAGACAAGAAGTTAATTTGTTTTTTTAAATTCCTCCATTACTCAAACTTTGCGTTGACCAATTCAGTGAATGTCATTAGATCAATAGCTTTACTTTTTATGTTTCAAGTAAAAACCTGTAGAAGCAATCTTAATAATTTAATTTTTAATCTATTAGTTCATTGCTAAACAAGGGCATTGCTAAACAAGGGGTTTTTATTTATTTGTGCAAGTATGATTGCGACAAGCTATATGCTAAAAACGAATGGACTTTTAAAAACTTTTTTCTCAGTTATAAAACTGAAACTTGGTACGTAAGTATTTGGTAAATAACATTAAGAAACAACTTAAGAAAAATAAAATTTAATATTATTGTATTTTCCAGTCGAAAGAAAATTATATTCCGTCGTAGAAAATTTTTACGGATTGCATTTTACTTTTTTTTTGCAATAAATTGGTAATTTATCTTTTGATATACTTAAGTACGTTAACATAATTTATTAAATTTATGTTAAATTATTCCATTTAAGATTGTTGTTTTTTACGTTTTTACTATTCAGTATTTTAAATATATCTTTTTAAAAATGCAAAAATTCATTTAACATAGCGTTAGTTGTTATTCACAATAAATTTTACCTGCTGCTACATCTGTTGTTAAGAACATTTATCTGTGGCTGCAATTAAATTATAATTTATTCATTTTACATTTCACCTCTTTAAAGGTTAGTATAGAACTAAACAATAATAGGAATGCAATTTATTTACGTAGGTCTATGGAAAATTGTTATTATTACTTTTGTAATAATAATAGTAATATATTATTATTATAATAATAATAATATATTACTATTATTATTATTATTATTATTATTATTATGGTAATAATAGTTGCCGATCAAGAGATTGCCCAGTGTATAAATTGGAAACGGCCATTCAGGAAGTTAAAATACTGCAAAAGGTAAGCTATCCTGAAGGGAAAAAATTGTTATTAACAGAACACCTTGTCGACCACGAGTTATGCAAAAGCACTTGCGGCCCGGTCGTCACCTAAAGTTAACATGGAGCAGTTGCTTTTTACGCTAGCACCAAGTCTTATTACTATGATTGAGAAAATCATTGACACTAAGTTTGAATCTAGTGTGCGAAAGCAACCATTAAAACCCGTGAAGACTCATCCTCAGAACGAGATCGTTGACACAAGGATTGAATCTTCTCAACGAAAAGTAGCAACAAAACCCGCGATGATTAAACCACCAATCGATGTTGTGCATTAGGATAAGGAGACATCTGAAAAAGCCAACGTCAATCCTCTGACCAGTCATAAGACAAAAGAGGGTGTGGAAAGGGCGCAACAATAGCCTGAAATTAGTCCGTTAGAGCAAACAAATTTATCTTTGTTTACTCATGGACTTAAGATTTGTTATATATCTTTATTCTAGAGTTTGAGTTCATTCAGGTTAGGCAAGAATAATAGAAAAATTACCACACCTAGACACTATAGACCCGCACCTATGGAACCTCCAAAAGCCCAGAGGACACCTAAGGAGATGACGAGTACTTCAGCCGCTCCAAGTATACCACTGGAGCTTGAATCGAGTTTGGATTCAGTAATATTCATGATGACCGCTCCATCTAAATTATCATCACCTGATGTCAGCCGTAGAGCATTGCTTGTATCTGAAAGGGAGGAAGATACCATGTCCGAGACTTCAGACACGTTGTCATCCGAAGTAGAAGCTGTACGGAGGATGGAAAAAAGATGCAAGAAGTGATGGTCGAATCAACCTTTTCCGTGATTGTATTTCTTTATTTGTTTTATTGTATAATCAAGGATTAAGTAACAGTGTTTTAGTTTAGTGTGAAATGAAACGATTTAAGTGTACTTCTTTCCTTTTTTTTGATGTGGAAGAGGCTATGGCCTTAGCAGTCGATGCCCCTAAGACTTAAAAAAAAAATAATAATCTTTATTCTACAAAATAAAGAGATTACATGTGAAAATAAAATTATTTACAGTTATAAATTCTTAATACATAAGCTTAATAGACAAATAATAACAACCAAATAATATAAAGTGGTGACATTTCGACTGGAATTGGCAATTTACATAAAATAAATTCATATAAAAGACCATCGATTGAAGTAATTTATTAGTAAATAAAAAACCCACATTCCTATATTTCTAATTATAAATTATTTTTATTTAGTTGTTAATAAAATAAATTGATGTCAAAGTATTGCATGAATTTCTCGGCTACGTCGGACAAGCCGCATATTTAGAGGACTAACGACCACTTCAAACCGATTCGATACTGTACCTATTAAGGGAGATATGATTCTTTTTGCCTTCGAAACCCCATTTTTTCCACCACCTGGGCCGTTGGTTGGTGATATCAAAAAACTTTACAGAGATAAGTTTTAGTCTCTTATCCAAAAAATAGCAGGAACTTTAAACGAATTCGATATTTTACTTAATAAGTAAGTCATAGCGATATTTTGTTTTTTTCGAAAAAGCCACTGCATTTCCACCCCCATAGTTCGATTTTATTCATTAACAACATCAACCGATATTTTGGGTCGTTGTATTTTATGTATCAATTTGAAAGTGATTGGCGCAAAGTTACGGCAGTTATCGTGTCCACAAGAAAGTGAAATATATAATCCAAAAATTTTTTTTTTCAAAAAACCAACTCCTACGTTTTAAAATTGAATATATGTTGATTTTTAGGAAGATTTCATGAGAAAGATACCTATTGTAATGGCTACCAAGATTCGACTTCCGGAAAATTTCGACATATCTTCCCGTTTCACATCTCCCGGACCCCAAAACCACCGACAGTTCAAAAGTTTATATATATATATATATATATACTTATATAAACATGGTAGCCATTACAATATGTATCTTTCTTATGAAATCTTCCTAAAAATTAACATATATTTCAATTTTAAAACGTAGGAGCTGTTTTTTTTTTTTTTTGAAAAAAGATGTTTTTTTGGATTATTTACATTCGCATCTAGGTAAAATATTTGCCAAATTAGATTTTTTTTTCTAAATGCCTCTGAAGAAAATCGAAATTGGTTTTTTCACGATATCCCCCCACCCCCAAAACGAATTTTGAAAACAAATTAATGTGATCAATTTCCCATATATAGACATATTTGAACCAATTTTTAAGAAAAACGGTTTAGTTAATCATGAAATATAAGAGAAAAAGCAGTGCGACACACATACACGACCCTCAAAAAGTAAAAAAAAAATTAATAATATTTCGCCACCCCAACCACAATCCAATGAAACCTAGTTAAAACTAGTTAGCTACGTTGATAACGACCGGTATGAACACGCATGTATGAAGCGAACAAACATGAGCATTTTACAAATTAAAATTTGATTTATACGTGCTCCTTATAATTTGTTCTGCTTGCATAATATTCACTTGTTCGTATATAAATAAATTCAGTTGTTTGAGTATAACCCGGAAGATAAAAATAATTTTTTGAAGAGATGAATACTGAATTCATTTAGTGAAAACCTTGTTTCTACTGTTAAGTTACAAGAGTAATGTTGAGATTCATGACCAGCTCATCGAAATGTCTGCTGAGCACAATGTTACAACTGCAATTCACATCTAAAAATTTAGATACGGTTTGACTTGTTCGTTGAAGTGATTATGGAAATTTAGTTATACAAGCATTAAAAATATTAATCCCTTTCACCCTTCTTACCTCTATAAAAAGGGTTTTTCGTCTCTGGATGCCCTGAAAACTAAATATAGGAATGGTCTTTTATCACTTGAAAACAGTTTGCTTTTGTGTGTTTGTAACGTAGATTCAGAACGGAGAAACTTTTAAATGAAAAACAAACTCAACCATCTCATTAATCTATTTTCTTTAAATGTGTACATATAAATTTAAATAAAATGTTTATAATAAATTATGTTTTCCCTCATAAAATTATTTCATTATTGTTTACATGTAAAGTTGTAGGCTAATTTCGTGACCTCCCTTTCATATCACCTTGAACTCCATGGGGGTTGCAACCTCTAGGTTGAGAAACGCTGATGTAGATGAACTAGTTGGATCCTAAAACGTAAAGATTTGCAAAAAATCCAATACTCCTTTTTTGAGATATTCACCATACTTTCCCGTTTAATATAGTTATTCTAGCTATATTCGCACGGAAAGCAATAGTTTTTATTTCTGATCCTAGCAGCTTGGAAATTACTAAAAAGTATATAACAAGCGGTATATTTTAATATATTTCATTTAACAACACAATTTTTGTAATATTTGCTAAAAAGGTCACTTATTCCTAAGAAACAACGATATTGCTCTTTAGAAAACCAAACAACGGAACAGTTTTCGTAAAACTAAACATAATACTTTTGCTTATGAGAATGGACTTTACCATTCATTAGCATATTACCATACGATGCTATGGCTATTATTTTTAATAAATAATGAACTATTTGAAAAATCTTCCCATTTAAAAACATTTTTTAAAACATTTAAAAACATTTTTTTACGAGAACAATGTTATTCTGTTGATGATTTTTTTTAAATAATAGGAATTAAAAATTTTAAAAAAACTTGTTTTATCTGCATCCCGTTCAACGTTTACATAAATATTTGTTCAAAACAATTTTCAATAGCGGCTTCTGAATTGCGAATATTTTGTTATAATTGTTTTTTTTTTAATGTGTAAAATACCTTATCGTTATTCCACTTGTTTGAATTGAAATAATTAATACGAACTTTAAAATACATTTAATTTGTTTTTATATTTATAATTTATTTTATATTGACGTCATCAATAAGGTGTATTTTTACGTACCGATCAGAATAAAAATTTATTTATTTATTCATTTTTTTTCTTAAATTATAATTTCTTCTTTTAAATGATTTATTTATGTACATTTCATAAAAGTATTTTAAAGAGATATTTTTCATAAAGTGAAATAGATTTATGTATACCAACATTTCAAATTTACATTTTTCTTATGAAATGAATTGTTTTTGTACAACAGCTGTCGGTAGACGGAAAGTAGCATTTCCATAGGCAAAATAAGAAATTTAACGGTAGGGAATTTATCTTGTGTAATCAATAATACTGTTTATTTCTCTAGAGAAATATAAAACATAACTGTACAGAAACTCCTGTCTTAAGAAAAAATTAAAATAAATATGGTTAAAATAAATTACTGAAATAGAAATTACAAACATGAAAAGACTATAAAATCTATCACTTCACAAATCAACAATTTTATAGTGTTTTGCGGCCAAGAATACGATTGTTAAGCTTGAAAATTACACAGAAAATAATAAATAACCTTTGTAATATGTTTAACACTTTACGATATTATGCTTGAGTTACTATTTCTATAACAATATTGTTTTATTATTCTTCTTGACGAAAATAAAACAAGTAATAAAACCCATAAAATAATAATTTAATGTCTTTTTAAGAGCTTTATCATTGTACCTTGCATTTTACGGTATTGTAATTTTAAGTGAATAAAATTATCCGTCAATCATATTAATGAAGGCTGACGGTTATTTAAACTAAAAAATGCGTATATACATAAAAAAATAATATATTTTTAGTATCTAGCACATAATTATTTTTTTTATAAAATAGTTGATCATGCAAAAAAAAAAAAAATAACTATTTTAAAAAATACATAAAACCTTCTTCAGGTAAAAAAGCCGCACTAAAATTAAGAAATTATATTTTTTCAATTCTTCTTTTTTAATATATCCGGAACTTTAAATATAAAAAAAAATAAATTTATTAATTCCTAAGTTTTAGAGCAACATATAAAAACTACGTTAAACATTTTTAAGCCTATTTTTTTCATTTAAAATATCACTCAGTTTACAAAACCAATGCTCATACGAAAAAAGGCCGTTCATAGAAAGGCTGGAGACAAATGACAAGATGAAGAAAGTACTTTATAAAAATTTTAAAACATGCATATTTAAAAAAGACGTAAAGAGACTGCTAACGAGAGTGGAATAAGATTATCTGCAATGCGGGAATATTTATATTTTTTAAAATTAATTTTTTTTATCGTCAATTAATTTCAGAAAAAAATCAGGCAGGTTGTCACTAAGCTATAAAGTCCCAATTTTATGAAACTACAATGATAAAAAATGAAAGTATCTACAAATCGTCCGTATTCATAATATAATTTTTCGTTCAAAACCATCTATTTAAATTAACTTGAAAAAATTACAACAGGATCATCATCATAAGAAATATTATAACAAAAAAAAAAGATCGACCAAAATGTTTTGGTGAAAATTGTTGAAATTGATGAAGTTTTTTTGGTGAATTATGAAAAATTTGATGGTCCTTTTGGTGAAGAGTAATTATTTAAAATACATTAAGGAAACAACTTTCATTAAATAAATTTACAGCTGTTCATATTTTATAACTAGATTCAAATTCAAATAGATTAAAATCTTGATTTGAAATACTTAAGAAAAATAATATTTAATTATTGGATTCCTTATGTATACATTAAGCAACGAAATAAGTTAATAATTAATGTTGCACAGCTGTGCAATAAATATCTTACTTCATTGTCGGTTTAATTTATTGTCTATTGTCAGGAATATTTGATGAGACAAACTTTTAAATAGTGTGTGTAGGAGTGATATGTTAATTTTATGTTTAAGCCGTTTATTAAGTCATTGACGTATAGAGGTGGTCATGAATGCTTTTGTTTGAGATATACGTTACAGCATTTATTAATAATCATACTGGTTTTTAATAAAAGCTATACTCATGCAATAATCGTACAGATTAATTTTAATAAAAAAAATTTCAGCTGACTATTTAGAGAAGTGAGAGTCTGCTCGAATAATATATTTATACCGAGAATCGATTGAACCTAGAACCTCTCAATCAAGAATTCAAAAAGCTAATATTTATTTTATCGTTGCACTCAACTCAATCTAATTAAAATTCTATAAACTTTACTAATTTCATTGTGTTAGGATTATATTGCAAATCTTTGCACATGTTACACCGATAGTTTTATGACACAATTCCTACATGATTAAAAGAACCGTTTTGTTCTTTTTTTTTCTTTTTTTGAGGACGGATAAATAACAGATATTTGAAGATTAAATTTTGTAGTAAACTTTCTTTAAATTCTTGTATTAAAAATTTTTAATTCAAAATAATATATCTATTGAGAGGGTAATATAGTGAATCAGATATTTCAAATGAACGAGAAAAACGTAAACGTTTACAAGTATTCTAAATACTGCAATAATTTTTGCTTCGCTAATTTTCAGAGATTTAGTTATTCACGCTACTTTAATTGTTTTCTATTCATATTAATGTATTTCAAATAAACTTGTATTTTATCAAATTATATTTTAATAATCGTTTACTACATTTTGGTTTTGAAATATTTTACTAAGAGTATAGAAATTTCAGATAATTCAAATCAGATAGGAATCTTACCATAAAATGAACATTTTAAATTGATTGTTACTCACCTACACATTATTTTGTCTTCAATAACAAAATAATATATTTTTAATGCATTATGTCAATAGTAAATATTGAAAGAGCTGAACAATTGTTTCAATAGGTATAAACATAAAACTTCCATTACGCTTTCAAATTATGTAAGATAAATAAGTAACTACAAAGGTTGTTTCAAATTGTTATTTCAAATTGTTACAAATTGTGTGTTTCTTGTGAGTATAAAAAAGTAAAAAAAAAATTATGTGGACACCACATGAATTCCTTGTACTCCTATTAAATTACATATACAATTTTTTTTTTTTAAATTAAAAGTACATAAAACTTTATTTCACTAATAACTTCTGATTTTTTTATATATTTTTATTGTTATTATTGAATTATTATTTATTGTAATATTCTTTTTCAGAGTTTAATAATTATTAATAAATCAATATATTTTTAAATTAAAAAAAAACAAAATGAAATGAAGTTCGATTCGAACTGATGTGCCTTCCCCTTCAAAGATCCAAATATTTCATTAATTAAAATTTTATTTGGCTATAACTCTGGAACCAATGAAAATAAGTTCCACTTATGATATATCGTTGAAAAGTTCTCAGTGAGTGCTTATTGCTGCAGTTAAGAAAAAGTCCAAAATACGAAATTTTGGGCTTTTTGGACATTTTTGGCAAAGTCATTGCAATCAAAAGGGGAGGCGCGCAATTAGATGTTACAACAGTCAGAAATAAAAAATTTCAACATCCTACGGTTAATCGTTTTTGAGTTATAAAAGATACACACAGACGTACATTAAAATGTACGTACAGACGTCACGCCGAAAATAGTCAAAATGGATTCAGAGATGGTCAAAATGGACATTTCCGTTGAAATCTGAAAACCGAAATTTTTAGCGAATACAATAATTTAATTACGTCGTACAAGGAAGTAATTAATTCTATTATTTATCTATTTATTCATTTTATCTCACATTATATAAACGCCCATCTGTATAATCATATTACATTAATCAAAAGAACAATACAAACAAAGATTAAAAACAAACATTAATTAATTCAATAATTATGTACTTAAATCAATATAAATAAACCAAATAATAAAATTGTAAACATAAGATTTAAAAGTTGAAATATTTTCAAATTATAAACTCCTAAAAATAGTTTAATTAATTAATACCTTTACCTTTTCTTTAACTTCTTTATCCTGGGTTCTTCCTAATGTCCTACGGAAAGTTTATTACATATGAAATAACCTGTATATAAAACAGAAGATTGAAAATAGTCTTGTACGGTGGTACAGCGGTTATTTATTCACTAGTCAGATCTTTGAATTAAATTATTGTGAATAAGAGCACTTTTATCATGATTTATTTCGTGACATTGACGTTCCCATTAAAATGTATTTATTTATATATTCTGGCACAATTACTTGTTTACACCTAATTACAGTTACCTACTCACTTTTTTTTTTTTATAATGAGTATCAAGATTCTATTGGATGAACTGTAGAGACGGTAACACTCTGTTACGAAGGTCGACAGAGTGATACCGACTAAAAACAAATCACAGGTGTATTTGCAAAAAAATATATAATAAATAAATCTACAGTTTACATGTAATGACGAGCATAATTGCATCATGAATTACAACTCGAAAATTCAGAAATTGGACACAGAAATTAACTTCAGTTAGTAAGATTATTTTTTACTAATGAATACTTTTGCAATATTATTTTTTCTTAATCTAATTTCCGTTGAAATTTCGTATGATAATTTAAAAAAAATACATATTAAACATGGAAGTTTCACGTTTATTGTTAATTTATTTATTATTGTGGCTAAGAAGTACAATGGGTACACTCTCGTCTATACAGACGGTTCTGTCTCGGCCGACGGACGTGGCTGTTCTATTGTATTCCCTGACACCGAGATATTATATAAGTTTAGCGCCTGTTCCTCTGCGTTCTGTCGGGAGGTCTATGCAATTTACTCCGCCATCGAGACTCGTAGTTACAACAGCTTCCTAGTAATTACCAACTCTAGAAGTGTACTTGAGAGATTGAGCTGCAGATGTTCTGCATCAATCGTCCAGATTATTCATGATAATCCATCGGGTTGGTCTAGTGGTGAACAAGTGTTCCCAAATCAACTGATTTGGAAGTCGAGAATTCCAGCGTCCAATTCCTAGTAAAGTCAGTTATTTTTACAAGGATTTGAATACTAGATCGTGGGTCTCTTTGGAGTTGGGTTTCAATTAATCACACATCTCAGGAATGGTCGAACTGAAACTGTACAAGACTACACTTCATATACTCTCATGCATATCATCTTCATTCATCCTCTGAAGTATTATTTGAACTGTAATTACCGGAGGCTAAACAGGAAAAAGAAGGAAAAGATTATTCATATATCCTTTCAAGGATAAATAAGGCTGTGGTATTGGTATGGATCGCTTGCCATTGCGACATCCTCGGGAACAAACGGGACGATAAGGCTGCCAAGAGAGCGGCAATAAATGGCCTCCTAATACAATTGACATGTGAGAGAGAATTCATGAGGTCTGTCTGAGTAAAATTGCGGACTCAATGAAATAAGTTCTAACTGTTGAGTTCTCCCACGGTTTTACACAACATCCGAGAGAGAGTATGCACGAGAAACCTCTTTCCCGAAGCAACAGAAGAGACCAAGTCTTAACTTGGTTAAGAATTTGACACGCCAGGCTTATCCGCTCATCTATTTGTCTTTCCTCAGCAGATGTGTGAGGCGTGCTAGGTCAAATGGTCCGTGCACCACCTGCTCTTTGACTGACCAATCTTTGGAACCATCGGACAAAACTTACTGTTACTGAAATCTTCTCTTACTCCTTTTTCTAACATCCTGAGTATTATCATTTTCGAAATTTGTCATTTTTGCTTTACCTCGTAATATTTTATCTTTTGATATTTTTACACTTTTGTTTCCTTCATAATCTAGTTCTCATCCTCTTTTAAATACGGCTAATGCATTCGGTATTTCCAGTTTAAACTTCAGGACCATTTGAATAACTTTTATTTATACCATCAAATACTGTTATAAGATTTCAGTGCCCTTTAGAATCCCCTTACTAAAATAAATTAATTACAAAAAAAATGTATGAAAAAATTCACGTATATACAAATTTTAAAATAGCAAATACTTGCGAGATAATTATAAGAATTTTATTTTTTTTTTAGGAAAAAATATATAATATTTTTGAACAAAAACGTGTGCATCAATGTGATGGTCGTAGTCCTTCCGACATTCATAACTAGTCACTCTCGAAATTTCACAGTTATTTCCAAGCATAACGAATACTTCATACCAAGCTTACCGGAGAAAGTAAGGTTTCCTGTTGTATTCTTCACAAATGTACAGTTGTATATCAATACCTCAAGCCCATTAATACCCACGTACAGGCGATAATCAGAACCGTAGTAGCTTCACTGTGTTTACCTCAGGCATTCACTACATATTGAACATCATTACTCCAGAAAACATCAGCTCTTACTGGTATTTCTTATCTCTCAGGTGATTTACATACAAATCAGTAATAAGAAATACTGGGGTAGCTAATATAAAGTAAGAAATTAAACTATCCTCTTCTGTTGTTAAACAATGTGTAGTACACCAGGTAATTCAAGGCCTTCACAACTTTAAAAGCCATTTAAAAATTTGTTGAGATAACTTACAGATTTGATTGGAGTCGAATTTCACAGCAAAACACGTCAAGTTTTTACTCACTACTTCATTAGTACCCAATTCGGCCACCTCCGCTGTGATCGGTGTTGTTAAAAACTGATAAATTTACTGTTGCAAAACGTGTTAGCTCTGAGTTTTGTTTTCACGATTTGCAGTCAGAAACGGCAGTTTAACGTAATTTATTGTAAAAATGTTTTTATAATAAATAATAATTCAGTAACAGCAATAAAAAAAAATATGAAAAAAATCAGAAGTTATTAGTGAAATAAAATTTTATGTATTTTTGTAAATGTGTTTATGTAATTTAATAGGCGTATAAGTAAGTCGGATGGTGTCCACATCAGATTTGGTGAAACATCTGATTATTTTATTTATGTATTTGAGTATACTTGATAATAAATATCGCTATAAAATTTAGTAACCTCCTCCTGTTTCGTTTTTGTTTTTATTTTATTAATGGTTACATCATAATAATTTAGAAAACATAGTATTAGATACATATAAGACGTATATTTTTTTAAAGTGTAATCAAGGGATTTTTACTCTAACCTAATATTTCAGGTAAGATTGTTGAATTAATAATTGTATAAATTTTTAATGTTAATAAAAACTAATATTTTAGCACTTGTGTAACTGTCCACTTTTATTAAAGAATTGGAGGATCGTATCTCACTTTTAAAATGAAATAAATTTAAATGAAGTGCAGCAAAAATGTGTATATGTAGTGTAATAGGGGTAAAAGGAAGTCATGCGGTGTCCAAATCAGATATTTCTGAGTGTGACTATTATTAAAAATGTTATATGTCAGAGCTCATATATGTGTATGCAAACAGGACGAACATTTTTTTACAAGAAATTCTTTTACTTTTTTTAATTTATTTTTTTGGAAGGTTTTTACATGGAAGGTCTATGTAAGAGAAAGAGAAAACAACTGAATATTAAGTTTAAGGAAATGTACTGGTTGCTGAGCAGGAGATCACAACTTTCACTATCCAACAAGCAGTTGTTGTACACAACTATTCTATAGTTGTACACAACTATGAAATCCAGCTTTGGGGTATTAGAATCAGCAGCAAGGTCGAGATAATACAACGATTCCAAAACAAATTAGTAAGGAGCATCACAGAAGCGCCTTGGTTTAAGAAACGGTGAGATCCACAAATATCTAGGTTTACCGTACGTTTGAGAACTAATTCAGCGATTTGGTACAAAGTATAAACTGCGGCTAAACAACCACGTGAGTTATTTAGTTATTAACCTTGTAGACAATAGCGAAGACGTTAGATGGTTAAAATGACTCTACGTGTTGGACCTTGGTGGCTTTATATGATTTGAGTTGGAGCTGCGTCAACATAATGTTACCCCTCAATTCATTATTTAACTTCGTTCAATTTTACTTATTGTTCTTTCGTTATTAATTTTAGTTTTATCTTCATTTTTTCTCTCAGTGTTTCTCTTGCTTATTAATTTTTTTATTGGTTTTGTGTTGAACTATCAGTGGTACTGTTCTCTGACAACTTTATGTGTGTACGTACATTGAATGTTCTATGTAAGAATATTAGTATGAAATTTTGACGAGCTTTGATGGAAGCTACTTTGCGTGGGATTGATTATATGTGATCATATTAATTATAGTTTCTTTGATATTGTTAATAAATTTTATTTTGAGACAAAAAAAAGATTTTTTTTTAGAATGTCACTCTAAAACACTCTAAAATTAGTATACTTTGATGATGACACGTAATTTGGTCAATAAGGTTAATTATGACCCTAACTTTTTACAATTAATTTAGATAAAACAATTATACAAATAGTTTTAGATTTTTTCTCAATAATATTATTAATACTAAATATTTTTTAAGGTAAAAACGTCATTTGATTAAAGGCGTTAAATCGGACAACAAATTTTTTTATTGAATATTTTGTTATTTTTTCGCATTTGGGGTCAAATTTGCTTTTTAAATGGTCAATTAAATCAATAAAAACGTTATTTTCACAATTTTGTTATTAATTATATTATTTAATTTCATAGTACTATTGTTTGTCTATTATATTTATAAGAATCAAATAATATTATTTATACATTTTAAAATTAAATAAATTTTCTTTGAGTTAATTTTATTGTATTATTTCTATATTAAAATTTTCAAGATATAAGGAAAAACGCCACAAAAGTTTTGTGATTCCTTACTGGCTTATTTATTCTAATCTACATATTGTTAATATAATATCGCAAAATTACTAAATTCTTTATTTCAAATAAAGAACCACCAGTGGATTAAGGGATTCATCACGTAGTCATAATTTAAAAGATTACTATTTGTTCATCGGTTGAAGTTATACTGTGACAAATTCATTTCAGGAAGTGTCGCCACAAAGCCCAAGAAGTAATTAATTGTAAGGACTTTAAACCAGCTCTCATCACCCTTCTGTCTATTCTCTCTCTCTCTTCTATCATTCGCCTTTATGGAGCAGTCAAGCGCAGGTTTTCATCACTTCCGAAAGAGGTCGCGGTTGATTAACTGAAGCCTGGTTTAGGACGGGGAAAAAAGGCAGTTGGAAAAGGTTTTAACTTGATTACTTTTGAGCCCTTTCAGGTTAACTTAAAATTACTGGTCTTCAGAGTTGATATTTGTTATTTATCTTTAAAAATTAACATTACATTTACCGTGCAAAATAAAATAAAATTTAACTTGTATTTTCACCGTTTGTAACTGTTATGTTTTTTGTTTTTTTATTTATTTATTTTTTTTTTTTTTTGTTAATTTTATGTATTTATTAATTTTCTTGTTTGTAAAATTAAAACAGGGAAATATTTAGCAGCTATTACCCAATAACGATATCTGATTTTTTCAGTGAAAGAGTTATGTATTTAATTTTTTTATTATCTATAAACCTATTGCAAATTTTTTTAATAAATTTAAGTATGTTATATCGTAGGACTAAAAATCAGTCAAGAATTAGAGGTTAAATATTCGAATTTTTAAAAGTAATTTATTTATCAATAATATTTTTGCTTATAAAGAAAATATATTTTTTCAAAAAGAAAAATTCTGCATTTACTAGTATAATTCATTAAAATAACAATTTTTGCACAAAAGTTATAATTATTTTATTTTTAAATTAAACAAACATTCACACTATATTTAGTACAAAAAAAATTACGTTCGAAAAATTTGAATTGTTATGACGATAGTATTAAATATTTAATTAGACTTATAATAAAATTGTTATGTAAGATTTATTGAATTATGAAATTAAACTTTTAACATGTTTATATTGCCTTAATTTTTTAGCTGATTTTTAAACAATAATGGTTTAAAATTCGATTGATAACTTATTTGTATTTTTTATTAATATAATTTTTTTTTTTTCAGGTGGTCCTGTTAAGCGAAATAATCGGTTCAATAAACGATTTGCACGCGTTTCCCGTATTTTTTTTTTTTTGTTCAAGCTTATCGCTTGTTTATTGAATGGTTATAGCAGATTGATTTATGGCTTAAAGTCAAAGAATACTATTATAAGTTTTCATACAAAAGTCCAAGAAAATTAATTGGAAAAGTAAATAATAGGAAAAAGTAATAATACATAAATATATTTTATATATTAGATTCTTAAATCAATGTCAGTTTAAGACTGCCTTTTTTTTTCGTTATTTTTCGTTATTCTTACCAAAACAGATCCTTTGTGTCTTTTTATTTCTTTCAGATGATTTTTATTCATACTGGCAGAGTTTTTGTAGGGTTAAATATAATTTTGAAAATTAAAATAAACCTTACCAATAGAAAAACCACCAAAATAAATGAAAATTTATTGGAAAAATTGTATATGTATAAATATATACATGCAGTAATAATGATGTGATAAAACACTAAGTAAAAGCGGTTTAAATTCTTCTACAATATTATGGGCACTAGGATTATGCCAAATTAGGATAAAGGAGTAGGTTGTATTGGTAGTTGTTTTAAGAGTAACAATGACCAGAAAATGTCTATATTTAAGGACTGAATTTTTTTGAAAATGTGTTTTTTAGTACTTCTGTAGGTTGAATTTATGTAGAGCGAGTTACTAAGTACCTAACCAAACCAGCTCAAACTGGAGTTATTTTAAGTCACCTTTAACGCTGCTACCGTCGCTGCTGTTCCTAGTTAGCTCTACTATTGATTGTGTTCGATACTACTCGTCTATTGTTGTCAGTTATACAGTGTTCATGCTTCAGTGCAATTTATTATTGTTCTTTGTAGTTGTGGTTTTTAAAATGCTTCATAGAGGAAACTTATGTGAGCTCTAGATACGTTCTAGAAACGCGTTAAATATTCGCGAAAATCTTTTAGAATGCCAGCATCACAACAAAATGTAGCGAACAGGATTTAGTTAGAGTAAAAAAAAATGGCGTAAACAGTTCAAAAAGTAAAACAAAATAGGGAACCTAACGTTTCATAGCTGATATTTAAAGAAGAATTTCTAGCAGTTAAGTAAAAATTTATATTTAAGTTATCACAAGTGATGTAAATCTTGCCCTAAGAGTTTTCATGATTTAAATTTGAAACCATATTGTGTATTAAATGTACAACTTTAGAGAACAGACAAAGTAGCACGTCTTAATTATTGCGTCTCAAAGACATTTTTTATTTATAAATAGACCCGATACTGTGCTTCAGGCGGATGGGGCATGTTTTCTTTTATCCGGTATGTTAATTCGCACAATACAGGTATTGGATAACTGAAAATCTTCATCGAAGCATCCACTTCATGATGAGAAAATCGATGTGTGGTGTGCTGATTCTGGTAGTCGTATAGCGGTTCCAATATTTTTTGACCGGACTGTACAATTTTTGAAGAATTCTGAGCTTATTTAACAGATCTAAAAAAAGCGTAAAGTTTTTTCCAACAAGATGGAAAACGTGTCGCACAAAAAACGATTCACTACCACGTGTTCATGCAACCTTTACAGAAAAATGAACTGTCAGCAAGGGCAGTAGTCTCCCTGTTCTCCTGATTTGTCCAATCACGATTGTTCTTTTTTTATATGATGTTAATATGATGAAATTTCCAGATGCTTTACATCCCAGGCAACTGAATGAAAACCATGGTGAATGCTACACTGTACAGCTAAGACAGTAATCTCATCTTCCCCTTAAAAGTCAATACACGCTAGAAGCAATAATAATTTTTAATATCAATAAAAAAAAAAGCATAACAGAAAGTTTTATACAAAAATAAAAAATACTTATAAAAAATTAACCTTTTTGTAGTTAATTATTTATCAACATAAAATTAGATAAATATTAAAATTTTAATTTACATTGCATCACGGCTATAATTATATAAGAAAAATATATTTTAAGAGTTCGACAATGTTAATGCAATACATAGTAAAAAGAATGCTTTTACTTTCATTTTGTTAGTTATGACTTGCTCAACAGGTTTATGATAAATGTTTCCTCCTTGCTTGCTTGGGTTATAAATTAACAAATAATGTTAAATAAATAAGGAATAAATCACTTCACTAACATTTTAAATGTTTGTATTAAAATATTGCACAGTAGATTAGTATTATTAATTATTACTCAAAAGTTTCATAATATTTTGAATAAATAACTGTAGCCAAATTTACTCCATTTTAACTTTAATAAATTCGATTAAATAGCATTTTTTATTATTATAAATATTTTAAAACATTTATTTACCTCGTATGGAAATAATTCTATTATATAATTAAATTCCAATCTAATCGTAGTATATTTTTTTATTCATTTTATTCATAAACAATACATAAATCTTTCAGATAAATTTAACCTCATTCATTAAATTTACAGTATGTAACCAAAAATTATTATTTTTATCAGGTCTAAATTAACAAAAAATATAGCTCAAATATTTCAGCAGCGGTTTATCAAAAAGCCAGAGTTCATTCGCAATAAATGTAAACAAATATTGACCTTTTCTGAACCATAATCTAGTTATATAAACAAAACCAATAATTTTTTATTTACTTATTTACATCATAAAAATAATTAATCTATTAATTTTAATTTTAGGGCAAAACCATTATCGTCAGAATTATGAATGAAAAGAGAATTGACCTGTTAAATTGAAATGATGGATGAATTTTAGTTAATACATGATGTTTTGAGACTGTAATGGTAATTCAGCGGAATACTTACAAATAATATTTGTTGGAAACACAAAGAAAGTCCACGATATGAACCAGATTTCAATCATAATAGACACGATTTCACATTTCAGAATCAAACAACAAATTGCAATGATTTTATATATATATATTGTATGTATGTACATATATGTATACATACTATATATATATATATATATATTGTATATATGTACATATATGTATACATACAAAGTGATTCAGGAGGAAAGGAAAATAATTTGAAAACTGATTCTAGAGTACGAAGTAAAGAAAAAAGTTCATACAAATATATTTCCATAAACGCTTTCTTTTTGAGGATTACAGTACCCTCGGTGAGATGAGGTTTATACTAAAATTTTTATAGTGTTTTAAAAGGGATAAAAGTGATGGTCTCTTATATTTTTTGGCCTGAAAAATCGAAACAAAAGCCCCAACTGTTTTTATGAATCAAACAGGTCCCAACTCTCATAGTTAATGATATCCAGTGAAAAAAAAATGTGTTACAATAAGCGCATTTTTTAAGGTTTGAAATATAATAACTTTGTTAAATAATTAATAAATGCGTAAATTATATTATCAAAACTTGTAGATAATTTATTTGTGAGAAAATTGATGTAATTAAAATCTGTGAAACACGAAAAAATAATATGCATTTATTATTAAAAATAAAATAGAACAAAACTTAACAGAAAAATGTTATGAATTTCTAAAATTAAAAACAGCTGTTTTTAGTAACAATAAATTAAATGTTTTAGTACAATAGATTTTTGAAAAATTAAAATACTTTAAATTTTCTTGTAAAAAAACAATCGCTGAGATCTTCACTGTATTATTTTACAATAAATGTTCGAAAATTCCACCCACCCCATTGACAACGCTGTACTTTTCAACTCGTTTCCTTACATTTTGCGTCACTTACCTAATAATATCTTCGCATTCCTCGATGAGGGGAACAGTACTGAGAATGCGAGCGATCAGTTCATCACGTGTGTGCGCGTCTACTTTTTGCTTGTACGGATTGTTCCGGGACACATTCCCCGAATTTCAGATACTGATTCAGGACACCAAAATGAGCAAAACGATCATATCGATATAAGTCCTGTTCTGCTTTGTTTTCCTTCTGGACACCATTTTGTGATTTTCAACAAAAAAAATTATTTCTCAGGAACTGGTAAAACTACTTTAATTAAATTCGGCAAATCTAAGACTAGGGTCTTATTCTGCTAAATAACAAATTTTTTGAAACCATAACCTTCAAAAATTTCAAAATGGTGGCTATTTTTCAATATCTTTGTAATTACTTGTTTGATCGAATTTTTACTTATTACAAAAGTTATCAAGCATTTTATTCTGAGCAAAATGAAGCTTCATTTGCAAAAATACGTTGACAAAAAAAGTCGAGTTATTGTAGACAGTTAACCTGGCAGTACGCTTTCGCACAGTATAGCTACCTGATTTTTATTAATTTACTAATTAAAAACACAGGCAAAAAATTGTCAGCTTGCATTACGGTGCGCAAAAAAAAAAGATAGCCACCAAATCAAGGAGGCGGCTTGTTTATCTAGGTTAGTTAGTTTACTAACCTAAGCTTATTATTAACTTAGGTTACTTATCTAGGTTTCGGTTGGCTTAAGTGACAGTATACTATGAATTGGCTGTAAAGTACAGCCTATCTGCACTGAAGTTCATAATTCTGCCCAGACAACTTATAAACTCTGTTGGAAATATATCCTGGCCACTATTACGATTTAAGCAAATAGTATGATCGCTTGTTTTTTTTTTAACAAAGATCACAGATTCGACGGACTCATTATTAAACTTAACAAATATCTTAAGTTTTGTTTTTTATTCATATATTTTTTAAATGTTTTGCAGATCAATCATGATCTTTATTTTTAATATAAAATGTAACAATACTCAACAAAAAAAAAAAAATCATATTTATTTTAATTTTATAAAATTTGTATCATTTAATTAACATTTATGTATATAAAAGTATTTTTTTACAAAAAAGGTAAATAGTTTTTTGCAAAAAAAGTATTATAATAAAATCAAAATATAAAACTACATACATATTTAAAGTGTTTAAAAATAATCAATAAATACAGAAAAATTATTACATAAATGTAAGTAAAAACTAAAATTGAAATACGAGTAAATTAAAAAATTAAAATAATGATGATAATCGATAAATAAATAACTTTCGAAACTCGGAAAAAGAATATTTAAAAAAGCAATTAAGAAGAATATATTTAAATATAAACTTCAATAAATGATTAGATTAAAATATCAACCCATATGTATATAGAAGTCATTTATTTTTTTTTTATAAAATTTAAAATACTTTTTCCAATCAGTACTTATGTGAAAATGCAGTCAATTCGTAAGGTTTAAATATAATTACGAGGTCATTCAATAATTAAAGACAGAAAATAATCAACGGCTTATACAATCAATAACTTTCATTTCACTTTTCAACATAATTTTTACCAACATCTGTCAACATACACTTGCCCATCCCTGAATCAACTCATTTATGCCTGCTGCAAAGAAATTTTTTTCTCGATGTCGGAACCGATTTAGTAGATTCTCTTTTTTTCTCGGTATGCTCTGCGGAAGCTCCGGATTCAAATCCGGGTTAGAAATGGCATCTTTTCATACTATTCTCCACCGGGCTAATGACCACCGCTGTTAATGTCCGCTCTTTCATAAAATAACCAAGCACATTTTATTTAATGTCGTCATTGCCATAAAACTTACCATGTAGCGCCTACTTGAGTGAACCAAACAAGTTGAAATCCGACTGGTTTTAAATCAGGACTGTATAGTACAAAGGTGAGGTAGTACTTTCCAATGCATTTTCTCGATGGTTTCTCGAGTTACCTGAGCTATGTGAGTCCAGGCGTTATCGTAAAGCAGAATGATGACTTTGGGCTGAGATCCAGAGTGTTTTTCAGCACTACACAAGCATGACAAGCATGTTACAGTAGTGTGCGCTGTTAATTTATCGCTGATCTATAAAATCGAAAAAACCGGGCCTTTTCAAAAGATTGCCATCAAATGTTTCCTGCTCTTCCACTCCATGTTCTGTCTTTTTAATTCTGGTTCGAATTGTTGAAACTATATCTCTTTACATATTAGAATACTGTGCAAAAAAGCATCACCTTCCTGCTGATTCTGTTGTTTCAGCTCTGTGTAAGTGTCTTGTCTTCTTATGGTGATCTGTCAACTCTTTTGGAACCCATCTTTATTTTATAGAGCGTTTTTCTGGGCGAAAAACGCTCTGGCGTTATCATCGCCCGAACACGAAATATAAAATAAAATCAAAACAAACAAAAATATTAAGAACAAAGAAAAAACAAAAAACCTAGTCTAAATGTTAATTTTTTTTGGGCGAAAATTATTTTCGTGTTATCATCGCTCGGTAAAAACTATGGAATATTAAAATAAATAAAAAATTGAATAAGACAACAACGAAATTAAAATAAAATAAAAAGGTAAAGTAGAAATATAAAAAAAATAATAAAATTCAAAGTAAAATACTAAAAACAAAGACAAAATAAAAATCCTAAACTAAAATGTTAAACACAAAAACATAAAATTAACTACAAAAAAATTTAAGAACACTATTTAAAGATGTGTAAAAACTAATAGCTAGAAGAAATAAAAATACCTGGTCCTAAACCTCTTCATTATTTGAAGAGGTATATTGCCCAGAATTTGACGAAACTTCCTGGGCAATTTAAATTTACGATGCAAGGCCGCATAATGTATGAAATCCACAAGGATGTGGCGCACAGTCAAGCGGCTCTTGCATCTTACGCATATCGGTGTATTATCTGCTGACATCAGGTGCCCCTGAGTAGCTCTCGTATGTCCTATCCGCAATCGGCAGAGGACCACTTCCTCTCGGTGAAATTTCCTGTGGTGGAATCCCATGGCAACACAGTATCTTTGACATGTCGAAGTTTGTAATCTACTGTGGCAATCCAGTCATCTTGCCACAATTAATAAAGTCAGACGTAGAGACACGGGTAATGAAGGAGGCTGACTACATGTATCTTTTGCAGAGAAATCTGCTCGTTCATTACCCGGAATTCCTACGTGGCTAGGGATCCAGCAGAAACTCACTTGCGTGTTGCGATGGTTCAATTCGGCGATTGCATTGTAAATTTCGGTGACGATATGATGCCTGGAATAAAAATTTTCTAAGGCTTGGAGAACATTACAGTAGTCGCTACAAATAAGGATATAACAATAATTAAGATTAATGATATTCAAAGCCTTATGTATAGCGTATAGTTCAAAGAGCAGTAAACACACTCGAAAGACTGGGTAGACCAAACATGTAGATTCGGCCATTAACAACAAACGCGCAGCCAACGGTATCGTTCTGTTTCGATACATCCGTGTATACCACTTGGATCCCATCTTGCACTGTTTTACGGTACTTGAGTTTGTCGGCGATAATGTTATGAACTGTAATGACAATTAATTTATAGATATTCCCCTTTGTAATGTATATACACACTTGTAATTATTTAGTTATAATCTCAACTGTAATCTGTCGGTCTTCATGGATAAGATAGTCTGTGTGAGATTCAAGCATTGGAGTTGACTTCAATTGAACGTCCAGAACGGTGCTCGTCAATCACTGAAGTTTTGCCGACTTTAGATTTTTCTACCACCTTGTAAAGATCTCTGGGTCGATATAAATTTTTTCATATTTTTTGGTCATATCAGAATAAATTTAAACTTTCGGAAAGCAAAGAACGGTTTTTTGCATGCTGATCAACTACTTCGCAAACTTCAAAAGACTCACCATCGTAAAATGAAGTCTTAAGGTTATAAGCAAAATAATTTTATTCAAATACCTTATAATAAGTTATCACAGGATAATCAATTTACTTTCTGAAAGTACCAAAGCTCTTACCAAGTGTTTCCCTCCACAGCTGATTTGTGTATTGAGTGACCCTCAGGATGTCGATTATTATTAACATTAATCAACAAGCAATAAGGTGTAAGTTAGCTAATTTATTAACAGTTTAGCTTTTCGCTCAAAGCAATTTTTTATTTTTATGTGAGAACTGTTTGAGTCCTATAAAAATATTCAGTAAACATTTGTTTGAATAAGTCTACAGACTTTCATAAGTTTGTTAATTCGTTGAAATTAAAAAGAAATGCTTAAAATAAATTAAAAAGTAAAGTGTTTATTGGTTTAATTCGTAATTTGTTTTACTATTAATAATTTTTTTATTAATATAGTCAAGGAATAGATTTTTAAGGAAATATTGAAATCAGTTGTTTAAAAGTAGAAGGTGGTAACAGATTTCATCATATCTGCAATCCAGGCGTAATGGCTTTAATTCCGGTATTTCTTATCAGCTCCTTCTCTATAAATATTATAATTTGTTTATTACTGGATGAAAATTAAAAAGAAGCAATGAGAAATTCTTAATCATGTTTTTGTCTAAAATGATATTGAAGTAAATGATTCCACATACAAAGTGTCAGAGTTGTTTAATATCGGCCTAGAACTTCGTAGACCATCACAGTAGTTTATACAAAATAAGACTTAACAACCACGTAATCATCTAGCTGTTAACCTCTTAGACAACTGGGAAGATGTGAGGTAGTTAAAGCGGGTTCATGTATTGGATCTTGGAACCTAAAATTACTCAGGACAAGGCCTCTCTTCATAATTTGTGCGTCATCAAAGTGTTTAATTCATTAAACGTTTATGTTATGTCTATAATCGTTTATGTTTCTACTGTTATTTGGTTCTATGTTCTCTAATTATTTTTATGTTATATGTGTAGTTTTATTCATTATACTGGATATTATTATAACTTCTAGTTATTACTGGCTAGACTTTATCAAAGCTTATGGTACCTTTGATTAACTGTTGATGTCTAGAATGCAATTAAGGTGTTTCAAAGGAAACTACTTTACAACTTGATTATTATCATAAAATTTACCTGTGGTTTTTTATCTCCGAAACCGTTTGTAAATATAATTTGAGATACAAAAAAGAATTGTACAAACATTTGCCGTTCAGTGTTTTTGTTAAGTTGGACTGATAATCGAAAAAACGGCAGAAAGTACAGAGTTTAATCTTAGTAAAGAACGAAACACAAATTATCGTTCAACCAAAAAGTGAAGTAAGATAAATTCTTGTTATTCCTTCTATTTACGTATAATTGTACTCTAAATTCAATGACCCTTTTTTCTAATACAAATATATAAATACTCGTACTCGCAAATGTTGCAAAAATCAGCTTTTGTGGTAAAAATATTTTACGTGGTAAAATAAATAAATACATAAAAATAAAATATAGACAAAAATAACCGGATAATTTAATAAAATAATCATTATGTCTTCATGAAGTAATCATTATGTCTTGAACAGATGAAGGAAAATTATCATTCCTGACTGAAATAGTTATTACTTGGATAGCCAGTAACTGATGTATCCAAATCCCCAAATTGGGCAAGAACAGAGAAAAAAGATTCTTAATAGGAAATTAATAAAGCATATTTTTAGAGATTTTTTTTACGCAGATCACAATGATTAAAATCGAATAACGTTAAATTGTAGTTAAGATGGGTATTTTTCTTAAGCTTTCTTTTAGTTTTCTTGAGTAAAAACTTCAGTAAAAATTAACTGCATAATTAACAAAAAAGTGATTAGGGAATAAAATAAGATTATCTTTAATGCTGTAGCGTAAGTATGAAGCATGTTAATAAGCTTCAAACTTTACGGTTAAGATATAACACAAAAAGTATAATATTGTAAACACAAACAAATACCACTAGTCAAATCTAGAAATTACTATTTTATAAAAAATAAATATACGATTGGATAAGAAAAATTGATGGCAACTGAACCTTTCATTTATTGCAAAATGGGTATTGGTTTACTTGGATTCATAATTCTCACAATACACATGCTTACATGACTGAAATTAATATCTGGAAAAAGGTTTTATGAAAATTTAATTTTATAACTGCAGGCTTGTTGAAGTAAAGGAAGTATTGTGATCGCGAAAAATTTCGGTTTTCAGAAATAGCAAAACAGCTATTAAAAATTTAAATCCAAATAGCAATAGCAGAAACAGCTATTTGATATTTGGATATTTCAACGGAAATATCCATTTTGACCACCCCTGAATCCATTTTGACTAGTTTAGGCTTCACGTCTGTATGTATGTAACTCACATAACTCAAAAACGATTAGCCATAGGGCGTTGAAATTTTGGATTTACGACTGTTGTAAAATCTAGTTGTGCACCTCCTCTTTTGATTGCAGTTAACTGAACCAAAAGTGTCCAAAAAAGCCCAAAATCCAAAAAAGTTGGAATTTGGACTTTCTCTTAACTGCAGTAATAAGCCCTTATTGAGACCTTTTCAACGATATATCATACGTGGTACTTATTTTCATTGATTCCAAGTTATAGCCAAATAAAATTTTAATTAATGAAATATTTAAATCGTTACAAGGGGACGTACATCTCTTCGAATCCGACTTCATCTCCTTTCCTTTTTTAACTTTTTTTTTAATTTAAATATATTGATTTATTAATAAATAAATGAATTATTATTGATTAATAGTAACCTCTGATTGTAAAAAAAAGGTTTTACAGTAAATAATAATTCAATAACAATAAAATTTTTTTTTTAAATATGAAAAAAATATCAGAAATGATTAACGAAATAACGTGTTATGTACTTTTCATTTTAAAAAATTGTATATGTGTAATTTAATAGGCGTACAAGGAAGTTATGTGGTGTCCACATCAGATTTTTTTTCTAATTCTAATAAAAATTAAATTGAAATATAAAAATTAAATTGTGTTCTTTAGACATTATCATTTAGATTTTTGTGTTTCATAATTTATACATTTTTAAAAAAATAAATGATTTTAAATTTTCTTGATGCCTAACGCGAAGTAATTGTCACATCAAATAATAATTATAATTTTAACTTAACAAAATGTAGGAAATGCTTTATGGTGCTTCTAACTTTTCTTTTTATCTACGTCACGTTCTTATTTATAATGAATTATTACATAATTTTATTCTAAAATTTTATTAAGAATATTAATTAAATTTTCTCGTTACTTTGTTTTAATAACATATATATATATATATATATATATATATATGAGGGTGATATTATGAAAGATGTAAAACCTACTGTAAGAGGTGTTACCATGAAGATGCTGTTTTATAAACATCGTGATATTTTCTGCTAATTACAATCTATAAATACTACATTGTATAATTATATTATTTATTTTTGTATTGTATCATTAACATTATAAAAATAGTTAATTTGAATTTTTTAACAACTACCATGTATTTCAAAATAAACATCGAGGTTTTTAACTTTTGTAATATTTATTAAATTTTACTTAAATTGATAAATTATACATGAAATAAGAAAGTTCCTCAGTTTTTCCTATAAGTATTCAATGTGAGCACACATCCGACCGATAGGAGAGTTCATCTCATACTTTAGTCAGCAAGTCTGGAGGAACTGATGCGACAGCTGCTCAATCCAATGTCTCAAGCCGGGTAGGTCAGCTAGTAACGATGGCACATACACTTAATTCTTTATAAACCCCCAAAGAAAAAAATCGCATATTGTCAGATCGGGCGAACGTGGAGGCCACGGCAAACAACCCCTGTCATCTGGTTCCCGGCGACCGTTCCAGCGGTCGGGGAGTGTTTCATTCAACCAGTCATGTACAGCGTTATGACGGTGAGGAGACGCACCATCCTTTTTCTTATATTTTTTTTTTATTCCCCCTCCCCTGGGCCGGACCTATAATTAAGTATATCTCAGCCCAGGGGAGTGTCCAATGCTCTAACTGGCCTCCCGTCTACCGGTTTTACGTCCGACATGACAGGTCAGCCCGCCTGTCCGATATTCTGTTTATGCCTGCTTCAAGTCTCTGATGCAGGGTGCCAGGTCTAGTTAAGCTAAATCTAGTCCCTACCCTACCCCAGAAGCCGGGTCTCGGTCTTAATTCTACCTTGTCTCAAGTGGGGAACCTAGAGAAGGAAGTTCCTCACCGGGACTATGGTCTTGAAATGCCTGCCTAAAATGAGAAGTACTCAGAGAGAGTACTCCCCACCGGGACTGGTCTTAACTCCCCTCTGAAGATGTCGGATCCTGATGCTATTCGAGCTTCCTACTTGAAGTCCCCAGCTGATCTTCGGAACCGACATACCAAGCTATGCCGGCCCTCACAGCGGGAGCTGTTCAACGCCGCTGTTGAAAAACCTCTCCTCCAATTCTCAGCATTTTTTATTTAGAACAGACTCCGAGTAACTGCTGAACGTACTCCAACGAGCTGAAGTAGTTGTTATGTATGACAGGAGAGTCGCTCCTGTCAGGTTAGCGATCCCGGCGGGAGACTACTGTTCCTCCCATTCAGGGCACTTGAACAGCGTATGTTCGATGGAGCCGCGTTCTGCACGGTACATGCAAGTAGGGGACTCGCACCTGCCTATACCGTGGAGGTAACCATCAAAGTTACCATGCCTCGTGAACATCTGTGTGGTATAGAAATTAAGGTCATCACACTTTCTCAAGCACCGCACTTGCAGGTCTGGTACCAAGACCCTCGTCCAGACAGCCTTTTCAATGGCCTGTTACTTACTGTTCTTGCCAGATGGTATAAATCTTATCACATGCCAAAGTCGCCGATGTCCCGGCATATCTTTCAGTCCTCTTCTTGACCAGGATTTCAATAGGGGGAACGCCTATTATCACGCAGGCAGCATCAAACCAGATTGTTCGATAGGTTGAAATGATCCCAAGCGGCGATTGACGTTGTAGGGGTTAGCCTAGCCAGATTTCTGTTGTAGAGTGGTACACTAGACCGAGGCAGCATACAGCATGATAGACGTTATGGTAGACATAATGACCCTCCTTCAGATGCATTAGACGCCACTTGAGATGAGAGTAGGCGCTTCAGGGCTGAAATTGCTCTCTCCACTCGCTCACTGACTGCAAGTCCATGGTCACTGAATCTGCATGATCTATCAATAGTTACACCTAAGTATCGAACGGTACGTTTTGGTGGAATTGAATGCTGTCCAATAGGCATCTCAATTCCCCCGCGAGGGGAGAAGATCCCGCCTCGTAGCGTGTCAGGTCGCTACACCACCCCCTTCGTTCCTTGCCAACAATGGCTTTAACCGAGGACATATTCTTTTCCAATAGGCAGGTGTATCTGACCAACCACTACTCCTACCAGCTATAATGATATATTTGCTTTTCTGTGGAGGCAATTGTAGACCGTGATCCGTCAGCCAACCGGTAAATTGACAGAGAGCCAAATTGCCTCGAAACTGGAGTTATTGTTCCGAGCTGTCACGAACAAGGATCGCCAAAACATCAGCGTATGCGATAGCTTCCGTCTGCTCCGGGAGTTGAAGATGAAATACTCCGTCGAAGACAACATTCCAAAAGAGGGGGCCGAGCACAGAACCCTGCGGAACCCTCTCTAACATCTGAAAACGCAAGTCACCTTGCTGTGTCTCTACGGAGACTCATCTCTCCCGGTGATATTCCCTGATCTGCTATCGAAGATACGCACTGATATTCTTTCCTCGTAAATTCTTAAGAATGGCATCCCATGGGACTGAACCAAACGCGTTGCAAACGTCCAAGAAGATGAGCATCGGTAGCCTCCTCGTACGCCAAGTGCCCCTCCTCATGTCATTGGCCCATATTATTTCCTTCAAGAGTGCTTACACTGTTGAGAGGCGCGCCATCTTGTTACCAAATAATGTTCTGTTGTTTGCATTGAGTTTAGGAAAGAGCCATAGTAGCAGCACATCGAGATAGTTCATTCTAGACGCACTTGATTCCGCGAAAGAGTACGGTCCGTAAACTTGCCGTCGGGAAACAGCTTTTAAAATCCTCCATACAGACATACACTGGACAGACGCACTGGAGTTGGTAATCTCCGGCTAGCCTTCCTAACGGATTCCCTAGGACTACGCACAAAAGACTCTCTTACACGTTCAACATTGTCTTTGTCCACTTTAGTTGTCCAGTACTCTTCCCTTTACAAATACTGCCAGTGATTTTTAATTATTTATATCATCTACGAATGTTATTGTCACTCGGAGGATCACAACAGTACTTCAAACAGAACGGCCTTTGAACGGTAATTACAGATTCACACATTGCAAACTGCAAAACACAGAACGCTTGAGAATCGCCATGTTTACTAGTAGCGCTTTCAATCGGAAGGTACAGAAAACAGTCTATGAACTTGGCGTATAGTTAAAACTGTTTGAGTTGCTCTTTCATTTTATGTATAATTAATCAATGCATATGAAACTTGATAAATATTACATAGCTTTAAAAACCCGTTATTTATTTTGAAACACTCGTTATAAAGATTTAGATAGAATTTATGAAAGCTTGTCGTAGAAATTCATTTTCCCCGCTCTTTTTTTTTCAGGAGGAAACCGCATTTTAGTTCTTTTATGAATTAAGTAGTTTTCTAATAAACGATTGAATGATAGATAGAAACTTTTATTTCTATTTTTAATTTCCAAAAAATGGACATACAATTCTCTTTTTTTAATATTTGTTTGATTCGTAATATAAATTGAATTACCATAACAAGAAACTTATAAAATAATTTTAAAAACATATATAAAATAGATTAAAATAAAATAAAAATGTTTTAATTATCTTTCACACATAGACAAATAAAACGAAATGAAGGACCGATCTAGTACAAATAACAAAAAAAAAAAGAAAAAATGAGAAGTGAGAAATAAGATTCCTGCCTTTCTGAATAAAACGAGGGAACGTGTTCAGAAATAACCAGTGTTGTAAACATAGACAGAGGGGACAGATAATATGTCTTCCAATGTAACCCAGACACCATTCACTGGAAGGAAATGATCTGATTTACGACTTTCCTTCGTATCTTCCGTTCTTTTACAAGAAACATGTAAAATGTTGCTTAATTAGGATACCAAAAGGAATAAACCAGATTGGAAATATTTCACTCTCTCGCTCACTTTCCCTCTCTCTCTCTCTCTCTCTCTCTCTCTCTCTCTCTCTCCCTGAAATATATATCTGTAAAAAATATCTTTCTTATTTAACTCACGATGTGTTTATTTGGTTTTACACGTTTATATAAAAAAAATCGATAAATATTTATACATGTATATTAAAATAATGAACAGAATTTTAAAACTGCTGATATTAAACAATGTAATTGACGAATATTAACTCGTTATTTAATAATAAATTGATTTTTTTTTTAAAAAAACCATGATTACTAATACAGGATATAATAATAAAATTTTATAGTCTTGTGAAATTGTCGATTTTGAATTCTAAAACGATAATTTTACGAAAAGGAAGATTTTATTGTCAGTTTATAAATGGCTTTTTATATCTCCCTGTAAAAATTTCACCCAAAACATGTTTGAGACTTTAACCTCACTCTAAACAGATTTAAAAAATGTATTTCTTGCAAATATCTCAACAACTGATTGATTCTATTCGATTTTAGTCAAATAAAAAATTGTTCGAAAAATAAATTGAAAAAAAAATTCGTTATTTTGAGATATCATGTTCAGTTTTTTCAGAACGCTTGTTTGCCCTTTTTGCAAAAGGAAGTATCGGTTGTTACATTTGCGAATAAATTACTCGAAAATTAACAGTCCTACTTAAAATAGCTTTCCGCACAGTTGAAAGATTATTTAATTCTTTTCAATCTAAGATAATGAAATTTCTTAATGTCGTAAAATACCCAAGATCTGACTGTAAACTGATAAAAATCCACCATATTCTTAAAAAATTAATATTCTTAATAGAATTTAGATTGGATATTTAGTGAAATTTTAATATTCCCCGTGTTATTAAGTTAAATCAACAGTTTACCCCGCTCTAGGCGTTAGAGGCAACCAATGAAAAGATCTAAACGCCGGGCTGATCTGTCGGACTAGACTTATGGCCGGCAGACGGGGAGGCCCGTTTAAGTAGACAACCCCCTGGCCCGTGCTTTGCTTTGTTGTGGATCCGGCTCGGGAGATAGGGTGGAAAAAAAACAGTTTACTTAATGTTTGCAAATAAGGAATTGCCTTTTCACCACTTTGGGGGTAAGTTAAGGAGTTGTTAATAAAGGTCTGCAACCTTTTAATTAATGTATTTATTATTATTATTATTATTATTATTATTATTATTATTATTATTTTAATTTATAGCACTACATAGAATGTATCACGAAGTTCTCCCGGGACTTGCATATCCTATTCTACTCGTGAAAATAATGGATAAAGTACATATAAACATATGTTTTAATATACTTCGTTTGCAAGTTACGGCTAGTGAAAGATTTCGCTCGGACTTCAGCTACCCCGGTGAAATGATATTGTACTGAAATTTTTAAAACTTTAATTAAGAAACGAAATTGGTGATTTCATATGGTTTTTTACCTAAAAATCAAATATAATAGATCTCAGAACCGTATCTTCAGCAGTTTTTTTTTTTTTAAATCTATGGTTAAATCCAATAAATTGAGCAAAAAAACCCCTTTTTTATATTTGACCAACAATAACTTTTTTAAATGTTTAATTAACACATAAAACTTTTAAATAAAACTTGTAGAGAATTCAATTCTGTACAAAATAGTGTAAGATAAGTTGAATAAACAAAGAAAAGTTAGAAAATTTCGAATTTTATTTAGAAAGAGTACATTACTACATTTGTTAGACAAGTATTTATTTAATATAAACCATAACCAAACTCTCTTTTGGTGATGTGAAAAATTTGTTAAATTAAAATTTATTATTACAATTTCTGGTTAAACTGTAAAAAAACTGCAAATTACACAACAATTATAAAATTAAAATAAACAAATAAAAATTACTTAGATAAATGTTTTTTATTAGGGACAGAAATACAATAAATTATTTGAAAAACGGTTATTTCAAAGTTGGATATAGAATAACAACAGCTGATCAACAATGCGCAATATTGTAATAGTGTTTAAATCATTGTGTAAGGTCCCGGGAGAAGTTCGTGTTATACACAACTCTGAATCAACTGTACTTAATCGCATGTTACTCCACACCCACATCTAAACTTTTATGGGTTTGCATAATTCTGTTTATAATTATAAAGTACACTGTTGACTTAAAATAAATGAAGTTTTTTGTTAATTTACTGTATTTATTGCATGTTTTTAAAACCTGTATATTGAACCATTCCAATAATAAAATATTGTTCATTTTTCGTTTCTCTACGGTGATTTTTTGAATTATAATGAATATTTAGTATTTAAAAAATTATAAGTAAAACACTTAAATAAAACATAGTTCAGACTATAAAAATTCTCACTTTACCTCCACAAAACTCTAGTGAAAGTTTTACAAATGTTTACTTCGGTCAAACTGGCAGGAAGCTAAGTTTAACATATAGATATATGGGTATCGTTTCAGAAATCATTGCACTGTCGTAAGAGATAAATACATTTCGCTGAAAACAGTTCGCTTACTAAAACAAACACAGCATATAACATAAAGCTTAAAGATAAACATAGCAAAAATTTATAGTGTTAATGTGTTCACACATCTTAATTTACAAATGTAATTTCGTCGGAAAAAAGTCATACAGATTAAAAAAATAAGCATCCCGTCTATGTAAATTAACTTTCAATTTTTGACTTATCTTTCCCCCGAACTACTATAATTTCATCATTCAGCTTAATTGTCATATCCCCGTTCCTATAATAATGATGTGGGAAAACTTCATGAAATGGACATTTGCGTATGATGAAATTAGCCATAAGTTATGGCTTAAATTAGCCATAAAGCTGTATATTTAAAAAAATTATTTTATTAAATATTGTTGATTGAACACAACATTTTTAGATTAAAGTGATTTATTTTTTAAATTCCCTATTTATTTATTTTTTTATTTTTTTAAGTATTTAGGTTTTGTTTTTAAAGATGTTTGAATTTTATTTAAAAATTTCTCTAATTTTTATTTTTCTTAATCTTTTTGCTGGTTCTGTTTACTCATTCATTCTACCGAGAGTACGTTCACTTAAAATTAAATGTACAAAATTAATTCTCATCAGATAATTAATTAAATTTACATCAAGCACTGGTTATTTAACCTTTATTATTGGTGTAAGATAATAAAGAGTCAAGACATATTATTATTATTGTTGTTGGCTTTGAAATGAGGTAGCTCTACCAACCACATTCTTATACCACCTATGGTCTGCAACCTTCTAATTCAAACAAAATGAATGTATTTGTTGTTATTATTATTATTATTTTAATTTATAACACCATACCAGCAATACTTACATTATTGGCATGTTATCCCACACACCCATATCTTTTATGGTTTTGCATAATTTTTTTTTTTAAGTTGTACAGTACATATCCAGCTTAAAAGAAATGTGATATTTTTTAATTTACTTGATTTACTGTATGTTTTAAATTCAGCATAAGGATCTAGCTGGAACAGTCACTGTTTAAACTGCGATAAAAAAACAAAAGGACTAAAGAAGAAAGGATTTTACTGATTTATAAAAAGAACTAAGAATTGATACTTTTCAGATTCGCAGATGGTAGAAATCTTAGCTAAAATTAAAAATTACTTAGAAACAGTCATTCATTACAGAGATTTTTTCAATAGGAGATTTTTAATATTAATGTAAAGAAAGCAGGTGTAAACAGAAATAAAGATGTAAAAAAATAGAAAGCAATATAATGAAGAGCTAAATATTAGAAGGATAAATGCTAGAAGAAATACAGAATTTCGTAATTTGGTTATAAAATTGCGAAAGTTTGACGATGAAAGTGTACTGTTATACAATAAAGTAATATACAGATATACAATAAGGTACATTTTAAACAAAACTTTAAATTTGTTCGCTAATGACCAACTTGTTAAATCCTAAATCCTAAACAGGAATTCTAATAATTGTTAGAAAATATCCTTATATATTTGTAATATATATAATAATAATAATAATACATACATACATATTTTGGAATATCTTTTTGTTGTTTGGTAATAGATTTTTCAATCAAAACTATATTTATTATGTCATAGATGATTAATATTGTAACAGGAGCTGTATGAAGGACCAGGGTAACGGATTACGTCCAGTTAAGAAGAAAAAAATAGAAAATAATAATGAAAAGAAGAAACAAGAAGAAATTAAAAGGGATTATTTTCTCAGACTAACAGGTCCGTTAAAAATAATCTGTTGTTTGTAATACAGATAATGGCACCTCCAAAAGCTGTTATTCGACCAAAAGGATTACCGGACTGGAATAAGAATACATAGAAAAAAATTAGGGCGTGGATGATGAAAATTACTACGCTTCATCAATTAAAGGGATGATGCAGGTACTGGTTCTACAGGCCAGGGGATACCAATACTGCCAGTGGAAAGAGTGAGCAGTTCTGCGAGGCCGTGTTCGGCGTAGTTGTGATAAGCGATAACAGATTAGTTTAGCATACCCGAGTTCGACTGAGTTCCGATGACAGCGATATCAGTAAGCGTGTGGTAACAAGTGAAGAGCAAATCACGAGTATATTCCAGCGTATGCAATAGGCGAATGCAGGAGTTTGTTCGATGAGTTACTTATTAGTAAAGTAAACTTAAGTGTTGGATAGTTCTATTATTAACAGTAAAAGTAATAATATTTGCAAAAGTGAATTGTGGATTGTGAAATCTTGAAAGTGAATTGTATGAAAGTGAACTTGTATGAGGTTCAATTGTTATTTTGTAAATGCAATATTAGTTTCTATCACACATTATAATGTTTTTAGTAAATTAGAGTGTATTCTGTTTTTTATCATTTAACAATTTAACTGTCTTTAAATAAATCTTGTCCATTTTATTTGAATAATATTTTGTATTGCCCAATATACAATATGTTATATTGTATATATATATATATATATATATATATATATATATATATATATATATATATATACATTGTATATATGCATTGTATATATATGCATATATATGCATTGTATATATATATACATATATTACATAATGCAATATAATTTATACAATATTATATATAATATTGTATATATTGTTATTTTTTTTTGCATATTTTTCTTATTTGTCTTTAGGGTAATAAATTGTGTTTGAAATTTTTACGTTTATTAGTCTCTTAATATCTTTTCGAACCGCAAATACAGGATAATATATATATATATATATATATATATATATATATATATATATATATATATATATATATATATATATATATATATAGATAGATATATTAATCAAAGAATATTCTGAGTTTGACAAAAAATTCCTTACCAGGCGGTGTTTTGCGGTTATTAAATTTTGATAAGCTGTATAAATTCAAATAAATATGAATTTTATTCCTCTACCTCCTAAAGTTAGAAAGCTTTCCTTTCGGAGATTTTGTTTCTTCTTATATAGTGAAACGGCTTTTTTTAAACTTCATTAACGTCTTTAAAACTGTCATTAAGAAAACGTCGTTAGTTTTACCTATTAATATTAGCTACTTATTATTGATTCGGCTGCTAGGGATGTCATCTACGAAAAATAAAACAATGTTTTATTGGTATAAAGTTTGAAAGCGATTAATCCTGAATTTTATTTTAAATAAAATCTAATGGTTAAAGATTTCGCCCAATTAATAACACTGTACTATGCACTTTTCATCATGTCAGCAAACAGATGTCATCATGTATATATCTACATGTATATATTAGTTTAATAGATAACAGATGTTATTTAAAATATCTTAAACATGCTTACTCTCACATGACTCGGTAACCCACATGTGACAACAATACTTTAACTGCCAAGATATTATTTTAAATTATACTATTTTTTTTTTACGCATAAATACTCGTAAATTAACAAAGTATTTACTAAACAGTGAAATTAATAAACTTACATGAATATTGTATACTTCTTAACTTTTTTGTATTATTAATATTTTATTTCTTAAAAATATCTTTAATCTGGAAGCCACATTACATTAGTAATTTAATTATAATAATTAATTAATTTGACACCATCCTAATAAAAAGGGTAAACTCCTAAATATAAAAATTAGACTAATTTAAATCAGGATTTTTTTAATTTCAAACATAAAATTGTTAAATTGCTAATAGCTCAACGAGCTGGTTTAGTGGTTAACTCGTTGTTGCAAATCAGTTGTTTTAACAGCTGATTTTCGATCTACCAGGTTCTGAGGTTCAAATCCTAATAAAAGTTAGTTACTATTGAATGAATGGTAGTTGCTTTTATGTGGATTTGATTACTAGATGTTGAGCACCGGTGTACTTTGGTAGTTGGGGTTCAGTTAACCATACCCTCTCAGAAATGGTTAGTCTGATTCTGTACAAGAATACATCTCATTTACATGTCACACATATCATCCTCATCTCATTGGTCCATGAGCGAGGTTTCTTGTCGTTCACTATTTAAACAGGTTGCAAGTACACATTAAGAAGAAAAAAATTACAAATATCAAATATACTTTTAAAAATGTTTTAATTAACCTTATATTAGAATGTTGAACAAAAAATATATTTGTAAGAAAAAATGAAGAAATTTAATACAAATTGGAAAAGTTTGTGACAAAATTTTGTAAAAATACCAATGGTTAGTGTTCTGTATACGAACATTATAAATCATCCGGGGTTTATAAGAATGTTTTGAAGGAAATGTAGAAGGTAAAAACTGTTAAGGAAAACAAAAATTAGTATGTATTGCAGAGACAGTCAAAGGTATGTAACATCTTTTATTCAGTCGTAAATTTCAGTGTAAGTTGAAATTTATTTAGGCTAAGTTTATAAAATATCGCTGTGCAAATATCGACGTTTTGTTTTATATACTGTCGCGTGTTGGCGGATCAATCAGGATATTGAGAGATTGACAATTTAGAATGTTTATATTAATATGGTTTGCTGGTTTATAAGCGTAATTACAATAAGACAAATCAATATTAATAACAATGGTGATGATGAAGATATTAATAATAGTAGTAATAATAATAATAAAATAAATAATGAAAAATACTAAACAACCACATATTAATCATAGTAATTACAGCCACAATAGTAATCAGTATAATAATAATAATAGCAGTAAACGATAATAATATTACATGTCAATAACAAACAAATCAGGCAATTAATACATGACATAAAAACATAACATAATCAAAACAGTAAACAATCACCACATTACACATCAAATAGTCTAAATATCAATAGTAATAATAAACAGAGATTATACACAAGACAGGGTTTAAAATAATCGTCAGAATTTATTTCAGATAGTTGAGTAGAAAACCAGAATTCCGACCCAGTAGCAAAAGAAACCGCTAGTCTTAACCCTTTTAACCACTAGTCTTGTATTAACAAATAATAGTACACTAGATAAGAAATGTATAAAGTTCATTTACTGCAAATACATTTGCTTTCCACAAATAAAACTACCCAAACAGTTTATGATTGAAGTTTAGTACATTGTTTCTTTCACTTATAGTTTTAATGTAACTCACCGATAGTATTTCTTGTTTACTAGAATTACGCGTGGCTTCACCTTAATCGTATCGAACTTAATTCACACTGGAAATTCGCTCCTTTATTGTCCTCCTCGCAGAATGCTCTCGCTGACTGACATCTCGCAGACTCACACTGCAGACTCTCCTCGCTGGACTGACATAGTAACGTCTCGCTGGACTGGTCCGCAGAACTCCGTCGAAGTCACACAACTCCCATCTCGCAGCCGCTCCTCGCTTAACTGATGTCGTAACGTCTCGTTCTCTTCTCGCACAACTTATTTCTAAATAGTTTTCCTGAGGTATTTATACTCCTGTCTTCTTTACCTGCCGGACCGGACCAACTCGAAGCGTGAAAACGATCGGCCGAGGCTTTTTCTGTCATGAATTCTATAACCCTATCCGGTAGCTTTTTTCACGGTACAACAAGTTTTCACTGTGTGTCAGCGGGCAGTAAAACAAAAGACGATTGTTAAATGGACCTGTTATCTTACAAAAAGGGTTCCCTTTTTGTCCCTTTCTGGATTCCTTTCATTATTATATATTCTACTACTTTCATAATAATTGGCAGGAATCCGTTACTCAGGCCCGCTATACCGGGCTTGTTACAATATGTAAAAAATATGTATGTGTGTATATATATATATATATATATATACATACACAACAATCTAAGGAGCAAATTAGAGGCTCTTCTAAATATATTTTGATGTAAAATTTCTAAATATAAAATATGTAAAAAATTGTCTCCACCTCAGTTTATGAGATACGATACCTTTACACTGAAAAACTTGATGTTTCTCAAGAAAACAATTAGTAGTCTTAAATTTAAATAAATTTAAAGAGAAAGAGGGTAAATAGTTCCATTTAAATATGTAAAATTTTAACCTTTTTTTTAGTCCGAAAAAATCTAGCCGGTCAAGTTTCAGTTGGTATAATAAGGTTAGATGGTACTGTAGTTTCTAGGTAGATCAAATATTTCCGTATACAATTACGGCATTTAGAGTTTAGCATTTTTTTTTATTTATGATTTCATCCATCTCTCATGTAATCTTCGTAAAAGTGCGTGCAAGATCACGCCGAAAGTCGTAATATATTATTAAGAAATAAATTAAATACGCTATATAAAAGATTCTATTTATGTTTACAGTTTACCTTTTTCTTATCTTAAAAATCTCCTTGTCCTATGAATAGAAACTCTAATTCCTATATATATATATATATATATATATATATATATATATATATATATATATATATATATATAGAATTTCTTACATTGCCAATAAATTATAAAATGCTTGATATTGTTTATGTGGCCTTGAGAACAACCTACCTTGAGTACAAACCATTGTAAAAAATAAATAAATTCTTAATAAATTAACAATAAATAGTCCCTGTAAAATATTTATTAAAGGATTCCTTGAACACGTTTCTACGTCAATGTTCAAAAACCTATACCAACAGCCGTAAAATATTTTCGAAGAATAGAAAGGAGTTAAAGGTTGTATAAAACCAGTAAATCTCAAAAACGTAGTTATGAAATTTCAAATAATAAGAAAAACCCGGCTTTTAATTGTAAAGGTTATTTTTTATGGGTCGTATAGAATTGCCGTTCTTTAACGATGATTTTATTTCTTTTTGTTTTTAATAATTGATATGAGAAATAAAAATAATGATGAATGCTTCTAAAAGTAATATATTTACTTATTTTGTTAGTTGAGTACATTTAAAAGTGAGATGACATTTAAAAAAAAAATAAACTGAATATATTTCCTTATTCTATTTTGTTTTTATTTACCAAAATTGTAGACAGAAAGTAGATAATTAACGTAAATTCGATGTCGTGAATTATGTCATTAATTCGACATCATTCGATGTTGTAATTCGTATAACGTGGAATTCCCATTACACGGTTTCTTTACACATTTCTTCTATTCTACATTCTACATTCTGGAATATATTATATCTCTAATGATAAAATATTCCTTGGTGTAAATTAAATTTATAAAATACTTCCTTTTATGACTAAAAGAAATTTCTGTTTTTGAGAAAAAAAACTGGTTAGTGACGAAATATATATATATACACACACATATACGTTTATATCTATAATAAAGATATATACATATTATAATATATATATATATATATATATATATATATATATATATATATATATATATATATATATATATATAATATATACATATTAAGAAATGTTAATGAATAATGTAAAATAACACTTTTAAAGAATGGTTATGGATTGTTGTACTGGTGCCAGTCGTCGACTCTTATCCGGTATCAGTGAGCAAGAGAACGTGTTTTTAGTAGTTGGTATTCTACTAAGCCAATTCCACTTCTGTTATATTTTCCTGCTACTAAGAATTGGATCGATATGTATTGATTCAGTTGTAACAGAAATTTTGAGATTTCTCATTATTGTTTCATATATATAAGCTTATTTAGTATACGTAAAAAATCTCCTAAATAGGAGAAAAATATTTTTATTGTAAAATAAACTGGGACCAACTACTAAATAGCCTTATTTTTAGTAGCTATATTAATGAATAAATATTATATATAAGATAAAATATATATTCTGTTTACAAAAAAGTAGCTTTGTTGACGAACATGTATTCAAAATAAAATCCGATGTGGACACCACATGACTTACTTTTACGCCTGTTAAATTATATTTACACATTTTTTAAAATGAAAAGTACATAAAATTTTATTTCATTAATAACTTCTGATATTTTTTATTATTATTGAAGTATTATTATTTATGATAAAAGTTTTTTTTACAACCACAGGTTAATAATTACTAATAAATCAATATATTTAAATTAAAAATGAAAAAGTTAAAAAAGAAAGACGAAGTCTGATTCGAACCGATCAGCCTTCCCTTGTAAGATCCAAATATTTCATTAATTAAAATTTCATTTGGCTATAACTCTGGAACCAATGAAAATAAATACCACTTAAGATTCGTATATCGTTGAAAAGCTCTCAACGAGGGCTTATTTCTGCAGTTAAGAGAAAATCTATAATCCAAATATTTTTGGATTTTGGGCTTTTTTTGACATTTTTTTTCAGTCGATTGCAATCAAAAGGGGAGGTGTACAACTAGATGTTCCAACAATCCTACATCCAAAATTTCCTACGGCTAACCGTTTTGTAGTTATGCGAGATACGCACAGACGTTACGCCGAAACTAGTCATAATGGATTCAGGGATGGTCAAAATGGATATTTCCGTAGAAATCTGAAAACCTACATTTTTTGCGTTCACAATACTTCATTTACTTCGTACAAGGAAGTAATAAAAATAAAAAATAGTAATAATTTAGTAAAACTATTTTTTATTGTCGATTATTAAATCAAACACGCAGGTTTAATATTTGTTAAATATAAAATTTAAATTAAATTTATGATTTTAAACATGTTTTTTTTTTTTTTTTTTTTTTTTAAATGAAATTGTTTAAAATTATAATTTTATTATAACATAACAGAATATGTAAATATTGTATTAAAAAGTACTTTTATATTTTATATTCCCTCTACAATACATCTGATACAAGGAATGCTCCACGCTGTGCTTAATTTAACGATCATTTTTTTATTATGATTAATTTTTTAAATTACCGGAATGGAAATAAAAGAGACAAGATTGTTAGTAAAGTTTAGATCCAATTATTAGGTTAGCTAGTTAGAACAATTTAAAAACAGTAAGTTTTGAATTCAAATTTCGTTTACTGAAAGAGTAATTGTTTTAAAAAGCAAACATGATATAATTTTTTTATAAGCGCAATTATTTTCAACATCTTCCTGTGTAGAGACAATGAATATACATTGCGTTTTTTATGTTTTTTTTTTCTAATTGTTATCTGTCTGCTCCTATCCTGTTTATTAGAGTGACGCATGTTAAGTAACTGAAGTACTACAGGCACCAATCATAGTTGCTTTTTTTTAAATTGATATTCACAACATACAGTTTCTGCTTTAAACAGTGTGAAGATATCCCTCTGGCAATGATCTCAAACGACAAACAACTCGATGATCATAAAATATATATAAGTAGCGATTTTTCTGAAAATTGCTTACTTTTATAAAAAAAATCATGACTTTTGAAATGAAGCTTATAAACTATAAAACTAAACAATTTTTATTAATGTAAAATTTTAAGATAAAAAAACACAATACAACTATTATCATTATAACTTAAATGTTTCGCTTAAAGTCACGTTAGCGATGATTAGAACAATTTAATGCCCAACCTGGAATTCTAATTATCCTACATTCTGTATATTTTTGCACATAATTCATTCGCTCTAACATTTAAAGTATCGAAATGACAAAAAAAAAAATTGGATAACTTACATCATATTGTTGAAAATTTATAATAGCCATCGACCTAATCTACCCTGTTTAAATTTCAGAAGACGAATACTAATTTCCTCGAATTTCATTATTCGGGATCAGATCTCGAATATCCAAACATTCATCCAAATCATTATCCTTTCAAAGTCTTGTATTTAAAAACATTTCTTATACTTAAAAATTTAATTATTAAATATGCACGATTGGTTAAAAGTCAGATTTATTCAGATTTTAATTCTGTGACAATCTGTAGCAGGTGAAAAATTATGTTGGTTTTTCAGTTGGTTGTAACCAGCTGCAATAATTGCTTTAATTTTTTTACCCTAATTTTGAACCGATATTAAGAATAATGGCAGTTAGGTTCACGAAACAAGAAGAAAATGCTTCACTTCTTATGCTTCATTGTTTCAAGAAAAATAATAAAAATTCTTGAAAGATGTTCCACGATTAGGTAAAACCCCCCAAAATTAATTGAACTTTTGAAAATTAACAGTTGTTTCTGAGTCGTAAAAGAATCCTATAGGAGTCCTCAAATGTTAACCACGAAGACTTTTGTGCATTTTTTTAGGCAAGAAATACATACAATAATTTTATGAAAATCTCTTAAGGAATTTCAGTATTACGCCAACAATACTTCAGGCGTTTTCAGAAGATGATTTTAATTGAAGGGTGGAATTTTTTGAAGAATTTATTATTCGTAGATATGGTGTGATGAAAAATCCTTCTCACTGATATCCTCAAAATAAATAAATAAATCGTCATAATCTTTTTTTTTGGCCTGATAAAAATTCTTGCATGATTGTAAAGAGATATAAATAAATGTACCTAAAGTTCATTTTTGGATGAAAAAGGTATCACAAAAAAAATGTTGAAATTGTTTTTCTTCGACGGAAGCGTAAATAGATTATTTATCTTAAGATAAATAATTAGGAATAGATGTTGTCTTTCCCGAGGTATTAAGCATCCACGTGTTTAGCATTTGCCGTTTCATTGTTTGGCATCAATATGGTGCATCTTCTAACTTTTCTCATGTTAGGAAATACCTAAATCAAACTTTTCCTGAGGGAATAGAAAATCGAGGAAAAATTTAATTCTTGTGATTTGATGTCTTAGAATTTTTCCTTCCAGATTTTCAAATCCAAATGACCTGACTCTCCTCAAGCTTTCTATTGCAAACTAAATTAATCTTATCAATCAGGATAAAATTTTATTTGAAAAAATGTAAAATTTTATAATAAAATACTCTTTACACTGAATAAAGCAGAAGGATGACCTTTTGAAAACGTATTAAATTTTAATTAATAAAAAACTCTTATTTTATTTTTTTTATTAACAAATTTCTTCTACAATAAACAAATTTTCTTGTACAAAAATACCAATGGTGCAAATGCTTAGGAAATTAAATCTAAACAATTTTCTTACTAATAATTGGGGAAATTGTCTTTTGGATCACCGGTATAGATATGTATCATTGATATTCATTTACCAGTGGAGTAAATAGAAGTTAAGAACAAAAAGAAAAGAAATGTCGTAACAATAATTAACATAAACTAAAAACGCGTTTACAGAAATTTATTTTAATGTTTTAATGTTTTGGAACAATTTTATCATTATTTCTTACCAAAAATATTAACTATTACTGTAAAGGCTATGCATAACCTCGCGATATTGGAATTTTACATACTGGAATTACATTTGAGACCTTGAGTATTTTTTAATAACCAAGGCTTTTTTACATTTATGGAAAATAATTGCCCATCATTATGCAAAAAGTACTTGATCAGAGGACATGTAATCATTTTGATTTATCGGAAAATGAATTTATAAACATAATATTCATTCGAAGAACTTTCTATTATTTAATTAAAATAACAATAGAAGATACTTTTAATATAGATAATAAACAATTACTACAGTTACAAATACGATACATTAAGATCGAGAATTTTAATCGAGAAAAGATCGCCTACTTGGATCTACCACGCCAAGGTTCACTAACGTCTTTCTTAGTAACTACAGAGAATAAATCATAATTCTTTTTTTGAAATATTCTCTGTAGTATTCAAGATTAGTTTGGTATAAGTAACATAAAATTATTGACACTAGGAAATTGGGGTAAACCGTATTAAAACGCAAGATTAATTCATTTATAAAAAGTGCTTTTTAATTGTTGAAAGGAACGGCATTCAAATCTACAAGTCTTTAAATTACGTATTATACATTTTATATTTATCATACTACTTTAAAGAGTCTTTTTCGTTTGTTCCCAATAACAGCAAAATTTACTGAACCAATCAATACGAGATTTTAACTGTAACTTTCTTATGACCTCCGAAATATTTACAACAGTTCAAACCTCACCAAACTTCCTACTTAATAAAAAAATATAAAACATCTTAATAAAAAAAAAAGTATAAATAAATAACCTAGAACTTCTTTTACTAAATTTAATTTAGATATCTAAATCGATCGTTGTCAATATCGACTTCGTCAGAAAGTTACTATGTGAGTTATTAAATTTAACGTCATTGTCTTTAAAAAATCAATTTGTATTATTATCGTTCTAAATTTTAAAACAAATCAGTTTGATAATAAAATTAAATGAAAAGTCGACTTTACAGATTTAACAAAGTTTTTTAATGGTTTGAGAAATATTAATTTCGATATCAACATCGATTTCTTTAGCAAGTTATTGTGTTTTACTAAATGTAATGTCATTGTCTATTCTGGCTGCGAGAACTCATTCTTTTTTTCTTTTTTTTTGTTTAACCTCCGGGACTACCGTTAGGTATTGCTTCAAAGGATGAGATGAATGTTTGAAGCGTGAGTAAAAATGCCATGCCTGACCGGATTCCCAACCCGGGACCTCCGGATGAAAGGCCGATACGCTACCACTCGCGCTTCGGTGACCGGTATTGTCTGTTCTGGTGGCGACCACGAGAAGTTCCGTCAAAGGGTAAGCCATACACAAAATTGGCATAGATTCGATTTTCAATTTGGTATTAATATTTTCAGAACGTCTAGTTGGTGAGGTGTACCACCAGCTTAACTTCTAGGACTACTAGAATTTATGATCATAGATAAAGTGAATCTATGCCAGAGCATTCTCAAAGAGCACTGTATACGCTTGGTTCAAAATCTAATTCAAATTTAGATAAATATGTTAGGTCTCAAATCAGCTTTTGATTATCACCCTAAAAATTATTATCTGAATTTTAAGGAGGCTCAAGTAGGTAACATGATTAAAATGTATAACCACTGCAATGCCAAAAAATGGAATGATGAAATTCCTGCACTTTGCTTTGGTAGGAGCAAAGTACTGTATTGAACAACTTCAATATTCACCTGATTTAAATAAAAGTTTGATTTTAGGAACACATTTTTTATCTAAATACTATTTTATTCCGTAAGATGTGAATAGCGATAACTCTGAAAGAAACAGCCCGTACATAATTAATAAAAAAATTATTTCCAAGTTCCATATGCATAAAGCGCGGATAAAGCCGCGATGAAGATGCTAGTAATATTGTAATATAATTGAGAGTATTACGTTTTTTCAAATATTTTTTAAACTTTAAATGTCCCAAATGAACCGGTATAATCTATTTGCGTAATGCTATGGATTTACTTTCTATATGTAGCAATCAATATTAATTTATTAATTCCACCTAGGAAAGCTTTATATTAATACATTTTTTCCCCATTTATCATTCAATAATTTTGCAGAATTAATATTAAACTATATATTCAATTCATATTTAAATATCTATATGTTACGCAACGTAACGTTTGCTCTGAATATATTTTAAAATTTTAATTTTAATATGTAATACCATAAGATATAAATCTTTTAGTGCTTTTATAATTAAAATCTTTTTAATTTTAGATATTGTTGAGTTACTGCATATTGAATTTAATACCTAACAAGCAAAACTCATGTAAGATGATTCTATATAGGAAGATAATAAAGTTGAATTACTTTCATTGGTTAATAAAAAAAAAATTAATAAAAACTGTTGTTTGGGAAATACATGCAACATGTAATTAACTAACGTTAAAAACCGAGTATTATAACGAAGCCAATAAATTGAAATACCTAAATCACATACACCATTTATATTTTTAGATATAAATATCTACGATATGAGCAGTTAACATCTCTTAATAATGAATAAAAATTAATAAACTAACTGAGCGAATTATCAGTTTTGTTGTTCATTTATTTAAAAGTTTTCCATTATATTACTTTAATAAAAAAAAAATAATAAAAATATTTAAGATATATATCAGTTCATTTTTATCGTTATTTTTAAATAAATGGTTAATTAATAAAGCAAAAACTGCTAATAAACTGTATCATTAGTTACGTAAATTGTAGTTTACGTCTATTTAATCGATTTATTTGTTTGGCTTTTAAAACCTTTGATAAAAGATAAAATTTTTGTCCTTTTTTTTCCAATCGTTATATAATTTAGAATGTATACAATATGAACATAACTTATGATGAAGATAAGAAGTGTCAAGTAAAGCTATCCATATATCTTTCAATTCAGTTGTTAAATGAGTAACTATGAAATAGATCTAGTAACCGGGTTTACTAGATGTTGGATTACTACATGTCATCCCTATCGATCTGTAACTGCTCTCACCAGATTCGTAACTAATGGCCTTTGTGTTATAATCCCATATTTTTTCCTTTTTTTTATCAAAAATAAGAAATGTTTTAAATTTTTTTCTTTAAATCCAAACTCAAAATATTTTCAAAAAAATAAATTTGTTTTCTGATCGTTATTTTATTATTTTTATAATCCTTATTAATTTATTACTATATTACACCAGCCCAAATTTTTTAATTAGAGATATTTTTTGTATTAACAATATTTTTTTTTGCAGTAATATCGATAAATATTATTACTTCACCCACCTTGAAATGTACACTGCTTAACTCTTAACTAAATAACTGATCTTCAGAATTATTTATTATGTAAAATAACTAAAAGTTTCTGTAAATAAATTAATTTAAAAAAGTTAATAAATATTCAACTAATACCATAAGTATCCAAAAATAACATAACAAATGTTTCAAATTTTATAATAACACAAAATATCTATTGTTCTGACACAACAATCTGTTTTCTAAAAACTTGAAAATATACCTTACTTCAGTAAAATACGTGTAGGAATCTTGTACCGTTTAAACCCCGCAACATTTTTTACTGTTTTAAAGGAGAGTTATACCCAAATGTAACTAGTAGCTCGATATTTTTTTTTCTTAATTACTAGAGGAATAAATTATTTAACAAATTACTCAAAAACCCAGATTAAGTATTTCCACAAAAACCTCTTCTAATATCATTTGAATATTAAAAATAATTCCAGTACTGATATACACAACAACTTCACAAATTGCATTACTATACAGGTACAAATCATAAAAAAACTTATAAATAAATAACCTAAAAACTTTTCTTTTACTAATTTAATTTCGTTGTATAACTGAGAGATTTCTATGGTTTTTTTTTAACCTACGGGACCACCGCCGTTAGGTATTGCTTTAGAAGAAGAGAGGAATGATTTTGTAGCGTGTGTAAAAATGCCATGCCTGACCGGGATTCGAACCCGGGACCACCGGATGAAAGGCCGAGGCGCTACCACTCGCGCCACGGAGACTGGTGATATCCTCTATGTTGATTTTCATTGTCTATATCGATCGATGTCTATGTCATTATCGACTTCCTCAGACACTTATTATGTATTAAATATTATGTTATTAAATATTATGGAACTGACAACATGTTAACACTCCCGGGACAAATAATAATAAATTGTGAAATTTTCAGTGAAATCGGTTGACTAGTTTTTGAGTTATTAAAGAAAATACAGAAGTAAGATTGTCTTTTATTTTTATATACATATATGTGTGGATTTAAGCACCAATTTTTTCAGTTAGATCTTAATTTAAATTAAATTTTTAAAGGAAAAAGTAGTTTAATATTTTTATAAAGATAGGTAAGTTATTTTTTTTAAAAACAAAATAATCTGACTTGCATTTACAAACAATACAAAAATTCAACAAAGATATATAACTTTATTTCACTTAGAAAATATACTTTTACTTACCTGAAAGGGAAAAAGATAAATTCATCTGAAAATATCAAAACGTTTATTGGTTGTTTAACAAAAAATAAAAATGATAACTGAATAAAAAATTACTAACTTAGAAAACAATCATGCCTCTGTACGTGTCATTCATAACTCTTGAGGGTAAAATAAATCACATCAACAATCAAATGTTTTATAAAATCAATGAAAAATATTTTGAATCATCCTGGGTACATACATTGCAGGTTTATATACCCAGCACACTTTGTACTTAGTACAAGACATGTAGTCTCTCACAGCACATGAAGAAATTAAACTCTTTAGAAAAACCTACAAAACTAGATTATAATCACGAATATTCGGAAGATAAAACATTATTTACAATATTGAAACCCCTACAAGGTTGAAATAATTTTTCGTTACGAAATTATTTAAAAAATTACATAACTACAAATCGTTGATTAAGCGATATCAGTGGTTAAATTCTAAATGAAAACAGCAACCATTCAATGAATTTATTTATTACTCTGCAAAGAAGCTGAAGATAAACTTTGAAATTTAAAAAAAAAAGATCTTGAGCAGTTCTGTGCAAGACCGACTTTTCGTTTTTATTTTCTTTCTACGTTCTAACTTTCTTTCTTTTTCTGTTTAGCCTCCCTAGGAATTACCGTTCAGGTGTTACTTCAGAGGATGAATGAGGATGATATGTATGAGTGTAAAGAAAGTGTAGTCTTGTACAGTCTCATTTCGACCATTCCTGAGATGTGTGGTTAATTGAAACCCAACTACCAAAGAACACCGGTATCCACGATCTAGTATTCAAACCCGTATAACAGGCGCGTTCGCCACTAGATCAACCCGGTGGGTTTCTACATTCCAACTTGCTCTATCATAACAAAATATGCTTCTATTTTGCGCTGCTCAAATTTTTTCTAAGTTATATTAAGCGTTACTCTTGTACGGCTCGACCAATCTTTCTAAAATTTTCACATGCACAACCTCAGATAAACTATTACAGCATATCTAAATTTCATTGAAATTGATGTAGTAGTTTTGAAAATTTTCGAACCAAAACATTTTCTACATAAGCCTGCAAATAAATATATATATATATATATATATATATATATATCCATATGTATCCAATATGGTTTTCCATATATATATATATATATATATGATTGGAAAACCAATTTTAAGTGAATGGTAATTTCATACTTTTCATATCTAAAAATGTAAAAAAAAATTCATTTTCATCCCATCGCCCACACTGTACGACCGAAAGTAATATGGTACTTTTCTTTGAAAAGTGGGTAAAAAAGAAAACACGTATTATTGTCGATTGTATATTGTCGATCAAGTATATAAAAACGTTTATTTCAATCTGGCTTATTATTTCTTGAAGATAAATCTTACAAAATATTAAAGAAAACTTACTAAATGGAAAAAGAAAATATATTAACATTTGAGAAAACATGATACTGGAGAATGATAAATTCCTAATACTACAAATTAAAACAAATTTTAAAGTAGAAAATTTAAATAAACGTTCTCTAATTAAAAAATTCGTGATATGTCTTAATGTCTTAATATTGTTAATGTTGTTGTGAATTAATGTTGTAAATATTAATATTTCAAAATAGTAGCTAAAACCGGTTTAATTTAAGATTAAAACTCCAGAGTAGCTCATTACCACCGTCAGTGTTCCACTGCCAGTAGCCAAAGTGTTCAATAGCCTGTAACATGTTATAATCTACCTCCACTCACAATGTCAATTAGTACATAAAGCACGATGTACACTTTGTTCAGAAATGAAAAAAAATTTTATGACGTAAGATACATCACCAAATGTAATATAAATGTATTTCTACCTAAGTCAATTTAGGTGTTTGCTCACGCAAAACAAAGAATGGAAATTTAAGGCAATTTAAGTTCTCTCACACTTACGAGTAAATTTTGTAACCGGGTGAAATTCTACAGAGTTGCCGACATATTTATCTACTTTAAGTTTATTTATAGCTAGGTTATTGAATAACATTTATTAAAGTGATAAACAAGACTCAATTTTGGGATTCTTACATTGTATCTTCACTGCCGACCTTTCGGTTGAGAATGGTCGGCACTTTCACTTCTTCGACCGATGACACGGCTATTTTGGCTGTTGATGGCAACCCAACTGTAGCCTCAACTGATCTACAATCCGAATTACATGTAATCAACAGGTTACTGCATACATGGAAAATAAAATTTGATCAAGCTAAGTCGAGCCTCCTCATTGTGACATTCGCAATCAGGAGAGGAGACTGCCCACGGATCCATCTTGATAGCATTTTAATTCCGCATACTGAAAGTGTAATGTACCTGGGTCTTCACCTGGGTGGTACTTTGACGTGAAGGTTCATGTGTGGGAGAAGAGAAAACATGAAGTTCAAGGAAATGTACTGGTTGCTGGGCAGGAGGTCTGAGTTATCTTTGTGTAATAAGCTGCTTTTATACTAAGCCAGTACTTTTATATTTTCATACTTTTATAGACCTTTATAGACTTTTGGAACCAGTAAAGACATATGGCGACCAACTACGAGGCACGTCAAGCAAGTTAAATGTTGAAATCAAATAGCGGTTTCAGAAAAAACTAGCGAGCTACGTAGCTGAGGAGCCGTGATTTGCAAAGAACAGTGAAATCCAGAACAGTGAAACAGTGAATATTTGGGTCTGCAATACGTCAAGGAAGAAATACAATGTTTCAGTTCGAAATATGAACTTTGGATAAATAACCATATTAACCACTTGGTAATAAACCTCCTAGATAAACGTGAGGTTGTTAGAAGACTTAGCGGTTACACGTTCTGGATTAAATCTAAAGTTTGATTACACCCGCTGATTGTTGAATATTAATTAATCCTTCATTCCCTTCTTCTCTGTTTCTGTATTCACTTTCATTTTAATTTTATTTCTTTTTTTTCTTTCCTGTGTCTCAACAATCTGAAATTTTTATTATTCTTGTTATTGTTTTAAACTATACTATTGATGAACATTCTTCAAAACTACGTTTTGTATGTACATTCTACTCTCAGAAGTACGAGTATATAATTTTTGAGAAATTTCAAATTAGATTCCTTTTTAATGTTATGAATGTGATATAATTTAGTTATGGTTCTAATAAAAATGTAACTGATCATAAATAAATAAAAAAAATTGATAAACTTTTTTTATTATAATTATCTGATTAAGTGTAGCCATTAAATAAATAAATAGCCAATAAATAAACAAATTGAGATGTAAACTACTACGCGTACATTTGAAACAGTAGTAGTACCGTAATAAAAATGACAACAAAAGGCCAAGTTTATTCCGTGTTTCCTCTAATTCTAATATCATATATTAATTTTGTATCGTCAGTAAAATTTTCCTCACTTTTCTTCTACATCTTTCAAAAAAAAATCTTATGTAGACCCCCACATGACTTCCTTGTACGCCTATTAAATTACATATACACATTTTTTAAAACTGAAAAGTACATAAAATTTTATTTCATTGATAACTAACTAACTTCTAATATTTTTCATACTTTTTTTTATTATTGAATTATTATTCATCGTAATTTTTTTTACAATGAGAGGTTAATATTTATTAATAAATCAATATATTTAAACTAAAAAAAAAAAAGTTAAACAAAAAGGAGATGAAATCTGATTTGAACCGATGTATCTTCAGATCCAAATATTTCATTAATTAAAAGTTTATTTTAAAAATGGCTCTGCCATTAAATTTTCGCTTCATTTCAGTTAAGGCTGAAATTCTGGAACCAATGCAAATAGGTACCACTTATGATATATCGTTAAAAAGCTCTCAATGAGGGCTTATTACTGCAGTTATGAAAAAGTCCAAAATCCAATACTTTGGATTTTTTGGACATTTTCAATATAATAGGTTCAGTTGATTGCAATAAAAAGGGGAGGTGCACAACTAGATGTTACAACAACCCTAAATCCAAATTTCAACATTCTACGGCTTTCCAGTTATGTGATTTACGTACGTACAAACATCACGCCAAAACTAGTCAAAATGGATTCAGGAATGATCAATATGGATATTTCCGTTGAAATTTGAAAACCGAAATTTTTCGTCATTACTTCCTTGTAAAGGAAGGTTTTTACTTCTAAGTAAACTAACTTCCTTCCTAGATATAGTCCTGCTCTTCTTATTTTTAATAGTATGCAGTATTTAAATTCTTTAAATAAGAAATCTTTTAACGATTTGTTAGGAAGACTTTCTTTTTGTTGGAAGATATTACATTTGATATTCGGACACACGCGTAACTATGTAAATATATAAAACCACTTTTTTTTACTTTTAAGGATTAAAATTTTATGATTAATTCATTTGCTTTTGTTTTTTTTACTTCCTTCTACGAAGTAAAGGAAGTATTGTGATCGCGAAAAATGTCTCTTTTCAGATTTCAACGGAAATATCCATTTTGACCATCCCTGAATCCATTTTGATCAGTTTCGGCGTGACGTCTGTAAGTACGTAGGTACGTACGTATGCACGTATGTATCTCGCATAATTCAAAAACGATTAGCCGTAGGATGTTAAAATTTGGGATTTAGAACTGTTTTAACATCTAGTAGGGCACCTCCCCTTTTGATTGCTATTGATTGGATCAAAAGTTTCCAAAAAAGCCCAAAATCCAAAAAATTAGGATTTTGGATTTTTTCTTAACTGCAGTAGTAAACCCTCATTGAGAGCTTCTTACCGATATATCATAAGTGGTACTTAAGAGTATTTTCATTGGTTCCAGAGTTATAGCTAAATAAATTTTAATTAATGAAATATCTGGATCTTTCAAGGGGAAGGCACATCGGTTCTAATCCGAACTTTATCTCCTTTTTTTTAAATTTATATATATATATTGATTTATTAGTAATTATTAACCTGTGATTGTAAAAAAAAACTTTTACAATAAATAATTATTTAATAATAGCAATAAAAAAAAAGAAAAAAATCAGAAGTTATTAATGAAATGAAGTTTTATGTAATTTTCATTTAAAAAGATGTGTGTTTGTAATTTACTAAGCGTACAAGGAAGTCATGTGGTATCCTCGTCAGATTTTTTTATTATATTATTAAAAAAAATAATTAAATTCAACGGTGTACAACTTTAATTACTTATGTATGTCACAAATTTTTTTTTGAAACATCTTATCATATAATTGCAAAATTTTAGATTATGTTATTCTATTACAACTAGAAAATAATTTTTTCTCAGAAGAAGTGGTTTACCTTCTCAAAAATCTTTTAATAAATCTTATACTAGTTAGAATACGTGATCGTTTGGGGCAATATTTTAAATTGTAGAGACGGGAAACTTTAATGGCAAAGTAATTTTTAAAATAAAACGTAAGTACCATTTAATGAATGAATTCCCGTTTGGTTTAATTTTAATTCATTGATCATTAAGTAAATACATACAATGTTATTACTGATTTTAATTATATGTCAGTGAAATAAATTATCTGTTAAGAACAACTATCTCTACGTCACAATGTTACATATTTTGGTCGCAGGAGAAATAGGTAACTGACAAATCAGTTTGGTTTTTAAAGCTTAAGGATTAATTTATGTTGGTGTAAAAATGCTTATATTGCAGTATTAGAGTACATTCATAAAAAATACCTTAATTTCTTTACATGTTTTTCTTTAGCAGTAATTTTGGAGCTGTTAAGATAATTTTTCAGTTAAAAGTCATAAGTTTTCTTATAGATTTTAAGATTAATATTAATAAGAAAGAAAAAAAATAAATCAGAAAAATTAATATTAATAAGAATGAAAAACAAAAAAGAAATTAAAAAAACACCAGATGCCACTTCAATTATTCCATTACTTGACCGTCGATCTGTTTATATTGGAATTATTTATTAAAACTGTCATTATTTTCATGAGTTAATGAGTAATAAATATACATAATAATGTAAATACGATTCATAGAAACATTTAAAATCAATTTGACATTCTTTCTTGGTATATCTATTTTTAAATGTATTTTTAATGAATAATCAGTTTTTCGATTTGGTTTACTGCACGCTATGCTCTATTTGTAAAATAATCAATACCATTTAGTAACGACGGTATACAATTCGTTGTAAATACGGAAAAACTCGTTTTTTTTGTACTTAAAAGCTTACTTAAATTAATAAATAAATCGTATAATTACAATTTTATTTTGAATAGACACGCAGTGAACAAAGCTACCCACTTATAAATGTAATATTATTTATAGAAGAGTTATATAACTAGAAATATATTTCCTTGTTCTATTAATAAACAGTATCCAATAAATCACAACTCTAATAATTAAATGTAACTAACAAAAGAGAATATAATTAAAATTTAATTTGTTTTGTGTTTTCTTGTTTAAAAAATCATAAATACAATATTAAAACCGTTTTTTTTTATATTACTTTGTTAAAAACTCATTTAATGAAAAATAAATGTGTGAGTTTATTTTATATTTATAGAAAAAAATAAGATTTTTTTATGGCTTTTTGTTTTGGTAGGTACCTTTTTCAAAATAAATAAAACAAAACTTAAAAGTCAAAGGGAGAATATGATTTTTAAAACTTAAATCTTGCTTCCTCTTGGACTTTATAGCTTTTGAAAAGGAATAATTATACATTCTTGACAATGTGGTCTCACCATTGTGCATTGCAATAGTTCGGCTACAAGAAGTAGGTATACTCTTTTAAAGTCCTTAAAAAAGGATAAAGGTAAAGGATAAGGTAAAGATAGTTAAAACATTAGTTGGTAAAAAAATATTGTCCATCTTCCTCCTTTTTAAGTTCTTCAAAAGTACTAATTTATACTCTCTGACTCTGTGGTCTTTTCAAGTTATCAAAAAGGTTAGTGATGTAGATAGAGCTGAATGGTGGATTCCAACCCTACATAAACACTCACCTTCAGCTGAAGACGTTTTTCTCTCCAGTGCTTCTTCTTCTCAGGCTCCTCCTGCTGCTGCTGTACGATAGTCTTTTCCTTAACCGCATCTAGCGGACGTCGATCGCACAAGTTCAGCCTAATCTTCTCTAAACTACAGTTTCTAAGAGCGTAGTTTACTTCCATCATATCACTCGAATCAATACCACATTCTATTTGACCTAAAAAAATTCACATACTTTTCTTATATAGTTCATCAAACCATCCGCTGATACGTATTACTGATAGAGGAAGACACCATGCGGTTTTATTCCTTCATCCATAACAGTCCTTAAAATCAATAAGAATCTATATTAATAATCTCCACCTCTTCATTACACTCAACTTGCTTATCATTTTCATCCCATCTACATACTTAAACTTTGCTCTAATTTTTTCTATAGTAAGAAAAAGAGAAAAACAAATGCACACACTATCTGTGATTGGATCCGATCAGGCCCAACGATTCCAGCTCCTTCAGAGGATGAACAGATTCCCAGCCATCTTCATCTGACTCTTCTCCAGCAAAGATGATGTCCGGCCTCTGCAGCGCATTGGTTTTCAACATGAGAAATAGTGAAGAGATCATGTAGAAGCACATCCACCGTATAAGGTGTGGGGGGGGGGGTCGCCACGCTCGATGATCCCCTGGAGCGATATCACTTCGTTATTATTTAAATTCTTCAGGATACGCAACTCCTCTCGCATCATGAAGAAAGCTCGCACCAAACTCGGATGGTGAGGGCATTTGCATTATATTACGGAATTCCCCCCCCCCCACAGCATGCTGCCAATGGGTCGACGGTAGCAAATAATGCTATATTAGGATTGAGTGGGCGCTATTGCCGCTTCCAGTTTTCTCTATGGAGGCGTAGAAGCGACAATACCCACCGGCCGCTCAGATTGACAGAGTGATACATCCACCGTAAGAGAAATCACATTTATGAGAAGAGAATCACATTTATTTAAGAAAAATCACATCGTAATTGAGAAATCACATTTCTCAAACGACCGCAAGCTTTTATCACGCCAACGAAAACTTCACTTGGAGTAAAGGTGTTCACTTTACTCCAAGTAAAGTCATACACCAACAACTTCACAGAGCTCCTTATAATTTTCTTTCCAATCTACGAGTTGTAAATCAAATCAGTGTTACACTCATACCAATCAAAATTATGTTTTACGCAAAATAGAAATTCAGACTTATACCCTAATAAGTCGACCAAATTAGGTCAGTTAAGAAGAACGTAACCTCATTCCGGTCCGCGCAGGTGTCGGGACAAACAGCGCACTGCCACCCGGTCCATCATCATGGAGTCTCGCGCGGCATTCAGGAACCGCCACCGGCGGAACGAAGGCACACCCCCGGTCGCACAGGCTACCATACTCCGTTAGCGCGGCCACCCCCGCCAATGGGAGCCCCAAATCGAATCACAAACGATTCAAATATAACCGCGGCACGATATCAGTGCGCCTATCTCCAACCAATCTAATGCCTAGGCCGGAAACTAGCCACCCGCGAAGAAATCCTCCTCTGCGGTGAAAACATATTACCTTATTTCCAATATGGCAATTAAAAACCCTGTTGCTGAAAGAGTATGAGGTCTAACTTTTAAAGAATCGCCCGACATGAAAATCCCCTCAAACGGGTTATCTATAGCGAATACTATGGCTGTTTACGGGGTAAGTATGGTTGTAAGGTTGCGGCCTCCCGGGAAAGTGATTTCTGTCGAGTTTCATCTGAAACATGATTGAAATATCATTCATAACTTCTATTATGATACCTTTGAATTGATATAATGCAATAGTTAAAGATAAGCTCCAGTGAAAATACGAAAGAAAGAATATAATGAATGTACTTTAATTGAAAACAATATTGTTTATCATTTCCCCACCTATCGTCTTTCCAACTAATCTGGTTCAATTCCAATCGTCGACAGACTTCAGACGGAGAGGCTGCTGCAGAGTGGGAAAGAGGACTAGGAAGCAAAACCCCTATCTTACGACCCACTAAGAGGGGCCGCCTTATCTCTAAAACACACTACCTGTGGCTAAGGAGGCCACTTTTGCCTCCTCAACCACCGGAAAAATCCGCAGGTTCTTATCTATAGAAATCTTAACACTAATAACTCGCTTCGTTAACACCGCTAGGTATCCACAAGCATTTATTACTAACAATGCAAGGTATCAATGAGCCATCTCATCGATTTCCTCCCCGTCACAACCGATTCATCCGTTCATCGATACGACCAACCTTTCTCGAGATATAATCCTGAAATTTCAAGGTTTTAAAACGTTCTTGAAAATCTGAAGGTCATTGAATAAAAACGAAAGATATCAATCTCCCCGCCATAACCCTCACAACATTTCATTAATAAGACCAAACTTTCTCGAGATATAAACCGTCAAATTTCAAGGTCTTAAAACGGCCTTGGAATATTTCAGTCATCCGATGATTTTTACATCATTTTTTCCGCTTCAAGGGTCAAAGGGTCTAGGTTGTCCTAGAACGTAAATTAGGTCCTCCAACGACCATGAAATTCATTGATCCTCTAATAACCTGTGATTCCATGATAGAACCGATCCAAATGCTTTTTCTTTTGCAAATGCCTCTACATTTTCACCTTTGCTGCGTATCTCTCTTTTTTATCTACTACGTTAACGTTTTCTGAAAAAATGTATTAATACAATTGTTTAAATTGCCTATCTCTACGGCAGAATAGTAGCGTATCTCTCTTTTATTTATAGGTTCTGGGCTCTAGTCCGGGTCGAGTCGGAATTTTTTCCACTCTACATTATCATTAGCAGCTGTTTCAAGAAGTCAGGCTTTTATTTAAGTTATTTACTTACATTCCCAATGATCAAAATTGTTTAAAACATAAATACTTGGAGGGAAGACTATTTTTTAAACAAAGATTGCAATACTCAACTTTTAAAAAAACTGCTGCTCCCTCCCAATCTTCATTAAATTATTTTTCCTTTTCTTAAAGAAATAGGCAAGAATCTTTTTCCCTTTTCTAAACAAATCATGCAAATAAAATCTCATTGATTTTTCTATAATCATGAATTTACATTGATTTTCCTTTCTCGTTCGTATTCAAGAATAAGATAAGTTTTTAGATCATCCCATTTGTAGTTCCGTTTTATTCTTTTTCCAGATAAAGTACAAATCAGACAATATTTTTTTCCATTTCTAATTTTCAGCCATTCTTCTCCAGGCTCTTGATTGTTCATATCTTTTAATGGACCTTTTTTTATTTTTATTCTATTCTGATGACAGTTTTCTTTCGTTTATAATACGTTTTATTATTTAATGAATATTTATTGGTAAATATTTAAAATTTAAAAGACACTAGACGTTGTAAAGAAAGCCTTCTGTAATTAATGCTGGCAAAATTCAAATGAAATATTTAATAAATATTACGAATTAGTGAATCTTTTTCATTTTGTAAAAAAGAATGTTATTTATACAGATGAAACAACTATAGGCTTATTTCATTTTGGCTTTGCCGACAAGATTTTATTCTATCGTATAGAATTTAACCTTTTCATTCTCTATCAATAAAAGAAAATATAGTTTCGTATGATAGTGATTCTACTATATTAAAATATTTACATTTAAATACATTTATTGTAAGCATTTAATTAAACAGGTTACCTTTTTATTTCTGTAGGAATTAGAAAAAAATTATTGATTTGTTTACATTTATAGTTAGTAGACTAAAAACTAATTTTATCTGAGAAGACTATTTTACTTATGGATTCTCGTTGAGTCACAACCAATCTAGTACATGTTATTCACATTCTATTAACGCCCATTTTACATACTTGTCGACCTACTTGATCCGGTTGCAGTAATACTGTAAACTCATTTCAAATGTCTTTTAAACAATTTATTTATATTATTGATTTATACAAAGTTATATTTTCTATTACCTGGATGTTTAGCCTATGATAAAGACTTTACTTTTTAGGAATGTTGTTTGAATTAAGCATGTTCTATTACACTAATTAAAACAGTAGTTGTATGCATGAAGAGTAATAAACAATACATCTGAACTTCTGTTAGTAAAAACAGTCGTCATACTAAGTAATTATAAATTATATACGAAGTATTTAAAAACCGAATTGAATACGATAGATATTTTTTAACGTCTCTTGAAACAGTAATAATAGAAATAATAAAAATATTGCAACCTTAATTTTACGTTAAACTAGTTTTCTTTTAATTATTACTTTCACGTAGGATAATTGAAACTATTACGTAGTTAATTGAGTTTTATTGTGATATTATTGCAACGATAATGAGATAATTAAATTTATAATATAATTTATACGTGAAAGTTAATTAAATTAAAAGTGTTATAACGTGTAATGTTATTTATTCAACTCGTCAACGTTTAGAAAACCTTTACACAATTACACATAAATGAATAATAGTACTGCCTAGAGTATCAATCTGAAATAATCTTGCTACTGCTAATAGCGTAATGGAAGGGATGGTGTATAAAGGTAGGACTTCGTAGTTAGCAAGAAGTCAGTTGCCGGTCCAACAATTCAATTCCGCCAAGCTCATCAACTGTATTTTCTAACTTTGATGAGTTATAAATTTCTTTATGTAATTTTAAAAAAAAAACACTATAATTTTAGAAAATTTTATCTCATCATAATTATAATTTATTAACAAACTCACTATATAACTAATAAAATGAATAGCGCATTAACGCATCTGTTCCGCAAAAAATTCAATGACATCATTCTAGTAATTTTGTTTATTTTTTGTTTAACATCTGGGACCACGGTTAGATATTGCTTCAAAGAATGAGATGACTGATTTGTAACGTGTGTGAAAATGCCATGTCTGACCGGGATTCGAACCCGGGACCTTTGGACGAAAGGCCGAGACGCTACCATTCGTGCCACGGAGGCCCGCACATAGTAATATTAGGAAGAGATCATCTCAAATTATGTTTGCGTGATGAAATAAAGATAAGTTATTTTGCAAAATAATACAATATTATTACCATTTCTTTAAAATTATTATAGTCTTATAAGTTTACAAAGTATACCAAAACTAGCATCCCCCATCACGGCTTCAACCGCACTATATGCGTATAGAACTTCAAAAATTGGAAATAGTTTTTTAGTAATTTGTGTGGACTGTTGCTTTCAGAGTTATCATTGTTCAAAAATTACCGGATAAAGTAAAATTTTTAGATAAATGTTTACGAAATCAAATTTTTAATGAAATCAGGTAGATGTTGAAGTTGTTTAAGAAATACTTTGCTCTCAGTACAGCAAAGTCCAGGAGTTTCATCATTCCATTTTTTGCATTGCAGTGGTTACACATTGTAATCGTTTAACCTATTTGAATATCTTTCAAATTCAGAAAGTCAATTTCTGGGTGATAATTAAAAACACTGATTTGAGACCTAACACATTTTTTCAAAATTTGAACTAGATTTTGAACCGAGCGTATACGATGCTTTTTGAGAACGCTCTGGCATAGAATCATTTTGTCTATGATCATAAATTCTAGTAGTTCTAGGAGTTATTACTATCTGTGACCTCGCCGACTTAGGCGTTATGAAAATATTAATACCAAATTGAAAGTCAAATCTATGCTAATTTTTTGAATGGCTTACAACGATCGAATATCTTAGCTCACTATATAAAAATTAAAAGTGTGCTACTTCGCTCGTGGGAAGATGAGTTCTCCCTGATTACCACCAGATTAACCCACCGGGTTGGTCTAGTGGTGATCGCGTCTTTCCAAATCAGCTGATTAGGAAATCGAGAGTTCCAGCGTTCAAGTTCTAGTAAAGGCAGTTAGTTTTATACGGATTTAAGTACTAGATCGTGGATACCGGTGTTCTTTGGTGGTTGGATTTCAATTAACTACACATCTCAGGAATGGTCGAACTGAGACTGTACAAGAATATACGTCATTCCTCAAGTACGTCACTCATATACATCATCTTCATTCACCCTCTGAAGCAATACCTGAACGGTAATTCCCCAAGGGTAAATAAGAAAAAGAAAGAATGGTTACTACCAGATTACAAAATTTAACAAAATACATAATAACTTCCTGACCGATATTTAATATTCCTCAAACCATCAAAAATTTGTTAAATATATAAAGTGTCTTCATTCCCTTTAATTTTATTATCAAACCAGTTTGGTTTTACGTATTTTACATTAGTAATACAAATTGATATTTCATGAACAATGACATTAAATTTATTAAATCAAATGATTTTTATCTAAAGAATTCGATATTGACATGGACAAAGATTGATACAGACAATGACAATCTAAATAGACAACGACATTAAATCAGGAAAAGCTGTTCTAGGTTATTTATTTATTCTTTCTTTTATGTATGATTTATGTAGTCGTAAGACTGATGACGTTTGAACTGTGATAATTATTCCGGAGGTCATAAAAAAAGGTACAATTAAATTTTCATAAATTTCACTACTTTTCGCGGCTATCGAAGAAAAAATGAAAGACGATGTCTCTTCATACAGTAGTGAGATTAAAATAATAAATAATATTTTTTTTTTTTTTTTTTTATTACAAGACATCTAGCCTAACAAATCAAAGAAAACATCTAGATTTCGCAATGAGTTCATATTTCATCATACCATTTGATTCTTTCTTGATATATAGATCTCCCATTCAAAATCGTTGACTATTATAAAAAATGTTCTCACCTCTGTGGAGTAAAAAAAAAACTATTTAAAATTTTTCTTTTCCACAAGTTATAATCGTACAAAATCAAAATACTGAGACCGAACAGTTTAAAATATTCTAACTACAACGCATTCATTAAATCCCAATTTATTAAAAATGGAAAGTCATTCTGAGCTATTATATTTGTAACTATAATAAATAATACATAATCATCGTTAGTGTTTTTTATTCAGTTATTTTTATGTAAAATGAAATTTATATATATAAAATATACTAGCAGACCCGTCGCGGCTTCACCCGCGCTACATAGTTACTTGCGTTTCTCGTCGCGTCAAGGGATGTTTAGCCAGTTAGGCCTCGCTTCACTTGCCCTTCCCGTCTAGTCAAAGGGCATAGGGGGATTCATGGGGCTCGGTCTCCTGGATCTCTCTGTGTTCATTAAATTCATGCTTGTGAGAATAATAATAAAAAAAATTGAAGCCTGTTCAATTTATGAACAGTATCAGTGTATTTTAATTTCTTCATAGCAACAGTTTGGTTAGCAGAGCCCTTAACTTTCATTAATCTAAGAATGCAGTTTTCAGAACAATCGAGCTCCATCTTAAAAATATTAGTTATAACTAAATTTATTTTATGTTTTATAGTCAGGTAACAGGAAGAAGATGCAGCCAGTCGCATCTTACATACAGTAACATAGCTGAATTGGTCGAGGCACCGTCGTATCCCTTAAAAAATCGAAATTCAAAAAACCCTGAAAATGAGTTTTAGATATTTATTTGAAAAGTTCTTGCAACCACCACTCTAGTAAATATCTCGTTTAGTATGGTTGGAAATGGGAAAAATTTGCAATAATTTTAAAAATATTTTTACCTTTCTTCAACCCTTTCAGGGTTGAATTTCGAAAAATACAGAAATTGGTTTTTATATATTTAAATCAAAATTACACATACCAAAAGTTAAGATATCTTCATTTTTTACCGATAAATTAAAAAAAAAAGTTGTAAATTTCTTTGTTACTCTCTTTTAACCCTTCAAACCTGGAATTTAAAAAAAAATCCTTTTTTAGCGTACACTTATACCGTAAGAACGTATATAAATTTCCATCAATTCATCTTCAGTATTTTTTCTGGGCGTTGATAACAGTCATTCAGTCAGGACAAGTTGCTATATATATATATATATATATATATATATAGATATATAACAATAAAAAAATAGTCAATGAAATGTTTTTTATAACATTATTTTTTTTTTTAAATTCCGATAAGGTTACCATGTACAGATTTGGCGGAGTAAAATATTATTTTTGCTATTATACAGATAACATTCTATTCTTACAATATATTTAGTTTTAGATAGAATATGAATACATTTAACTAGTTATGACACGAATAATATATATATATATATATATATATATATGTGTGTGTGTGTGTGTGTGTGTGTGTATTATTACTCTTTTTTTTTAGTTCTAGATTGTTGATAATTTAATAGTTTTATGACTACCAGTATATTTTTATTATATCTTCCTCGAATATATGTTCAAACAACACATAATTAATGTATACATGTGTACGCGCGCGCACTCATGTACACAGTGAGAGAGAGAGAGAGGGAATATAAAGAGATTATTTCCTGTTATTTTGTTAATAAATAATTAAAAATTCATGAATAATTTCGTATAATTTTTATTATAAATTTCTTCCTGCCTCAATTATTTAAATATGTGTAATAAATAAGTGTCGGAACTATGCATTGTGGTATCTTTAGCCAGCTAAATTACTTTTGATTACATTTAAAATTTTGCCTTTTATCATATTAATTAATCAATTAATTATTTGAATAAATTAACTCCTTATGTAACTCTTTTCTGGCAGCCAAGCCCGAGCAAGTTGTTCAATGTGCAAGTGGGTGGGTGACCATATGTTATTATTATCAAGAAGCCAATTAGACACAATAGATTGTTGCTAAAACACTAATTACTGATATCAATAGAAGAGCTATCTCCTTTTACAAAATAATATCGAATTAAACCATTGTAGTTCCGACCTATTAAAACAGTGTTACACAGAAATTCATGTATAGTAATTTTTTTATTTTTTTAATCTTACATAATTTTTAATTTAATTTTTTTTTTAATTTCAGTGGGTTGCGTGGTTTTCTTTTATACTAAATTAATCTTTTACAATATTCATTCATTAATTTCTTACGTAATATTAATATCCTTAATTATAAAATGATGGATGGCATATACATCATCGTCAGGAAAAAATAAATCAATGTAATTAAAAAGATAAACTAAAGAAATGAACGACAGAAACCTTTTAATGAAAAATTTATTTTCTAAATATGGTTTAAAACAGTTTTAGTTAAATTAGGTGGTTTGATTAGATTTTATTATTTGAGTTATTAAGGATTATATAATTATTTTAGGAAAATATATTTAAAATATTTCTAATAAATAACCGGTTTGCTTTGATTCGTTCCAATAATATCGAAATATAAATTATTATTATTAATCTAAATATCGATTAGTAATCTTGCTGAGTAATATTTGATGTAAATTAATAATTATATTGAAAACTCTTTAAAAAAATAAAGATTTATTCATTTCTTCATTTTCATCTAAAAAATGGAGAAAATTAAGAAAAAATATCTCAACAAAAAAAAATTATTTCATGTTTTTTCATTGATTTTATCGTTTTATGTTAAGTTTGATTAAAATAAATTTATTAAAATAAAATTTTCATTTCAAGCGTTCTCTATCATTCCTGTTGCCGAAAAACCGTCGTCCCGGTTTGTAAGCCGAAAAATTTAATTTTTATTTTATTATTATGACCTGGAACAAACTTTTACATGTATAATGACATGATACGTAAAGAACTACCTGACTGTTACTGGGAATCGACCCCCTTCCCGCAAACACCAGATAAGCTAACGTCAGCAAATACTAAGAATTACAAAAACTGGCCAGGCCTAATCAGTGAAGCGTAATAGATATTAATCCTTATCGGATAACCCGATAGTTAATATAAATATATGTTGCACTAATGTCGAAATATATATTATTATTAATCTAAATTTCGATATAGTAATCTTGCTGAGTAATATTTATTATAAATTAATAATAATTATATTTAATAACTCTTAAAAAGCAACAACCGCTAAGCAACCGTCTTGCTTCTTATATCTTAGAATCCATTGAGCATAAATCGATACATTTTCCTAAGCTATCTTATTCTTCAACATTGCTTGGACATTGCTTGGAAATTATCGGTTACCCGATAACCCTTATCGGGTATGCTACTTATCGGATTGATCTCTTTCATGGTAGACTGACAGCAATACAAGAAACAATATCCAATGCAGTTTAATTTTAATATCTATTTTTGATTGCTTAATAATAAAACGAGATTAGGAATGTGTTATATACAATTTATATATACCTACATTTAACTTCCGCTTTACAAATTAACTATTTTCTTATTCGTATAATAATTTAGAAGCTCAGATAGCTAATGCAGCTTTCTTAATTCGGAGTCAATAGGAAACTACATCCTTTACAAGTGTAATCAATCCACCTCTTTACATCTATGAATCGTTAAGCTAGAATATGTAAATTAAATACAACCGAAATGATGTTTGGAATCAGTATAGAGAATTATTAAAATGTAACTGGTTCTGCCTGGTATCAAGTTATCGACTTCCTGTACATGGAGTCCAGCGATGTATATGTTACATTTAAAAATACATTTTCCACCAATTTTTATGGAAATATTCCTAATTTCCAAACATATTACAATGTTACCACTGTACTGAGCAGTAGTAAATTTCTTTAAAATTATCTACTCTAATTCTAAATTAAAGAAATTCTAAAATATATAATAATATTCAACCAGCTTAATTTTATGCAAATTAGGAAAAATATTCTTTGAATAAAATTGTATTAAAAATGTATTATTTTTTAACAGTAATTTTTTTTCTAGTAAAAGAATTGGATTTTATTACCGGTGGGTGCTACCTCTTTGGAAAGCCAAGGTATACTGGTACTCTGGTACTCTTCTAATGATTTTACTTAAACTTTTTACTTATAATTATTTTTATTTTTTTCAGAAGAGGAGAAAACCTTCCAAAGGCAATGTGGGTGCTGGTATCGTCTGGTTTTGTGAGACTGTTACCCATTGTTTCCTGTTTCCTTAAAGCAACCTTCCTTTTCATACCACCTTCCTGGCCGACTAGGGATTCGCTAAGCAACCGTATTCCTTCTTATATCTTAGGACCCATTGAGCATAAATCGATACATTGTCCTAAGCTAACTTATTCTTCAACATTGCTCGGACAATATTGTTTGTAGAGAGTTCCCCTAACGCCGAATGTAGCGCCCTTCATTCCAGGGTACACTGGACCTAGACAAAATAGGTATGGCAAGCGTCACCAATTTATCTGCCGCATTACCGGTAGTGGGGGGATGCTATTATTATTATTACTACTACGTTATATTAAATACAAATGAAAAAAATAGTGTAATACTGTAATATTTAAAACTAGAACTAATAACGACATACGAAGTGAATAGTTATATATATATACAGAGTGTCCCATTTGAAATGTCCAATTTTTATTTAACTATATCTCCCAAAATGTAACACATATTAATTGGTATAAAAAATTAAAGCCTATCTTATCAAGTTATAACAAAAGATCACATTACATCATATCAGATCATTTTAACCATCACACCAGAAATGCTTCAACGAACATGGCAAGAAATCGGCTACCGGCTGGATATTCTTCGTGTACTGATGGTATACACGTGGAAGTGATGTGATGTAATGTGATTGTTTGTTATAACTTAATAAGATGGCTTTAATTTAATTTTTATTTCATATCGATATGTGTAATATTTTGGGAGATATAGGTAAATAAAAGTAGGGCAATTCAAATGGGAATAATTATATAACCCATAGTATTTTCGTGTTGTTGACGGTTATTAATTCACTATTTTCCCCCGCGTCTCTCGGGGACTGCAGCTCTGGACACGGCTGCAGGGCCAAGACCAAATAATGAAGTACTTCTCCTTGTTTTCGGGAAGACCTGGATTGGGACAGCCCTGTCCAGAAGGGGTGGGCCGCTTAGGTATCCCGCTGCCAGTGAATGGACAGGGACTCCCTTAGTGTTCCGATCGGACTTCGATGAGGGGGGCAAAGTAAAACCGTTTTCCCGGTGGGGGATCCCTTTGGGATTCCTCATTTGAGGCGTGGTGTCAAGACCGGTGTTCCGGTGGGGGGATCTCTACGAAGTCCCCTCATTAGAAGCATGGCGAATAATTAAGGAACTAGTCTCGGTTGTCTAGGGGGACGTCAGTTCTCGACTAGGCAGTTTGAGGCGGTGGCACCCCCTGGAGCTGTGTTTATACTTGGTTGCGGGTCCGGCTCTAGGGGGGATAAACGCTGATGAACTCAAAATAAAACCCTATTTTTAGTTAAATCTTCATTAGAAGCTAAACATTTGTTCTAATTTACAAAACAATCAAGGAATTCTTTCTTGGTTATTCGTTCCACAACATTTTTTTTTTTTTAATTATTTATCAAGTAATTTCAATTATTAATTATATACTCAGAAAGCTTAAAATTTATTTTTCTATAATCTTCTATACTGATTAGCTAGAAGATAAGAGTAGAAATTAAATACACAAAGGTGATTAAGTACATTACTTCTTTACATTTAATTTTTTATTACCCAGCCGTTTTATTTTCATATTGCCAATTAAAATTTTATGTTACGGCTTTAATGTTAACATATTATAGTTGCGTTCAAATAATATATGTCTAATAGCTGGTAAAATTAAAGTAGTTTCTGAGTAATCTACTCAAACTCAGAAATTATGAGCTATTTTTCATTAGCTCATTAAATTTATCTGAAATAACACATCACCTGCAATTTAGGTAAACTGTAACTTAATTCTGACGTTTACGATACTCTACTTCTACTTAACTGAATTTTATAAGAGGTTTTTCTTCAGCTTTAAATTACACGGAAGATAAAATTATCTCCTGTAAAAAAATTTTAAAAATTAATTTACATAAAAATTCGTATCAACAATAAATATAATAAATTTTTCTTACAGTCAACTTTGTACGCGATTATAAAAATCTTATTTAAATAAAGGTTTAACAAAGTTAAAAGATGTTATTTAATTTTACAATTATTGAACAACTACATGTCAATCTCTAATGATTGACTTATGTTTTCACTTATGTTATAATATTATGTTATACTTTCACTTATGTTATGTTATTTATGTTATTGTTATTCACTTATGTTTTAGTTTACCGTTAAGCACTTTGCATTGGATTCCTTTCTTTTATTTTATAAGCTGAAAAAACTTTTTTATTTTGCATTTTATATTATTCATTTTTATAGCGTCATGCAAAATTGTTAAATGGTTTATTATCCACAATTAATTATATAAAATTTCAAAATTATGTTCTTTTTTATATTAAATTGTTATTTATTACATTTTAATGTTTTGTTAGTAGTCCTGGGTTCGAATCCCGGTCAGGCATGGCATTTTTCACACACGTTCATTCATCTCATCCTCTGCGGAATGAATCGCTTGCCTGCGAACTCGGAGATAAAACAAACCAAAAAAAAAAAAGACGTATACTCGTCCTTTATATTCAGACAGGATTCTGTAACAGTCTACGTTAATTAAAGATCATTTAAACTTTTATCAAATAACTATCGTTTCCCTGTCGCGGCTTCGCCTGCGACAGCAATGCGACTTCACCCGCAATATTTTTTTAATAGCAAATTTGCTTTACATATGAGTACTAGCATCTCCCGAAGTAACTTAGCTAGCGCTATATGGTTTACTTGCGTTTCCCGTTGTGGTCAGGGGCTATGGCTCGCTCTTACTGTCTAGACTCTGTACCCTCCTGTGTTACGCATTAAAGTCATGTTTTTGGGGAAAAATAATGATAAATAAAAATTAAAGTCTGTTCAATTTATAAAAAAATATCAGTGTATTGTAATTTCTTCAGAGCAATAGTAGATGACCGGAAACTTTGAGCGATCTGAAGAATGGGAGTTTCAAAATAATCTACCTCCATCTTAAAAATATTACTTAAAGATGGTTACCAGTCCTTTGTACAGATAAAAATATGTTTTGACCGGTTCTTAGCGTTACCTGACAAACATCAGAAGGAGGTAACCTAGTTAATTTCTCCTTTAGTATAGTCGAAATGAGACAAATTTTCAATCATTTTTCAATTTTTGTTTACCATTCTTTATCCCTTTAAAGGTCGAATTTTAAAAAATCTAGAAATTGGTTTTTGATATTTACATGAAAACTACACACACCAAAAATCAAATTGATATCTTCATTTTTTACTGATAAATTTGCCGTGTTTCAAAAAAAATTCAAAATTCATTTTAACCTTTTAAACTAGAAATTTTAAAAAAATCTAGTAATTAGTTTTTAGATATTCAGTTAAAGATCACCAAAAATCAAGATCCTAACCTTCATTAGCTACCGATAAATAGAAAAAATAGTAAATTTCATTGTTATTTCATTTTAACCCTTTAAACTACAAATTTCAAAAAGTCATTTCTTAGTGTCCACCTCTCGTAAGAAGAACATGTATAAATTTTCTAATTTACCTTCAGTAGTTTTTTCTGGGCTTTGAATTAGTAAATCAGTACATGTTCTTTTATACACGTAGTTTAATTTTATAAACTATTTTATTCTGATTTTTAATAAAATAATTTATTATTGTTAACTGTATGTATCAATTATAATTTAGTTCCGGACATAAAGATTTTTAAATGCATCCTTTTCTTTAGATCTCTGTTCCATGTTTTTGTGTAACATTTTCTGTACAAAAGGCATTCATTTACATATGATATTGTAACAGGACCAGTATAATGGACAAGGGTAACGGTTTTTCTTCCAGTTAAAAAGAAAGTAAGAGAAAATAATAATGAAAAAAGAATTCAGAAGGAACTAAAGGGATTCTTCTCTTAGAGGTCCGTTTAACATTTTTTTCTTTGTATTACAAACAGTGGCACCTTCAATAGCTGTTGTTAGAAGGATTATCAGACCGGAATAAAAATTTATAGGAAAACGTAAGATCGCGGACGATTAAAATTATTACGCTTCAGCAATTAAAGGGATGAGGCGAACGGTAGTGTTTTTGCAGGCCGGAGGATAGAAATACTGTCAGGTACCTGCGGAGAAAGTCAGTAGTTCCGCGAGACCGTTTCAGCTTCAGTAGTGATAACAAGCGATAACAGTGAGTAGCTTAGCAAGCCCGAGTTTGACGCGGTTACGGTGATGATGATATTAGTAAGCGTATATTAATGAGTGAATATTACGTCACGACCATTCCATTGTGGACAGTGGGTGAATGCAGGAATGCAGTTGATCGTTGAGTTATCGGTAAACAGAAGTGAAAGTGAGACGACCCACCGGGTTGGTCTAGTGGTGAACGCGTCTTCCCAAATCAGTTGATTTGGAAGTTTGGAAGTCGAGAGTTCCAGCATTCTAGTCCTAGTAAAGTCAGTTATTTTTATACGGATTTAAATACTAGATCGTGAATGCCGGTGTTCTTTGGTGGTTGGGTTTCAATTAACCACACATCTCAGGGATAGTCGAACTGAGACTGTACAAGATTACACTTCATTTACACTCATACGTATCATCCTCTGAAGTATTATCTGAAAGGTAATTACCGGAGGCTAACAGCAAAAAGAAAAGGAAAAGAAGTGAAAGTTACAGTATTCTACTAATTTATAGAGTGTAGCGTGGTACTGTTACAAACATTAAAAGTAATAAATAATACTTACAAAAATGTAATTTATGAACTTGAAATTTTTCTAGTGTTCTTTTGCTGTTAATGCAATATTAGGTTCTAGCAGTCATTATAAAGTTTTTAGTAAATTGAACTCAAATTTAGACTCTGCCTGTCTCCAAGGCTCAAGTGGTATTGTCTCGACATTTCATCCAGAGGTCCCGGGTTCGAATCCCGGTCAGGCGCGGTATTTTCACACACGCTACAAATCATTCGTCTCATCCTCTGAAGCAATACCTATCGGTGGTCACGGAGGTTAACAAACAAACAAAAATAAAGTAAATTGGACTGTATTCTTTCTGGTTTATGAAATTTAACTGTCATTAAACAAATCTTGTCCTTTTTATTTGAATAACTATTTTCTATGTTATACATACGAATTGTCATTACTATTATCATTGTTATTACTATTATTTATTTTATTTATATGTCTTTAGGGTAATAAATTGTATTTGTAAAACATTTTTACGTTTGTTAGTCTCTCAATATCCTTGTCGAACCGGGAATATGCGACAATATTTTGCTTAACATTATTAACCGTTTCATCTTTACATTTAAAGTTATTATGACGCTCTGATATTATTTCCTATTTAATTTTTCGAGTAGCATTCAATATCAGTTTTTATGTTATAGACAGCTAAAAATCTTAATTATTGCTAAAGAGACGTTTTCTTTACGCAACCTAAATTTAAGCTGAGTAAAATCTCTTATATGATGAAATATGTAATATGATACTTAGTTACACAACGTGTAACTAAGTAAGAAAATATACAGTACTGTTCATGGTTATTAAAGTTAACCATTATTACTATGACGAATACAGAATTACGTTTGAAGAAAGCATTCCTAAAAATAATAAATAAACCGGCAGTACTACCAAGGGTATAAAATGTATTATAATAAAAGCGTAAATTCTATTATTCATTCAAAAAATTGTACTATAAAATTAAATGTTAGGCGTTATTATTTAGTTTTCATATAATATTTTTACATCAAATTTTTTCTAATGAATTTAGTTTCCATATCTCAGTAGAAAAATGATTGGAAAATAAAATGAAATCTCTTTTGATTTTTTTATCATAGCAGTGAAGCGAATTATAAACCATTCATAAATTGATCGTCAAAATAATCGGTGAAGCGATAACGCATTTAGTACAGAAAAAAAGGAAGGGTAAGTTCAGTGTTTTATCAGTTCACCTGTAGTTCATTAAACCAGAGTAGAAAGAAGGTGATGCTAGGCAGAACCGTTTCACGCGTTATCACATGAACTGCTCGTTTATGTTCGACGTCTACGACGCATGAACGAACACGAGACGTATTATGTATATCAACTTAGGGGAAAGAGTGTTGTAATTTTGAAAAATGAATTAAAAATTATATCATATAAAAGTCAATAATTATGGTTAGCAAATTTAATAATAAATTAATGAAATATTTTTTATTATATTTTTTTGTTTACATTTAAATATTTTTTTCTGTATATCTGCTTTAATATTTTTAGTAGTAATCGATGAAAAAACTTTTTAACAGCTTTTAAAAAAATTGTTTATTTTTTTATTCTGTTCAAGACTGAAAGCCTTGATAATTTGGTATATTTTTACGTTGATTTTTAACACTATTCCGTTGTATGCAGTAAGTTAAATATGTGATGCAATACTTATAATCTTGAAATTAGTTTAAATAATAGGCTAAGATTTTTACAAAAATATGCTTGTATCTACCGAGCCTATTTTATTTTTCATTTTTTTAAGTGTTTTTCAGAAATTCTCAAAATGCCGTTTCTCTTGCAAAATATATCAAAAAACTTACTTACTCCTTAACCGTTGAAAATATCGAATTGGAATATTTTTAATCGGTCCCCGATTCATAAAACTAGAAACCGTTTTCAATTAAAAGATAAAACCTGTGAAGTTTGTTCAAATCATTTTAAGGTATGTATTGGATTAAAAATGGTCGACGATTTTCGGTTCCTACCCATAAAATTAAATGCACTTCGCAAATTGTACCCATCTACTCCTTCGCACTCCAACCAGTCTTCAAATGAACAGAGATCAGTATTTCATTCGAGTTAAAACTACCTTGAAAATTAAGTTTTATAGTTGTTTACAGTTTTTTTATAGTTCTACTTTAGCTAAAGAAATATTAATTAACAAAAAACATTTAATATAAAGAAATTTTTCAATATTTTTCAACTGGTTTATAAACAGTTGTTATTCCTTAGAATATAATGATATATGCTAATGAATAATAATAACAATAAAGCTTTAAATCCAATAACAAAAATAGCAGAAACATGCGAAAGAGATCCGCATCCCCTTCCAAAAAAGCTTTTCTATAGTATATATTACGAAGTTCATTCAATAATTAAAGAAACAAATGATGATATAAATTTCAGATTATTTATTCAATAACAGTGTAAACTAACGCTACTTTTCATCATAATCCCCGGCTACATTTAGACACTTACCCCAAATTTTCCATAAGTTTTTTTTTATTCCAGCCATAAATAATCGTTCACCTTGTTGTATGAGCCATTCTTGAACCACACTTTTGACTCGTTCTTTTTTGCCAAACTCGGTGCCGCGATTTAAACTTTTGAGAGAACCAAACAAAAAAATGGGGTAGAGTGAAAGTGTAACACCGACCGACCCAACTTTTGAATAGCTTTCCTTCTTTTTTGTAAGGAAGGAGGAACGGGCTTTATCATGCAGAAGAATTACACCTTTTGAGAAATAGCAAAGATGATTCCTCCTTTTTGTGGGTCTCAATTTATTTCTGGCATGTCACAATAGTACTCAATATGTTGATTTTACGTTTTTCTAAAACTTAGTTCCAAAACATCGTTAACATTACTTACCGACCAAAGAATAGATTTTGAACTTTTTCGGTTTGGTGAACTCAGATTTTTCATTTTATACTCTGAAGTTTGGATTCCAGTTTAAAATAATTAATTAAAGTTTCATCATAAGTTGTTATGCGATCTAAAAATAGTTGTTTAAGTTCATCCCAACCCCGTAGGGGAAGGCACCCGCCTAGTGACGTTCCGGTCGCCACCCCCCTCCGATCATAGCCCTGATGGGCTTTAACGGGAGTCGTCTATCGCCCTCTGACTTTTTACATCTCATAGTAATAAGCCTTGCCTCGTTGGGATGCCACCGACGTAAATGCCTCCGAAGACATTTACATCGGTGATTTATTAACTCAGCTTTTGTCTTCGCTGTAGGCCTCGTCCGGACATCTTGAATGTCCTACATCGTTGCCCTCTGAACTAGCTAACCGAGTTCGCGGAAGCACGAACCCTTGCTTAAGTTCAGTACAAATGTCCGTGAATTCAGGTGTCTTTGTAATTTTTAGTTAGCCGTCGTGGAACCCATCTTGAACACTTTTGCGGTGATTCAGCTTATCATGGATGAAAGAACGGACAGTGTCGATACTCGCATTACAAATTTTAGAAGTTTTCCAAATTTTTATGCGTCTGCCCTTAAGAAATAAAATTTTTAATCGGAATTTGCACCATCAGTGCGTTTATTCAGCACGAAAATTTTCACCTGTCTTTCGTTACGATGAAAATCGTTAATATTTATTATCTTCTTCAATTAAACTATTAAATTTCACTTATAAAAATTTGCATGTTAATATAATATATTTTTTACCATACGTTTTAAATTCTACGCAAGTGAATTTCAATCGGTTTTTGCCTTAAGAAAATAAAAATCTTATCTTAAATATTAGTGCTTCTACTGTACACGTTTCAAGTGGAGTCAACATTTTGAAATACATAAAAGAGGTTATGATAATGAAGATTCCTTTCAAATAACTGATATTTTCTTTCTCAGTGATGACAATTTCAATTTTAATTTATTTTATTAAATAATTTTCTCACCGATATTAATTTTTTTTTTGCTTTTTTAATTATTTAATGATCCACGAATAATTAACATTCTTCTCATTTAATATTAAAAATATAAACTTATTCAAACTCTATAGTCAATTTATAACTTTTAAATGCCTTTATAGATAATATTGGCTATTCAATAATTACTTTCCTATTTGTGCTGTTCCATTATAAAGATAATTTTTATCTTAAAGTTAATAGTTCAAATGAAAAATTAATGGTATTTAATGAATGAAATCCAGTTGATTGAAAGTTCATCAAATATTATGTCAGTTTATCAATGAATGACGTAAATTAAATGTAACACGTACGTGTTTACAGTTTTTTGTTTTTTTTTTATAAACAATCAATTGGTTCACTAACCAGGAATATCATTATAGAAATTTCTCGTATTTTCGCACATACCGCCATATTTGATAAATATTCTAAGCAATTAATTTAATGTGTGAAAAGTATATGTTTGCATTTTATTTATATGTATAGTTGTACATCGTAACTTAATTGCATAGAATACATTATTTTCTGTATTATTGTATTATTACTATAAGCTCCAGTATGCAAATAAAAATATTTGTAAAGATAATTTAAATCAAGTTTCATTATACCTTTTCCACGTTTCCTTTATCCTATTTGAAACCTTCACCTTTTTTTTTATGGCCACCTCACCCACTACCATTGTTTTAGGAAAGCTATAATCACGACGTGTACACATTGATCTACTAATGATCATGTCGAGCATTACTGCTTTCTATTTTACATTAACTGCGCGGCATCTCATTATTCTATTCATCCAGTAATTGTAAGATAGGGATTTTGATTTCAAAGTTAAGACATGATAAAAATAATGAAATGATCTAAAACAAGCTTTTGCGTTCATTTTATATGTTAAAATAGAGACAATATTTGTCAAATATACAGAAACTTTCAGGAAATGTTCTAATGCTGAAAATAATGTAAAAAAATTCATAAATTCATAAACATTGGTCTCAATATGATTTATTTTAAAGTTAAGGTAGCAAAAGATTTCGCCCGGATTTCAGCTTTTCTAAAAAAGAAGTTCTACTCTAATTTTTAATATCAGTAGTTTTACTGTAATTTACTTATTTACTGTACTGTACTGTAATTTACATAGTTTTACTGTAATTAGGGCTTATTTTATTATTAGCTGAAATCCCGGTGAAACTTTCGCTAGCCGTAACTCGAAAACAATGCGTTTCCAGACCGATGTTAATGTGAACGTTTTCATTATTTTCACCAGTAGAACATGTCCTGAAAATTTCTCCGTTTCTTCATGGGATACATGTATTTTAACATAAAAATACAGTACAACTGACTCAGTTAAAGGATAATAAGAGTATGTTTGAAATATATGTATTTGTATTTAATAACTAACCACGATGTACGTCAAATCCATTTCAATAACCTAAATAAAATCTGGACCAAGATAATTTTCAACGCAATTGCATTGCTGTAATCTAAATTGATATACGTAAAAAAAACTGTTAAAAAAATGTCAAATAATTATTTTAAATAAAATTATTTTTCAGTTAAGGTACATAAAGGTAGGCTTGTCAAATATTTAACAAAAAAATAAAGCATTTGATTGGAATAAAGCATTCAAAATAAAGTATTTATTTTAAATGGAGACTACACATAGTTTATATAATTAATTAATAAACTATAATTTATTTATAAAATTTTTAGATCAAATTAGATCTTAAAAATACCAACAGTTATATATAGATAACTCTTATACTTTCAGTTCCTGCTAAAGTGTGGTTTCAGTGTTTGAGGTGGAGTTTTAGACTGTCATCTTGAGAAGCTCTTTATTTTACAGAAATATATTTTATAAAATTAACCTTAAAAAGTCACGACACATTATAGTTGTTCTAATTTTTGATAATTTTTGGATTACGACAATAAGACTGTTAAAATATATTCAAAAAAAATGTGGGCAAAGTATTGCATGATTTCCCTGCTATTAATAATAAAAATTAAAGAGTTAGACCCAAAAAACAAAACGCAGAATCTATATCTTTTAGTTGTGGGGAATAAATTTTAATAAAATCTTCTGAAAATATTCGTATATAGCTTACGATTAACAGATTGCTTAAGAAAAGTGTTTAGTAAATCTAACATTCGCTTCAATAAAGGCTAAAATAAGAAAAAGAAAATTTTCAAAATTTCTTCTGCATTTAGATCTGTAGTGTACAATTTAGAAGTTCATTTAGACACTTCATGATAGCTCTGTGTATGAAGTATTAACATTCAAAAATATTTAAACCGAAGGGAAATAGAGGAAAAGAACAAAAAAAACATATATTTATTTTTTAAGAGGGGTGGGAGTTGATTTTTGGAAAATAAATATTTTTGAATTGTTTATATATGCATTGTAGGTAACAAATTCGCTTTAATAAAGTTTTCTCTAAAATCCCTTTGAAGAAAATCAATGTTGATTTTTTCGTAAAAGCCCCTCACTCTCTTAACGAATTAAAAAAAAAAAAAAAAACTAATATGGTCAAATCCGCATATAAATATTTGAGCCATATTTGAAGAAAAAACTGATTTGGTCAATCCTGAGAAATAAGGCCGAATGCGATGCAGAAAACACATATACGCATGTACATACATATATTTTTTTGGTCTAGATGAACTGTTGGTTGATAAAGTAATTTCGGTTTTGTATTGCGATGAAATTTTTTTTATACAAAAAAATGAATTTTAATCAATTATAGATTTTCAATTTTGTCCTGTAACTTCTTTCCATCTTTTTCACAACTTCAAGGTTCCGTTCTCATTGAAGTTCTGTCCTTATCAGCAAAAAACTGGATAAAGTGAGATTTCAGGTCTTCATTATTAGCGAAGTTTTACTATTCAAAGAATTTTGCAAACTTCGAAATAAATGGTAATCTGATGTAAGATCAAGGGGTATGTGGAGGATGATACATCACTTCCCAGCCATGATCCAATAATGTTTCACGAGTTGTCAAAATGTATGAGGTCTTGCGATGTCTTGTTTGAACTCGCTTCTTTGTGGTTTGCCAATTCTAGTCATTTTCTTTGATTGCTTCCTCTAGCTTCATTAGTTGTTGGCAGTAAATGTCTGAATTGATCGTTTGGTTCCTTTGAAGCAGCTTAAAATACACAGAGCCCACCGGACTGATCTAATGGTTAACACATCATCGAAAATCAGCTGATTTCGAAGTCGAGAGTTCTAAGGTTCCAATCCTAGTAAAGGCAGTTACTATTATATGAATTTTAATATTACATCGTGGATAGCGGTGTTCTTTGGTGTTCGGTTTCAATTAACCACACAGCTCAGGAATGGTCGACCTTTTTTTTTCAGTTTAGGCTCCTGTACCACCGTAAGGTATTAACTTCAGAGAATGAATGAGGATGATATGTATGAATGTAAATAGTCTTGTACACTCTGAGTTCTATCATTCCTGAGATGTGTCGTTAATTGAAACCCAACCACCAAAGAACACCGGTATCCACGATCTAGTATTCAAATCCATATTAAAAAAAACTACCTTTACTAGGATTTGAACCTTTCTCGACTTCAAAATCACCTGATTTGCGGTGCCGAATTTAACCATTAGACCAATCTGGTGGCTTAGAAATGGTCGACCTGAAAATGCACAAGACTACACTTCATTTACATTCATACATAACATCCTCCGATATGTATTCATACATATCATCCTCTGATATTCCGCTAAAAAAAATAAAGCTAAACCGAAAAAAATAAAGAAGAAGCTTAGAAAAACAGTACCTTTGTAATCCCACCGAATTGATAGCATGATCTTTTTTGAAGCAATTCAGCTTTTGATGTGGCTTGTGCCGATACACACATTTGGACCATAATCATTTTCCATCGATATTATTGTAAAGGATCTATTTTTCATCACCGGTTTTAAAAAAAGGGTCGACTTTTTTTTTGAGATGACATTCTGGTACTTTCGTTCTCTGTTAGGCAATCAACCCCATAAACTTCACATACCTCTTTCTGATTTTCAGTAGTTTTCTTGCCTTTACGAATATAAAAACGTTAAAAATATATATCGAAAATGTTTGATTTTGCACTCTATGTTAAAAGTTACCATAAAAAACACAAGTCCAAACAGTTTCGATTTGATTTTAATGTATGCTAAAAGTGACAGCGATCAAATCCCAAAAGAAATGAATCATAATATTGACCGAAGTCCCTCAAAACAAACTTAATGCTATCTGTTTGTAAAAACCTAAATTTCTTTTTTGCTAACCTCAATAGACTGTAAAACGTAAAGAGTTGCAAAAAAAGATAACCTATTTTTGGCGTTATCTTCCCGCTTTAATATAGCTTTATTCTAGTTATATTCGCCGGAAAGTAAAATATAACCGAATTTTACTATCAAAAAATTAAATTAATTATAATATAAAGCGCATCTTATAAATAATTTTGAATGTCATGTTCTAAATTTACAGAAGTCAGTAGATAAATAAAATGCATTACTACTTCTAATAATTTTTATTGTCAACCAGTTTAATATTGCTAAATAAAAAACGAAATCTTGATTTTGTATCACGACGAGATTTTTCTTTGAGTTTCTTGTAAATAATTTTTATTTTTATTCTTTTAGTAATCTATAATAATCGTGATATTTTGACCTATTCTAAATTTTTCATAATCTTTATTTTTTTTGTTTAATCCTTGTATTTTTATTAAAACCCTTTTTAAATACACAAGACAACATATGTTGTATTAAATTTTAATCAATTAAAAATATAAATTGAAGATAAAAAACTCTCTCTGTTTTTTATCATTTTATAACGTATTTTTTTTTTAAATATGTAAATAATAATTTTATTGCTTTTAGAAAATTTATTTTCTCATAGCAAAGGGTCTCGGTATTTAAGTAGTATAATTTAATATAAACAAAAATAAAATATTCTTAACATAAAAAATATAACAACAAAACCAGAACAAACTAAATAAACTTAGATTAATAAAATCGTATATACTAATATTATTGAAATTATTTCTGGAAAATCACAAAAAGTATAGTTTACTTTTAATTGTTGTAAACTTTTCATGTTCTAAACTACTATACTATTAATAATAACTAATAACTATAGTATTATATAATATTAATAATAACTATAGTATTAATAACTAAACCGATTAGATTAGATAAAAAGTAGGCTATTAAACAATAATCAGAAGAACATTAAGTAATCGTGTAGTAATTTTTTAATTTTTACAACTTTAGAAACATAATAAAAAATATCAAACTTTTTTATGGTCAGATTCTTATCGTTTAAAATAATTCTACAAAATAAATAATTAAGTATTTAAATCTGAAATTGGGAAATTATTAACAAGCTATTAAAAAATTATTTACATAATCCTTTTAACCGGTAGAACATGGTGCCAGGTCTCGCATTTTTCGTTTATCATTTCACCCATCATAATATTTCCTAGTTAAAACACGTGTATTACAATAGGAGTTTAAAAAACTAAAAATAAATATAAAAAATTAGCAGTTATTAAATTTATCACTATTAAAAAAAATGTCATTAACTAGAGTATACTTTTTAGATGATATTCCAAGCTGAACTTACGCTCTACTATTAGTAAAATTACATGTCATATAAATTTGTTTTCCCTACCCGAATTAAAAATATAAATCGTCTAAAATATTCTTTAAATTTAGAGTTTAAAACTGTATTTCGATCTTTATCTATTAGTTTGGATTAATATTATTGCATTTCTTAAGTAATGTTTACTTTTCTTTACTAGGTCTTCCTGTCTCTCACGTATCTTCGGCGCTAATTTTAAAAAGGAAATCCTTTAAACAAGAAAACTAATTAAATGGCACAATAAATTAATCAATAAGATTATAAAAACCTATGGAATATCCCATAAGTTTCTATACATAAGAAAAAAACTGACAACTGTGGGTTGTTTCTGATGCACGACTTACACACGGGCGCGCGCACAACTTAATTTAAAGTATTTATCATTTGATTTAAATAAAATATTTTTTCGTTTATCTAATTTAGTGATTCTAACTAAAGCGTGTGCCCATAAATATTTAATTTGCGCGGGTATGGCGGTATTAGCGGCGACGGTTTGCAGTAACGTAATTTTACAACTTATATAGAACAAATTTCGTTTGTACGGTCGCCAGACTGTTGAAGTCGCGAGGTTTAACGCACCAAGTATAGCAGACAAAGCAGTAATTTAGAACATTTTTTTGGGGTGGAAGTGCAATTTTTACAAAAATGTTTTTTTTTTGGCAATATTGTTGTTTTTTTAATTTTTAATAAATGTGTCTAAGAAAAATATGACCTTAATTAAGCAAAATTTCGAGATACTGGGGGTGTCTTGCTCTACAGCCTCATCTCCTTGACCTTTTAAGTTGAAAATTTAATGGCATCAATGCCCCATATATAGAAATAATCTGATCAAGTTTGATCAAAATCGATTCAGTAGTTCTGGAGATATAAGATGATTTAGAGGCCAGCACCGAACACACGTACGTAAGAACATTAACATCCCGAAAATTTATCTCCATTTTTTTGGGTTCCTTAATTTAAAAACGTCCAGATCCAGTGAACACCGCATTTGTCCGAATTGGACCGATTACACCACTTTCCCACCTAGAGCTATAGCCCTGGTATAAGTAAAATTAATAAAATTTTATTTTACGAAACCCATTTTTATTTATTCTATGTATGGAAACTTATGGACATTATGCATAATAAAATTTTAAACATACGACAATGATAAAGTTATGAAAAATAGTAAATATAAATATTTTTATATTATCGTGTTTTCAAAACCCATCATTACTAAAAAATTTTCTCAAATTTTAATAATACAAGTAGTTTATTCTACTGTATTCAGAAAATAATTTTTTTTTTGTTTCTTATATTGACCGGTATTTTTACCTTTCAATACCAAATTTTACACTTTTTTCTGGGCTCAGAAAGAACTTAGCTAAAGTTTTACCTTCAAATACTCTTCATGATGTCTAACTATGGGAGGAAATGAAATGTGGAAATTTATAGCATTTAAAAATACTATACCTGATCGATTTTAGAACCCGGATATTTCAGGGTGAAAGACAGATACGTTAGTACCACTTTGCCACAGACAGCTTTGGAGTGGCAGCGTAAAAGTATTATGGGTACGCAATTTTTTTTTTTTTTTTTTTTTTTTTTTATAAAAGCACTTTATTTTTTATTAAAATAACCATTTAAAAAGTAACTATCTAGATTGTTTAAAGTAATATCTGTAATCTCACTATATCATTTTACAAAAAGGGCCCCTTATTTCTGTTTAAATATTTGTCAATCAATTAACAGGAAACAAACCGTAAATCGGCATGTAATATAAACAAGGGTTATTGTCTGCCCATTCACGGCGATTTTATAAACGAATAATGTAATATAATGGAACATTAAAGGTAGTCTTTTATTGTTTACTATTCGTGTTAAGAATAGGATATTAGAGATTTACAAACATGTTTAATATCTTTTGAAAATATATGAAAATTAATGGACAGTACATTTTATATTTCATCTTTTATATCCTATGAAATTCTTAAAAATGTATTTTCTTGTTTACATTACATTTATTTATTCAATAATGCAAATAATTATACCATATCATTATTAAATAAATTAAATTAGTAGATTAATGAAAAGATAAAGAAAAATAACTGTCAAAAAATAAAAAGAAATATAGATAAAATTAAAATAATTTAGCATAGTTAACTTAAATTAATCCCAAAAATTGACGTGTAAAAACAAAGACTATTTATGCGTAAATAAACAGCTAGGTATAAAATTCCAAAGTTATACGGTTATTTTACAGCAGTTCATACAAAATTGTTAATCAAGAACAAAAAGAAAGTGTTATTTTGTCTTTTTGATGGTCTTGCGACAACTTCAAATATTTTTAATATATCCAAAATACAAATAAAAATCCTAAAAGAAACAAGTCTTTAAATACCCTAAAAAAAAACTTAATGCACAACCAACAAAAAATATGCCTAAATTTAAAAAAAAGTAGTTTAAAATTTAAATATCTAGGAAAAATATGACAAACAACGCTCTAAATAAAATAAACCTAGGAAGCATTACAAATAAAATGGAATTAACATTAGTTGACAAGAAACATTTCAATAAAAAAAAACAATGTTCTACACACTAAATTTAGGTCCTACAACACAACTATAAAACTTGATTGTTTATATTCAGCAGAAACACTTATGATAGTAAATAAATCAAGAATGGAACAAACCTTAATAAAAAAATATATATTAGGCGCGAAATGCAAAAATGATCTATTTATACATAAATGTTGATATATCGGTGTTTTTACGTGGTTAGGTTTCAGTTAACCACATGTTTCAGGTATGGTTAGCCTGAGTTTGTACGAAACTATATCTCACTTATACCACACGAACAAAGGACGCGACTGTCTACAGTACCCGAATCGAGTAAAATGCACGGAATATCTTGGGACATGTGGAATATTTATAAGAAAATAAATAACAATGCGAAAGTTTGTCTTCTTGTTTGCAACATCATCACGCGAGAACCAACGGAACGATTGCTTTCATATTTTCAGGATATAGTTGTGTTATCCCAGGGAAGGTATTAGCCATAGACTGAGGCCCTAGCCTTCGTTGGGGATGAAGTAGTAAAATAAAAATATTTGTTAAAGAAACGAAAATTAATTCTTTTACTCCATTATATTTCTATCACTATGGTAACAGAAATATAATGAAGTAAAATGACTAATCCATTTTTCTTTAATGAATATCTGTAAAATATTTAATATTCACTATACTGTAGGTACTACAAATCTGTCTTTTGTAATACAGTTTTTTTTTTCAAGTGTAATGTCTGTATACTTCCTTCTTCATCATTTCTTCTTCTCTTTGCTTTTTTTACACTTCCCTTTCTTTATTCATTTTTCTTTTTCTTCCTTCCGTGTAGTTTTTTCGATTTTTCTCATTGTGCTACCTAAGAAAAGATTGAATCTAGATCGATCACAATTTCCGCTAAGAGAAGCCGGTTTTCATGAGAACAAGAAACTAAGGAGGAAAAAGACAGCACTCGGAAATTGAACGAGCATATAAATTTAAACGTTTCTCACATCCATGAAGATAATGAAAGCGTTGGGGGTTTAGGGGGTGGACCCCCCTGGCTAGATAGTCGAGCGAGTGAAGCGAGCCTTGATCGGCTAGTAAAAATATTAAAAAATCAAATGAAGAGTTAGAAATTTAAAAAAAAAAATAGACTCATTATGAAAAAGAAAATTATACTTCTTTGGACATTTAAAAAGAATCACTGAAAATAAACTAATAGAGAAAATATTTAAATACTTCCTAAAACTTAAGGGCAAACGTTGTCAGTTTAAAAAATTGGAAGAAAAATTAAAAGAACTAAGCATGAAGAAAGAGGAAATAAATGAAAGAGAATGTTTATAAACAAAATATAAAATTTACAGAGTTTCCAGGAAAGACCAAGAGCAAAAAGAGGGAAACGTAGAGGAGAACTAAATCGAACTCAGAGCAAAAGAATTAAGAGTATTGGAAAAAACATCAAAACCAAGTACAAAATAATAAGTGAATTTATTTTTACATCGTTTATAGAATATCCAATTGGAAAAAGGTATAAAAATTATAACAAAAAAAAATCTACAACTGTGGGTTGTTTCTAATGCACGGCTTACACACACACAATTTAAAATATTTATCAATTTATTTAAATATAATATTTTTATATTATATTATAACATAATATTACCGCGAGAGTGTGGCGGGACTAGCGGCGACGGTTAGAACTAACTAAACTAATGTAATTTCACAACTTACATAGAAAAAATGTCGTTTGTACGGTCGGCAGACTGGTGTTGCCGCGAGGGTTAACACACCAGATATCGACTGAACCGGAAGATCGATTCCTAGACCCAGCCAGACCGAATTACTTTCTTTTACACTTTAAATATTATTCGTTTATTTAATTCTATCGCTCACCAGTGACTCACAACACAGTAGACGACTACAACAGAATTATTTGGTGTTGGGGTGCGATTTTGCAAAAGCTTTTTGCAAATATTATTATTCTTTAATTGTTAACATATTTGACTAAGAGAAATATGACCTTAATAAGGGAAATCTCGAGATACTGACGATGACCGACCTTGCTCTATAGCCTCACCACCTTGAACTTTTAAGTTGAAAATTTAATGCCATCTATGCTCCATACATGAAATAATTTGACCAAGTTTGGTCAAAATCGGTTTGTTAGTTCTGGAGATATAAGATGATTTAGATTCCAACACTGAACACACACATATATATACATACGATCATTAATATCCGAAATATTTCCTTCCGGCTTTCTGGGTTCCTTAGGTGCTAAGACTTTAAGATCCGGTGAAAACCGCATATGTCTACCAAACCGATTACAATACTTTTCCTTCTAGAGAAAACTAACATCGCTAAACATCGCTATAGCAGAGCTGTAGCGATAGACTTCACAATTTTTGTATTGAAATTAACAATCGATATAATAAAGTGAAAATTCAAGCTACAAAACGGATTTATCGAACGTAATTGGTTGTGAAAGATTTAGCTAGTACCAAAAATAGTCTTACTGTACTAATATTATCGTAAACACTATTTCCAGTGATACCGAACCTACCAGAGTGATAAATTCGGATAGATTTTCAACTTGTTACGGCCAACAGATGACTGTTGAGGAGTTCCACTATTTTTTCATTACTTAATCTTTGGGTTTTTTCAACTAGAATATATGCGTAGAATCAATTAATATATAACAAAGACAAAAGAGTATGAACAAAAAGTATTCGCCGATCAGACTGAATGAGGGTCAGTCGTTGCTCTTTCCACACTCGTTGTTTGTATAACATTTAATAAATAATTTATTAATACATTTTATTTATCGAATTGATAGAGAAAATCGAGGTCCTGTTTTGACTTTTGACATTTGTTTGTTCGTGTGTTTCTGACGCAGTTATGATAAACGTGTGTTCGAGATTTACGAAATATAATTTTAAGTTTGCTTTCGTTTATATATAACGAATTTTCATCAAATTTTCTGTTTAATAATGGTACCCAATACTGCTTTTTCAAAAGAGTACAAATTGTTGGTCCACATTCACTAAAAAGCTTTCGTCGTCTGGTGAAGCATTTTATAAAGAGGAGTTTCAGAATATTTTCTTTGTGTAATGTATTGTATATAATGCAAAATTAAAAAAATATATTAGTAAAAAAAATAAATAAAAAATTGGGTTATAGTGAATCTATTTCCTTAAAAGTCATCCGTCAGTGATGTCGGGTATTCCGGAAAACAGTATTTTTCGATACTTATGACACAGAAATAATATTTCTGGCACTTGTTAAACTTTTACAATCAATTGTAATCGATAATTTAAAAATATATATATATGTTAATTTTCAATTTCATTTCTCATTGTAGAAATCAAATCCTAATTTTGGAACAAAATAAGCATGGTCTTTAGAATTTTTTCAGATCATTCATAGCTCAATTATACTTCAAATTATAAGAGCAATAGTTATAGTGGCCACCATTTTAGAAAGGAAAATTTTTTTATGAAAATAGTTGTGTATACATCGTTCGTTCCATTGAGTAGCAACGCGGAAAATTACTGCAAAATCGAATTACAATCAGAATACGGATGTGGTCATAACTGCGTTATTAACAAATAAATAAATTAACTTGCATAAGGTCAAATTAAAAAAGAACTAGATTTCGCCCGATCAGAAACACATAATATTAAAGCACACTAACTAAACTATTACAAATATTCGTATAAATTTATAAAGTAATTTAACAAATGTTTTTCCTGCATTATTAAAAAAAATAATAATTGTACTCATAAATACAACACATATAGTAATTATCTTTTTATTAGACTTTATCAAACTATACTGATGATGAGTGTTTATCAATCTAAACGTGGATTTAATTTTAATAACTGCAAACATTTTTTTTTATTTCTAAACCTTTAACTATGAAATTTAGTTCTATTTGATATTGCTCGATAATAATACATAGTTGTTTGGTTTTTCCGTAGGGGAACAAAAAGCTCTACCAGGCCCCCGGCAGGCCCGCACTGTGGCAGTGCGGGGCTCTCACCCGTTAAAAACCCTCCCCTCTCTTCATTGGCCTTCTCTCTTATCATTAAGTGATCGTAGTCGAGATACATTCCCATTTGTCGCTATTGCTGAGCATCCCCTGTAAGTAAGTAGCTTCTTGCGATACAACCTTTTTATCGTTTTCAAGATGCCCTGATCCATAGGTTGGTATATGTCGGTGGGGGGGAGGGGCAGAAACAATCAATTACATTAATTAAATCATCATTTTGGCTACTTACCCTTATTTCGATTTAAGGTTTACTAATCTTATTTAAATTTTTCTTTACTTATTTTTAAATAGAGATCAGAAACTTTGCAGAGAAAATTAAGCGGAATTTGTTGAATACCTGAACAAAGTTTTCTGATTTTTCTTGATCTTTTCCCTTTGCGGAAAAGTAACAGAAAGATTGTAAGGGAATTTGATCTTTCTTTTGAATAAAACATAAGTGAAAAAAAGAAATCACACGTAAAAACATAAGCGGAAAAACAGAAAAAAAATCTAAACTAGATTTAAAATAAAGCATTATTGTTATTTATCTAGATATTAATTTTGGAGTTTTAGTAATTATTTTTCTATTTTAATTAATTCGTTTAATTTATTATATATATTTTTTTAAATTATTCTACTTTTTCTACACCAAGCGGTGTTTTTAATTGTTTTTCCAGTTCTATTTTTTAAACAACTTTCTCTATAAACTTATATTCTTTCTAGATTGTTTCCAATATATTTTTCTTAATTTCTTTTATATGCCAATCAATCGCAGCTTCTAAAATTGTACTAAAATCGTTTTTCATCTACAAATAAAGTCATTTTTTATTAACTACTATTTATTGTATATTTGTTATAAATTTTATTAAATTTTTTAAATTTCTATAAAGTAAAAAATTCTAACAACATAATAATATAAGAATTATTATAATAAAAATCATCAGAACTCAGACAGGCAATTGTAAATTATGTGAATTCGAAGTGAGAAATTGTTTTAAGAGGATTTAAAGTCAAAATTATTTATAGAGTATTCAAAGTCAGAAAATAAAAAAGGATCTACATCATTACCTTTACTAGTCACTTACATACACATACGCATGAACGGTAACAGACGATAAACCGACCCGCCTACAATGACAAAATGTATTGCACTGAATGACGGACACATAGTGTAGCGTGTAGTGTAGCGTGGGTGCACCACGCGGTAGAGTCGGACGCAACAAAAAATATACTATGCTCGCAACTTGCTGTTCTTGTTGCCGATTGAGGCTTATTTTTTGGCGATAGTATGTCGGATAATACGGAATATCGGATAAACGAGACCCTATCAAATCTCTCTCACTCACTCTCTCTCTCAATCTCTCTCACTCACTCACTCACTCACTCTCACAATCTCTCTCACTCCCTCTCTCTCTGTCTCTATCTATCTATATATATATAAAATTTTATTTATTTATGTGTACTTTATTTATATCTTTACTTAAATGTACGTTTTATTGATCGTTGGAACCCCTCATCATGTGCTTTTTTTGCAATACGATTTATTTGTGGTTTCTTTCTCGGAACCAATTGTAAATAAACAAATTGTGAGGAAAAAGATATTAGTCCATCTCTTCAACACTACGTAACAAAGTTTATTTTTAATAATTTTATACATTTAAATATTATACAGCTAATTAAAACAAACATTTCTTTTTAATTTAAAAAAAAAATTAGTTAATTTCTGACTGAAAAAAAGAATAGTTGAAAAATTGATAATAATATGAAAAAAGACGGTTAAGGTTTTTAAATTTGAACAAATAATTTAAAAGAGGAGGAATAGTAAGAAACGAATATGAAATTAGTTTTAGAATCTTTTTTTTGTCTATTTTACAGGCATAAATTTACATTACCTAAAAAAAATTCAAATTAAGAAACTTTTCTTTCAGTTTTTCAGTATTGCATTTTAACAACTTAATAAAATTTAATATACTCGTATTATATATAACAAAAGTTTTTTGGGAAATAAAAAGTGATCTCTTTTCATTTATCTTTTAAAACAATTTTTTAAATTAAAATTCTTCACATCAAAGATGTTGTATTATTTATTATATTATTAGTTTTATAAGTTGAATTATGATCTACTCACCGACCAGTAAAAATCATTATCATTTGTTAACATCTGTTCTTTTTTTTTTTAAATAAGGCTTAGTTATTCTGTCCGTAGTTTCCGTGGTTAGCAATTGCTAACAACAGAAAGTTTGATGAAGCTTAATGTTGTAACAAATTGCCTTTTTTAAAATGAAAACATCTATATATAAATATGAAGTGATTGAAACGGGTAATAAAAGTATTAAAGTATAAAAATAATTATAAAATGGTGATTTACAGCGGTGATATAAATAATTTGTATCGATAATAGACTACAAGCAGAATAAGCTTTTAATATGAGTACTTATACACAAGAAATATGTAGCGTTTTATTTCCTTATTTATAAATTTTATTATCATTTTAAACCGAATTAATTTATTGTACTTCTGGAATCGTGTATTGTTTGCAATATGAGGATTAGAACAGTGGTCAGCGTACTGTACAATATAGTCACGTATGCATTTTTCCTTTTTTAATAAAGTCACGCTCAACCTGGATTTTATAACTCTATGATCAATAAGTTTTATGAGTTCATTTAATAATAATAATAATAATCTCTCTTTTATCAAATGAAACTTATTTGTCCAGCTTATTTGGTCATATTGTGTTTTATAACAAACTTGATTGTGGTTTCATGTTTATTTATTGTTTTCCTTTTTTAATTAAATTTAATTAACAGTCATTTAAATTAGCGTTTTTTTTTCTTTTTGCATTTGAGATATGGTTTACGTTACATAATAAATGTGTTTTACCATTACTGGCCTTGTTGTATCCTTCTATATAAATAATTTTATACGACGATATGTAGCCAAACGGGAAACAATATTTGCAAGCTGCGAATACTTGAATACTTGCCAAAATTATTACAGTCTTTTAAATTTAATTGATTTTTTTTAAGTTTCACTAACTCGTAACTTATTAAGTATTTTATTAAAAATTCACCGTTAAATTATGACGTTATCATTGTTAAAATTTGTAATAGATTGTATGTACAACTTTGTGTGTGTATGTATTTATTTTTGTAGTACCAGGTAACATAGTAACAGCACAGTGACATGATGTTAACCCATCGGGTTGATCTAGTGGTGAACGCGTCTTCCCAAGTCAGCTGATTCGGAAATCGAGATTTCCAGCGTTCAAGTCCTAGTAAAGTCAGTTATTTTTAAACGTATTTGAATATTAGATCGTGGATACCGGTGTTCTTTGGTGGTTGGGTTTCAATTAACCGCACATTTCAGGAATGGTCGAATTGAGACTGTACAAGACTACACTTCATTTACACCCATACATATCATCCTCATTCAACTTCTGAAGTAATACCTGAACGGTAATTCCCGGAGGCTAAACAAGATAAAGAAAAAAGTAGCATGAATAGTACTCTGCAGAGATGCCAAGGTATCTGTTCACAGTCTTGGGTGTAAGTGTAAATGTACCAGTAAATGTGTAGTCTGGAACAATCTCATGCCGACCATTACTGATACGTGTGATTAATTGAAACCCAACCACAAAGAACACTTGTATCCACAATTTAGTATTCAAATCCATATAAAAGAAACTGCCTTTACTGCCTTTACAAGGACGATTCTAACCTTAGAACTCTCGACTTCAAAAATGAGCTGATTTCCGGGGGGGGGGGAGTATATATAAAATATATTTATTTATGTATATAAAACAATACGTCGTGAGTGATTCATCATTAACTCTCAGCAAATAAATTTATGAAAATTTATACATACGTTCTTCTTACGGTGTAAGTCACATTAAGAAAGGATTTACAAAAAAATCCAGTTTAAAGGATTAAAATGGAGTAAAAATTAAATTTAATATTTTTTTTTTTTTTTTAATTTGTAGGGTTTAGTGAAGAATGAACTCATGAAGAAATAACTCGATTTTTAGTTTTAAAAACTTCATGTGAATGTCTAAAAACCAATTTCTCGAATATTTGAAATTTTTTGTTTTTGTTAGTTATATACCCAAGAAGTTTATAAGTGATCTAACATGAGATAAAAATGATTCCTGAAATTTGACATAGCCATTCTGCTCGAGAAAAAAAGCCAGGATTTCCAAGGACACTGAAGAATAAAGTGGTTTCCTGTTGTCTTTTTCACTCAATCAAACATACTGTTCCACACCGGCTCGCCAAGTCCAACAAAATATATACGTTCGGTTAACATCTTATTCTTCTTCACCACAGGGATTAGTTGTAAAGTAAGTATCACTACTCTTGGAGAAAACAACTTTTGATTAGCGTTAATAGTATCTCAGGAATCTTACATTTATTATAGTAATAAAAAAGAGTCGGATACATCGTGCAAATCAAAAAATTAACGTATTCCTTCTGTTGACTAACATGAATTATATATGCTGACTCTTCTAAGTAAGAGATTTTAATTTGATTAATGATAATGAAAATGTACTAGATAGTTATAATATATTTTCTGGTTATATTTTTTACCTTATCTGTATTTTTTTAACATTATTTTCTTTTACTTTATTCAAGTTCAGATTGTGGTAAAAATATGCTGGGTAAATATATTTGCCTCTTTGAGTTAAATCTAAGTCAGTACTGCGCAAAATTTTGGTCGAGTTTTATAGTATTACACAAGGGAACGTAATAGAAGATAAGGTCGGAGCAACTGAAGCGCGCTATCAGGGTACCGTTTCCGCCTTTCTTCAATTTTATGGTTGTGTAAAAGTAAATGATTCTCCGATACAAGAGTTCCTTCCTATTCGCCCACATATTCGAGGAAAAGACTGCTAAATATTATCAACATAGCCTAACAGAGTTACAGTATTCATTGTGCATATCGTGGAAAAAAAAAGATTATTGAGCAATTATTTATTCTTTTTATAAAATTTTAATAAACTATATTATTCCTACACATGATCGTTGGATAAAAATATTACTAATAAATAAAATAAAAATAATTGTACATTTTAGAGCTTAGTCTTCCATTTAGATGATTGTCGGTTAAATATATGTAGGCCTCTGATGTAGGCATCAGAGTCTTTAGAAAAATGTATTTTTATATTAAAACAAAAGTAGAAGGGGGCGGTAATAGGTGAAAAGTAAATAGGTAAAAAAGCTGACGAAGCATTGCATGACTATGCCGGCTACCCCGCCAATGGTCATATTTTATTTTACAATTTTTTTTAAAAAAGTAATATAAACCGTAAAAAAATCTTGAAATTTGTAAAAAAACTTAGTAAAATAAAAAATCCCAATACCTCATTTTGACACAATCACCAAACTTTCCCTTTTAATTTTGCAATATTCGCCAGGAAAGATAGAAATAAAACACATTTATAAAAAGATAAGTTCATAAAAAATTCTACGAAATTATTAAAATATAGAAGACTTGAAAAAATCTTTATATGTTATTCCACAATTTTACTGTTAAAAAATCTTTTAATAACGCTAATAACAATCAGATGTTAATAATTAATAAATCAATATATTTAAATTTTAAAAAAAAGTTATAAAAAAGGAGATTGAAGTCTAATTCAAACCGATGTACTTCCCTTGTAAGATCTAAATATTTCATTTATTAAAATCTTATTTGTCTAATAACTCTGGAACCAATGAAAATAAGTACCATTTATGATATATCGTTGAAATTCTCTCAATGAGGGCTTACTACTGCAGTTAAGAAAAAGCCCAAAATCCAAACATTTTGCATTTTTGGCTTTTTTGGATACTTTTGGTACAGTCAATTGTAATCAAAGACTAGGTGTTACAACAATCCTAAATCCAAAATTTCAACATTCTACGGCTAATCGTTTTTGAGTTATGCGAGATAAATATGTACGTACGTAGAGACGTCACGTCAAAACTACTAAAAATGAATTCAGGGATGGTTAAAATGGATATTTCCGTTGAAGTTTGAAAACCGAAATATTTCCCGATTACAATACTTCCTTTACTTCGTAAAAGGAAGTAAAAATCATTAAATTTTTTGGGTGCGGGCGCGTGTGTGCATGAGTGTACGGGAATGTGTGCATTTGATTGCGCGCGTGTGTGCATCACAATATGCGCAAGAGAGTGCATTGATATGCACGCATGGGTGCATTTAAGCGCGCGCATTAGTACACAATTGTGCGCGAGCGTGTATGCAAGTGTTCGCGCGTATGTGTGCATACGCTCGTATGTGTGTCGTCAATTGTGGTATGTCTCCTGGTGTGGTGTGTGTAGCCTAGTGTGGTGTGTAGGCTGTTGTGGTGTGTTGTATAGTGTTATTTGTCATCTGGTGTGGTTTATTATCTGGTGTGGGGTGTTCTCTGGAGAGATTTGTTGAGAGTGAGAGGACGAATGGTGGTTGAATCTAATTTTTGTCAAGTGGTTGATGTCATGTGGCTGATGTGTTGTTTTAAACATTTGGATTTTGAGCATATGCAGTGAATGTGTAAGATTAAGCATGTGTGTGTTCATTGTTGAGTGGAAGGGCATGTGTGTTATGCATGTAACAGGATGAATGAGAAGCCTAGGTGTAATCAGTTGCGTGTGGGCGGGAAAGGATTCTGGCCACTCTGACAAGAGCAAAGATTGTCCGGCTTATCTGAGCGTTCTGGGCAGGCTGATAATCGTTTATAATGGCTGTTGAATATTTGCTATTAGTCAGGTGAATTTAGTTAGGTTGGTCTAGGGCCGTTTTGGGTGAGATTGGTCTCACCATTCCGTACGTTTCGGCTTAAGAGTACCTAGGTGTTATCCTTGATGACAATTTTCGGTTCAAAGAACATCTACAGTGTACAGCCATTCCAGCCGAGATCCAACAACGTGGTTGTGGTAATAGCATACACTAAGTAATTGCCAGATAAATAAAATGTGGATAATTTCCATTTCCTTTAAATTTACTTTGAATTAATTAATACATAAAATCACAATAATTTCATACTTTAGATAAATACACATTTTTTAATATATGTTAAACATACTGTCTAGCTAGAACAGATATAAAATTAGTAATGGGGTTTATTTCAGACAGTTTTATTCCTTTGGAATAAAATAACTTTGTAATTTATCCATAATCTAATAAAAATTTCTATTTAACTTAGTAGAGAATTTAATTTTGAGAAAACTGATGTCAATCATCATCATCATTCACAAAAGGCTATGCCTCGTCGATTTAGCCTCATCACTCCCATCACCGCTTCTCTCTTCAAGTCATTATATGAACCAAGGCCCATCTCTTCATTAATATTATTGATGATGGTTGCTCTCCGTCTACCTCCAGCTTTTTTACCAAAAACCCTTACCCTCAAATATATTCGTCAAGAACTGGTCAAGTCGCATTTCGCTCTTCTTCTTCGTATAACATTTACCAAGTACCTCTTCACACTCACTTCTGCTAGCACTTGATCATTTTTATTCCTATCCACTCAGCTTTTTCTTGTTATTTTCCTCCAAATCCACATTTCCATTGCTTCCAATCTTCTGCTTTCTGCTTTCCCAAGCGTCCATGTTTCACACCCATAAGTTAGAACACTACAGACATAAGTTTTAGCGAACTGTTTCCTTATTTGCGTACTCATATAATTATCAGTCAGTATATTTTTTTATCCTGGAAAGCTCGTTTTATCAGCGCTATTCTTCTTTTGACTTCTGTGGCACATTTATTATCGCTAGTGACGGTGCTTCCCAAATAACAAAGCCTGTTAACCTCCTCTACAACAGTACCGTCTAATTTAACATCAACCTTTGTACCTTCCTTTGTTATTCCTACAATCATAATCTTTTTCTTCTCCTTATTAATTTTCAGTCGTAAGTTTTGTTAGTGCTTTAGATAGTGTTTCTAACACAATCTCCATTCCTCTTGCAGATTCTGCGGATCTGCAAGCGGATACAATGTATGGATTTTCTATTAATTCTGATTCCTTTTGTTTTTCTTTCAATTCTACAATAGTTTTATCAAGAAACAAATTAAACAGAAACAGTAACAGTGGGCAACCTTACCTGACTCCCCTTCTTATTTTGGCCTCTTTAATTCGTTAATTTCAGTCTCATTTTATACGGATTCAGAATTAATCTTCTATCCCTCCACTCAAGCTTTATTTTTAAAACAATTCAAATATTTTTTAATGACGACACATCACACCAGGTGACACACCACAACAGACGGCACACATATGAACACCCCGGAGACCTCCCGCGCCGGGCCGAAAGCTACATCACCGGATTCCACTTTCCCCGACTGCGTGGGAAGTCGCTCTTCGGCCTTGGCTTGCTCTCCACTGCCTCTACTCCCTGCACGGTTCCGACCGCAGTCTTCCCTGCACAGCTCGTGGCAGAGGTGTCAGCAGGATTTTTAGTGGAATCCGCCGGTGCACGTGGGTGCAGTACTGCCCTTGTGGAGACCTCCGGTACCCCCTTCTCGGAGGACCGTGGTCTCGGCGGAGACCTTCCGAGTGACCTTCTCAGCAAGAAGGGGTAGTCGGCAACTAGGTCCTTGGCTATGCCAACAAGGTCCTCCAAGCAATCCCTTAATCTCCCCCGGATTGCTCCATAGCGTCACAAAGAAACCAAAAACACCGACTGTACCGCCAGCCATTACAGTAACAGTCTGAACGATCCTATCACCTAGACACAAGACAAGGTGAGTGTCTAGCATTGATCTATCCCGAGCAAGGCCACCTGTTCTCACGTAGCCCTGCTCGAAACGTCATAAGCTAAAAGCTTCTAGATCAGACTACCGGCGAGGTCGGAGTGAAATCGCTTTCCATACCTGCCAGGGTATCAAAAATATTATTGGCCTAAGAACGGGGTCACGATGCAATAACAAAGGAAACGTCCTTATTTAGCCGACAGTGGCATTACTGAAACACACTACTCAGCTCTGTTGCCTGAACCCCACAGTAAAGCAGGTTGACTAACAGCCACTGATCGTTGTCAGCCCCGACGACGGGAACGTAGGAACTCTGCTCTTACCAGAAATCGTGGCCGGTAATGCCAATGCAAGTTTGCAGTACGGAGCCAGAGGCTGAGAAGCGATCATAGAGAATGATACACCAACCATCCGAAAGACTGGTTAGATTAGGAAGTTAAAGATCAAAGCACTACTTTGGGTAATTGTCTCAATTCGCCGTCCGCATATGAGTATCGTTCTTTTTACGACCATTTCTTTTCCTTATTTTTGATTGCTACGATCCCAGTACTAAAAATATGCTAATCTTTGGGTATTTACAAGATGTCTACGTGTTGTTCGCTTATGGCATGGAGACCATTACCATTTGAGTGCTAATTCCAACGGTATAATATTTTAATGGAAATAGGGTTAAATTAATATTACTCTCTTGGTTTGTTTGCATAAGCTATAAAAATAAGGTGATTACAAAACTTAAAAAAAAGCTGACACAAAGTTGTTTCTGATGCACGGCTTATACACATAAATTAATTTAAAGTATTTATCATTTTATTTAAATACAATATTTTTCGTTTATTTAATTCAATAATTCTAACTAAAGCGCGTGCGCATACCGTATTTAATTCGTGTGGGTGTGGCGGTAGTAGCGGTGACAGTCGGCACTAACTAAACTAATGTAATTTCACAACTTAATACAACAAATTCCTCTTGTACGGTCGGCAGACTGGTGTAGCCGCAAGCCTTAACGCACCAGGTACTGAGCCAACCAGGCAATCGAGTTATTTTTTACACTAAAAAAATTATTCATTTATTTAATTCTACCGCTCCTGACGTCACAACATAACGGACAACTACAACAGCATTTTTTGAGGTAGGCTGCGATTTTGTTAAATTATTTTTGCAAATATTGTTATTTTTTAATTGTTAAAAAATGTTCCTAACTAAAATATTACCTTAATTAAGCGAAATCTCGAGATACTGACGGTGACCTTGCTCTGCAACCTCACCCCCTTGACCTTTTAGTTTGAAAATTTACGGCATTAATGCCCAATATATAAAAGTAATCTGACCAAGTTTGATCAAATTCGGCCCAGTAATTTTGGATGTATAAGGTGATTTGAGGCCAACACCGAACACACACACACACACGTATAAACGAACATTAGCATCCGAAAAATTTCCATTCGATTTTTTGGATTTTTTGGGTTCCTTAGGTGTCAAAACGTCAAAATCCGGTGAAAACACTGTATGTTCCCAAATTGGAACAATTACAGAACCTTCCTTTCTAGAGCTATAGTTCTGTTACAGCGCTATCGAGGCAGGAAAGTAATAATAAAATAGTGATTGTATTATATATTAGAGAATGTCAGCGATGTTAAAGGTACAATTTTATAGCTTCTTTTCTTGATAGAGGAATCATACAAAATCCATCGTTTCTTTCCGGAAAGCTGTACGTTTTATTTATTGCTTTATCCTATTTGTGAAAGTTCATCTTACCGATTTGCCGTATGTTAAGTTTCTATGGTAAAACTGCGATTAGTTAGAGTAATTTCTTTTAGAATAATGATGTTTACTGTGCATCAGTCTAAGTGGGAAACAAAGTGAAGATGGTACTTTTCTATATTTGTATCTTGCATTTGTATGGCCTTAGTACGGAGATAATACAAAATCATATTATGATCAATGAAAAAGAAACGGGAAAACAATTCTCTCCTCATTTTCCTTTATAATTTTAGATGAGATATTTGTTATTCTTAAAAATAGCTATGAAAGTTTTAGGGAATGATAGTATTTTCACAATAAGTCTAAAATCGTTTGGTTTATCACCTTAGAAATAGTTTTAATATTAAAATATACGTTTGGATTACATGAAAAAAAGAAAATTATAACAATTAGAGAAAAGAATTGTATGTGTTATTAAACCCAATCGTTTAATAATCATTGGGAATTACTACGGTAACATAAGTGAACTGACTCAATCAGTATAAATGGTATCATAGTACATAATTAAGAAAAAATTTAATTCTAAACTTCTTTGTAAAAGAAAAAGAAATTTTATTTAAAATCATTCGTGGAATTGTTTTCGAATTTAACGGTGGGTGATGTTCCACATTTGATATTTATGCAGTCTCCCACAGTTGTGATCATTAAAAATATTCAATTTCATTAATATTCACCGATTCGCTGCTGAAAATATACCAGAATTGTTTTTGTTTTGATTTTTCATAAATTATTAGGATTTTATAATCCTGATTTGTTTTGGATTACTTATTTATATTATACCGATTTTTTTTTTTTAATAACAACCTTTATTGAGGCAAACAAAAGCTAAACAGAATTATACTGTACCCGTCGCAGGTTCGCCTGGGCTGTATGGTTACTAGCGTTTTCCGTAGGGGTCAGTCTTTTTTATTTTATGTTCTTCAGTCAAGAAACCGGAGGAAAGTGCAGCCAGTCACACATAAAGTAAGGGTGGCAATGACTGTTTTAGTTGAGCCAAAGCGCCGTATACTTTCGCACCTCTTAAAAAAATCGGAATTAAAAAACCCGAAAACGGTTTTTAAATATTTATCTAAAGCGTATTTGCAAGCCCAAATCTACTGAATATCTCGTTTAGTATAGTCGGGGTTGGGAAAATTTACAATTATTGTTCAATTTTTTTCCTTTCTTCAACCCCTTTCAAGTTTGAATATAAAAAAATCTAGAAATTGGTTTATTGACACGAAGAAAAACACTGACCAAAAATCAGGTTGATTTCTTCATTTGTTACTGAGAAATTGAAATAAATACTGGGTTTCAAAAAAAAATTCAAAAATCCATTTTAAAACTTAGCATTTCAAAAAATCTAGAAATTGGTTTTTAGATATTCATAATCATTCAGTTCAAAGCCAGTTCAGCCAGCTCACACAGTGATAGACACTCAAAGTTCAAAATTCATTAAAGTTTGTGCTTCAACCGGCAAATTTCCACTACTTGGAAATTTGCCGGTTTGGGACCGAACCGGTGTGTTTGTGTGTGTATATATATATATATTTTTTCCCACATAAATTTTTGAGATGAAATATATTTAAAAACCTTCTCAGTTATGCCAAAAAATACGGGTAAAAATTATGTTGCGATTGATCGAGTAGTTTTTTTGTTTACCTGTACAAACAAAAACACTCTTCTCTTTATTTATTTATTTTTTTGAGGATTTTGAGGTTACAGTGGACCACTTTAGTCAACTCCGGTTCGTCTTTTCTTTTTATTTTTTTTCTTGATTACTTCCCAATACTTCTTCATTCTGTCAGATCTTGCTTTTTGAGTTCTTCTGAATAAACCCTTGTTGTTGTTTTTTTTATTTTAATTTTAAATCTAGAGTTTGCTTCTTTTAGTATTTTTATATTGTCAGTTTTGTTTCGTAAATCTTTTACTGTGATTTCTAGTTCTTGCATACTTGTTTAATTTCGGTTATTCAGGTCGGTGTTTTGGATATTTTCCAGTATTTCTTGACCATTTTCTTGACGAGCCTCTTCCTCTTTATATAATGGCATAGATTAGCTTATCTGTTAAGTAGATCTAATAATTCAAAATAAAAAGTTGATATTAAATGTTTTCTTCTTGATAGTTCAACCGATGATATAACATAAATATTATTATAAATAAATGACAAATAGAAATGAAAGATACATTTTATATTTTATTTAAGAATATCAACCTATTGTTTTTAAGACCAATGTTAAAATTCAAAAGAAGATTAGTTTTAATTTGATTTGAGTGATCATATTAACGATACACTATAATCGTTAATTCAATTTATAACCCTAACAAGCCAGATAAGCCGACTCTAGTTGGATTAGAAGACCAAACTGCTGAATTGTAAATTGAACTGACAAGTTTTGTAACGTTGATTTAACAAAAAAAAAAAAATGGTATTCAGAATTCGAATTTGTTCGAGAAACTGGTCAATTATGAAATTTTGTTATATACTTTATAATAGTGTTCGTTTAGTGGTTGATAATGTTTCAGATAAGATTTCTTTATTGGTCAGGAAACTATAAGTAAATTACATTGTTGCGGTGAAAAAAGATCAACTTGAATTAATATCATTAAATAAAGGTTAATATTATAAAAAATCGTATAAAATTATCTACGGAGAAAATCTAATAATTCAACGTAAAAAGATGAAATCAAGGATTTTCATTCTTAAAAGTGGTAATATAACATAAATAGTGATATAAATGAACGACAAAGTAATGCAGGCTACATTTCATAATTTATTTAAGAACAACTTTCGCTAAAAGATAATCGACGATAATTAACTAAGTTATAATTTAAATTATTGGTATTATATCTAATACTTTTAAAAGTAATTTATCTGGTGAAAGTTTCACAGCAACCAAAAAATTAATATACTCTATTAAGAAAAATAAAATTCAGTAAATTATCATCTCTAAACCGATTTGATTGAATTAATTAACCAGTGGTGACGAAATTATGTAGTCTGAATAGATACTTTCAAATTTTTATCAATATAATGTTTTTTTTTTTTAAATAAATGGATTGAATAATTTTATTCACCATTTATATAAAGTTTTTTCGTGTAGAAATTTGAAAATGTTAAAGTATAGATTAAAAAAAAGAAATATAGGTGATTAGAATCTAACGATAATTTTAATATTAATAACTCAAATTCTTATAACAATTTTAATAATAATTCTTAATTATTATTATAATATAATATTATATATTATTATCTTATATATATATATATATATATATATATATATATAACTATATATATACATTATTCTTATATTTTGAAAAACAAATACGTCCAGTGATTCTGAAAAAAGGTTTGACTTACTCAAATGATATGTATTTTTAAGTTTTTTTTTTACATTTATCGTTAAAAAGAGTATAACTATTCTCATGAACAAACATTTCTTGCTAGAGTTACTAAAGAAAATGTGGGTGAAGTAGTGTAATGTCTTTAATGAACTTTATATGCTCCTTATGTACTCATGTTAGCATCCGGTCTACCGAGCTTTAGTTGGTATTAAGTTATACAAGTGATACCTTTATTTTTTTGTTTAACCTCCGGGTTCACAGTTAAGTATTGCTTCAGAGGAGGAGGTGAATGATTTGTAGCGTGTGAAAACGACAAGGAGAATCCTGAACAATTGTTTTTTTTTTTATTTATTATTTAAAGGATTTTCAACATAAAGATTCACAACTATTTAGTAAAACCGATTAATATTTCAACGCAGATCATGTAGATTAGGTAAATATAAGTTGGTATGATTACTGGAACAGTCCTCCAAAATGAGAAAGAGTTACGTGGTAGACGATGTGATGGTAGATGGTGTGATGTGATACTTTACAAAAACCAAATTTTTAAACATTCTTTAAAAACACTATTCAATTACATTCTACAATGTACATGATATTTCTTGAAAAAAAATCAAACCGTTGAGTTTATTTAATAAATTTTCTCAGAATCAAATTCTCTGCAGACTTCGACCCAAAGTTTTCTTTGTATATTGATAATTTAACAAATTTATTGAATATCAGACCTAAAAAATATTGTGTTCTGCGATACCAGTTTTTTATGTTTTTCACAAAAGCTTTTTCCCAGTAGTTACTAGAATTATTAATTTTCAGTGGTTAATAGATATAAAGTCCTAGAACCTATTACATTAAATTTTTCAAGTCAAATACTACATGAAATTATCCAATTTTTTGATTATTTAAGTTAAAAGAAATTTAATAAGGCTACATTTATTCTTTAAATCGAAAATCACAGTGACATTTTTTGTAAGCTGTAATACGAATTTATAAAAAAATTTCTCTGTTTTTACTTTTAGAATAAACATTGAAATTTTTTCCTTTATTCGTGAAACACCTAAATATACGTATCAAATTAATTAAAGAAATTAATGTACCATACATCAATGTATGATACGTTAAACAAATATTTTATAGAAAATAATTATAAAATTGTTTTTTTTTTAAATCATTTCCGTTTTTTGTTATTTAAAAAAAAAAATAATTCTAGCTTCTAGCCTTTCATTTCAATAAACAATATATTTTAATACATTTTGCCATGATCGAATAAATTTATTTTGATTACTCTTCAGTTTTTATTTTACTCGCTACTGAATGTTTTTTATTCGATTTTTCTTAATTTCACATAAAAAAAAATATATATATAGAAAACTAAATAAATTGTAATTTTTCTTTTACACGATAAAGTGAAAACGTAACTATTTTTTTATTTGTAATAAAAATATTATATCTAAAATTCTCGTTTAAAAACATAAAAATATTGGCATTGTTATTTCTTATTTTATATCGATGTCATTTATTACTCATTTTTATTATTATTAAAAGAAATCATATTTTAAATTCTATTTTGAAGAAATTTAAATACTGGATTGTTAGCATTTCATCTCAGTATCATTTATCACCCTTACATAGGGCTACTGACTCAACGATCCTTCATCAAAGTAGAAGACCCCTACTAAGCTTTATGTGCTGCCATGTATAAAATTACTCATTCTAGGTTACGCAGATAGACATCCCTTGACTATTAAAGGACAAAGGGTCACGTGGGGGTTTTATGTTCCCGCTAGGAATCGCTCAGGATCTCTTGGGAATAGGGGACTTATGAAGTTAACACTCGCTAGCGTTCTCTCTTCATTGTGTTCCAACCCTATACTGGTGGTACACGTAAAGATACATCGACCTATTATTAGTACAACTACTTCAAATAAATCAGGCTTGAGAGAAAAAGTCTTCAGTTTTTTCTTCTTTTTATTTATTTATTTATTTATTCATTATGGATTATAATTGGCTTAGAGTGAGCTATATTTTTTTTTTTTTTATTACATATAAAATTAAAGGAAATATTTGTAGTTTACTTTCATGTTAAATAGGATAATTATACTTGATTCAATAATGCTATACTATGAAAAACCAACAGAGCATAAATTGATTAACCAATATTTTTGTTATTATCGTGTGTCTCAGCCCACCTAAAAATAAAATTCAAACACAACTATCAGAGTTATTATACTGTGATAGTACTATCAATATTATATGTATATATATATATATATATATATATATATATATATATATATATATTATATATTATATATTATATATTATATATTATATATTATATATTATATATGTATATATTACTAATTTAAATTTTGATTGCTTACGAGTATATCTCGAGAACGGTTGGTCACATCGATGAACAGATGAATTGGTTGTGACGGGGAGGTCAAGATCTTTCTTTCTTATTTGATGACATTGAGATTATCAAAGACCTTGAGATTTTTGTGGCTTATATTTCAAGAACGATTGGTCTTATCAATGAAAGAATATGTAGGTTGTGACGAGGAGGTCGAGATCTTTTTTTTGGATTACCTTGAAACTTTGACGGCTTATATTTCGAGACCGGTTAGTCGTGTAGACAAACAGATGTGTGGATTGTGTCGGGGAGATCGATGTATTTCTTTTTTATTGAATGACCTTGAGATTTTCAAGGCCGTTTTAAGACAAGAAATTTTGACGGCTTATATCTCATGAACGGTTGGTCGTATCGATGAACGAATGTACGAGCTGTGACGGAGAATTTGAGATCTTTCAATGTCATTGGGTGACCTTGAAAGGTTCAAGACTATTTTTTGGCCTTGAAACTTTGAGGTCGTATTATTCGAGAACGGTGGTGCTCGCGAGGAGTGGGTGGGTGCGTTGTGAGGGAAAAGAAGGTTAAGTTCTTTCAAGGTCATTAATGACCTTGAAGGTCAAGGTCGTTACTAAATTTTTGGTATATGTTGGCCATGTACTACTGGTGAAAATAACTAAAACAGTTTATATAAATGCAGGTCTGGAAACGTTTTGTTTTCGAGTTACGGCTAGTAAAATATTTTATCTGTATTTCAGCTCTTTTAATAAAAAGAAGCCCTACTATAATTTTTATGACTGAAATTATAAAGTATTTGGAGGTTAACAAATGGAAAAATATTATTCATGAGCCCTTAGTTGAACCCAAAAAGATATTTTTACACCTTTCCATATCAAGCTAGGACTAATGAAAAATTTTGTTAAAGCAATGAAGGATAGTCCCGGATTTTTCTACATCAGGCAGAAATTTCCGAATGTAAGTGAAGGAAAAATTAAAGAAGGAATATTTGTTGGTCCTCAAATAAGAGAGTTTGTCAAAGATGATCTATTTAACTCGATGTTAAATAATGTAGAAAGTGCAGCTTCATTTAAAGACGTTTGCAAAAACTTTCTCGGCAAACAAAAAGCAAAAGGATGGGCAAACAAAAGCTATGGGATGTAATACGTCTTTGAAAATACATTTCCTCCCCGGACAACCTCGGAGACAGAAGTAACAAACACAATGAACGTTTCTACCAAGATATTTCGGTGATGGAAAGCCACTATAAAGGGAATGAAATACTAACATGCTAGCCGATTACTCTTTGACATTAATTCGGAATGTGTTTGAAGCTATTTATAAAAGAAAAGAATCAGTAAAATCATTCTAACACAAAATGCAATCGTGCAAAATTATAAATTTTACAGATTTTAACTACATTTTCCCTTCATATTTTTTGAAGCGTAATTTATTTAAAACTAATAGTGATAGAAAAATTGTATTTAGAGATGTGTAATGTATGCAAAAAAGCAATTCAAGAAATGGTATCACACTTGGAGAAACATTAATTATTTTTTGTCCATCAGTGTAATTATTAATAAATCAATATATTTAAATAAAAAAAAAAGTTAAAAAAATATATGATGTTGGATTCAAACCAATGTGTGCATGATAAGTTTTCACTTATACCACATAACTACTTGGGTGGAAGAAAATTAATATATAAATTATTATAAAATGCTGATACGGACACCACAAAAAAATGTGATGCAATGTGTTGTCCACCACAATGCAATTGTGTAACTGTCCACTTTATTAAAGAATTGGAGGATCGTATCTCACTTTCAAATGCAATAAGTTTAAATGAAGTGCAACAAAAAATGTGTATATGTAATTTAATAGGGTTACAAGGAAGTCTCGTAGTGTCCACATTAGATTTTTTTAATTTATTTTAGTATTACGATTTATGACAAGCACTGCATATATTTTTGGAAGAAAGATAACTTGAATAAAATGATAGGTAAAAATATAGTTAAATCACTTTTCTTCTGCTTCATTTATTTTTTTCCTACATTTGGAAAACAAATCCAATCTGTAACAACTTAAATATAGTTCAGTAAATTAAATTCTTAATTTAACATTTTTAATTTTATTAGAAATTAATATAGATGAGTTTAATCTACTTTCGCAAAAAAAAAGTTAATACTATATTCATTAATTTTATATCCAAAGACATAGAAGTGAATTTGTTTAAAATAGAGTGATTAGATAGTTTCTCTGATGTTCTTAATCAAGAAGAATGTCTACGGTAACCAAAAAACAATTTATCCAAATCAATATTTTAAACCTTTTTTTTTTTTATTTAAAAAATAACCATTTTAATATTTCTTTGGTAACTGATCTAGTTCAAAGTTTTCAGTATTTGGACTACATCATCAACAAAACTGCTATCATGAAGGGCAAGTTCTTAAGTACGTAATGTGAACACAAGTACAAAACTGTACTCTATAAGTTAAAATAATTTTAAAAAAAGTATACAAAGTTAAAAATTAAAGTAACAATAAAATTATTATAAATTCTGTTTCATAGCAATCATTTAAAAATTATTAAAAAATTAAACATTCACATTCATTATAAAATTTTGACAGTAGAAGACATGATTTCATAATTTATAGAAATACTGAAAATTAATTCAAAAGACATTATAAACACTTTATATTTTTTCAACATTTTATTCTCTGCAGACTGGATTAAAATAAGGTAAGTTAAAAATGTAAATTAACATTTATGTATTTAATATTTCTATAATTCTTTTATATTTATTTAATAATTTAATATTACTATTTATCAATTTTTATCGTATGGTGTATATATATTTTTTTACTAAAAACACAAACAATTTTAATTACCACCTTACCATACATTTGTCATAACAAAAAAGGCTATATAATATGGATGCATGGGAAGGTTTATAAATATACAAAATAAAAAATCGCTGAGTTCAAAACTCATTAATGAACAAATAAACTTGAGATTAATAGAATTTAATTAGTTCAGGCCTAGACTTAGTAACATGGCAATTTGCTTGCGTGCTTCATGTAAATATGTACTTTAATATGTAATATTGTGGTGTGATGTTATGTGTTTTTTGTGTGTAAGACTGACGCAAAACGTTAATTGTGTATATTTTCATTCCCTGATGATGCTAATACATTGATGTGGCGAACATGTAGGAAATTCCTATGACAAGTATATGGTAAGACGATAATTAAAATTATGTAACTAAAAATGTAAATTATTGTTTTTAGTAATATATATATATACTTTGTGTTAAATACAAAAAATTTAATTATGATATATGAATTATATAGTTTCAAAAGCAGATACATAGAGAAGTGTAAATTTTTCAGGAGAATGAATTATATAGTTTCAAAAGCAGATACATAGAGAAGTGTAAATTTTTCAGGAGAGCTGAAAAACTGTTCTTTCAAAATTATGAAATGACACAACATTGTGACTTATTTGAGAAATAGTATTAGGGTAGAGTATTTTTCATACTGAAATTTAACTTCTTAATGATTTTAGTTTAAGAGAAATTTTCAAACTTTATGAGGATATATATTTTTGAAACCCAATCTGGATCTATCTGGTTTTGAAACAAACTTAAAGCCGTAATAATTATATAAAACACATGATTATTTCTTCTAGTTATAATTAAAAGTGAAGACAAATTTTGATTCTTATGTAATTACGTAACAGATTTTATTTAAAACCTCAAATAAAATAAAGAGTTTGGTAAAAATGTCCAATGCAATAAAATTCTATACAATTATATTTGGAACTTCCTCTGTTCTTCACGTTATTCACAGATTGATACCCCATTTTCTATTGCCGTTTCTAACGCACCATCAAATAATTCCTTATAAAATGTTAAATTTTTCTATGTTTACCGGAAGTGGTTTGATACTAATTTCTTCACATCATCATTATTTTTGTTTATAGAAATTACCATCTTCCCTTTTCAATCATATTCGGCTGAGGAACATCTTTAATGACTTTCCCAACTTCGCAAATACTTTTAAATTTTCTAATGTCATTACGGTAGTTGACCTCACCACGTATTAGTATATTATTATCTTTCTTGTTCCTTCTGAATTTTAATTTTTTTGGAGGGTGAAATCTAAAATGTCACTTCCCGGGAGATTTAATTACTCTTTGGACAATACTCTTTCAATCAATTTTATCTTTTAATGAGACTACAGTTCCAAAATCTGAAAATATAACATTGTATTACGCAAGGTTAACAATATAACATTCTTAGCGTTAATTCATTTTTCAATGCGACCGAAAACTGTCTTTAGGCAGAAACGAGTGGCCAACTACAGCAAAAACTAGTAGCAATAGTTTCACATTTTTGGGAGCAAAACTCAGAAACCACACAAACATTCCAACCACGGTTGTGTTCTTGCTTTGCCCTCCCCCACAACCATCACAGGCAAAGCGAATGTCTCTAATATATTCTGGAATTTGAAGTTTTGTTAAGCAGTGGTACAATGTTATTTCGTTAGATCCTTTATTATAATCGGCTTCATTCTATTTATAGATGAAGAGTTTTATTTTGTTTGTTTGCTTTTAGAGCTGCCAGCTATAATTCTGAAATTGAATTTGTGTAATAGTCTCAAATAATAAGCAATCTGATCAAGGATGAGTGACAGAACCTGATTTTTTGGCAACCAAAAGAAATAGTTAAAAGATTCTCCCTTTCATCTTTCAATTCATAGTAAAAAGCTTTGTATTCCATCCGATGAATATCTTTTCCTATAAGAAGTCGCTTTAATATGATTTCTTTTTCACACGTTTTATTTTTTCCTTCAAAGAAATACAAGTTGAAAATTTGTCAACCCGTGGCCTACTAAAACCGATGTTGAACGGCGTTCTAAAAAGATGACGAAAAAACTTTCTTTGATCGTCATTCTTGAATTATTTTGAAACATTATTATGTTTCATTATTATGAAGCATTATTATAATGTAAATAACATTAGTAACACTATTTTTTTTATTACAATAATGTATCAAGAAAGGCCTTCTGGCATACTTGAAATTTTTCTCTCTTAGGGACTTTAAAAATAAAATATTTTGTAGACAAGGAACAAACTCCTTTTGTGTTAATAACAGTACGATTTTTTTCTTGGAATACTGGCTTCTGTATATTTTACAATAATATTATCTTGTCAGTTTCATGTAATTTTGTTGCACTCGTAAGTCTGTTTTTTATGATGGTAAGTTATTCTTCTGGTCATTACGGGAGCTCCATATTTATGAGAAAACCGTGGGCTTTATTCATTTGCAAAACCTGCAGAAAAGTATAAAACATGTAGGCATATTTTATAAACTGAAAATTTATAGCTAAATCAAACATTTCTCTGCTTTCTTAACTTAGGTCTACACCAATTTAAAAAGAAAAAATTCTAATAAATCACAAACAGCTTTGTCTTTTTTCCATATTTTGCTTCCATAGTCTTCGTTTGCAAGCTTTTTCCGTTAAATAATCACTTCAGAATAATACTCCAGTCCAATTATTAACTATTATTATTATTAAAATAACCACAAATTATAATACTTGTCATACCAAAACGTGGACACCAGTGGCGGCTCGCGTTTAGGCACTGTGGAAGCTTAATGTCAGTAGTCATCTCCCAGTTTATGAAACAGATACTAAGACCTTTGTATGGAAATGTACGCTTAACAGTTCCAGCGGAGTGGTGTTTGGTTCTTGTGCGCATGCGCACATAGGAAACTTCATGCGAGGCTACAATGGAGAGAGAGCACTGTCGCTCCCGCAATGCAAACCCTGGCGTGCTGGTGGAAGGTAATTTTTTTTACTCCGCATGTGTATGGAATGTTCCTTGTTCGTTTCCTTTTCTAGTTTAGTCGATGGAAGGAATATGAAAGTTGTTTAGTTATTTCAGTAGTGATCAGAAGATGGCGGAAAGCAAGGGCTATTTCTCGATTGGAATTTATTCCCAAATCTGTACAAAAAAAGGCTGGAAAGGCGAAAGAGAAGGTAATTAGTATAAAACAATTATATATTTGTTTCTGTAGTGTTATTAACATTTTAAGTTATCAAATTATACTAAAAAAATATTATCTTTATTGACATTTTATTTTTATTCGGCTAAACGGAGTACGGGTTTAAGCATAATGTGCTTAAAAACCGTGTAACATATTCTTGAATTTGATAAAAATGTAGAATTAGATTATTATCATGCTTCCTGATATTATATTTGATTCATTTTTATTTCGATTCTTTTATTTTGCAGAAAACTTAAACTTGGTTATAAAAAGGCCCAGAAAAAAATTTTCTAAAGCAGCATCTCCACGAATTTTAGCTACGAACCGCCACTGGCGGACACTAAGAATACAGATTGCAACTTTCAGCTCAATTAATTACATAACCTCAACAAGGGTTCGAGATATGCGGTATCATCTGTGATTCAAGGTCAACTGGAAAGTTATCTGATTTTGCAATAAACCAGAGGCTTCATAGATGATGTTTTTAAGGATCTGTCTGGTCTTAAATCGTATGATATTCACGGTGCATTACAAGATGATAAACTGTTAGAAAATGCAAAAATATAAAAACCAAAATTTTGGTTGTATATGGTTTTGAAACTAGACGATTTATATATATATATATATATAAATAATAGTAAATTAATAACTAATATATATATATATTAGTTATAATCATTATAAAAATATATCTTAGATATATATTATAGTATGTATAATTATAATTTTAAATAAGGTAAAATTCTATTTTATATATACATATTTTCAACAGAGAATAATTTGCCAAATCTGAAAAAAAATAATCTAGAAAATTAAAGAAATACAAAAGTGTAACTAAATAACTTTTTTCTGGGAATACGGGCATCGACTGCCGTGGTCATTAACTTTTTCCCGAAAAAAAGAGAACATAACCGTTCCTGTTAAAATAACTAGCGACCTAGTCACAAGAAACTAGTCCTGTCAGATTATTCAAAAATAGAAATTGTCATATAACATAAAGCATGATATGTTGAGGGTAAAAGGAGCTCTTGCCAGTAGAACATATTTCATTTATAAAGAAATTTAAAATTTATCAAATCTGCCTTAAACTCCTTCATTTATTAAAAACTCATCCTTTCATGAAATAAATCAGATGAACTTATAAAACTTATTACACGCACATCTACTGCCTAGATTTATCTTTAGGCCATCCTTATTTGCTTCTTTTCTCCATCCTGCTGCTGGCCTCCACTTCTGATTCCATAGTGCTCCAGGCTGTCTCAGCCTTCTGAAATGGAATCTTCCAATCCATCTTGCTTATATATCGGAGGATACTTTACTGCCGGCATTAGATGATAGTGAGTCAGTGAGCAAGATGGTGCGGTGAGCATTGCATGGGGCGACTAAAAAGCTCGCTCTTTTTTTAGGGGCCACCAAGTTTTCCGGGGCTCCATTGATGTTTGTCCATCACTCTTTCATCATCATCACGTCGTCTTCTTTCCTGATTCCCTGAACGGGGATTTTCTCTATTTCAACGTTTACCGTCGGTGCATTATGTTTAAACGACTTGTGCTGTTTAGTTTACTTTCCTTACATTTTGACCGGTCGAGAGCTCATTCTCAGGTCTGGAAACACTTCTGTTTGGAGACATCCGCTTTTTTGATGTGTTGGTTTTGGATTAATTTCTGTAAAGGACAATTTTTCAATTTGTCATTGATGATACATTTCAACATGTTTGCTAGATCTGGTGCCAGTTCAGAGATTGCAACTTAAAGTAAGCTGCAGGAGCTGCAACAACTTGAGCATAAGACGCAACATTCGTTGACTTTTCTAGCTTCGATATAGTTGACGTTTTAAACAATCTTCATCTCTTGGATTGCGAATTCCTTCTTGTAAATTGTATAGTTTCGCGATCTCGCAGAGTGATGCCCATGGCGGTTGACACAAACCGGCGGATCCCTGCACGGGTGATCTGGATATAATGGGTCACCATAAGGATAGATCCTAGTGCATCACGCCGCTGTATGTTCGAATTTCTGATATCCAAAACACCGCAATAGTGAGGAATGGGCAAACATCTTAATGAAAACCAGCTTTTATTTTTCTCATACTTCTCCGTTGCATCGTGTGTTCAGTCGACGACATGCAACAATTCCTTGTTCGTAAGAGTTCCTCTACAATTTCGTCTTCTGTGGTGTTCAACAAATCCCTTAACACAGCTACTCCCTTGAAGGTATTTACCGTATCATGCGGTAACACCTCAAAGTTTATACGTCCTATCTTCTTCGCCTTGAGTAGCGGCGATGATTGTAGGTCATTAACGGTTTCAACGAACAGTTCCACAGCAAAATTCTTTGCCTCCTTAACAGGTCCTCCTGCAGCTTCTGTGATCCAGATTTTAGGATCTTCTTCTTTCCTCTTTATCACCAAACTCAACGCACGAAAGCCCCTCCTAGATGGGCATTTTTATGTGGATTCTCTGCCACAGAAATCGTAAAAGTTAAAAGTTTCCATGAATAAAGTGACGACGCCATTCAATATGTCGCATGGTGCAGGCGAAGAGGCGGTTGGATATGCCCAGGATCATTGATCCTGCCTGAATTTTCCCAGTCAGCCGCTTCCTACAGATTTAAACCGAGCCGGGGAGTCAGGTACTATCTGATCCGCTATACCGACATCCCAGCGCTCGCACATAGACTATTTAGTCCTATTTAAAAAAAAAAGACAATTGAATAATAAATTGCATAGGTAACATTTTAAAATATTTTCATTTTGTCTATATTGTAAAAAATATATCTAGGTAATATTTATTTGTCTTTTATATAATCGCAATTTTAATTACAGTTATAAAATAATGTGTATTATTTTAATGTGTTTTTTAATTTTTTTTTTGCAGATGAAAGATGTATAACTTATGATGTGTATATATATATAAAGGTAATCGACTATTTTAACCGACTAGGTTCGCCCGAGAACTGGTAATGTTGTTAACTTCCCATAAATCCAATCAATTACAATTAAATTTTATCAAACCAAGTTCATATAATATTTTATTAAATGTGTTGGGGACGTACATAATAAATTAATAATTACGTGTGTTTTCCTTAAATTTTTTTATATATTCGTTATTAAATCTAATACATAAGCAGAATGAAATGTTAAAATACCATCAAAACAACTGAAAGTTTATTTTAACTTAACGTAATATGAAATAAAAATTAAGATTAATTTTTATACAAACTGATAACGGAATACTGACATTTTATCTTTTATTTTCAGACGGATTTGTCTTTTGGAGAGGACCTGACCCACCCGATAGGAGGTAGAAGACCCAATCAGGCGTACAGATGGGAGATAGAAGACTCAATCAGCCGTACAGATACTTTACATACGTAAAGTGACTTACCGGACGTGACCCACCGGACTTGACCCTGGGCTGGAGTGTGGACAGGACGTGGACTTGGTAGTGGACTGGACCCACCGGACGTGACCCACCGGACATGACCCACCGAATTCGACCCACCGAACTAGACCGACAAACAGAACTAGATTAGCGTACTGAACCACCGAACTTGACACACCGAATTGAGTCACTTAACTTGACTCAGCTAACTTTAGGACACGACGAACTTCAGATAAGCGTACAGAGGCGTACAGAGGATCCGATCCAGCAGAAAACATCTTTAAGGTTAATATCATTGTTAAAATTGTTAATATTGTTAGTATTATTAATATTAATATTATTATTGTTGTTATAGTTATTATTCTCCATTCCAGCATACTACTATAGAGTTATTATAGATAACCATTTTTAATTCACAAATATTAATGATACTTCATTAATACCTGAAAAAACGAAAAGTGATATGGGAACATTAATCATATATTAGTTAAATCGTATTTTAATTTATTTTGTATTACAAAATTAAATTTAAAAAAGGTAGTATTTAAATTTTGATGGTATTTTAACATTAAAAAAAAATATATATATCTCACTGAATAAGTGTTTATGAAAATTAATTTATTATGTATAAACCCTCAACACAATTAATAAAATAAAAATATACATGGACAAACAAAAATACTTCGGCCTACAGATATAAGAAAAAAAAGCTTGTCAAATTAAAAAAGTTTTTTTTTTTATTTCATGATAAGTATTGTGATTCCATTTTTAGTTTTACTGAAAATTTTTCTACAAATACTATTCATAGAATATGGTTTACATTTTATTTTTACTCTAAAAAGGTGTACGTATATACATGCTCATCACTGGACAACTAAACAACGACTAAATCTTTTTCTCTTGATGCCCATTACTTATATCACTAAAAAAAGTTAATAAAAAAGAAGATTGACTGGCTGCTCGGATTGCTGGCATTCATTGATACTCTTTTTTGCTAAACAATCATTCTCCTAGTTCATTCATTTAAAAGCCTTCTTTTTAAGTATGATCTCACTTAAAAATTTATTTTATCACCTTTATTTTTGTGATGTAAGTTTTTGATCTCCTCACTTATGAAAAGAACACAACTAAAATGATTTTATTTACCCCATAGAGTTGTTTTTATGTAATCATATTTCCTAATTTTTTTTTCAAAAATAAATAATACCTGTCGTAACAATCTGCAGTGATAGCAACTCCTGAATTATTGTTTTAGAGAGGAATTGTAAATTTAAGTATACTCGGAATCATACCAGGAACTTTTACTACTGTCAGATAAAACTGAATAGGGCGAGCCTGTCCTGAAATATTGAAAAGAAAACTTAGAATTTTACAATACAATTTAACTGTGTACTGAAATATTAAACAATTCTGTTGTTCTATCTGGAATAATCTAGGATAAACAACAAACATTTAAATCAAATGAAATATCTCTGAAATGGAAATGTAATATCTCTGAATTCAATTATTAACTCGGATACTTCCTTTGAAATTATTTGCTCTGTCATTTAGCAAAAAACCCCACAATATACTATATTATTATTATACTATATTCTACAATATATAATATAGTATATTATAGAATATAAGATAAAAAACTTGGTCTCTTAGATCTCATAAGCATAATTGTAGTAGGTTGGTGAACTGACAAGATTACAAAAACAGCATAGAAATTTTTTTGCTACAATCTTTTTTTCTCAATCATAAGATACCTCTCATGTCTGGCTTACTAAGGAAAATTATTACTAAAATGGTGTTTCCAACTGTCTTTTTTATTAGGATATCGGTAAATGTACAAGCCTACATAATTTTTTTGGAGTTATTAATCAATTAGTTTGATGCTATTCTCTCTTTTGTTTTGTTCTTTGCTGATTTTAAAACTGCAACTTAACTATGTTGTTTTTTAGAAAATTTAGCAAATTATATCCTCAATTATGTTTTATACATTTTAGTCTGACTTCCTCGATGGCCTTGATCTTCTACATTTCCCTGTATTGCTAAATTAACTAATAGGCCAACCAACCATCCTTGGTTGACTCCACAAGACTTTGCTGTAAACTTCTCTCTTCTCCGATTCACTCTTCATAAATCCACCAAAATAAAGTGAATATTCAGCTCTTACCAGTCTGTTCACCAGTGGGAGTGGTTGTAAAATGGGCATCATTATTCTCAAAGTAAGCAAATCTAATTATTATCTCATTTTGTAACATTTTTTTTCTGTGAAACAATGCCTGTACATACTACCTCAACTCAGTGTGAGAAATAAAATAAATGAAAATCTCATGAAATAGTTAGAATCCATTAGTAGTTAAAATACAATAGTGAACCAGAAGAAAGAATTAATGTCATCACTTATAAAAAATTGATGGATTCAAATTATCACAACAAAACATGTACCAAAGTTCAAATATATTTCGCTACATTAAATGATTGTAGAAAAAAAGATATGCTTGGGATAAAGCAGGTTCTCATTCCATTTATGACAGGTGTACAAAAAATTGCCAGTGTACCAGATCTGTAGCCTAGAGGTAAAGGACATCATATTAAATAAAGTAATTAATTTTAAGTCAACTATAATGGTGTTTCACTATTATTATTATTATTATTATTATTATTTATTAATTATTATTATTATTAATATTATTAGTAGTAGTAATAATAATAATAATAATAATAATAATAATAATAATAATAATAATGATAATAATAATGATAATAATAATAATAATAATGCCCTGAGGTAGATAATCCCCACGTCCGGAACACAACATCTACGTTCCACGTCCAGGGCGGCAACAGCTGTACTCACGTACATTACATATAGCTGGCTAACGGGGTTCCCAGTATTGTTTCTCGGATATACTTTTTTCGGCCGATTTTCATCTGCAGGCCGAACCAGAGGACTGGATTTCACGGCCACCTGCAGATACGAAATTCTTACAGATTGTGGAAATGGAATGATACCACTTTTAGAGCTGGCGATGTGGCGGCCACGGTCGAAGTTATTTGCAGGTGTAACGGAGACCTTTCGTTGTCCCCATGCAACCCCGCGATGGCAAGCATGTAGTTAAGGTACCCATGTTGTTCAGGGCATGGGAGCCCTGAACAACAGGGCTCGGTGTGTAAGGGCCTGGAGTCAGTGAGACTGCGCATTCGCTCTCTGCCAGGACATATGCCGGTTCCACCGGAGTACCGGAACGGACCTCCAGGGTTGGTAGCCCTGGAGTGGGGGTGTACCCCGGCGGCTAGCTTTACTACAGAAGGGATTATTTGTTCATGGAAATTGATCAACTAAACGTGGCAGAGGGTTCACGTAAACACCCTCGTTTAGAACCGAAAGAGTGCGGAAACTAAAAGGATTGAGATTGAGGCTAGAAAAAGCTTACAAAAAGCTTTTTTCAAGAGCAATAATGCACCGAAACCTAAATATTTGGTCATTACCAAGGAGGATGGAAATTTTTCGAAGGTGAGTCCTTTTCTCATCGCTCGGGAGATAACCAAATGTGCTGGAGGCCCTGTTAAAAAAATAAGAAAAACCTTCACAGGACTTCTTGTAGAGACTGTAAATGATATACAGTCTCAGAAGATCCTAGGACTGAAGAAAATAGGAGATCTGGCTGTACGCGTTGATCCCCATGGCACACTCAACACCTCAAGAGGTGTTGTGGTCTGTCGGGATCTCTTAAATTGTTCGGAGCAAGAGATTGTAGAGGAACTGGCAGCACAAGGAGTAATAGAGTGCCGTCGATTGAACATGAGAAGGAACGGTGAGGTTTTACCCTCAGCTTCTCATGTCCTCACTTTCAACCGGCCTACTTTGCCGGAAAAGATAAAAGCAGGGATTCACCGTTTGGATGTGCGGGCATTTGTCCCACAGCCAATGAGGTGCTTTAAGTGCCAACGCTCTGGCCACACCGCTCTTAGATGCGAAAGACCGCAAATATGCGTGTGCGGTGAAGAGGTGCATGAGGGAGAGCCGTGTAAAGAGCCTTCTACATGTATCAACTACAAAGGTGCACATTCTTGTAGATCAAGGAATTGTCCTGTCTACAAAGATGAAGTAGCTGTGCAGGAAGTAAAAACCATGCAAAAGGTCAGCTACTTCGATGCAAAGATAGTTAACGCCCGTAAGCCTAGAGCAACAACAACTTACACTCAGGCTGCGGCTGCCGTTCCTGTTCATGCTCCAGTTGCTGTCGATGAAGGTTAACTCATCAATAAACTTGCTCCGACCTTGGCTAATATGATTGAAAGAATTATTGACAATAAAATGAAACCTTTCAATAGTAAAGATCCTATAAAGCCAAAGATATTAGTACAGCCTCCTCCCGAAGTTAAAACATCGAAAGTTGCTCTTGTTCTGAAGAAAACGGACGCCAAAGCAGAATTCCAAGTCCGTCTCAGTGAGATTCTTGAGACAAGAAAAAGGTAATACCTACAGAGACTGTTATGGAGGCTCCCAAGCCTCCTGTAACTGAAGTGGCCTCTAAGCCTCAGAGGCCACAAAAAATTTCACAGGGGGGACGAGTGTCCCCCCCTCCACAGGCGGTGACCGGTGCGACCCCCGTGTCTGGGGTCGGCCAAGTTGCCGCCCCACAATCGGCGCCTGTAACCGGTGCCCGTCGTCGTCGGCGGCTTCGGTGGTCTCCGATACGGAGACCGGAAGCCTTACAGGCGACGACCTTCTCCGCGAACACGATGCTATTCGTAGGATGGAGAAGAAAAGAAAAAAAGGATGGCCGAAAGGCAAACCCAGACAATAATTTAATTAAAAATTAGCGAGTCGATTGTACAATGGAACATTAATGAATGTTTTTCAAACATCCATGATCTCCAACGCTTGGTACATGACGTAGACCCGATTTGTATATGTCTGCAAGAAACGCATTTCCGCCGAAATGAAAATTTTAAATTAAAAGGATTTGATATATTTCGGCGAGATCAACCGCCAAATGTAAGAGTTAGAGGTGGAGTAGCTATATTAACATCGACTAGAGTTACCACCGAAGCGGTTGTTCTAAACATAAACCTACAAGCGGTCGCCGTTAGAATGAAGCGTCCGCTTCTGATCACTGTTTGCAGCATATACTTGCCGAATTTTGATTGGAATAAGGATGACATAGCAAGACTAATTTCCGAGCTTCCCCCACCTGTTTTACTAGTGGGTGACTTTAACGCTCATAATTCTCTTTGGGGATCGGATCGAGTAGATCCCCGTGGAAGAGAACTGGAAGGGTTCCTGATGAATTCAGAACTTATTATTTTAAACGACGGATCAGGAACCTTTTTCAATGCCAGAGATGGATCGACGTCCTGTATAGATCTTGCACTTATAAGCGGATCGATAGCACCGAGGTACAGCTTCCATGTCATAGACGATCTGCATGGAAGCGATCATTTCCCGGTGCAAATTGTAACTGATGTTACAAGAACAATATATCCCATCCCTAAAAGATGGTTATTTGAAAAGGCAGACTGGACGAGCTTCACAGCTAGAACGATACTCCCAGAAACTCGGAGACGATGTCATAACAAATGATGTCGACGCCATAACAAATGCAATAATTGAGTCGGCATCGAGATATATTCCCAAAACATCTGGGAAACTTACGAAGAAACCCGTTCCATGGTGGAACGATGAAATAAGTGAAGCTATAAAAAGAAAGAAAAGGGCGTGTAACGCCTTTAAGAAGCGTCCTAGTATAGAAAATCTTGTTGCCTTTAAGAAATACAGGGCGTATGCAAAACGTCTTATGATAGACTCGAAAAAACGATCCTGGCAGCAATACGTGTCATCCATTGACAAAACTACTACTGCATCAGATGTTTGGAGGAAAGTGAAGGCGATTTGTGGGCGTAATGATTTTGCTCCCATAACTAGCCTTCAAGATGAAGATGAAATAAAAGACACTCCATATGAAATTGCAGAGCTGTTATCCAATCACTTCGAAAAGGCCAGCAGAACAGCCAACTACGAAGAATATTTTCCTACTAAAAAAGAACAACTTGAAGGTCTACTAAACTTCAGAACTGAGTATAATTACTCATATAATGTACCTTTTAAAATGGAAGAATTCGCGAAAGCGTTGAAAAAATCAGGTAACACAGCTGCTGGTCCGGATGAAATCCACTATAATATGATCAGGCAGCTGAATTCCACTGCAAAGCGTAGATTATTAGAACTTTATAATAAAATATGGCGGGATGGAACGTACCCGCAGCAGTGGAAAAAAGCTCATGTTGTCCCAGTACCAAAGAAAAATAAAAATTTAACAGACCCCAATAGCTATCGTCCTATTTCTTTGACTGTGCTATGGGAAAAATACTGGAAAAAAATGATTAATAATCGACTCGTCTGGGTTTTGGAAAAAGAAAACCTGATATCACCGTATCAAGCAGGTTTTCGGCAATACCATTCTACCACTGATCAAATGATCAGCTTAGAGGACGTTATATATAACAGCTTCATTAAAAGGAAACATTGTGTCGGAGTCTTCTTTGATCTTCAGAAGGCTTTCGATATGACCTGGCGTCATGGTATAATGCTCCAGATACATGAATTGTATCCAGGGAGATAGAGGAACAGCGTAGAATTATGCAAAGACACAAGAGGACGGCCCAGAGGTTGCGAGCTAGAGTTGGTTCGGAAATAGGATGTAACATTGCGACAGAGCAATATAGGCAAGCGAGAAAGACGCTTAACTTCCTCATAAAGCAGGCCAAAAGAAGGAAATGGTTAGAACTATGCGAGGAGTTGAATGCTGATCCGTGGGGAAGGGCTTTCAAAATAGTAACCAAGCGGCTTGGGAGACAAGCTCCGACACTGAATGAAGAAACGGCTGCGTTGCAGATCAGAAAGTTATTCCCCAGAACGGAGGAGCAATATAATAGAGAGGTGATAGAATGCCAGGGAGGAAGATTTACACAAAAAGAGGTCCTGGAAGCTATAAATAAATTAAAAAATAAGAAAAGCCCGCTGCCCAGATGGCATCCCAGCGGCCATCATTAAGATAATAGCTAGGATCGTACCTTGGGAAATAGTCGATGTAGCCAGCTACGGCCTACAAAATAGAAGCTTCCCTGATTGCTGGAAGGAAGCAAGAACAGTCTTCCTCCCAAAGGCAGGACAAATTCAAGAGAACACAGCATATAGACCGATTACGCTCATAAATAATATGGGAAAAGTAGTTGAAAGGTTGTTAGAAAATAGACTTAGAGAGGAAATAGAGGAAAAACAATGTCTACATCCGGAACAATACGGATTTAGAAAGGGACGGTCCACGGTGACCGCAGTCGAGAAGGTAAAAAACTGGGCATTAAATTGCAGAAGCGGTACATGGAGGACTAGAAAAATCCCCATGATCATAATGCTTGATGTTAGAAACGCATTTGGTACGGTCCCCTAGACAGCCATCATTGAGGCGCTTCAAGCCATGCAAATAAGTAAATACTTAGTAAATCAGATAGATCAATATCTGCAAAATAGGTTCATAGGTTTCAAAACCCTAGAAAGGAAAGCCATGTTTCAGGTATTCGGAAGGGTGCCGCAGGGATCTGTCCTTGGCCCAACCTTATGGAATGTTTTCTATGATAAAATCTTCAGGCTGAACTACCCCGAAGGGGTATCGATAGTAGGATACGCGGATGATATCGCAATATTAGTAGAAGACAGAGATATTAATGAACTGGAGAACAAGGCAAACCAAGCGCTTAGAACAATAGATGAATGGATGGAGGATAACAAATTAGAAATAGCTCCTAATAAATCCTGTTGCCTGGTCCTCTCGGGTAGAAGACCATTAAGAAGTGTGAATCTAAATATCAGAGGACAGAGAATTGATGAAGTAAAAGAAACAAAATACTTGGGGGTACTTCTGGACAAAAGTCTAAGGTTCAGCAAGCATATTGATATGATTTGTGGGAGAGTTACTCCTGCTGTAAAGGGATTAAGAGGATTATTTCAAAACCACGGCACACCTAAAATGGTTATTCGAAGATTGATAACCGCGGCTATCACTTCGACGGTACTGTATGCGGCTCTCTTTTGGGGGGCGGCAATGAACATACAGCGAAATAAAAAGAAGTTGAGAAGTCTCCATAGACTGGCATTGCTGCGTGTAGCTGCTAGTTACTGTACGGTATCGTATTACGCGCTGTGCGTACTGACCGGGGTCCTACCCATAGACCTTCAGATAAAAGCCATAACCCTCAGACACAGCGGTATGTCGAAAGAAGAGATGGAAGGGATTATAGAACAAGAATGGCAAGAAGAGTGGACAGGGTCCAGAGTGGGAGAATGGACCAGACGCCTAATCCCTAATATTAAAACCTGGAATAACAATAGACTCGGAGATGTCAATTTTTACATGACACAATTACTGACGGGGCACGGCTCTTTCGGTCAGTATCTGTATAGGATCGGGAAGAGAGCCACCCCGCAGTGCATCTATTGTCCAGAGAACGACGATGCCGAACATACGTTGTTCATATGTCCAAGATGGGCCGTTAACAGAGGTCAAATAGTAATTAATGGTCTTACACCAGAAAATCTCATAAACTGGTTGGGGTACAACAATGAGAACTGGAAATGGTTCTGCAGGTTCGCCGGGGAGGTCCTGCGGGCCAAAGAGGATGAAGACAGAAGAATGGGAGTATAAACATTAGGGTAGGGCGGACAGTCACTCCATGGAGGGCCTGTACGCCTTGGTGTGCGGGTACCTGAGAAGGGGGTGAACTCCAGGGGAGTTTGAGCTTGGGTTAAAATAAAAGACCAAGTCCCGGTCGGCGGGGTCGTCCCTGCGGGAGCCTAGGCTCTTTGTGGGGTCGGCGCTGTCGATTAGAGGCCAAAGGCGTAAAGACCGTGTCCCGGTTCCCTGCTGAGGCGCTGGGGGACGGCATAGCCGGACCTTGGCTCTAAAGCGGGGCATTAGAGGCAGGCAATGTAAAACAAAAGATCCGAGACCGGGGAGGCCAACCTGCGGTGCCGGACGTATAGCCGGCGGATGGGGGACGCCTCCTTTGAGAGTAAAAGGACACTCTCCCCGACTGAGTATACTTAATTGGATATCCGGTCGGGGAGAGTAGGGGAAAAAAAAAATAATAAATAAAAAAAAAAAAAAAAAGATACATGAATTGGGCATTCGTGGCAATCTGCCTATACTGCTCAGCAACTATATGAATGACCGTACTTTCCAAGTACGAGTCAGTAGCGAATATTCATCTGTAAGAAATTTGGAAAATGGCATACCACAAGGTTCGCCGTTGAGCGGTACCTTGTTTACCATTGTCATCAATAAATTGATATTAGCCATTCCAGCAGAAATCAGCAAAAGCGTCTATGTTGATGATCTGGCAATTGTGTATGCCAGCAACAAGACTGCTATGGTGAGGTACAAATCGCAACGAGCGATCAATGCTCTAAATGAAGTTACAAAGAATAACGGATTCCAATTCTCACCAGAAAAAACGTGCTGTGTACACTTTTGTAGGAAGAGGATTCCTCATCGAAGTCCTGCGTTGACAATTGATGATAATCCAATACAATATAAAGACAATGTAAGATATTTAGGATTAGTATTGGATAAATCCCTTACATGGGGATTACATATACAGGACTTGAGTGATAGATGCAAAAGAGCCCTAAACATTATAAAATGTTTATCGAACTTAAATTGGGGCTCAGACAACGAGACATTATTGAGATTGTATAAAGCATTGGTTCAATCTAAACTAGACTACGGATGTATCGTATATTCATCCGCTAGAAAGTCGCATTTAAAAAAGTTAGACGTAGTTCATAATAGCGGAATAAGATATGCAACAGGCGCTTTCCGCACAAGTCCGGCGGCTAGTCTGATGTCTGAAGCCGGAATAATGCCACTACATTATAGAAGAGAGATCCTTTTGTTAAGATATGCAGCAAATGTATGGGCTTTCCCTGGTCATATAAATAATATATTGTTTACGAATCATCCCATGGCTGCATTATACGAACGTCGTGCTACCTATTCCAGACCAACCGGAATTAGGTACCACGAATTAAGAAATAAATATGAAATTGCCACTCCAAATACATTGGCAATTTCTACTAGAGAAATACCGCCATGGCTCTTGCCAGCGGTAAATACAAGTTTGGATCTCTCTCAAGGAAAAATAAAAAAGAAACCAGCAGTGATCATCCAGCAGGAATTTTTGGCAACCGTCAGTAGTTACGAAGAACATATTAGAATTTATACTGACGGTTCTAAAACCGAACATGGTGTTGGATGCTCAATATATGTAAATGAAGAAGCCCACTTTTGGAAACTGCCAGATGTGGCCAGTGTCTACACAGCAGAACTCACTGCAATTCAGCAGGCTCTTTGCTACACTGAACACTATTGCGAAGAGAGAGTGCTAATATGTTCCGATTCATTAAGTGCACTTGTCGCAATTCGGAACAAGAACATTAAGGATGTCCTAATTGCAAACATCCTGTCCATTTTATACGTACTAAAACAACGAGGACAGCGATGCGTATTTGTATGGACTCCGGGGCATGCTGGTATTACAGGTAATGAAATCGCAGACGAAGCTGCCAGAAAGGCAACAGTCTGCGATGATTTGGATGCATTTCCTGTAAGAGTGGCAGATGTTAAAAACCGTCTAACAAACAGTAAGAAACAAGTGGAACGCTGAATGGAGGAGTTTAAATACAAAATTAAACTCAGTAAAAACTTCCCCTTATAAATGGAAAAGCGACTTTAAGTTGACTCGCCGTGAACAAGTAGCTGTAACCAGACTTAGAATCGGTCACACGCGATTAACAAATTTATATTTGTTAACCGGCGAAGTGAGACCAATTTGGTCTCACTTCGCGGTGTTTGTAATAAAACATTGACAATCAAGCATCTAATAGAAGAGTGTGCCATATATGAGGACCTCAGAAAGAGGTTCCGTCTTACAAATAATACTAGTGCTGATCTGGATAATGGAAATGAAGAAAATATAGTTGCATTTCTACACGCCAGTGGACTTCTTAAAAGTCTATAAAATGAAAGTTTAAAGCTGTGGTATAAGATACTCTAAGTGGTAGTTTATATATATATAAAGAAAGAAAGAAATGGTATTGATAAATTTAATTTTAATTTTAATTTTAATTTCATGGGTTTTGAGAACCTATTCTCAAATTTTAATATCGGGGCCCTTTACACCCCGTAAGTGTTTGTGATTGTCCTTGTCTTTTATGTCTTAAATGTTTTGTGTAGTTTGTCCTTTTAAATAAAATGTAAGGGCCCTTTACACCCTTACATATGACGATCCAGATGGTGATAGTATTTTCTTTTAAAGATTGTGACGAGGGCTAATGACCTTAGCAGTCGATGCCCATAAAAATTCAGAAAAAAAAAATAATAATAATATTTATTCTCTTGAATGGGATATGTTTTGTTAAAATAATAATTTTTAATTAGTGTTTAAAATATGTTAAAAAAGATAAAACAGTTGAAACATCATGGCTGAAAAAGTTATGCCCTCGTTAATAAATAAATGAAGTAACATCAAATCAGGATGAAAGTGAGTTTCATTTTTCTATCCTTAGGTTTAGTCTTCAGTTAACATAAATGTTTCAATAGCTGTTCAAAGAAACTCTTAAATGTGCTAATTTTTCCTAATGCTCGTATTTTTTCACTAGAAAAAATTAAAGTAGTTTTGATGATGTCAGAGTTCCACTTGATTGCTCAACATGATGTTTTAGGTGATAATTGCAACTGTACTTTGGCTTGCACTCAAAGATTAGGTTCCCTGTTCCAGCTTTGACCTGTTACAAGGCCAAGGTAATGTGGCTTATTAGAAGGCCAGTAATATGCATCTTATCATGAAATTGATTGTTGAATAAATGAAATTGAAAAATCAGCTTTTAAACAAAATATTAAATAAATGCTCAGAATCATTGGTAAGTAAATAAAGAAATCAGAGGAAATGTTTTTATAACATTCAAATTATCCATACTGTGGGTCACAGCCTGTTATAATAACAATATATATTCCTGCTTTAATGTGGGTAATTTTATACTGGCATTTGGGAAGAATTTTACTGTAAATGCTGTTCAATCTTATTAATTATTCTTGATTTTTGAAGGCTTTCAATATTTTTAATTTGATATTGTTAATTTCAATTAACAAACATGTTAAAATACTCAGTTTTTCGGCTAGCTGCACAATTATCAAGGTTTCGGTTTATTGAAACTGTAATTGTGCAAAAAGAGGTAAAAACGTTGCTGTAGAAAATTAATGTAAATGAACCATTATTTTCAAATGAACAAACCCATAAGGGAACCTCAGCTTCTCCCAGTTGCTCTCAAAATTTTAAGTTAGTCACATTTGTTAGAAAAGACTTGTATTTAAGTGACTTTGAAAATACTTCAGAGAAGGAAACAGATAACCTATTTGAAAGGTATAAATTTTAAAAAAATGACAGAGAAATATTGAACAGAGACTTGTAATATTAGTAAACAGAAGTACTTATCTGGTGAAAGAAATCAAATAAAAAGAGCAAAGTGGCTGCAAAAGAAATTATGCCTCCATATATGTGTAAAATGAACTGTTACCAAAAAATTACTGAATTACAACAGAATAAAATTTTTAGGGCTTACTGGGATTCAAGAAAGGGTCACAATTTAAAAACACAGTTCATTACGTCCTACATTGAAGTAACACTATAAGAAAGATATAGAGGTACGGATGTACAAAACCAAAAGAAAATTCTTTTCATTATAGTTTAAACATAAATGATGTAAAAATAAGGGTGTGTAAAGTTATGATTTTAATAAACATATCTAATACATGTTAATGCAATTAAAAAACGAGAACCTGGAGGAATTGTAAAAATAGACAAAAGAAAATGGCATACACCTCCTATGAAACACCCGAGGAGATAATTCAAAATGTTATTCAACACATAAATGTTATATTTGAAAAATGAGAGCCATTAGTCACACTTGAAAACTAAGAAACCATTTTTAAGTCCTGATTTAAATTTAGAGAAGTTGTATTTATTTTATCAACAATTCTGTGCTGAAAATGAAATAGGTAGAGAAAAAGCATCAAAAAAGTGGTTTTACATAGCCATATACCTGCGATACCCGTGATTCGTATCTAACAAAATTAAAGGGTGAATTAACTTCAGATAGTAAAATATTTATTTTAAGTAATTATGAACTGCACCTTAAGGAATCATAGAAGTGGTATGACCAAACAGTAAAGATACTCAAGATGCAAAGAACAGTAAATATGTTGACAGCTGATTTACAAAAATGTTTACCACTGTTAACAAACATCTAAAAGTTTCTACTGAAGGAAGTTTCGGATATTAATTTCACAATTTATGACATGGTGGTAATGAAATATCTTCTTGGATTCTAAGATAGACTGAACAAAACATTAGCAATTAAAAAAGTGAATAAATAGTATCATGGTCAGATAATTGCTATGGCCAAAACAAAAATTTGTACATGTGTTTTATTTATATTTTACACCGACATCCCCAGATAAAGTGTATGAGTCATAAATTCTTGTTAAGAACATAACGCTTATGTAAGCAGTAAATGTCCATGCACTGATAGAATGAAACAAGAAGATATAATGAATTTTTACAGATATTGACACCTGGGGATTTTTGCTGATATTCAAAAAAGTATCTTTGCAAAATGGAGTTATATGATTTCAAGAATTTTAAATCACTGTAATTTTTTTAATTTTCCATAAATTTTCACTGTAAATTTTAAATACATTTCCATTTATTTACACAAAAGTTTTTAATAAGCAGCCAATAATTCTTTCACATTTAAGTTCAGCAAGAAAATATTGATGAGTTATTATATATATTTACCATCAAAGTGTTTTCTGTTTTATCGAAACATAAGTAACTGCAGTGAAGTAAATGATTTTCCTGAAGAAGAAAGTGATGAAGACTACAGGAAGTAATTATTTTTAATGGAAGATTTAGTTCGGAATATTAGTTTTATTAATAAAATTGTGTTCATTTTGTAAATTTTCTGCTATTTTATCATTTTTTATTATTAATTTTCAATATTTTGTGAATTTTTATTTTACATAATTAAGAAAAATTTTAAAGTATACTCCTAGATAATTAATTGAAGTAGGTAGTTAAAATAATTGTAACTTACTCAAAAACCACAGATGAAATGACATTTTAATTCATTAAAAAAAATACTATTTTAATATTATTTGGGATATAAATCGAAAATTAATAAAGTTTGATTGATTATAAACACTGCTGCAAAAATATTCGCAAACTGTAAAGTGTAAGAAAACACCAGTTCATAAGAAATTATAACAACAAAAAACTGAAAGTTTGAGTATGATTTTTTTTTTGATAATCACTTTTTTGTATGGTCAAAGGTTGCTATTTGCTGTTAAGAACAGTTGACAGAATTATTTGTTAACAAATAACAGAATTATTTGTTTGCTACGATTGGTAGAAGATAACTAGAAAATGTAAAAGATCCACAGTAATGGATGATAAATTCAGAGCATCATAGATGAATGTGACTATAGAAATTATTTCTAGCTCAAATAATGACTGGAATTCAGATATTACATTATCAGTTCTCGTAATTTTGTTACGAAAAAATTAAAATGAGTTTTTTTATGATTTCTCATGAATTTTAGAGAAAAACAAAATGCAAAATCGTGAATAATAAAAGATTTTTATTGAAACATTTTAAATAACAAAATTAAATAACACTTAACAACATAAGTAAAACAACATTTTTAATGACAAAAAACAATTGTAATAAATATAATTTGGCCTGTAGTAGAACCTAATGTCTGCTGTATTTAGATTACTAGTTTGGACTGTTGTTTTCTCATGAATTTGTTACATAGATTTGAAAATAATTGTAAACGTTTGTTTAAGATATCCTTGAAAGTAACATCACAAACCGTCTTTTTAAAATGTTGAAAACAACTTATTACTTAAAATGAACATTATACATTTACATATCTTTTACTTATTTACTATTCTTCTTCTCAGTTGGAAATTAGGTAAAAAGTAGTTTTATGAGTGGTGTAACCAAGAAGTGACAAAACAAGTGACAAAAAATACGTCTTGAGGCCATAAATATGACCGCCGGTAAAGCCCCTAAGGGCTAGGTAAGGAGGAGTTGGTATGGCGATTGGATCCATCATGAGGTGGGTGTCTTCCCCTTTGGAGTTAGGATGCTTTGGAGAAAAGGAAGACAACAGCATGTTACTGCCCAACCCAAGCAGCAACACCAACAGCTGCAGTTGCAAGACTTGCTGAAACAACAGCTAGTTTTATTAGACTGATTTGACGAGTTGCTTCAGCACCAAACGGATGAGGCTGCTGGGCCTCAGTTTTAAAATAAAATCATTCGATTTTATTTTCAAAGGAGAATGTAAATACTAATTTTCACTTTCTGAGATATAGAATTTTCATAAAAGATATTTTCCTCTTTTTATCCCCTTCTAAATAGAGTTTTCCAAAATGCATTAACGGATTAAGTTACATTGATAAATCAGTCAATCAGAACGTTCTGTTTTATTTTATTTTATTCTAAATTCAAATTTTATTTTATCATGTACACATATACATAGGGAAAAAATATATATCAGGAAAGAAATTAATTTATTTTAAATATATTTAAAAACTGTATCGAAATAATAATATATCTTTATCTACCAGTTTTTAATTAATCTATTTATTATATTAAGAAAAAAAATCTGTTCTAATGAAGGAAGCACTTCTGATAAAGCATTTAACGGAGACATCAGAAACAAATTTCAGTCAATTTTAATAAACTAATATATTATTCAGCTTTCTGGGTGAAATCTATTTTAAACTATTTATATAAACAAGTGAAATATTCATAATAAAGTAATTATTTTATCCAATCTGTATAAATCTTTATTTCATAAGTGGACAATGTCAAATATTTAATGTACAGTTGAAAACTTAACATTGTTTTCTTCGTATTCTATGCTATGGTCCAGCCTATTTTGTAACAAATTTTATTATGTAATGTCTTGTTTGAGAATGTAAAACTAAAATATAATAGTATTAGCCAATATATTATTTATTAGTCATTGAATAAAGTAATTTAATAAAATAACTTTTAGTGATTCAGTATAAATTATTACAAATAGAACTGAAATCGAATTTTATAATAATTCTCGAAAGGAATTACACTTTTTGTAATTCTGTTTATAAAGTGACTATCGATAAGTTAGAAAGTTTTGAGAATTAAGGGAGCAAAGTTTAATGTCGTCCGCCCACTCCATCATCGGAAAATTCGAGAGCTTGACTGGCAGGTAGAGACGAAAAACACCATCATGAAATTCCATCCACTCTGTGCCTGACACAACTAACTTGATCAAGAACTAATTGCTTAGTTTTCCTCCTCGCTGAAAGGAAAGTTTTAGTCGGTTAAGGAACTTTAACAAGGAAGTATTCCGATCTAGAACATAATATACCCTTACCGTTTTGTTTCTATCAACTCCCCTTTTCTCTTAAATAACAACCCTATCATATCTTCTCAAGGGTTCTTTGAATTGACGGTAGTTTGTTGCTCATATACCGTAAAGCGTTTTAGTAAAGGTATTTGTTATTATTTAACACGTGCGTATCATCGTTTAGAATTTATTACTGTACAAAGCATTCAAATTTTCAAGCTGCATACTACAATTTCTTTGATGTTTACTCAAAATAAAACATGACTCTTTGTATACGTTTTATGTTTCATTTACTTTCTATCTGTTTTTTCCAACGTGTTGGGTGGTTACGTTATTTTATATTATTCTTGACACCAGAAAGTGTTTTGATTTATTTGTTTGTTTTTTTTTTTACCTATGATCTCAAGTTACGAAGATAAAATAAAATATTATAAAGCATCAAAGATAAATTTTTATAAGATGTAAACTGATATATAAAGTTTTACAGCGGTATAAATATAAACAATCTCGTTCTGAAGATTTTTTTTTATTATCCCTGATTATTATCATAGATGACAACTCATCTACTAAGTTTTCAACTCTTACGATTAAAATTCAATCAATAAGTTTTAACTTCCAATCAGTGTTTTATAGAAATTATAAAATAAGAAGAAAAAAATTAAAATAAATTATTTAATATTTATTTGGAATAAATAACAAAATAATATGAAAGCGAACATTACATAGTTGAAAATTATTTGAATATCAGGATATCAGAAATATGATATAGAAATCACCTATCTTTTCTATTACTGCGGTTATTTATAACTGTTTTTATTTTCTTTTGTAACACGGTCAAATTATTACCATTCTCTTATTAGTTCTGTGTATAATTATATTATACAAAAGAACAATAGGTGAAATAATACAATTCGCCTATTATCTACTCCATAATAAAAAGAGATGAAAATAAATTCAAATTATCACTGGAAAAAATTATTTTTACTTTCCTCACCACAATTTCTAAATTATCTATTAACATAATACAAAAAAAAAATCTATATAGTTTTATTTTAAGTCCTTATCATCGCTCATTTTTATATAAACCATTTTTATTAAAGATTGAATGGAAGTAACTTCAAAAAAAAAAGCGAAATCTTTAACTCGGGCTTGCAAAAATACCCTGTTATCAATTGTTATCACGAGTACGCCGTCCACGGCATCGCAGAACTATTGATTCTCTTCGTTTGTCTCTGGTAATATTTATATCCTGGCCTGCAGAACCAGTATCTGCCTCATCCTTACGTTTATCTATAACTCTTATTTCGGTCCGTTTAAATTATAATTGAAAACTACTTTTTTTAGTAGTTTTTCAAGTTTGGGAAAAATCTTAATTTAAAATCGATATATCTACTGAACAGATGGAAATAGCAAACCCGTTATAAGTGTGATACATTCAGCTAATCGATATCTACAACGTTTAGAGTGTGGCATAAAAAAAATTTCGGAGGAGGTAATCAATCTAAATGAAATATTTTTTACTAAATGAAAATTTTAAATCTCGAAAACGGGTGGTGATAACCAGCCAGCCCGTTCGAAGTGTAGTTCTTTCACCTGAAAAATAGTTCTCACAGAAGTGGTGAGATGAAATGTATGCTTATTTAATGAAAATCAATTGAACTTTCATAATATAAAACTTTCATTATATAGCGTTATTTCGAGAATCGACAACCAAACTATCGATCAGAGGCTAATATGATATGAATCAATCCTCTGAATAATTTTTCATTTTGAGCATTAAAAATATTGTTTGTTTTTCATCCAATAAATAAAGACAATTCTTTCAAACTTAAAACTCGTCGATGTGTGAAATTTTATCGTATAAGAAACATTTCATAAAAATAAATTATTGGAATAATATTTTCAGGTATCTGAAAGATAATGTTATCATGATTGTTATATAGAATATAATATTATGTGAAATATTTTTTCTCTGCAAGAGATAAATTATTCCAGTTGAAAAAAAGGTTATCTTGTTAATTCTAAGATATATTTAATGTTTAAAAGTAGGAATATTACATTATATATTTCATGACATCTTTTACTGCTTTAATGTATGTAGAAAATCTGATGTAATTAGAGAGTCCAACTTCATAAGGGAAAAATATTTTTCTGTGACAGTAAAAATATTATATAACTAACTCAATAACAATATGTATATATAATACACAAAAAAGAAAAAAAATTTCTTTAATGACAGTTAAATTATAAAAATCAGTATACAGCATCCCAGTTTACTAAAACGTTAGAATGACTTATAGAAACTAATATTGCATCGGTAAGATAACAAAAAGTAGTCTAAAATTTATATAAACCAACTTTTACTATTTACCGTAAAACATCCTACACTTATGGATGAGTAGAATACGGTCTGTCCTTTCACTATTATTTACTAAAAACTCACCGAACAACTTCCTGCATTCAGTCACTGTCCAAGATGGAATACTTGTGACGTACTCGGGCTTGCAAAAATACCCTGTTATCAATTGTTATCACGAGTACGCCGTCCACGGCATCGCAGAACTATTGATTCTCTTCGTTTGTCTCTGGTAATATTTACATCCTGGTCTGCAGAACCAGTATCTGCCTTATCCTTTTAATTGTTGAAGCGTAATGTTTTCATCGTCCGTGCTCTTACATTTATCTATAAATCTTATTTCGGCCCGTTTTAATTATATTCCGTTCGAACTAGGGCTTGCGAAACTACTCACTGTTATATCGCTTGTTATCACGACTACGCCGAATTCGGCCTCGCAGAACTACTAACTGTTTCTGCTAATGCCTGGCAGTATTTAAATCCCCTGGCCTGCATGACCAGTACCTAACTCATCCCTTTAATTGTTGAAGCGAAATAACTTTTATCATCCACTCCGTTACGTTTTTCTATAAATTCTAAATCCGGTCCGATAATCCTGCTGCAGAATCGGTAGGTTATGTTGGAATGAAATTTTATAAATGATACGGATAAATTAAATAAGAAAAACATAAAACGTAATTTAAATGTTGCATTTATTTACCTTATTGTTACAAAAGATGTACAAAATGACCACCCTGGGCATCGATGCACTTTTGTGCTCGACTGATCATATTGAGGGTCGTCTGACGCAAAACTTTGTCAATTGCGTTGATGTCTCGTTGATTGTTCACGAGTATTGGTGAACAATAGTTCATCAATATTGTGGGGATTAGATCCATGAACTCTCTCCTTTAAGTAGTCCCAAAGGAAAAAATCGCAAGTAGACAACCCTGGGGAACGTGGAGGCCACCGTCCTCAGCTGACAGCTCATTCTCTGTCTCCACAGTTGTAACGCGGTATGATTTCAGTTTGAATTCATCAAGAATTTTACGAAAAGATGTGTGTTTAACGCCAGATTGTTGGGATAACTTCCGTAGTGATTTTTTGGACTGGCAGTAATTCTCCTTTGAATATCGACAATGGCCTGTGGAGTCCTAACGGAAGATTTCCAGTTTCATTTTGCATTTGAAACCGAACCTGTTGTACTCCAATTTTTAACTAAATCGTGTATGCTACTCTTCGCTGGGATACAGGCATTTAAAAATTTTTCTTCGAATACTTGAGATTCTTCAAACTATCCAGAACGAATATAGCCCTCAACTATAGCTATCTCTCCTGGATTGAATAAGGCATTTTATACAAACACGACTGCACTCACAATAGTGCACTGCAACAAAAACTTATACTGCAATGACACGTAACCATCTGACAAACGGCAGCAACAATCAGTAGTAACATATATATCCACTAGTCACGCTAGTTGTGCGAGTCTTTCATAAATAGTGTTGGTTAGCGGTTTCATTATGGGTTTGGTTTTACGTTGCTCACACTATACAAATAAGAAATGTAACTAATTCTATTAGTAGATTATTTATTGAATTATTTATTTATTATTTAGTAGATTATTTCTGTATTCTGTTACAATAATAGTGTATAAAATTAATAAAACGTTTTTAATTGTGCTGTAATACACTGCTTGGCTTCTTAACAATATATAGTTAGAACAATCCAATTTTTGCCATTTAGAAATCATTTAATTCATTCAGACTTAAACAGTTTTTTTTCTAAAAATTCTTAAATCTGGACTCCGAAAGAAAAGGACAGAAAGCTAAAAAGTGAACTTCGAAACGAAAAGCGTTCACTTCTTCATTTTGTTGCACAGTGACATATATTTCAAGCTCGTTATATAAGAATTTCTTCTAATCTTGCTTTAAAAAGTCAACTTATTAATTTCTCGATTCTGTCAATATAAATACAGAATGATTAAAAAAAGGAGATTGTAAAAATTTAAATCTTCTTATGAATAAAGTATATTAAATAAATACATTTATAACATTTAAATTTAAAAAAAAAAACATGTCATTAATGAATACGTTTACAAAAATTATTTCTAGATCACATCTTGCAGGTGAGCTCCGTCTCTACGTAGACATCCTACACTAAAACTCTGCAACTCTTCAACAAAAATATCAGCGATTGAACGCAGCGTTTCGACTAATATACACTTTGCTTTTAAGGTAATCCCACGGAAGAAATTGGATACCAATAAATCAGAAGATCTAGAAGGCAATGGAGTGTAGCTATTTCTCATAATTTTACGGTTATCAAACAACTAGTGTACAGCAACCATCGATATTCATAACGTGTGTAATGTTGATCTAGATTGTTGAAACTAAGCGTTGTCAGTAATCTGTGTAAATTTCCATAATTTTTGCCAAACAGATTTTTTTAGCCGGCAACATATCGATCGATCTTATATGACTATAGTCGAAAGACCATAATCGTTTTAAAAAATAAGGATCTGTTTTGCCATACGTTAACACAAGACACCAGACGGTAACTTTGTTGCTGTGAAGCGGACGCTGGTGTTGTTGGATAGAATTCTCTTGTGCCAAAAAACGAAAAATATGTAAAAATCAATTAAGATGGAAATGTGTTTTGTTCGACATCTAATATTTGTAAAGTCATTGTCCTCATTTATCTTTATAATCTTTCGTTCACAAATTGAGGCGTATTATGTGATGATTTGGTTACTGTTCCCAGACGATCTGCAACTTTCACCGGTGGTTATATGAATGGTATGCACAAAGCCTGGAAGTTTTTTTATTCCTGAACTTGTTTCCTCAAAATTATGCATCCATGTGTTAATCGCTTATGCAAAAACAAAAAAGAAGCACCAAACTTACCCATCGATTTGAACCTCAAGAATTTTAGTACGGTTTAATTTCAAGAGGGAGAAGAAATCAGAGCTAAATGATTCGCGAGCCGAAACTCGCTAACGAACCGTTTTCTGACATATGTTTATGTGAACGTTTTGTCTATAGAATCATATCCCGAGAGATTGCCGTGTAATTTTACATAACGTTGTATGCATTGTAGGTAACAAATTTGTGTTAATATAAAAATTTTTCTAAAATGCCTCTGAAAAAATCAAAATTGTTTTTTTCGATATCGCAAAAAACCAATTTCAAAACCAATCATTAAGGGATCCCCATCCCTTAATGAATTCTGAAAAAAGTAATAATATTAATGCTTTATATATAAAAATATTTGAGTCAAATTTGAAGAAATTCAGTTCGGTCAGTCCTGAGATGTAAGGCTAAAAGCAGTGCAACATACATAATAAAAAACAACATAATATGTTGTTGTTTTTTTTTATCTAAATAAAACAGTTGAACCTTAAAAGGTAAAGATTTGCATAAACCCCTATACATCTTTTTTAACATGATCAGTATACTTTCCCCTTTAATATAATTATTCTAGGCACATTCGAGGGAAAAGTAAAAACTGGAGTAGCTGTAATACATCATTTGGCGATATATGCGATAATTTAAAAAATATATATATATAATAAATATCATACAAAGTCTTTATTACATTTAGACAGCTTAAATGTTAATTTTTTGACATAGGCAGACCTATCCAGAAAGTAATCATTATTATTATTATTTTTTATAAAGAATTTTAAATTTACTGTGTCATTTAATAAATATTAATTCTCTAAGGGCAGAGTAAGATTTTATCAATGATGAATTTTATGTTAACTATATAATCCTATAACATATTTATTTATTTAATGTTTTATTTAAGATTAAATCATCGAATATTTTTTATGCAATTTGATGATACATGATATTTTATTATAAAAAAGATAAAATCTTTTTATTTTTTGATTGATTAGAGCGACTTATCTCCTGCTGAGAATTTAACTCTGTAAAATATTCTACATCATCTCAAACCAAAGTCGCTTTTAAAGGACTTGAATTGTAGCTTTTAAATCAGATTATGAGTGTTTGTATCCGTGGCTAATTTCATAAGCTGTAAAGTTACATTAATCATTTTTTCTAATGACGTGACGTAGTATATTTTCAAACACATTCACTGTATTGTTAACGTTAAGTGTGTTTGTTGGTTATATTCTGTTACATAAATTTACGATCTACAGTAAAAAACTTAGTTCCCCCTGTGACATACGCGTACTAAACATTATCGGTCTTTCTTCTACTCAACATACCTCCTACGGGAGACGAATAACATGACAACATTTATACGACTGTAAAAACAAAGGATTTAAAACGGTTTCTTTGTTTTCATGGACTGTTTGAACACTACATCTGTTCTTTATTATACGAGTATATTTTTTCTCACTTCTGTTCAGACTGCATATCTTTCTTCCATCGGTAGTATCATTTCAATGTATTTTTTTATAAATGTTATTATTTTCAAATTAATACCTTCACTTATACACCACCGAACGTTCTATAATATCCTTTATTTTTCCATTTTCCCCGAATTTTTCCTTTACATACAGGATTTTAACGTTACAAAATAAAGTTTTCAAAATAGGTGATTTTTTTTCACTGCTTTCTAGTTAATATTTTCTCAGTTCAACACAGGTGAATTGTTTGATTAAAATATAAACTTTCGTAATTTATATAAGATATAATCAAAAATGAAAATCTAAAAAGTTTGAAGATGTAACTTTAAAAAATAATTCTATTAATTCTATTATTATTGTTATTTATTGATGAAAATTGCTGAAGTATCAGTTAAGTCTGATAGTCTACAGTTTCCAATACATCAATTAATCTATTCAATATCATCAAACTGATTTTTTGTTATTTTTTTCCTTGTATCACATTATTTTAATATTCTTCTTTCAATTCAAGTTCTGCTATTCGTTTATCTAGAATATATAAGTAAATAAAATAGTCAATATAAAATAAATTAAATAAATTAACAATTAATATAATCCACCTTACCAGCTCGTTGATACGTTCTCTAGATTTTTCGGCTTACTTGGAAACCAACATCAGGAGTTAAAATTAATGCCTTAAATCTAATTTTAAAAATTATAGTTAAAGTATAAAAACCGTCATGACTGTCCCGGTCCTACTAGTATAATTAGTATACAGTATACTATATATATGGTCGTATTAGTAAACAGATATACCGTATACTAGTAAGACCGGGACAGTCATGACTGATTTTAAATTTTAAATATGATTTTTAAACTTTGACTTTAATGCATTGATTTTAACTCGTGATGATGGCTTCCAAGTAAGTCGAAAGATCTAGAGAACGTATCATCGTGCTGGTAAGGTGGATTATATTAATTGTTAATTTATTTATTTATCAGTAGTACCATGTTTGAGAAATTAATAAAATAAAATATAATTAATATAAATATAAATAATTATTTTTTATATAACTTAAACAATTATAATTAAATGAAATATCCTTAAAACGTATTTTTGACTTTTATCGCAAGTATCTCGTCCAACAAACTACTTTTGTACAAAGTTTTATCGACAAAATTACTTTTGTCGCTGTCTAAAGCCGGTTTGGACATAAGGAATCAATTCTGGGATACATCAACTACCAGCAATATCGAGATGATTCAACGTTTCCAAAATAAATTTGCGAAATGCATTATTCAGCGTTACGGTTTGCACGGAATAACAAAATTCACGAATACTTAGGGTTACCTAGTATTCGAGAAGTCGATCGATTTGCAACCGAGTACAAAATAAGACTTAATTACTACGTAAACTATTTAGTTGTTAACCTCTTAGATAGTAGGGAAGATATAAGGCGATTAAAGCGGGTACATGTATTGGACCTAGGAACTTAATGGTGGTACTCAGGACGAGACCTCTCTTATGCAGTTGTGCATCATCAAAGTATTTATTTTTATGTTCATTTATTTTTCTAATCTTATTTGTTATTATGTTACTGTTTTTCTTTTCAAGTTGTAGTTTTATTCGTAGTAGTGGACATTATTATGATTTCTAGTTCATTACTGCCTGAACTTTATCAATTCTTATGTTAACTTTGATTTATTATACCTAGAATCTTTTTAATTAAGGTGTTTCAAGGGAAACTCCTTTATAAGTTGATTTTTGTGATGAAAATTACCTATTAGTTTCTAATGTCCGAAACCGATTTTAAATATAATTTAAGATACAAAAAATAATTGTTTAATATTAATACTCAACCTGGAAAATGTTGACTACACTTATAAAATATTTACTCATTACAAAATTGAGTATAACTAGACAATAAAAATAGATTTTGATAAACATAACTAAAAAATACTGTTTTACCTTTACTCATTTAAACGCCTTCATGGACTTGAATCCTTAAGATTCAAAAAAAAAATTATTTTGATTTAATCAAAATAATTTTACCAATATACTTTTATTATGTACAGTTTTAAGTAAATTATACCGGGAAAAACGATGGTGAAAGCACTTAGCAATTATTTTTAAGTTGATCGGTTTAATTCTTTTCTTCATTTCTATCTTTTCTCTTGTGCTAATCTCTTTTTTTTCTGTTTAGCCTACGAAACTACTGTAAGGTATTACTTCAGAGGATGATATGTATGAATGTAAATGAAATGTATTCTTGTACTGTTTCAGATCGACCATTCCTGAGATGAATGGTTAATTGAACCGTCTAACCTTATCATAGTTACTATATGTATCGGTTTCATCATTTTATCTGTTTCGTGTATTCCAATCTTTTTCTTCCTCTACAGTTTTATCTTATACATGCCCCTCTACCACTAAATTAACTTAACTTCAGTGTTTTAATACATGACACATTAATCTTAATACGAATATTTGTCTCTCTTTATAAGGTTCTGCAATAAATTTTTCTTTTTTTCTAGTTATCTTAAAACCACTTAATTTTGAATTTTATCAACCCATAAAACTTTCACACTTCTTCTATAACACCGGTATTTCAAAAATCTGCATTCTTTTCCTTTCTATTTCTTTTATTGTCCTTGTTTCTTTACCATAGAATCCACAGAAATAATTTTAAGAATGTCTTTGTAATTATTTTTAGATCCGTTTGATACTTACAGATTTTTTTTCATATAAGCATTTCTTTGCATGTACTAATCCGCTTTTGATTTATAACAAACTTCATCCGTTATTGCAGTTTTAATATCTAAATAAGAAAATTCTAAAGTTTTTAGTTTAATTTCTCATTATTTCCCTTGCTGTTTTATTTCATTACATTTTTTTATGTTATAATTTATATTCAGTAATGTCAAATTCTCTTGTAATAACAAATTCATGTCATTCAGTATTACTTCTAATTAATTATTGTTTCATTGGTCAAAAGAACAACTTTATCACAAAATTTTACATCTTTATTTTTTTTATGTTCGATATTCCGCTCTCATTTTTTTTCAGATTTCATCATTGTTTCTCTCGTCAAAATCTATTTAACAATTACATATCATATGATTATTTTGGTGTTTCAATAATTAATTTTTGATTCATGATGACTGAAGAAATTTTTAACTTGTTGTAGAATATATTTTCATTCCAATGATATAGTAGCACTCATTTTTGTAATATGAAGCCGTTCTCATACTGCTCTAACAATTTATATGTAAAATAATTAAATACAACGAAGGAAAATAGACTAAAAATTTAAGATAGATAATTATAAAGCAAAATAATAATTCAATATGAATCGATATGGAGGCGAATATTAAATATTTAAAATTGAGAAGCATTTTTCAATTTTTTATTTAAAATATAATTTCATATCTTATATATATTTTTTGCTGAATTTTAACAAAGAATATGTTCGCCTTGGTAAAAACATTGTTATTAATAAGCGTGTTTTGGGAAATGTGTCATAAAGATAAAGAAATTGTAGTTCAGAAGTTAATAATTTTTACGATAACATGAAGTCAAGATAAAACTCTTCCCCATTCCGTTATAAGATTAGATTTAAGAGTTATAAAATAACTTATTTAAAAAAATGTATTATAACGGATGACGCGATGATTTTCATCAATAAAAGTTTCGTGATGAAAAAAGTTATTAAACACTCATATAAAATACTATAATTCAATATCGTTATGGAACGTTAAAAAATTATTAAAAAAACTTTTTAAAAGCTTTGTATTTAACTAATTGAGTCAAGAGACAGAAATATAATTAAGCAATGTTGGAAGGTTAGGTTATATGGAAGAGATTCGTTGTGGCTGAATTAATTGAAAATGAAGCTCATGGTTTCTGCTTCTCGCAGTCAGGGACAATATAGAATGTACAGTATAGAGTGCTGTTTATTATTAATGGACCGTAAGACTCCCTGGTGGTCTCCCTAAACCGATAACTGACATTAATAAATTCAAGTCCTATCAAAATAATTCTAAACTGCCTCTCATGTATTATTCAATAAAATAATATATTGTTTATTAAATTTGATATGACTAGTCTTTCGTTTTTGTAAGAGTAATAATAATAATAAGAATTATAATCTATGATGTCATCCTATCATAAATTATAATTACTTATAAAATTAAAATATTCCATCTTATGATGATTTTTGATAAGAATATGTCTGTTATTTAATTCATCTTTAGTATTGAATTAAATGTATGAAATGAAAAATTGCATCAACATCAAGCAATTAAAACTAAGATACTTATCATAAGAGTAATAAACAACAATAAGTAGTTTTCTTATTTTTTTAGGATAATTAAACGTTGTAGCAATAATTGAAAAAAATGCTTTATTACCCCAAAGCAATTAATAGCTTAAGTCCTAAATGAGCAGTGGTTTTTTGTTCTTTATTAGGAACTTTATCTCCTCATTGAGGCATATGACCCCTATAAACCTGTACAAACATCTCCTAAGATCCTTCTTTATATGGTTACTTATGCATTTTAAATATATCTAATCATAGGAACTGAAGCCCGAAGAACGTATTTTTTTATAGAAAACTTACCATGTAATAAATTTACAGAAATGTAACATTTTTTTTAGATCTAAGCGTAAGACCAAAGGTCAAAGATAGAACAGTCAATTGTTTGGTGCAAAAAAAATAAATAGCGATTGATTTTTCTTAAGAAATAATACACACACACACACACACACACACACACACACACACACACACACACACACACACACACACACAAACATACTTCTACAATCATATACGTAAACAAATTAAAAATTTTTTGGAAATTATTTAAAACATTTTTTCTTGTGAGAACGGAAATATTTAGCATGTGAAAATGCCATGTCTGACCTGGATTCGAACCCGAGACCTCTCTGGATGAAAGGCTGAGACGCTACCACTCCGCCACAGAGATCAGTATGTTACATTTATACTAAGTAGAAATTCCTATTATGTTACTATGTTATTATGTTATGTAATTGTTAGTAATAATATATATATTTTTTTTTTTTTGACAGCCTTGAAATTAAAAATAACAGCCTAAGGTGAATTAAATTGTTTTTTCAATCTATAGTCTTAAAAGATTAATTTATACTACGGTCTAATATTTTCAAAAAATAATTCATACTTTACCGGGCTGTTGTAAACAACAGGGAATGTTAATATTGATTTAATCATAAAATGTTTACTTCATAGATATATCCGATTATTTCAAAAATATTTAAATACGTAAATCATAATCACTATGGGTTTCAGTAAACGCATTGAAAATTAAAAAAAGATTACCGAACTTAAAGCTTAGTTTAATTTAGTTCTATTTTTTTTTTTTTTTTATAAAGTAATTTTGAAAGTGTAAACATCGAAAATTCATTTTTTGTAAAGAGCAGCTTACTAATAAATATATCAGGTAGATAAAATTTAAACAATTATTTATAAGCCTACAATCATGTTCAGTCTTCAAGTATATCGTGCATACATAATCTCATATAAACAATAAAACAATTATATTCAAGATATTATCACAAATTAATATAAACCAAACCATTCAAGCAAAGGCCCTTTATTGAGTTAATATACGAGAGGTTATATCTAGAGTAAAGCTGCTTCATTGAAAAAAAAATATTCTGAAAACTTTATAAATATTTTTTATTTCTTTTAAACTACATACCTTATACTAGTTCTCTATATAATCCCCACATGAATTAAGACATGTATCGTAGCGATACACTAGCTTCAATATACCCTCGTCGTATTCTTCTGCCAGTCCATTTAGCCACTGACTAATAGCATTTTTAATTCATCGTCACCCGGGAATCGCTTACCATACAAAAATTCTTTCAATTTCCCAAACAAATGGTAATCAGAAGGAGCTAAGTCCGGACTATATGGTGGGTAATTTTAAGTTTCCAAATGTTCTCAGTTAATCACGTGTCGGCCCGCAACATGTGGACGTGCATTATCGTGCAGCAGGACGACGGCGTCGGTCAACCGCCCACGTCGCCGATTTTGAATGGCGCGCCATAACTTACGTAGAGTTTTTCAGTAGGCTTCTGCAGTTATAGTCATTCCACGCAGGATGAAATCAATCAGAAGTATACCAAACCGATCTCAAAAGACTGTGGCCATCAGTTTGCGTCCAAATGGGTGTGACTTGACCTTTATTGGTCTGGTTGGTGATTGAAGATGACGCCATTCACTTGAATGACGTTTCTCAGTGGCGTGTAATACGAAATGCACGTATCATCGCCGGTAACAATTGTATTTAGGTACTCATCACCTTTTTCGGTGTAGCGCATCAAAAATTCCAAAGCAGATCCCATTAGGGATCTTTTTTTTGACGTTCCGTTAAGAGGTGCGGCACCCAATGTGTAAAAGTTTTTCTGAAACCTAAATGATCATGAACAATGCGACCGATAACAACTCTTGAAACATCAGGAAAAAGAAGGAAGGGCCAGGTCGGAAATCGTTGAGCGACGATCTTTTTTGATTTCATACGCGTTTCAACAAGTCCGCGGTGATTATGAAGGGTTTCCTCGAACGTTCTTCATCATGCATTTTAATTTTGTTATTTCTAAACCTTTCATATCATTTTCGGACGTCTCTTTCATTCATTACATTATCACCGTACACAGCATCCAACTGCCTATGAATTTCAGCCGGCTTAATATTTTGGTGGTTTAAAAACATAAGACTCCACGTATTTCATAGTTGGCGGCAACATCGATTTTTCCATTCATTTTATTTTAGCAATTATCTATACATAATCTCTAATTACCCTACCGGGCCGGTAGGCACCTACCGGGCTGGTAGGTGGTTATCTCGTCGTCGTAAATCAGTTGCTTAACAGCTGATTCTTGAAAATGTAGGTTCTAAGTTTCAAATCCTAGTAAGTTGATTTTAAATGGAACCACCGGGTTGGTCTGGTGGTAAACTCGTCATCGCAAATCAGTTGATTTCGAATTCGAGAGAATAAGGAGTCGAATCCTAGTAAAGGCAGTTACTTTTACACGGATTTGAATACTAGATAGATGATACCGATGTTGTTTGGTGGCTTGGTTTCAATTAACTACAAATCTCAGAAATGGTGTGGACCTGAGACTGTAAAATTCTGTACAATATTTCAATAACATAATACTCATAATATGAATTTGTTTATTAGTATGATAATAGATTATAATATTTTTAATTTTTACCTGTTTTTAGTGGTGAATATTTCAAAAAGTACATAAATAACATTAATTACTTATTGAATATAAGGGCTAAGATTTATAAAAATAGATCAGCTGAAAATATCGTGTGCGTGTGCACGGACGTGTGTACAGCAAGATGGGGCGAAGAATACATATACATGTTGCGTATATGGTCAGTTGAATAATTGTTCGATAAAATAAATGCATAAACATGCATTCTATTGAAATGAAAACCTTTTGTATAATCGTTGTCACGCAAAGTTAGACGATCGTTTATCTTAGATCGACTTGTTTCAGATTCCAAGTTTATTCGAGAGAGAAAAGTGAAACAGTGGGTGCGGCAAGACGCTATTCTAATCGTTTTTGAATAGGGGGGAAGGAGGAGGGCTCTAACATAAAATTTAATAGCTTTCGTAGAATATCTAAACGTGTTTGCTTCTTCCATTTATTACAGAAAGTGGTCATCAACTTATAATGGTGTAATACGAGTCTTCTTACAGCTTAAACGTAAAACTTACGTAATCTGCGTGCAGTTGTCATATTTCGCTATAACTATAAACTACAAAAAAAATTGAAGGAGTATACTTGGTTTCTAGTTTAACGAGCACCACTGTATGTATGTATATATACATATATATGCACACATGTAATTCGTATTTATTTAAATATATGTAATACATTCACTGAGTGGGGCATCAAACTAATCGCAATATACTAGTATATATAGATAAAACAAGGTTGGTAGATTATCATTCGCCTCCCACGTGTCGTCTAAACGTGCTATTCGCTACATACTTCTCGACCGTGAACGTTATGAAGTAAGCACGGAGCGAATACAATCAAAATTTGCTGGTTTTGAAGCAGTACGTTAAGTAAGTTAAATAATGTCTGTTTAGTCTCCATGGTTCCAGAGAATCCTAAAATAGTAATCTCTTTCAACAAATCTTTTGCAACTAAATTAGAATTATAACGTTTTTATTTCATCGATTTCTAGTCTTTTTCTGTTTAGCCTCCGGAACCACCGTAAGGTATTACTTTAGAGGATGAATGAGGATGGTATGTATGAATGTAAGTGAAGGACAGTCTTGTACAGTCTCAGGTCAACCATTCCCGAGATGTGGGGTTAATTGAAACTTAACTACCAAACAACACCGGTATCCACATCTAGAATTCAAATCCGTGTAAAAGTAATTGCCTTTACTAGGATTTTTGTTCTACATTGAGTCCTATGTACTTGGACCGATTTTTTACACGTATTTATTTACATTATTTAAATATTAATTTCTAAATTTTATTATTTATTTAGTTTTATGACTTATTATTCTTTTATTTGTTTTCAATAGTCCACTATCACTTCACTTTTGGTAATATTTTGAAATCATGTATATAAGAGCATACAAAACGTGTACTTGGCTATTGATTTTCTGATTCTACAAATCAGAAATAACAGAATATTTTCTATGACCCAAAAAAAATTACAATGAAATTGTAAACCGTACGGTTAGGGTATTGCAGATATCATTTCTTTCGCTCAAAAACAAAAATTTCTGAAATAGAATAAAACTGCTTTTAACAAAATGATACTGATATGAAAAATACACACTACATTTCTATTATCAAAATCACTTATTAATTTAGAATTTTATTAAAAAAAATACATGTTAAATATATGTAATGGATAATAGATACACAATACTAGATAATAATGTTTAAGCATTCCATATAATAAGCAAAAAATATAAAAATTTGTTACAAAATTCTTACCGGCTCAATTTCATTTATTAAACAACGAATAATCATAAGAATTGTATTATTTCTGTAAACGTGAATTGTATTTCATATAACTGAAATCGGACCGGTTAGAGTTTATAACAAATTTTTCTATTTTTTGCTTATTGTATGGAACGCTTAAACATTGTTTCTTATCTATTATTGTATATATATTATCTATTACATATATTTAACATATATTTTTTTAAAACAAAATTCTAAATTAATAACAGATTTTTATAATAGAAATCTAATGTCTAACCTTTTCTGATATTAATATCATTTTATTAAAAACAGTTTTATTTATATTACAGAAATTTTGATTGGAAGTAAGGATGTCTGCGAGACTCTACCCATACGATTTATAAATTCATTACAATTTTTTTGGGTATCACTATGTTTTGTTAGATAATTCTTTTATTTTTCTCTGTTAATTACTGATGGTTATCTTATGAATTTATTATTAAAATTTATTGTCTTTCTAGAACAAACAAATATATATTTTTTTTTAATTTCTTGGCCATTTTTTTTTTTAATTGATAGCATATCATTCACTTCATTCCATATTTTTATTTTTTTTTAATAAAATTAGTATAATGACCTTTACGAATCGAAGATCCGTGATGTAATATTGCACTTTAATTTGTAAGTGTAACCCTCGATTGTTTTCGTATTCCTGGACACACTTTTTATATTATTATTAAATGATTTTTTTTTATTTCTCCATCAGTTAGTTCAAATAGTTCTAATTTTAAAATAAAAATTTTACCAGTCGAATTTATTTCTATTTTATTTATTCCTTATAATCTATTATAAACTTTTATTTTTTTTTAAAGTAGTGATAGGAATTAAAAAAATTGTTTCATCTTCAATACTTTCATTTACATAAGAGCACTGCTATTAAAAAATGCTGTAGTATATTTTCTTTTAAATTTTATTATTTCAAGTACATTATCAAGTATTTGTACGCTACCTAGTACTATGAAGTACTGCTATCTAGCAGCACGATTCGAAAAGTCACCTTTAAAAAAATAAAAAGTGATATATTCCAGTCCCGCGGTTCACCAAATGGGGAAAAAAGTTGTTTAACAAAATTCGAGGTATTTTTTGAAAGTATTCTTTATTACAAATTTAATTTAACTGAAATATAACGTTTTTATGCTTAATTTTTTTTTACTTTTTTCCCATTTTCATTTCACTATTATATTAGGTCATGTTAAGAACTCTAAACATAGTTCGTTGACTTTGCCGTGCTATTCAGTTCTGCGGACTCTTACTGGCGAAGTTCTAACAAACTTCGTGAAAAAATTATCATTTCTCCTTCGTTTTTCTTTTGCACCTACAAGTATTTTGCAGTTTTTAAAGAAAAATGTGTATCTCAAGATTGGCTAAAGGAATCATTATAGTCTTTTGTACACATATTGGCAACAATTTTCTGGAATAAAAAACGAATTATAGGGTAAGCAAGTTCATAGATTTCAAAATGGCAGTTATGCTAATTTTTTAATTGTTCATATCTCGATAATCTTATTTTGTAAAAATATATTTTATTATTTACAATATTTAGTCTTTCACTATGCAGAAAATTACACCTTAGGTTTGAAATTCGATCGCTAAACAAGCGAATTATTGCTGAAAATTAATGACAATTTTTTGAAATAACTGTTTATTGACATAATTTTGATACAAAAACGTATAATCCAAAGTTAAATATTTTACAGTATAAACTATAATATGTAACGAATAACTTACACACAAACACACTCGCGCGCGCGCGCTCACACACACACACATACATATATGTATATCGTTTAGCATTCTATGTTTTTGGCATTCGGCTTTTGCACTTAAATAAATATTTATTACGTCAAATTCCAGGATTTCTTTTATTATATTTTCAAGATTTGTTGTAAATAAACATAGGTTGAAAGATTGATCTTCCGTTATAAGACACAATTCATATGTTTCTGATTTATTTATAAAACCTGATATAAAAAGATTGTAAAAACGCTTCGTCATGACTAAAGTCGTTTTAATAATTACATCATTCGAGGTTGTTTTCATTTAAAAAAATTCTAAGATAAATAAAAGATCTGTTAAAAGATATTCTTAGATCTAATTTTTTTAGAACAATATTTTTTTACTTCTTTGTACCCGTACAAGAAAGTAAAAAAAAAAAAAAAAAAAAAAGCAAAAAGTTTCGGTTTTTAGATTTCAATGGAAGAAATCCTTTTTGACTAAGAAGAAATCCCTTAATCCTTTTTGACTAGTTTCGACGTGACGTATGTACGTATAACTCAAAAACGATTAGCCATAGAATGTTATTTTGGATTTAGGGCTTTTGTAACGTCTACTTGTGCACCTCCGCTTTTGATTGCAACTGAATGAACCAAAGTGACCAACAACGCCCAAAGTTCAAAAAAGTTGGATTTTGGACTTTTTCTTAACTGCAGTAATAAGCCCTCATTGAGAGCTAATTAACGATATATCATAAATGGTACTTATTTTCATTGGTTTCAGAGTTATAGCCAAATAAAATTTTAATTAATGAAATATTTGAATCTTACAGGGGGAAGATACATCCGTTCAAATCCGACTTCATCTCCTTTTTTTTCTTTTTTCTTTTTTTTTCTTTTAACTGTATTGATTTATTAATAATTATTAACCTTTTACTGTAAAAAGATGTTTACAATGAATTATAATTCAATAACAATTAAAAAAAATTATGAAAATATATCAGAAGTTATTAATGAAATCAAATTTTATGTACTTTTCATTTAAAAAAAAAAAATTGTATATGTAATTTAATAGGTATGCAAGGAAGTTATATGGTGTCCACATCTGATTTTATTTCTTTAATTTATTCTGATGAGGTGGAATTATATAATTATAATTAATTATTTAATTAATGGTACATTTCTCAGTTTCTTACTTACTTCAATGAAAGATTTTTAAAATGCTGCTTAAAATACAAGTTGCTCTAGACTTTTACTTCTGTTTGTTTTAACATTACCGTTTTTATTTGTTTATCTTTCATTTGTATAAATAGGTATGTATATATACATATATATAATATATATATATATATTTTGTACTTATTTATAATCAAAAACCAACTTGAGCAACCCAAGTACAGAATGACAAAGTAAATGAAATGTCAATTACCTTATTTTTTCTTTTCTTTATTCCAATAGCACTGTTGTGGGATCCCGCATCATCAGTTATATATAAATAATATAAAATTAATATATATATATATCTAGCTTACAATCTTGCCGTTCCATCTTCGCGGAACTACAAGGATATAAAAGAGAGATTAACAAATTAAAAAATAAATACTATTTATTATAGCCATATAAACAAAATAAATAATAATAATAATGACAAAATGTGTATATACAACAAACGAAATAGCAATTAAAATAAATAGGACAAGACCTATTTAATGATAGTTAAATTATAAAAACCAAAATGTGGTCCAATTTACTGAAAACGTTAAAATGATTGATAGACACTACTATTGCAGTAGGTTGCAATAGAACAGTCTAAAGTTCATAAAATTTACTTTCTGCAAATATTATTACTTTTACTGTTTACAGTAGAACTACCCTACACTTTATGAATGAGTACAATACTGTCACTTCTACTACTATTTACAAATAGCTCAAAGAACAACTTCCTGCATACCCTTACTGTCCACCCTGAAATACTCGTGACGTACTCTTCAGTCGTTGTTACCACACGCTTTCTGATATCGCTGTCACCGCAACGACGTTGAACTCGGGGTTGCAAAATTACTCACTGATATCGTTTGTTATCACCACTTCGCCGAACACGGCCTCGCAGAACTACTGACTGTTTCTGTAAGTGCCCGGCAGTATTTATATTACCTGGCCTACAGGATTAGTACCCAGCTCATTCCTTTAATTGTTAAAGCATAATAATTTTTATCGACCACTCCCTTACGTTTTTCTATAAATTTTTATTCCGGTCCAATAATCCTTCTGGTCGAACAACAACTTTAGGAGGTGTCATTTTTGGATTACACAGAACAGATTGTTAAACGAACCCGTTACTATAAAAAAAATGGATTCCTTTTAGTTCCTTCTGGATTCTTCTTTTCATTATTATTTTCTCTTTCTGGTAGAAATCCGTTACCGTGGTCTGTTATATTGGTTCTGTTACAATATATATATCAGTAATTTCTAATTATTCTAGTAATGTAGATCTTTCAGCCAATGAACCCCAGTTTGGTTTAGCATTAGTAATACTGCCTTCTAAGTGTTTTATCTTTATTTTAAGCGTAATAATTATAATAATATGTACTACTATTTTGAAATTTTTATTATTATCTACGTGGAAGAAACAGTGAAATTCCAAACAGCTTTTGTGTTAAACGACGTTTTTACGTATTGTACACTGTACGTAGAATTTTATTTGCAGTAATTAATAGTTTACCGCCTCAATACTATCCGAGAGTTGTTTTTTACAAAATTTTAATTTGTAGAAATATTAATAAGAGATAATTATTATGGGTGGGAATAACACTGACGAGCATCCAAATAATTCATCCAAGTAAATATTTATAGACAAACAAAAAACATTTCATAAAGTTAAAGAAAATATATATTATAATATACTCAGTTGTATGTGTTCGCGCGCGATTATAATACGTAATATGGAATTATTCCGTGATATGTTTTATTAAAGAAAAATTATAATTGCGACAACCGAAGTGGAAAATAAATTTCAAAAGGTTTTTTTTCTTTATAACCTGCGTAAGTTCACGCATAATATTTAAGTTACATTCAAAAGAGAAAATTGAATTCTAAAAAGAAATACAGAGCTACTGTAACAGTCGTTGAAGTGTAACTTGGCAGAGCTATTGAAATAAATTTTCTGATTCCAATTTACAGAACCGTCACAAAAAGAGGTCTCACAACGAGAAAACATCTCAAATAACTTGTTTATCAACAAAGATGGAATTCATTTCAATGACAAGCGTTTTTTTTTTCTCTCAAAAGAACCAATATTCTACTACATATTTTGTTTAGATTAATCTACGCTTCTATATATGCATGTACATTTGTACGTGTAGATAAATAATTTGAATTACACTACCAAAATAATATATATTAAGGTAAATTTATTTAAGTGGCAGTTGAAATGAATTTTTTTAGCAGTGTTTTAAAAGATAAGTGAAATTAGCGCGTTTTAATCTTGTATACATACCTTTATGCGATAGAAATACATAATTACAGTATGGTGAAAATTGTGAAATTTTATTTTTTACGCAATATAAATTACGCTACATTAAAACACTAACCGAATCATCGGTAATAAGAATGAAGGTGTAACAAGGAAAAATTCAAATATTTGAAATAAGAACAGAAAACACTCTTCCTTTCAAAGATACTTAACATTATGATTTGCATTTCAAGAATGTTGAGAAAAATCAGAACACTGATTATCCGGCTATGCTTAGAATTTTTGTTGGATTTATTTAAAAATGAAGTATAATGGACAAATTGAAAGGTCGTTAATGTTGTACAAGAAACCTATATAATACAGTGCCAAAAGTAACTTGGATCTTTATTTTTTAATAAAACACTACAAATTAATTAACTCAAAACTAATTTTTTTTTTATCTTTAAATTAAATCACAATGAAAACATGATTTAATGAAGTAGGCTTTGAGAATAGTATCTTTTAAATGGTGACCTCTGAAGCGTTTACAAATCTGGGCTCTTTTTAACATATTTGGTAAAGTTGAAACCTATGTTTCTTCCGGTATTGCCACTATTTCGGCTCGAATGTTGTTTATCAGTTCTAAATTTTGTGGTTTATTAGCATAAATCTTTTATTTCATATAATTTAAAGAAAAGAAATCAATAGCCGTCAAATCCGGTGACCTTGGAGGCCAAAAAAATCTAAATTTCTCGAAATTATTCGATTTCCAAAATTAAAAACTCCATTGTGGTTCTGATGGTGTGAGCTGTGGCTCCATCTTGATAGAACTAGACCTCTTCGATGTCATATCTAAGATCCAAAATGAAAAATTTCTCAAGCACTTGCCGATATTTATCGCTATTTATTGTCACCGAAACATCATTTTCTTCAAAAAATACGGCCCGATGATTCTTTATTGAGAAACAACACACCACACAGTAACTTTTTGTGGTTGTAAAGGAATTTCATTTGTAACTTACGGATTGAAAGTACCTCTAAAACGATCATTTCGTTTGTTAACATAGCCACTAAGGTGCAAAAGGGCTTTGTCATTCATCCACAGAATAGATAAAAAAAATGAAATGAACCCAATGGTCCCCTCTGGACCATTGGGGTTGATAAATTGCCGGCAGTATTCCAGGCGTAATAGGTAATTCGAGTTCATTTTGTGGGCTAATTGTACTCTGAAAGGAAACATTTTTAAACCCTTGTGCAATATTCTGCGCAATGGTGTTCGACTAATGCCAACTGAGTGGAACGTCTTCGTGTTGAGATTGTGGAATCTTCCGATCACTGTTCCTTATAGACTCAACAGTTTCATTGTTTCTTGAAAATCTTGGCCTTCCTGATTTTTGGCATCTCCCACTGATGCCAGTCTGTTCAAATTTCAAAACCATCGCGTGGATGGCTGCGCTAGAAAGTGATTTCCTAGTTTTATAAAATTTTCTAAATTTTAGTTGTGTTTCAGAATAATTCCTCTGACTTTCCAAGTAAAACATCACTATTTTTATTATTTCTTAGAAGTCTTTTTTTTTCATAATGAGGTTACGACTGAAAACCAAATGGATCATGATTTAAACATTTTCTGTTGCTAAAGCTTTCGAAATTTATGGCTTAATTTGATTCAGTTATTTTATGTGTTGAAATTGAAAAATGTGAGCAAATTAAAACTTTTTGATCAATTTGGACCAAATTTTACAATAACCTATTTTCTCGTGATATCTCATATTTCTTTGAATGTCTCTTAAACTATAATGAATTGAGTCATACATTTTTTTGTTGTTTAACGTAATGAAGGCAGTGGACATAGTGATTTCCATATTAATCGTGAAGTTATCAGACGGGTAATGAAATCATTACAAAATTAAAAGCTTTACAAATATTAAGGTGTCGAAGGCGTGAAGATTGAATGAAAGATGGTGTTTAATTTCCTATTTTACTTAAGATTGTGTAAAATGTTAGTTGTTATACAAAAATTAAATAAAGGTTTTTGATTATTCACCTTATTCCAACTAACTCCCATATTTGAGGGCTATTCACCATCCACCACCTGTGACCCATCCAATAGCTGATGACGACCTCGCCCTGGGGGGTTACAAAATTAAAAAAATAACAAAATAAAGTTTTTTTCACTTAAAATTAAAGCATTTCTTTTTTTTATTATTTCATTTGTATTTAATAAACTCGGCATTACAGCACGAGTTTAGTCAAAACTCAGCTTTAACGAAAAAGTATATAAAGTAAAGAGCTGGGATAATATACCAAATATATATATGTATTTATTTTAAATATATTTCTATGTAAACCTGGATATCTGCGAATTATTTTAAATAAGTATGAAAAATCTCAGCTTCCTAAATCTGTACAGTTTTCTTAGAGTACGTACAAAATATAAAAAATGTTGCAATTTCGTCAATCCAGCATCTAAAATCTGACTGATTCCATCAGTAATTTGTTAAAAAACTGGCCGTCCCAATAAAATGTCTGATCTATACTTCAGATTTTTCCTAACAGATTGTTAGAGCTATGTTTAGTAAAAATATAAAACACAATATATTCGAATTAAGAGGTAATAAAAATACAACAGATCTATTAATAGTCAGCATGTTAAATTAAAAGATACGTGAAGATACCCAAAATTTTTTCGTCTCTATCTACAACGCATCCAAATAAAAAATAAAATAACTAAAATTGAGAAAAAACTAATTAAATTAATGAAAATAATATGTATAATGAAACATTTATAAAAATTATAATAGATGTTAAAATAGAATGGCATCAGTATTTTCTTATTAAAAAAAAGAAAAAGGCTCTGGGTCATTCAGTACATGGCTAGTCATCAACTTATCCAGTCTCATAGAAGATTTTACAGCAATTTTAAAAAATGATTTGCAGTCATTTGGAAATTCAATGATAAAAAATCATTACTCAATCATTAAAGAAATATTTAATCATTAAAGCAAATTTCTTAACGCAGGCTTCGGAATGGGGAGTCAACCGAGAAAAAACGAGCGATACTAAAAAATCTCACGCGCTAGCTAATTTCCCCACTGTACCTACTGCGTTCTATATATAGGTACTAACTCGCGTGTTCAGTAAGCGCGCTCTCTCTCATTTTTAAAATTTCAAGGAGACTTCTTTTCCCTAGACTTTAGGAAAAAGTTTTAAAGGTTTCCTCAGTTGACTCCCCATCCCGAAACCTGCGTTAAGAAGCTCGCCTCAAAAAAATAATAAATAAATAAATAAAAAAAATAGAGTATCTTCAACAACCATCACTAAGGTCCAACACATGAAACCTTTCAATCCTCTAATGTCAATACTATGAGAAAGACTAAGTTTTTATTTGTTTTATTCATTCCAACGTTGCTTTAACATTCCTATAAAAGAAGTTGATTAGATTCATTCCTGTTTCAATCTTTATTAAATCAACCTTAATAATATTGTAACAAGACCGGTATAACGGACCTGAGTAACGGATTTCTACCAATTAAGAAGAATGTAGTAGAAAATATAATAATAGGAGAAATCCAGAAAGGGTCTAAAAGAATACTTTTTAGTAAAAGTAACAGGTCTGTTTAACAATCATCCTTTGTAATACTGCCCACTGATATACAGATGCTGTTCCATGATAAGAGTTACCGAACTCAGAATAAGAGTGCATGGGAAAAAGAAAGAGCTCGATCGATCGTTCTCACGCTCAACTAAGAGTCTACTCCTGCAGCTCAAGAAGATAGAAGTATAAATACTCCAATACTGGAGAAGAAAAAACAAGTTGACCAGAAATTCAAAAGCACGTATTGGAGTAGGGATTCTTAGATTCTTAGTTGTCTCTGTCTAACAAGGTCCTTCTATATAAAACCGCTTGAAACCGATATGGACGTCCGGTATTCAACTCTGGAGTACAACAAGTGACGGTAATACTTAAGTGATCCAAAGGTCACAGAACAAGATATTTAGGAAAGTGACCCAACCGCCTTGGTTAGTCAGGAATTCTGAAATATATTAATATCTGGGGATCTCTTACGATCGGGATAAAATTAAAGGTTCCAATTCTAAATACAGTGCTAAATAGTTACGTAAATCCCCTTGCTTTAAGCCTGTTAGAAAACGGTATTAACATTAGAGGATTGAAAAGGTTTCTTGTGTTGTACGATATTTGTTTTAGGTATTCTATTTTCTGGTTTTTCTTTTCTTTTAAAGCAAAGTTTCTTAACGCAGACTTCGGAATGAGGAGTCAACCGAGAAAAACGAGCGACACTAAAAAATCTCACGCGCTAGCTAGTTCCCCCACTGTAACTACTGCGTTCTATATATAGGTACTAACTCGCGTGTTCAGTAAGCGAGTTTAAACATGGCTTATGCGTATTCGCGCGTTCTCTCTCTCTCTCAATTTTGCACACAGCTTGTGAGTATACGGCGTTCTCATAATTATTATCAATAGCGACAGTGTTTTTTATCAATAAGTGACAGTGACAGTGGTTATTAATTTATCATTAATGGTGTGATCAAGTAGTGAGAATAGTGAATCACTACGTGCTGGTCCATTTACTTATACTCACATGGTTATTTGTCGTGTGTCCACGCACCAACGCACTCGTTTTTACAATTTTTTTATTTGTTTTTTTGCTTTTTTTTACTTTCCGGTACTATTTCTTTTTACTACTTTTTTTATTATTATTTTAACGCTTATTTTTGTTGTTTTAACGCTATTAATATTTAACCTGTTTTCATTTGTTCGTTCATCTACCTGTGTTCATCATCTGTTTGATAAAACACCGCGTGCAATGTGGTCAAGCTATAAAATCCTATAATTTTATATTTATATCCAATAATTTTATTAAAAGCACTATCGCTTTTGACATGAATGTTTATTGCTATTATAACTATTGTTATTGGCTTAGATTTACAGTTATTACAATTTTCTATTGTTTGTTTTTTTTTTTGGGGGGGGTCATCATTGCATGGTCTTCTTTCATGAGCTATTTTAACACTGCTGGTTTCATCAGGATAAACTGATTGTAAATTTTTGTACTTACAAAAAAAGAAATAAAAAAATATTATTTTTATAATAAATCAAACCAAATTTAAAATATAACAGAAGTTTTATAAAACGTTTTCAACTTCAGATAGTTATTATTAATTTGCGTCACTAATTAAAGACTGCTGCTGAAGTGGTATTGACGGGTTAAAACTCTTTTTTATAATAAACTACCACAGTAAATTGTAGGCACTAACATAAATAAAACAATAAACTTATCTAGAAATGTTGTATTTCAAATATGGTTTAATTTGTCATAAAAACAAAAATCTTATTTATTTTTAATTTTGTTTTATATTTATTCAACACTTTTAATTATGCACGCTTACCAGTTTAAGAAACGAACATTATTACTCAAAGGTAATGAGAGCCAAAATAAGGTAGAAAGAATGATTCTCTCTCTCTTTCTCTCTCTGGGTGTGTGTGTGTGCGTGCACGTAAGTTTGTATTTGTCAGAAAGAGAGAGATAATGAATGACAATTACAGAAAAAGGCAAACAGACGGATCGAAATGTAATTATATTATTTATGTACAATGAATAAGAAATTACGATTGTTACGTTCCTCTTTGTACGAATTGAAATAAAGGACACCGAACGTGACTAATTATGAACGCCAGAGTTGTTATTTTTAACAAGATTGTTTAGAAATTTTTCGAGTTTTTGAAAAAAAAAAAAAAAATTATTTAGAATGTTAAAATTTATACAACTGAGCATGAAAAAATATCAAAAAAAGTAAAAACTGGATATAATATAGTTGCATTTAAAACAAGGTTAGTGCAAATTGGCATGTATATAAACCTTGCTTAAGAACTTGTATGTACATTCATTATAAACAAATTTCAGTTTAAACTTATATCTTAGTTTACTGTATATCTTTTGTTAAGTGATATATATCAAGTGACATACGCGTATTATTTTACATATATTATAATAATAAATTATATCACAATTCAGTATTAATAACTTTGAAATTATAGGCCTATAAGCTTTCCATCTATAGGAGCAAAATGAATATCGATTGTGAAGTTCAAGAAGCTAATATGAATTATCTATAGAATCTTATAATCAGAAACTATGTTCTACTTACTCGGTTACATAAATTTCCTTTATATAATTAAGAAACTTTATAGACTGATACATTATATAATATATTATTTAAAGTCTGAATATCTCTCTTCTTACTTTCTCTTAATTTATTCGTCATAAACTTCAATCTTATTATTATTATTCTTTTTTACTTAAACTTATTATTTTTTCTTTTAATTTTCGTTTTATTTCAGTAGTTTTTGTTTTAGTTAAAGAGATTTATATGAAGTAATTTATTTACTATTACCAACCAATTAACGGAAAGTTTATAAACAGTATGATTTATTTTCTTATATTTAATAACTAAAATTAAGTTACAACTGCTGACGATACAACAAATTATTAAAACAAAATAATATTTTAAATAAAACAAACATAAATGACCCTTTGTTAGAATTTTGGGTTCTAATGAGAAGAATGTTTCTATAAATAAGATACTTATTATAAAAGTAGTTTAAAAGGTCCTTCCAAAATAATGGTGTGGATTTTTGTCAGGTGGATCCATCCAGGAGAGGGAAAAATAGATAATCTATTTTTGGAATTGATTATTAAGAGTTGAGGATTTTACACTTCAAGTTAGTAACATCAATCTGTTCATATAGATTATCATAGACTGTACATAATATGGTAATAAATGATTATTTCAGTAAAATAACTTTTACTGAAATATTACGTTGATATTGTAATGGGATGGAGGAAGGGATGTAATGGGATGGAATTGTTAGGGATGTAGGATGTAGAGGGTATACTGAAATGAAACGACTAGCACTAGATAGGGAATCTTGGAGAGCTGCATCAAACCAGTCAAATGACTGAAGACAAAAAAAAATTGTAATGGGACATTTAAATGATCGATTCGTAAATACAGTTCTGATCCGATAACAAAGGGGTGTGTTAAGTAAAATTCGATAAAAATAGACACGTTTTCTTTCTTTAATAGAAAGAGATTATGTTGGAATATCGGATGAAGAAACAGGGTGCATTTCCGATTATAACATTCAACAAAAATCATTTTATGGCTAAACTCTGATTGTCTAAATGTCACTATAATATACATCGAAGTGATGCGGTGCCGTCACCCCATGTCATTATATTATAGGAGAAAAATTTTAAAATATATTTATTTACATACTTCTAAATAAAAATATAAAATTACTTCTAAATTAAAATAGAAACCAGGTAAGAGTGGTAATGCTACGAATCTTCAAACGTTTTGCCATCATTATTCAATTTCACTGGTTCATTGACCACTAAAGTTTGAAGGACACATCATAAGGATTAATCTATGCATCTATGCAAAATAAAATTGCTGATTGGGTTAATCCTATGGCTTTTATTGCAAAATTTTAATCCTATTAAAGAAGTCGTAACTTCTAATATTCTAATAGATGTTGATCACATTTCCATTTAGATATATTGACATGTAAGTAAACAAAACTTCTGATACTGTGCAACAAATAACGTTGTGAAACGAATCAAGAACCACTACACAGAATTAAAGTTATAGTGTTATATGCAGTAGTATCTTTTGAAGTAGTCTGTAAAGATTTCTTTGATATCATGGTGTGAAGCAGTTACCGGTACGTCAGAGTAGTGCGGAAGATTAAACCTATTTTTTTCTTCTCAAGTATCAGAAGATCCAAAAATCAATCTAGGCACATAGTTTAATAGGACTTGGCAACCAGTCACACAACTAGACTATTTAGCGAATGAAGTTATACGATTTTTTTTTCAAACCACATTACTATCAAACATGGTGAAATTACAAAGGACTCCAAGGAAAATTTCGTCACGAAGAAACAGCTATCGGATATGTTGCCTTATCTTCCGGAAACCGTAAAAAAACGTACTGAAAATTATTTGAATCGAAATGGTTTCCACTTTCAGGATGTAGTCTGTATGCAAAACTTAACATTTTTAATATATAGTTAAATACTGTTAAACTGCCAGTTTTTAATAAAAGTTCTTTTTAAATGTATGATTAAAAAAGCTGACAACAAAGTTATGATACTTTCCTGGCATTGGTTATTTATTCTTATACCAAATAGTGGAAAAATAATTATACATGAAAAAAATTTACTTAAGATTTCTATTTTGGCTTGGGGGATACATGATGAAGTTTTATTGTAAAATTAACAATAAATATTTAAATAAACAGAAAAAAGTTTTTAAATATTCCCAAAATCAGTTTTTAAGTTTTGATAGGCCCTCCCACCACGAATATTGTCCCATACTATTTTTTTACTAATTCCTAGTATTTTCTAGGTAATAAAAATTACCTAATACTTGCTAGGTAGTAGTTCGTTTCACTATTACTATCCCTACGAAGACATTAAAAAAAAATTTGGTTAAAAAATATACAATAAATAAAAAAGTAGGTTTTTCGATTTTTGAGGAAGGCAAACATTTTTGGGCAATATTTTTTTCAGAATGATAAGATGAGCATGCACGCATGTACTGAACTAAATATAAAGTTGGGTTATGTTGGCCAAATGTTGAGAAAATTGACCCACCAAAAACCCCCAACCCCTGGAGATATAGACCCCCAAAATCTTACCAACAGGTTGGTCGTATGTACGAGTTTCCGTACAAAATGTAATCCAAAATCACTTTTAACCAGTCAAAAGTTATTAAACTTTAAACACACCAACATACGTACGTACGTATGAACACATTACCCCTTTTTTCCTTTTTTGGGGATTACTGGGTCATAAAACATCGAGAAATACAAAAAAACCCATACCCCATTTTTTGATTGATTACCATAATTTCCCTTCTTGCATAGCTCTAACAGGAAACTAAAAATTATTAAATTTTTAAAATTGCATGTTTTTTTCTTAATGTGTTCGTTGCAATCTGTTCAACTGGTGAACAATAAACAACCCCCCAAAACTCAATGAGATGAGGATGATATATATGACATGTAAATGAGGTGTAGTCAGGCTGACCATTCCTGAGACGTATGGTTAATTGAAATCCAACCACCAAAGCACACTGGTAACCACTGTCTAGTATTCAAATTCGTATAAAAGCAACTAACGTTTACGCGTGTTTGTACATCAGAACCTTCAAACTTCGAAAATTAGCTGTTAACTACTACCGATGATAAGTTAACCACTAGACCATTCCGATGGGCTATATATTTTTGGCATTTCTTTTTTAAAATTTAAATATTTTTTTGTTTCTTTCTTTGTCTTGATTTTATTTATTTTTTAACAAACCTATTTTTGTCTTGTTTATTTTTTTTTATCATTAATTATGGATACAAATAGATCTATTCAAAATATATATTTAATTACTTAATAATTAGGCTAATGTAGTTAGAATAGATATAATAATAATAATAAAGTATAGATTGAGTATTTATAAACAATACAGGTAATTATGAATAACGATAATAATGACGATGCGGTGGATGAGAAATTACCGCAAGATAATGGGAGTGGCGGGAGGTAAACGAAAATGTGACGAGGGGTAACGTGAGTGACGAAAGTAAGGAAATTTATCTTTAATTAAAGCATATTAATTTGTATTAAATAAATGCTTTAGCAAAATGTAGAATAGCGAAAGTTTTTACTTAAATACTGACGTACATATGGATAATCTGGGTAAAAGTTAAACAGCTGAAAACATTACTCTCTTGAAATACTTGAGAGTATATTAACATCTTTATTGTTATATAAACTCAACTAAGCTTGTATAAAGTAGGACCACAGCTTTGTTCTTAGAAATCAAATCAGTAGTACACGTACATAATATTCTATTTTTTTTTTCATACTACTTACACTATAACAGTTCTTTAAAAGGAATTTTTAAAATACGTAATTAGGTAAAAATAACGCAAAAAATATTTTATTACGTTAAATTAAGTAATTAATTATTTTTAATTTTCACTGAGAGAAGTTTAATAGAGAGAGATACGAAGTTACAATGACATCTAAAACATTTATTCTTTAAGTTACATGACTAAATGGACAAGAAAAAAAGTTAACGGGTCTGTCGCAAGAATGTTTTCTCTTAAAATATTGTCCATAAACTTAAGAAAATTAAATAAAAGAATATCCAGTGTTGCTTGTCAAACAGGATTCCTGACAAGGCAATCTGATCTTTTATTACAATTGTTTTTTTCTTCCAAAAAACAAAGTTTGGACGTTTTATCTCTGATTTCTGTCATGTAATGCTTCGAAGAACAACAACATATTATTTTTATCTTTTACTTGAGAATATTCGTTATACTGAATACTGCGTATATGGTTTGGCTTGCACAGTTACATATAATCTAGCCTTGTTTTATATCATATCTGAAACATCTGTTATAATTTTTTTTTTTTTAATTTTGTCATTTTACTTTATAATTTATCCGCAGTAAAATTAAATAAATTTATTTTTAACGGTTAGAGTTTAATTTTAGTTTTTTATAACTCATTAAAATAAAGTTTGTTTTATTAGGCTAAATATATAAATTTAATTGTATCTATCTCGCGGTTCACAAATTTGTCTACATCTATACACATGGTTTAAATTGTTTAATGTACAATATTTGTTGTATGGCATCCTATATACAGTTGGGTTTATAGTATGAGAGAACCGGAGTGCCTTTTGTGTTGCGGTTGAGTTGCTTTAAGAAACACACCTGAGTTAGGTCGGTTAGTTTCAACGCGGTGTAGTGGTATGGTACACCACAAAGTAAGGTTAGGGAGAGATCCTCCATCGGTATACACTCTGCGTTTCCACTACGTTGTTCAATGTACCGTATATTCTAGTCAGAGATGAGATCATTCTGCTACACAAAGTAGCGTTCAACTAAAGTCTGCATCATTACTCCCCCTCTTTAAAATCTTTTTGCAATATACACTTGAAACTTTTCATAGGTGAAGATGAATTACATTCGATGAAGAGCGTTCTACGTTGTACCGTTAACAAATGTTCACATTTATTTTAAATAGCTACTCGTAAAAATAACTTTGAAATCGGTAAAATTGTTTAGATTTTAGAACTATTGAATAAATTAATTTCCAAGTTTAATATAAATATTTTTTACTTATCGTACTGGTATTTATTCATTTATAATTTGTCGGTCGTTATAAGCTAACAAACTAAACTGAACAATCAGAACGAAATCTGGTAATATTATCTACGTAATTATAAAAATAAAATCACGTTTTAATTAAAAATACATTTCATCTGAAATAAATTTAAAACTATTTATTTTTTAATCTCTGTCTGATTCTCCCATATTATTTATTGTTATTCTAGCTTAAACTTGGAACAATTCTTTCTTTTTTTAAATTCTATTTTTTTAATTTTTAGTAATATAACGGGTAGAATGAGTTGTCTACTCTTTGTTTTATAACAGATTGGTTATTTCAGTATTTTGTCTTTATATACTTATGTGAAATTATGACAGTAAAACCAGAAGTGTTAAATGGATTTCAACGAAGTGTCAACTAATTTTATCTTGAACTTTCAAAGAAGTAAGTTTATTGGATAGGAAAACAATAAATGAAAGCTAAGGTTGTCATATTAATAAATGGTGACAGTTTTCAAATTTCCCAGTTTCAGGAATTTTGTCAGTGACTTAGTCGTTAATTTTATAATATTAATAGAGAGTAGAAATATCTTTTTTAAGTTACAAAAAAAGTAATTTAAGTTAATAGGTAATTTAAACATTTCAGTATTATTTTATTAAAAATAATAATATTCAATATAATTAAATTTTGAACGTTTTTTGTCCCACATTTTTTGTTCATTTTTATTTACATATTACACATTAATAAAAAGAATTATTTATATCTAACAAAAACTAGTTTAAATTGAAAGATTAAATACAAAAAAAAATCAGTATTGTTTATACAGATAGATAACTCCTTACCATAAGGCTGTGTTGATATTTATTAGTAGCTTTATTCAAAGCGCAACTGCGCTTAAATATCAAATGTTCAGATAAATTTTAAAGACAATTATGAACAAACACTAATAAAAAATACAACTGTTTCATCACAGTATTAATTTTTTTTTAATATATTTGTAATTTTTTAATAACTGATAATCTGCTTATGTCTAAGAAAAGACATTAAACCAGCAACACTATCACAGCTATTATATAAACACATTCACTAAAAGTATTAAAAAATATTTATTTATTTTGGATCAAAGAAGAGGAAATAAAAAGGATGTAGGCGATATTTTGTGATGTTGGGGGTTCTCTAGACAGATGATTAATTTAAGTGAATTATAATTATTTAAATTTACGCATATTCTATCACAAAAATTAAATAAAAATTTGAATATTATTTTTCTAATTTTTTTTATACTTGATGTAACCGGAATCATTCACAGAATCGAGAAAATATTTTGGTAATGCATGACCAAATTAACACTGTACAGCGCTATCAACAAAATCTACAGCACAACCAACTTAAATTCACATGAAGGTTAAATATGAACAAACTGCTTGCGATTGAAGTAGGATGACATAATCTATCTGCTCTTTTCTCTTCATCAAAATGTTTAATAACACCGCCGAGAACTAATGCCAAGACCGGGCTCATCACTCAGGAGATTGAGGAAGTGTAGAGGAGTAGGAATAACAACTTTGTTAAAAACCCAGGATCCATCTACCTCCCAATGGTAGCATCCTGTTAGGGCCCCAAACTGTTTTTTTTTAGCTTTGGGACCACCGTTAGGTATTACTTCAAAGGATGAGATGAATAACAATTTTTGTAGCGTGTGAAAATTCCATGCCTGGCCGGGATTCAAACCCGGGACCTCCGGATGAAAGGCCGAGACTCTATCACGAGCGCCAGGGAGGCCGGCTAGGTCCAAGCCGGACTATAGAGCCGAAAAAAAAAGAATAATATTGCTAATAAAATAGCTTCACCTTTTATATAGTTTTCTATATGACTATATAGTTTTCTCATATTTGCAGACTTTTTCGTGTTTACAAGTTAAACATTGAAAAATAAATACCAAAAAGATAATAAAATAACAAAAGAACTAGTAGAATAAATTTAATGATAACTGAAAATTCCGCAACAATCAAAGTAAAACTAAATATTTATATTCGTAGTGAATTAAAATAGTAACAATAAAAAAAGATTTGATTATATTTATTGATGCAAATATAAAGCAGCATGTGTGTCAATCTATGGGTTAGTTTGTTTGCAACATCACGCGCATTTAGCCGTGGGCCGAGAGGAAGTTTGGCGAACTGGGATTCTGGCTGACACATTTCCTGACCGGCCATGGGGTCTTTCGTTCATACTTGTGTGGACGAAGAAGAGCTGAAGACCCTTTCTGCCCCTACTGTCGGGGGGGGGGGGTTTAGACACGCCAGAAAACGTGATATTCCAGTGCCCGCGGCGGGACGAGGAACGACGCGACTGTACTGCCGTAACTGAGCATCTCGAGGTGGGGACCATCGTTGGAACGATGTTACGAAGTTCGGTGGACTTCAACACTGTGACGGGGTTTGTGTCGGAAATATTGCAAATCGGGAAGCGAGATGGTGAGGGACAGCTCCGTACGGAGCTGCCGTTCTCCCGTGCTTGCACGAACGATGAACTGCGGGGACTCTCAAGCCTCTGAGCTAAAAGATTGAGTCCCGGCGGGGCCGTCCCTTTGGGGGTGTCCCCGTTTGAGGCGAAGCACAAAGGACCGAATCCCGGTTGCTGGGTGAAAACACAGGGAAATGCCGTTCCCTGGCTTTTGCCGGGAACGGCAAAGCCGGGCCCGGCTTTGCCGTTCGCAGTCACCACCCCTCGTCTGGCGACTGGAGGCAAAGGCACCTCCCGGAACCGTGTTTATGCTTAATTGGGGGTCTCGTTCCGGGAGATAGGGGAAAAAAAACCTCAGCGAGAACCAACCACCCGATTCCTTTGAAATTTTTGGGATATATTTATGTTATCCCAGGGAAGGTTTTAAGCCATGGACCAAGGCCTTACCCTCTTTAGGGGTGAACTTGTGAACTAAATACTCATTAAAGAAAAAAATATTAGCCTTTCCACCATTATTAAATTTCTTGTTACCATGGTAACATAAATATATAACAAGAAAATGACTATTAAGAGACAAATTAATTATTATATTATACATATATATATATATATATATATATATATATATATATATTATTATATTATATTATATTCACATTATCATAACCACGATAATAACGAACACGTCGGTGGTCCAGGGGATGGAATCCCCTGGCCAGACAGTCGGGCAAGCGAAGCGAGCCCAGACCGGCTAGAAATAAAATAAAACATAATTAAAGTAAAATAAATAATAAAATAATATAAATAAAATATTAATATACAAAATATAAACAGTTGGAACAAACGGCTGTACTTATAACCCCATAAAACTGTTGTTTCGTAGAGGTTTGGAAGTCTTTAGTTCAAAATCATTTCGTATGCATTGTTAACTTAGTCGCGCCATAATTTATACACAGATTAAAAATATTAACAAATATTTTTCTTTTTTATTTAATTACTTATTTGTGCATGGTGTCTTCTCTTTTAGCTTCTTTAAGTACTCTCACTGAGATATCTGTTCTACGGAACGGATTTATAAAAAAAATAATAAATACGTAAAAACAAAAATAATAATGGTAAAAATATTTTTGTAATAGATATATTGTTTCTTCTTTTTGTTTAATATTTTTAATGTTTTTATTTTTTATTTTTTTTAATAAACATTTATTATGAAAAACAGAGAACTCAGAAAAAGCGGAAAAATTAGCGAGTGAAAATAATATTAATTTTAATAAAATAATTACATATACAATTTTTAAATCAATATTTTTTTAAACCAAATATCTGTATTAAATTATTTCTTTAATTTAAAACATATCAATTTATTTTATTTTTTGAATTCTGGTTACCAAATCCAAATTCCTTATTTTTAAGGGTTCCCGTAATAGTAATATTAATATGATGCCAAGTGGTAAATCTTTGCATCTTTAACAAAGCTTTTTAAAATAAGATACTGCAGATAAATGAATATAAAAATAAACGAAACCGGTTTTAATCAGTGTAACTTGCCAATTTTCTATTTCCTATCTAATAAAATCTTGTGATTTGTTTACATCTAATTTTAAATGTTGTGGGTCGTATATAATATATGCTTTTAAATTTAATGACGGTTTATTAAAAATTATTGTTCAAGAATGACTCCCAACCTAATTATAAATAAAAATGTGCAAGGTATTCAAGTTAAGAACGTATCCTGCATTATTGTATAGTCAAATGTTATTTATCGATTTGAATTTATTTTATAAGAGCTAAACGAAATATATTTACGACTTTGAATATTATAATTTTTCTAAGTACAATAGATCATGAATTATAATGAAATATATAGGTTGACTGTTTATTTATATGTTGAACATTGTAGTCCGCGAGGAGAAGGGGATAAGCGACTAATGGAATGAAATAATGTAACCGCGGGTAGTCCTTTATTGGATAAAACATACATCCAGTTATGGAAAGCCTTTTGTTGAACTGATATATTAATGTTTTATCAATCTCTCCTCCATAAGAATAGAACTTTGTTACATGCTTTATGAACGCAATATACAGTTTCATAACCACAGTATTACTAGATGTATAAAATAGAATTACTCACTTACAAAGTCATACGTATTATACAAGGACGGGAGTTTGTACAGTTACAGTACCTGATCAGCTGGTATCTTCGTAGTCCTTGTATCGCAAATATTATAACGGAACCGCTCCAGTTTACTGTTCATAGTAACATTGTATTGTTGATGAGATGTAATTTGTACAGTGGTAACTGGGTAAATTATATCTAGAACAAAGTTCGATATATTTTTTATTATTACAGTTTTTATTTATTTATTTGTTATGGTAATACAAATAATCATGTCAGCTGATTCAACCATGTAAAAATTAATAAATTTTGTTCTAAAACCAAGCAGTGTTGAATTATAAAAGAAAATAATACATGAGAAGTAAGTAATGAATAAAATAATAATAATAATACGACACATTTAATTGTGATTCATCGAGTTCGAATAGCATAAAAGGTTATTATAAAAAGAATTGTCAAAGCTAAATTAATTACAATGATACATAGGGTGCTACATCTTTTCCAATAAGTTTTAATAACTCGCTTTTTAGTAGAGATAAAAGATAGAGAGATAGAGACTGTTCTCTATCCTTTAATCCTCTATCCTTTTTGTATTAACCTATGAAATATCATTTCATTAATATAAGTAAACATTAAAATATCGAAGAAACAATAAAAAATAAATTATTTCCTTGAATTTGTTTTTAAAATTAATCAATAATAATGTGAAATGCCTAAAAATGCCATGAAATATTAGCTACAGTATGACCAAGTTAATACTGCACACCGAAAAAATGTGAAAAAAATACTTTTAAACCGCCACTTGACTCGACAGTAGTATCATGCAAGTACAGATGGGTTGCAAGAGTCTGAAGTAGGAGTTCATTTATTATTATTATTATTATTAATTTTTTATTCCGGTGAGAAGAGTAATGCCATTTACACACTGAGTGTCGGACTCACTAACAGGTTCGACTAGATATAATTAAAGTGCGTATCTATACCTGCGCCCTACCGACTAAACCTCCACCACACCCTCTCTCTCCCGGGGCCGGAGCCACAGCTAAGCATTACGCAGCCCAGGAAGGTGCCTTCGAGTGTGAGGGATCCAGGGTCCCCGTGCTTCATCACCGTTGCCCATGCGCGCATTGCGGACGAACGACACGGCAGGAGCCTGCCCATCACGCCCTCACTCTCCGGTCCGTTTCTTCACTTCAGACATTGGAGGTCTTCTCTTTCGATCTAACTTCATATGAGTCTTTCTTATCTGCCTGTTATTCCCTGTAGGCCTTCTCCTTGACCTTCAGAATCTCCGATGCCAATTTGGATACTGCGTCCCCTTCGTTCAGGCCCCTAAGCATATAATCAACTGTGTTCTCAGGAGTGAGCCAACCTAGGTCCCGACATCTTCTTGTTACATCCCATCTGTGGCAGATATAAAGTGTGTGTTTAGGCGTATAAACCAACCCACAGAACCTGCACCAAGATGATTGTCTTCGTTTGAACCAGTATAAATACGCTGAAAATTCCTCATGACCGGATAGGAGCTGTATGAGATGGAAATTTACCTCACCCTGCCACCTCCGAATCCATGGGTCCAAATTAGGGATCAGCGTTCTAGTCCATGCCCCCTTTGACGAGTCATCCCATACTACTTGTAATTCTTGGCAGCTGCTTGTTGGCCGCATTTTTCTGCATTCCATCATAAACTCTTCGCAGTTGTTTCGCTCTGAGGGGTATCGCGAGGGGGGGATACTAGCTATAACCTTAATAGCATCACCGGATACTGTGCGGAAGGTGGAAGACACTTTCAGAGCCACCCGCCGATGAAGGAAGGAAAACTTTCTGAGAATTCTCGTCCTGTTAAGAGCGTCACCCCAGACCGGAACGGCATAAAAAATTATAAAATATACGATTAGTTAACAAAAGAGGTAGTCGACTAAATTTAATGATAGCTGAAAATTCCTCAACTAAACAATAAAAAATAAAATATTTATTATTTAGTTGAGGAATTTTCAGCTATCATTAAATTTAGTCTACTACTTCTTTTGTTAATTAATCGAATATTTTATAATATTTTTAGTATTTATTTTTTAGAATTTAAATCTATACAAAATTAAAAGTATGCAAACATAGGAAAACCGTTTATCTATAAAAAAAATTTTTTTATTTTTTAAAGATATTACAAAATACTTTGATGAAGTAAAAAAAAAGCAGGTACTTTAATGCTACTGAATGTTCGACGAAAAGAGCATGTAAAGTTACATTGGTTGAACTATAAATTGGTGTTGGTCGCAACCCTTTACCAATCATGCCTAGAAACAAAATTAATTTGGCCACACAAAAAAATCATTTCTCACTGTACTTATAATTTTTTTAAAAATATTTTATAGTTATTAATTTAATTTATAAAAATAAATTTAAAAACCTAGCTATTTCGAACAAAAATACATATAAAACATAAATAAAATACTTATAATACAATTGTTCTCGTAAGTGAGTATTAAGTATAAGTAATGGACACAAAGTTTTGTAGTACTTGTATGCTATGTTAATTTAGATAAGCTATGTAAAAAATTTAATATGTAAATATATCTGTTTACTATGTAAAATGTAAATAATTATTAAAATTAACCATTATTACGACCTGGACGAAAAAAAAACATTAATATATAAAAAAGTAATTAAATATTTCGCACCAGAGTAAGAAAGAGTAACTTTTGTAACAAAATGATTAACCAATTGGTCTTTTTGTTAACGTGCAGCCTGCTAAATTAATAATAATAATAAAAATAATAAGCTTTTTATAAATACGTTCTATTACTTTCTGAGATAAAGTATTTATAAAAACCTTGTTACAAAAGGTGGTACGACCTGACGTAACAGTATTTATAATAAAAACCTTCGTTAAAAGGGTTTTTTACACCACTTTCTCTCTGGAGTTGATAATGTAAACATTTAAAAAAATGTTATTTCCAAACACCATTTCCTCCTCCTTCGAACTTGCTTTTTATTACGCAAAACGTTTTCTTATTTGGGTGGTCAAAATACACATACTAGTTCTTAATTTTTCAAAATAACCATTGCCGATTATAATATGATTGAAGTAAAGGACAACAGTACAATAATTTTTCAATCAAAATTAAATAACGAGTGCGGCACAAGGTTATGACGCTTTTTAACTGGTTTGTAGTGGGATTAAATGGAGGTGAAAAAACAAAATATTGTACACTTTTGTATTCAATGGCCATGGAAAGCTACTCAGCCTAGCATCAAGTGTTTGTCGTTACAGGAAATCATGGAAAGTAAATCGGATGTGTCAAAAATAAACTTTGTAGAAGACTTCGTATGCCTCAACTGGAGGAATTTCTTCATGTAGTATTATTTTTAAGTTTTAAAAAGATTTCAATGATCGAAAGTGTATTAGATATTTTTTTTATACGTATATGTTTGAACTCCTAAAAAAATGATGAACATGTATGAAAAACGGTTCTGTAGAGTCCTGATAATCAATAAAGCATTTTTAATAAGGTGATAACTGAGATATCTTCGTTATCAGTGAACGTATCAAACAGTATAGTATGACATATATTACAACACTAGTTTCTTTTCATTCATAAAATGAAATTACTCTTTAGAAAATTCCCCGCAAATAATCTGTTGAACCACTTTAGTTTGCAGAAAATTCCCTCAAATTGTACATAATATGTAATATTTGAGTATTAAACACAAATTTATTATATCAGATGAAATTAATTTCCATTTAATCTATATTTTAAAACTGTACATAATGATTCCGAACAACCTTATTTGTATTTGAAAAACAAAGGTATTGGGAAAAGTTACCTGTTTGTTGAAAAGTGATAATATTTAATTCGTTTGTTTTTTCAAGTATCCAAATGAAATAGTAACAATTACAGTTTAACTAGACATTGATGTTCTCAAAAAATTCTTGCTCATCAAATTACGTCGTTTAAAAAAATACAGTGGTCGAAGCAATACAGTGGTTCCATAATGGTTTCAACAACTTGGTGCTACATTAAGTAATGCAAGAATATCAATGGATATTTTACGAACAATATCTGATCGGTTGATTTCTCGGAATGGAAGCATTAATTGGCTTTCAAACCCAAAGACTGAAGTGTACGTGATTATGTTATTATAAAAAAGAGAAGGAAACTAAGATCAATATAAAAAACTGGAAAAAAGTTGATTTGAAGAGAACTGATATCATTAATGAAATCAAAACGATAAATAACTATACCCTGGAACCTTTAAATCATAGTTTGAAGAATAGAATTGAAGAATATATTGTCAACAATAAAGCGTATTTGTCTTATACAGTCGAACCTCTATATAACAAAATCGAGAATCCCGGGAAATTTTCGTTAAATAGAGTTTTTCGTTAAATAGAGGTTCTTCGGAAAAATTATTGCTGAACTGAACAATATGCACTGTATGCACTGAACAATAGAGGGAGTATGTTTTAAATGTTTTCTAAAAATTATATTTGTTACGTCTACGTACTGTAGATAAATGTCTCGTTTAGATAAAGATATAAAAGTTTGCGCAGTAATTTCAGTTCTCTGCGTTAGTTAATGGATTTCGGAAAATTCCGCTACTTTAATGTATAGGCAAACAGTAACTTCAGAACACATGTTTTAATCTTTTGTTAGAATTTTATTTTTAATGGGTTATAAGAGAATCTTGGGAATTTTCGCTTTACCAGTTCAATAAAAATAACCTGTCATTCTTGACTGCTGTCAAGAATAATTTGTGTTTGTATTCAGGTACAATTTAGGTACGGAAATCTAAAGAATAACTACCTTAAACTCACAGAGACGTCCAAAATACTACAGTTTGTTATTATTTTTTTAAAAAACATTTCGTAAAAATTGCTATATATTACTACATACTGTATGCTGTTAATGTGCGTTGTCACCATTTCTTTATATAGAAGTGTGAATATGTTAAATAGAGGTAAATTTATACGTAGTTTTATTAAAATCTCAAGGTGCATTAAAAAATTTGTAAAATCGAGGTGTACGTAGTATCGATGTTAGTTATATAGAGGTTCGACTGTATTATTTTTTTAAAAAGTAAAGTAAAAAAAAAAATACCTGGAGGAAGTAGCGTATTGGCATTTCGAGCGGAGCTCCCGAGTTCGAATCCCGGTCAAGCATGGGATCTTTTCATACGCTACCAATTTCTAATCAGTTAATGACCATCTATGGTCATTATTATTATTGATGCCCTCTCTTTCATAAGGAAAAAAAATAGTATTAATTATAATTTTTTTGTATAATATATTTTTTTATAAATGCAATTTTAAACAAAATTAATCTGGAAAAAATTCATATAAAATAATTAATAATTTCAGAACTTTTCCAGAACTTAAGGTACTATATATTATGAGCTTAAATTATAAACGGTGATATATTAAGCTTTGTTGGCAAAGCAGTAGCTTTAGCGCCAGCAACGAGTAGTAGTTCAGAACAAAAATAAAACTTGGTTTGTAAACAAAAACAAAGAGCTATATTATTAAAAGCTTAGATATTATTAACCTAATGACACGATTACTCTTTTACGTTAACATTAAAACTATTCTTACACTATTATAGAGAAAAAAACCACGAATAATGTAGCCTACCAATGAAAAATGTTTCTGGGTTAATCCAGTATAAAGCAGACAAAGATGTTATTAAAGAATTAGGTATTATTAAACTTCTGACATGATATAATAAACTGTTTATGTTAATTTTACGATAATTCATATATTAAAAAGAAAAATAATGATAAAGTATTTACTATTAATATATTTCTTTGTTTTACCTCACGATTTGTTTATTTACAATCGATTCTGAATAGAAATCATAAGTTTATCGTATTACAAAAAGTACATATTGAGGGGTTTCCATCAGTAAACTGTACGTATACATAAAGATACAAATAAAGTATACATATACGTGTATGAAGTTCATTTAAATAAATATACTCGAACTGAATATGATTGCATAGGTACAAGAGTTCACAAAGGTCTAATTAAAAAAAAAAAACAAAAAATGTATAACATCATTAAACAATAGACAAAGATATTAAACAAATAGTAACATAAGCTGATGGAGATAAACGGAAAGTAGCTAGGCTCTCATCAAGACAGAAAGATGCTCATCACATATGTGATATTGAACCACATTGTCACTTAGATTCCCTCAAGTCTAGAACATGCAACCCACCGGATTGGTCTTGTGGTGAACGCGTCTTCCCAAATCAGCTGATTTGAAAGTCGAGAGTTCCAGCGATCAAGTCCTAGTAAAGGCAATTACTTTTATATGGATTTGATTACTAGATCGTGGATACCGGTGTTCTTCGTTGGTTGGGTTTCAGTTAACCACGCATCTTAGGAATGGTCGAACTGAGACTGTAGAAGACACTTCATTTACACTTATACATATCATCCTCATTCATTCTCTGAAGTAATTTCTGAACGGTAATTCCCGGAGGCTTAACAGGAAACAGAAAAAAAGTCTAGCACATGTGAGTCGAGTTGGGAAGTTTACATTCTGTACACGTGTGATTTTACGCTCTGCTATCTTTCAGTTTTTTGGTGGTTTTTTTGTGATTTTTTATTGATACGCTGGATTGGATTTGCCGGTTGGTTAACGGTGATTGTGTCTGTGAAATTTTACGAGTTTTGGATAACGGATTATTGGGTTTTTACGATTTTGTGAAATTATTATGTATGTAAGAGTACAATTGGACGAATATAACCTATAAAGTACGAAAGATTTTCTAAGTCAAGTGTTTGGTTGTACGTGTCTCTGACGTCATCCAAATCATGTAAACAAGCCCTTAGAATATTTTGGTTTTTTGTTTTAAATGTTTCTAAGTCCTGAATATTTTTGTAGGAAGAAATTTTAACATTTAATAACTCATATATGGTTGATCTCCCTATTCAGGATCTATACGTATTGGGAGATCGTTTTCCTTTTAACCCCATCAAATGTTTCTTATTGGAATTGGGATCATACATTTTAGAGAAACCCCCCCATCCGACCACCACCACGAAGGTGTACCAATATTGTGATCAGTGTGATGATGCAGAGCACACCTTCTTGAGATGCCCCTAGTAGGAGTAGTTGAGGCCGTTTGAGGGGAAAATTTCTTCAGAGATTATTATGGGCATTATGATCTCCGCTGGTGAGGGATTGAGTCGGTGTGCGCTGTGGTTCCGTAACGTCCTGCATACGAAGATGATGGAAGAGGAGCAGTGATTGGGGGGTGTCCGCTGGGAGGGTGATCAGGGAAGGCCAGCCCTCGAGGATGGCAGCGGAGGTTCAACCGGATCGCCGCTGCTGGGTGTCCCCGGAAGATGCTGGAGCTGGCCACTGGATAACGACACTGGAATCCATTAGCACGCGTGGTGACGAGGTTAAGCCTTTCTTTTTCCTGTTCAGCCGCCGGTAATTTCCGTTCAGATAATACTAGAGGATGAATGAGGATGATATGAATGAGTGTAAATAAAGTACAACCTTGAACAGTCTCAGTTACCATTACTGAGATGTGTGGTTAATTGAAACTCAACCACCAAAGAACATTGGTATCCACCCACAATCTACTATTCAAATCCGTGTAAAAATAATTGACTAACGAGGTTAAACCCAACCGGCGGTTCCGTCACCGCGTCTTGGAGGAGGAGGGTTTTTAATGAGTCCCTGCTTTGGCAGGAAACCCCACACACCCAGCAGTACGGGCAACTGGGCGTCTGGCTGCAGATTTTCCCTCCTCCTACCCGAAACAAACAAAAAAAAGAAAAGATAAAAGTCCATTACATGTAGGAATTTCCATCAACGGTCATCCTTACTTGTCTAGGAGATTAAGTACTAAATAGTTCAACCGCTGTTTCTAATTTGAATCGAACCGTTTGACGTCTTCGCAAACATAAGATAATTATAGGTAGTCGTGAATTTCTTGGTTGTGTAAAAACCACGTTGCCTTTGCTATGGATCTCGCCAACTTATTTGGGAAATGTTGATAATCTCAATGCTATTCTGACTCTTGCCACTTGTCCAAAGCGGTTTTAGAATTAATATCAATTTTAATCAGTATTAAAATATCAATCCAAAAATTTTTCCAGATTTAATCCATACTTCTATGTGCTTAATTTCGTGATTTAGTGCTTAATAGTCCTTTAGGTGATAAAGGATTCGGGAACCAAATTTATTAATTTATTACAAATATAGAAAAATTGTCTTTTGCATACTGTCAGATACTCTTAATACGATTCTATAATTTCTACAATAGCTTGAAAATTCTCTTGAACATTCTGTATTTTAAAAATACTTCGTTTTATTTATGAATTTGTGCTATAGAATGAAGCTAAATGTAATAATTAGTGATAACATTTAATTTTGAATTAAGTTAAAGAATAATGTGTTTTATGTGGCTTAATAGTATAAAGAAGAAAAAAGAAGGTAATTACTACAAACATTCTGCTAATGGTTTTAAAAATCCACAGGTGCATCCATTTATTAAAATGTACTTTTTCATATTTTATTAACTTTTTTAAGAAAAATATTTAAAAAATACTTGCTGAAATATTCCTCCGGAAAATAATAATTTAAAAATAAGGTTCTTATTTTATTAGTAAATAATCTTCCAGCAGAATTTCAAGCTATATTAAAATCTCTAACCCGTTGTAGTACTATTTTTTTATTTCGTGTTTCACTTAAAAACTTAATTAGACAAATGTATCATTTAAAGGATAAGTTTACCTTCTAAAATTTCTTTAAACATACCTTCTCTTGTATTACACAGAAGAATTAATTAGTTCTTTCTTTTTCAAGTTTGTGATCGTCGCACGTGTATGACATAATTAAAGTTTCTAGTGGGCAGCTTCTTCCTTAAGATAATTATTGATGCTATGATCTGTTTAGTCAGCACAATACTATTTAAATACCGCTCAGTATTGATCTTGCTTTTATTTAATTTTAAAACCAGATTTATTTAGTATCTTATACGTAATGTAGCAAATAAATTAACTATGCTTTTTAATTTAATATATAAAATCAGTGAAAAATTATTTGCAATAAATCGATTAATTGTATAATATAAATTTAAAAAGAAATATTTTTATTTCTTAAGTTTTTCTTGCTTCATACAAGATGGGATGAACATAACGGTAAATGGAAAATATATTATTGATATTTCAAGTTTTACCCGATATTGGTTTTAATCAATTTTTTTCTATAAAATTTAATTTTAAGTTTAGCAATATGTATTTTTTTACCTTATTTTAATTTCTAATTAGATAATAAATAGGTTTTCTATATTAATATTTATTTATATTAGTATAAAACAGAAATATATTAAATAATTAAGTATTTAATAAGAGTAATTTTAAGATAATAAGTTGTACCCTTTTTTAAATATATACAAATATTACTTGTACTTAATTTCTAATAAACATTTTAGAATTGAATTTCGATGATAATAAAGTACATAATCGTGTTATATTTTTAATTTTTATATAACTCAGATAATTTATTTCCTGTAGTGCAATGTACATAATGATTTACGAAGAATGTAACAAACTTTCAGGACGTATTCTACTGGGGAAAATAATAAAGAACGTTCCAGTAAACATAGGTTTCGAAACGATTCGTAGGTGTGTCAGCCGGCGAAAAATTTCTCCCTGATTTCTGCACTTTCGGTAAAAGCCAGGCTGTAATTCTTAAGACCCAAATTACGAGTAAATTTAGTTATTTATATGAAATATAACCAAAAAAAAGCACATGTCCCAAAACTGTAAATTTAGTAGTTTTTGAGAAATCTGGGATAAAATACAAAGGTTTGGGGGGTCGAAAAACACACTTTTTTATATTTGGTGTAAATAACCTTCTTAAATGGTTATTTTTTTGTTTTTTTTTTTTTTATTATAACGACACAACAACTTTACAATCTATTCAGCGAAATAATTGAACAATAAGTAAATAAGATCTATTTAAACTAACATAAAGTTACAAACCCAGCGGCTTAACGATAACAATGAAACGAAGAAACGAAATAGAAGAGCACTCCGTACAACCAGACCATAAAGTCGCCTAATAAGGAAAACCAAGATTATTATTCCTTATCAATCATGAAAAATCAGTGACCGTGCTATATAATAAATTGACCGCCAAATAATTTTGATGCCGATCCAAACGATTTTTGAAAATGTAGGCTGACCAGACAGATTTCCTACCGAACGGTTTGCAACTTAAGATCGTTATACATAAGGCTATTGCTTATGTATGTGTAGCATTTTTCTTTTTTTTTATCATTTTTTTTTTGCAGTGTTTTTGTCTGGTAGCGTTCAAGGATATCGATACCGGAATTGAACGCCGTATTCCATAATTCAAGCCCGTTAGTCCAAACCGGCTTCAAAACTGATTTATAAATCAAGAATTTACTTTCTGCTTAAAGTCGAGATCTATGTGCTATTAGCCAGTACAAGTTCTTAAACTTGAGATCCAACTGTTTCCGTTTAGATTTGATATGTTTCGTCCAAGTATCAGTCAAGATAAAAACCCAAATATTTACAGTACTGAGATCTCGGAATCGGGAACATTGAAGATAGAAACAGGAAGATAGTGTTCTCTACGAAGGATGAATGTAACGTGCTTTCATTTTGTTTCGTTTATTTTTATCTTCCAACATGTAAGCCACGATTCGAGGAGAGTGATATAATCTTGGATAAGATTATAGTGACCGGTTCTTCGTGGACAGCAAGAATTGTAGTATTGTCAGCAAACGTCGCAACTGTGGTACCTGCCGTAATTGGCAAGTCAGCCGTAAACATGGCCTCGAGAACGCTTCCTTGAGGTACTCCTGATTGAATAAGGAAAAAATTCGTCAAAACCTCTCTATATTTAACCTGAAAACACCTGTGTTCTAGGTTATATTTTAACACTACGTAGAAAACATTCGGTAAAAGCTTTTTTCAGTTTATAGAACAGCCCTACAAACCAAACCTTGTCAAAAGCTTGACTGATATCGAGGTAAACCGCTGAACAGACTGTTTCTCGTCTACAGCATGATTTATAATGGTTAATAAACACGTAAAATAAAGACTTACAGATCATTCTTCGAATATTTAATAATTTTTATCTTAACGAATAATAAAATTAAAGATAACGTTAGTAAAGTTTTACATTTATACTGATAAGCTAAAATAAAACTTTATTTTATTAATTGGAGTAACGTCTTAGAATCAGAAGATGTAGACAGTGCATTTAAATTATTTTTTAATTTATTTTCGGAGTGTTTAACTCGGTAAAAAACACATATACATGTAAACCTAAATATAATCCCTTAAAGCCATTGATAAATGCTAATTTATACGTAAAATAAACAAAAGGAATAATATATTTATAAAAAGATCTAAACAATATAAATATCAAAAAGCATTATGTAAAATGTAAAGATAAACTAAAAATTTATTTAGACATTGTTAAAGATAAGTATTTCAGTGATCTTGCTAAGAGATCCACAAATAACGCTGAACAATATTGATGTACATAAATAATTTATTAGGAATAGCCGGATCTAAAAATAGCGAATTAGAATCTTTAAAATTGATTGATGATGAGGTTATTAGACAAAAATGCTTAAAAAATGCAGAAAAATCTATTGATTACTTTTTAACTGTAGCGGACGAGATTAAGAAACAAACAAGTGACATGAATTCTGATAATAAATCTAAAAAGTATTTTTTCTCTGAAGAAGTTTTGGATGAAACGTATAAATAAAGAGGAAATAATTAGTATTATTAAACACATGAAAAATAAAAAGTCAACGAGAATAGATGAAATAGGGATTAATATATTAAAAGAAGATAGAGATATTGTTATTAATATTTGGACTCATTTATTTAATTTCAGTATGAGTAGAGGTAAATTTCCCTCTACATTTAAGAAAAATTGTTATTATATCTATATTTAAGAGCGGTGTTAGATAAAATATTAATAATTATCCACCTATATCATTATTAACTGTTGTCTCAAAAATTCTAGAAAAAAAATAAAAATTAGGGTAATATATTTCCTTAAAAAAAATTCAGTAAAAATCAATATGGTTTTTGCAAAAGAAATAATACTGAAGATGTGCTTTTAAATTTTATGTCCAATATAATAGAAGATAAAAACAAAGGTCAATAAATAGCGGGTTTGTTCTTAGATTTGAAAAAAGCGTTCGGTATTGATTATAATATTTTGCTTCATAAACGGTGAAAAGCTGGAATAAGAGGTTAAGCAATAAATGGTTCAAGACGTATTTAAGGGGAAGATCTCAACAGGTCAAATTAGTGGAAGAAATGAATTTTTAAGGTAATGTTAAGTACGGTTATTCTACAGATTTTTGTACTTGAACTATTTTATTTGTTATATACGTAAATGATTCATGTAGGGGAAAATTTAATGGTAGAATGACAACATATACAGATGACAGAGCATTAAATTATAAAGTTGAAAGTGTATACGAAATAAGGAAAAATGTTGAAGAAGACCTTTGAGAATTAGGTGGTGGTTAATCAAAATCAAATTAAGTTTAAATGTAATGAAGACAAATAATTATATAATTTTTTAAATAAAATATCTGCCATAAATGTTATACATCATAAAATATCAAATTTAAATCGTAATACAAACCAAAATTGTAGTGCCAAACTGTACCACAAATAAATATAATTAAGTATCTGGGAGTAATTTTAGATGTCGCTTAGTCACGGGAGGAAAATATAAGTAGGATTAAGTATATATCAATTTTATTTCTTAAAGAATTTTTGTACTAGATCGTAGATACCGGTGTTCTTTGGTGGTTGGGTTTCAATTAACGACACTTCTCAGGACCTGAAACTGTACAATACTATACTTCATTTACATTCATACATATCATCCTCATTCGAGTGGTACCTGTCCACTATTATATAATGTATAATGAGAATGATACATGGTATCTTACGGTGGTTTCGGAGGCTAAAAAGGAAAAGATTTGAAATCGATGTAATAAAAACGTTGTTATTTTAATTTAGTTACAGAAGATTTGTTAAAAGATATTAATTACTATTTTGGATTACATTTCCAGATTTTTATTATTATTTTAGGTTGGCGGTTTATTTCAGAATTTTTGTTTGGCATTACAGAAAGTTATTGTGATTGTAACCCCCCACAGGGATTTATCTACTGAGGGTACCTAAATTTTTCATTCAACTTGCACATTTTATGTTGTATTGTAGAAACTGTTTTATTGAATTTTCTTTTTGTTACTATTATAATATTTAAGAATAAATGTTATTTTAAAAACTATTTTATTTTATTATTGCTACACTATTATTACTAAACTATTATATTATTTTAAAAACTATTTTTTTAAAAATAAAATATATAATTGTACGTATTATTGTTTGCAATTGTATAAAAATAATAAATAAATAAATTCTAAAAAAAAAACGTTTTAAACAAAACTTGCAGAAAATTGATTCTGATTAGAATGGTATGAATAATAAATAACTTCCACCGAAACTAAATAGTTTACCATTAAATTTACCCGTTTAACAAAGTTATTTTATAGCAAACATAAAATAGTTTTTTATGTTTTTCAATCTGTTACGTTTTTTTTACTCCATATTTCTCCGAAACATCTAAAAGTATAATTCTGGGACCTATTTTTTTTTAATTTTCTTTCAGTTCAAGTCAGATTTCATATACCAAGAATTACAGTCTGGCTTAACTTTACCGAATGCATAGAAATCAGGGCGAACTTATTCGGCAGGCGATATAATTTGTTAATTTCCGAACCTATATTTAAAGAAACTTTCTTCATTACTTTTGCCAGTAGAACATATGCTGAAAGTTTGTTGTATTCTTTGTGAACATAGTGTTACCGGCGCTTTCTGAGCTAATTCTACTAGCGAAAATAATTTAAAAAGTTCATATAAATATGGATCGGGAACGCTCCGTTAGCAGGTTACGGATAGCGAAAGATTTCGTTAATTTAATATAAAGATTTCGCTTGTTTAATATAAAATTTTTTTTTTTTTTTATAACGATATAGCAACTTTACAATCTGTTCAGCAAGGTAATTGAACAATAAGTAAATAAGATGTATTTGAACTAACATTAAGTTGCCATAGACCCAGCAGCTCGTGACTTAATAATGAAATAGAAGAATTCTCCGTCAGCCCGACCATAAAGTCACCTAATTGAAACTGTAAGGCAATCTTGAAAAATCATTGATCGTGTTATCGAATAAGTTGACTAACAAATAATTCGGGTGCCGATTCAAACGATTTTGATACTGTACGCTGACCAGACAGATTTCCTGCCGAACGGTTCGCAACTTAAGATCATTATATATGAGACTTACGTTCCAGGATATATTTAGCATTTTTCGCAATGTTTTTGTCTGGTAGCGTTCAAGTATGTCAATACTGGAGTTGCACGCTGTACCCCACAATTCAAGCCCGTAAGTCCAAATAGGTTTCAAAACTGATTTATAAATCAATAATTTACTTTCTACTGAAAGCTGAGATCTATGTCCTATCAGCCAGTACATGTTTTTAAACTTGAGATCTAACTGTTTCCGCATAGAAGTGATTTGTTTTATCCAAGTAACTCGTCGGTGAAGATGAAAACCCAAATATTTACAATCCTGAGATCTGGGAATCGCAACACTGAAGTTAGAAACAGGAGGACAGTGGTCTTTCTGTGAATATAAAGTGAAGCAAAACCATACTGAAATTATAGGAACCCAAATTAACGAGAAAAATTTATGGTTTCTTATGGAATTTGAGCCGAAACGTTGAATAGAATAGGTTTCAGAACAATATCTCTAGTAATCTTCATAATTATCCGAGGTAAAACAGGAAAATTTGTTGTCTAAAAACAATTTTTTTTACGAGTGTAATACAAAAACTTTGTTAAATGACTAATAAATACGTAAAATTTATTATCAAAACTTGTAGAGAATTTAATTCGGAGAAAATTTATTTAAAATAACCCATTAAAAAATAAATACATGTTCAAGAAATATGATTTTATTTCTAACACTTACCGTATGAAAACTTCAAATGTTATAAACTACGCAAAATCAAGCTAACATACAATTGATACATTGTTAAAAAAATATAAATGAAATTAAACATTTAATAAAGTGTATAGTAAATTATCAGGAATCTGTCCTTCCACTTCGATACATTTGGCTACACGCTTTTGGACTGCTAGCGTTGTTCTGCGCAATTCTGCACGACTTCCCTAATTTGTACGGCGGTATCTTAATACGAGCAACCAAGTCTTCACACGTATGAACTTTTCTCTTTTAGATAATACTCACTGAATAACCTGCATCGTAGTTCATATTACTAAGTACTCGATATTTCCTTTTTTCTTTTAGAATTTCTTTTTGTAGTTTTTTTATTGAAATTTAATTAATAAAATTTTAAATCGAACTGGTTTTATTTAGATTATTGTAAATTACATTACGTAATTTCGGTTAAATATTTTCTATATATTCATCAGTAATAAAGCGATTTTCTTATGATCTCTTTTAAAAGTTTTTTATTTACAAATCCGTTTAACTTTTTTTACTCACTGCGTCACTGTGTAAGTTTTGAATCAAAATAATTTTAACCGAATTTAAAATTTTTATTTTACTTCTTTTTTATAAATTACATTATAATTTTTTTTAAAAATAGAATTCGATTTAAATAATAAATTTGAAGGCATTTTTTAGTATTTATTTAGTCTCACTTTTCTAAAAATATTAAGTTTAAAAGGATTATTAATATTATATAAAAATATTACAACGTATTATACATTTATTGTATTGGATTATATTTCATACGGTTCTCTCATAGGAATTGCAACAGTATATAAGATTAGCACCGACAATACTCCATGTGGGACAATTGATCAGAGGTCGGAAATGACGATACAATCTGAGGTATAAATATCCATTGTCCTGGCGTCCAACAATGATTTATTGTGAATACAAATGTAATGGATATTTACAATGATTCTCAGCTACTACATCTCATACCATATGCTATCTAAATATAATATCAGTATATATAGTATCAGAAATTTATAATATTTTCAAAACAATAATGTGGAATTAACTCGGATAAGTTGTTTATTTATTATGCAGTATTACTGTATTTATTAAAATGAAGTCAAAATAAGTAATACCAAAGGCTGAAATGATTTATTCAGTAAAATGTTTAAAACGACAGCTTTTAAATTTTAATTAGTGGTTAATAAATTTAAAATCGTCTTTCTGCTTTCTCCTATTTATTATATATGCGTTTTATAGGTAAAAATACAGGGCCCTAAAATTTCTATAGTTATATACGCATTGTATGAGTATTTAACCAAAATATTTATAATTGTATTAACAATAGATTCGATTGTAATGTACAATCATCAGAAAAATTATAGTGTAATGGTGACGAGATTATTAAAAAGAAAAACACGACTACAAAAAAAAAACCAGAATCATAGATGATTTTTTTAAAAGTATAAAAATTGCAAAATTAAACACAAATATAAGGTAAAAAAATAATAGCCCTTTTTTACTTCCTTGTACAAAGTAAAGGAAGTATTGTGATTGCGAAAAATTTCGGTTTTCAGATTTCAACAGAATATCCATTTTGACCATCCCTGAATCCTTCTTTACTAGTTTCGGCGTAATGTCTGTACGTATAACTCAAAATAATAACTGATTAGTTGCATAACTCAAAAACGATTAGCCGTAGGATGTTGAAATTTTGAATTTATAATTGTTATAACATCTAGTTGTGCACGTCCCCTTTTGATTGTAATCGACTGAACCAAAAGTGTCCAAAAAAGACCAAAATCCAAAAAAAAAATTTGGATTTTGCATTTTTTCTTAACTGCAGTAATAAGCCCTCGTTTAGATTTTTTCAACGATATATAATAAGTGGTATTTATTTTCATCGGTTCCAGAGTTATAGCCAAATGAAATTTTAATTAATGAAATATTTGGATCTTATAAGGGTACGCCACATCCGTTTAAATCAGCTTCATGACTTTTTTTAACGTTCTTTTTTAATTTAAGCATAGTAACACTAACATAGTAAAATAGTAATGTAATAATAGTAGCATAGAATCATACAACGCTTCTAAAACAAAGTAACGAGGGCAATTGTAGAGGCACCACGGTTTACGCGGGATGATGAAATTCACGTATATTTAAAGCTTCCGACGGTTCGTGAGGTTGCGCGGCAGCGTAGTGTTAAATACCAGCAACGACTTGAAAATCACGTTAAGCACTTTGCTATCAATCAGCTTAATAACAGCAGGGACGTCCGATGTTTGAAACGTCTACATGTGCTCGACTTAGGGGCTACTGCATGTTTGATATTTGACAACGCCGAATCTAGGGGTATTGCTTTTTATCTGTCTTTATTTTTTATTTATTAATGTTTGTTTTTTGTGAACTAAGAAGTGTTAGCAGAACCAATTTTTAAGATTGGACTTCACGATTTAATATTTTAGTTTAAGGTTACTTGTAACTATTATTATGAATTTCTTATTTTGAGAAGAAGCCCTTATCATGTGCTTCTTGTCAAGAGACTTACTTATGGTTCCATTTAAGGAGCCGATTATATATATACTGGTTGTTGAACAAAAATAAAGTTTAAAATATATTGATTTATTGATAATTATTAACCTCTGATTGTAAAAAAAAATTAAGATAAATGATAGTTTAATAATAACAATAAAAAAATTGTAAAATATATCAGAAGTTACGTATTAACGAAATAAAATTTTACGTACTTATCATTTAAAAAAAATGTGTATATGTAATTTAGTAGGCGTACAACGAAGTCATAAGGTGTCCACATAAGATTTTTTTATTAAGCAAACAGTGTGTGGTATATTTGACAAGAATATCTGGTCTGTAAAAAAGTTATTATTATAATATTTTAAACAATAACTTTAAATTTAAAAAAAAATAACATTAATTAATAAATATATTAAACATTTTTTTTCCACTGACTTGCACCTAATGTCATCAACAGGATATAAAGATGAAATTGATTTATTCATGAATATTCAAGTAATTTTAATGTTAAACATCAGTATTCTAATCATACTAATTGGATTAGTTTATATAATCTTCTATACAGAGCGTTCGGAAAGTTGCTGTACACTGGAATTATGGAAGTGCAATGACGAAATTTTCTTAATTATTACTTTCTATTTTTATATCATTATTTTATTGAAATAGATATCACAATTTTTAAAAAAAATTACGGTCCGTGGGTTTGTTTGTTTGTTGCATGTGCTTATATTTTTATTTTAGCTGCTATTGGTGCAAATGGTGAAGCGCCAGGCGGCTGCACACGGCTCCCTCCACGACTCTCACCCGCTAGAAGCATTCCGTTGACAATTAATTTACAGATTGTTTAATTTAATTTCTAACCGTAGATTATTTTTATTCATATTTTATATTAGTATTTTTATTTACTTATTATTATTAATTTTATTAATAAATGAAGGGATTATCAATTAACATTTAGCAGCAAAAAAAGACGATTATTTATATAGCGTAGAGAGCCGTTGCACACGTCTTCATCCACGAATCTCTCCCGCTCGAAGCAGTCCGTTATCAATTAATTTACAGATTATATTTTATTTAATTTCTAACCGTAGATTATTTTTATTTATATTTTATATTGGTCTTTTTGTTTATTTATTATAATTATTACTTATTAATTTCATTTTTTTTATTTATTTAATTTCATTGGATTTAGTTTTTAATACTTAGCAGTAAAAAAAAGTAATTTTATTTTTAGAGGAAGAGTCGTGCGTAGCCACCCGGCACATCACTCGGTCCGCTCTGCACCAATCACGTGGTCCGGTCTGCGCCAATGAACAGCAGCTGGACTAGCAACTAACACAACCTCACAGGAACACACATAAGACTAAACGAACAAAACGGCATCTCTAAGCTCACTCCCTGTTATCAATATGGCTAGCGTTAAACATATTTCTATTAAATATATTAAATTCTATATTTACTCACTCCTTAAGCCTATATTAAATATAAGAACACACACTAATATTCTAATATTTCTTTTCTTAAAATATTTCTGTAAACTACTTAATATTGTCACAATCATGGGGATACGAACGCGTCGAGAGTCTACTGGGCAGAGCCCCATGCCTAGAAGTGTAAACTACAGTTATTGTAATTAGCCGGTCTGGCTCGCTTCGCTTACCGGACCGGCATCGAAACCGTCAACGTATTGCAAAACTTTATACTTGTTTCCACCGTTACCTTATTCCTTAATGTGCGGTGAATTGTTTCACAGATATTTTGGAATATGATCACGTTCTCCTTAATGTCATTATCATCTCCATATGCTATATCACATCCTAAGTGATCGTAATGACTAACCGGTTTTATACTCCGATTGTTGATCACAATTTTCGTTCTCAAAAGCCATTTTCCCACAAATGCCACAGTCTTTGTCTTTGTTTCTGTTACTGTAAGAATGTAACACGCAGTACATTCTCCAGAGTAAATATTCTTCTTTGTAATTCATCTTCACTTTCTTGAACTATGACCATGTCATCAGCATACAACAGTGAACAATACTTACATCATGAATGAGTTAACGTCATCCAGCTTAATTCTAGAATAAAATAAATTTTTACATGTTCGTAACGTGTCAAAGTATAGATATATTTTTTCTTTTAAATAATATGTATATACGAGCAAGATAGATTATGTTTGAAACCGCTTTTATATTTTTCAAGTACCTTTATTTTATATTCTTTTTCATGGGTTTTGTAGAATTTTGATAGTCAAATTAGAAAAAATGACTTTACAGCTCTGTTTCCTTCAAATCGTCATAATCCAGAGTTACTTGCGTTATTGAAATGGATTGTTTGATATATTTTTCATGAAAAATCGATGTATCAGTTCTGAAGTTGTAGCAGGTGAATAGGTTGTAGCGTGTAAATGCAGTATAAGACCGGGATTCGAACCCGGGACTTCCCCGTGAAACACCGAGCCGCTACAACTTGTGCCACAGAGACCGGCTTACTTATACAGATTTTTTTTTTGTTTAATTTCCGGGACCACCGTTAGGTATTGCTTCAGAGGATAAGATGAATGATTTATAGCGTGTTAACATACCATGCCATTTATACAGGTTGGCGCAAAAGAAGTAAACGGTTTTTAAGCATTTACTCAAAGAAAATTTTTTTAATCGATCGTATGATCGATTAAAAATAAGCATAATTAAAAATCATTAATTAATGGCATTGTAATATGTGAGATCATGTATTAAGACATGACAAGAAAGATAATTCTTTTTACTCGCTATCTTATAAAAAAACTGTAAATTTAATGATATATTGTTCTCCTAGCTACTTGGTTCTGTTCTTCTCACTTCATAATATTTGGTGTATTTTTGTGATAAAATTTTAAAGGAGAATAGATAAAATGAGACTAAGAGAAAGAATTAGAACGTATAATGTTGCGAAAGAGTAAGAAATCAATGGAAAAATAGTGATAAAAACTAAACTGCATTAAATGCATACTCTAAAGGTATGGCTTTTAAGAAAATAAATGGTATACGAATAGTTAAAGATTTCATTAAAAAGATTAGTAAAAAATTTCAATAAAAAAGGATATTGGCAGAATAGAAAAAGTTTGTTTTATTATTAATATGCATTATTATAGTCATCTGACTAGTAAAGATAAGGTTAAAAATATAATTTATAAAACATAACTTGCCAAAAATGCAGAAAATATAACAAACCACTAAATATCTACAACTTAAAAAATCATCACTAGAAATAAAATAAATAAAAATAATTTAAATTTAGTATAAAATTTACTATCGTTACAAAAGTAGTAATTTAGTAACACGACACTAACGCTTTTATTGAAAATATATATTCAAATATTTTATCTACGTATATTGGTGACCAGCATATTAAATATTCTCTGGGAATACACTCTAAGACTGATATTTGTTCGATGCCGCTCCAATCAAAACAGACTCTCTTCGGGTGGCATAAACATGGAAGTCGAGCCCAGAATTTTAATCGGTTTTCAATGAAATTCGTAAATGGACACTCTAAACTGATAAATTAAAAATATTTTTGTATTTTAATCCGATCAATAGCCTTTGTCGTTTGGTAACGGTCAAATTCTTCTTTAGAATACGTGCTTCTGTCAAAATTGAGCGGCATGGTGAATTGTCAAAGTCCATCTCTCCATCTTAACAAAATGAACACGTTGAGCTGTTGAACATCCTTATAAGACAGAATTGTTTTTACAGTAGTCATATCAAGTAATTTTTCATAAACAAGTTACAATTCCAATTTTCTGAATAAATCCGGAGAAAATCTTAATTTTCCTCTTCTCAATATTTTCCCCATTTCTTTTTTTCTGACTTTTTTAATTATATTTCTGATTGAGTTCATTTAAAATAATTTTGAATGGTGTGTTTTTATGTAGCTGTATATTCATTAGCTATTTTCCTTCAAACCTCGTCTCATGACATTTCATTTTTTTTATGTAAGTCCCATCAGTCTGAAATTCAATGGAAAAAAAAATTTTTTAATTATCCTTTTAATTAAAGAGTGGTTTCTTTTTACATCAAAGTGAGTTTCATAAGGTAGATGTCCTTTTACTACAAATATTATCTTAGTAAAAGGCTTGGGAATCAACAAGTTGGACAAATATTTTTTCTTATATTTAGAGTTTCGAGAGCTAAGTAAATACCGCAAACGTCACTACCAAAATTGACCGCCTTGTTTTCTACAGTCTTAAAGTAAAGATATTAAAATAAACTTATATGAATTTACGGAGACTCAGAATATGTTTCATTTTTTTTTTTAATATATAACTATGTAATTATGTTTCTTTAAAAATATCTGATTTAAATTTACATTTTATTTGGTAAGTTTTAATAAATATACGACAATAATCATATTATACAGGCCACATTTCACTGAGATTTATAACTGGATAAAAATAAATTATATATTATTGTGAACAATAAACAAGGATATATGCTACGGATCTTGCAAACTATCAAATTTTGAAAATTTGCCACAGTTTGTAAATAATTTAAAATGCCTTCAATAAGTATGTTCAACATATCTTTCTCATTTAAATAAAAGTTATTGCCAGAAAAAATATATTTATTTATCATATGTTAATTGTGTATCATTTATTTTGAAAAAGGGAATATTATCTACTTAAAATATTAGAACTTCTCCACAACCCTATTTTTTCAAGTTATCCAGAGTTTTTTTAAAATTTCTTACGTATACAGTTTTTTTTTTAACCTCCGAGACCACCGTTAGGCATTGCTTCAGAGGATGAGATGGATGAAAAGTAGCGTGTAAAAATGCCGTACAAGACCGGGATTCGAACCCGGGACTTCCCCGTGAAACGCCGAGCCGCTGCCACTTGTGCCACAGAGACCGACTTACTTATACAGATTTATTTTTTTGTTTAACTTCCGGGACCACCGTTAGGTATTGCTTCAGAGGATAAGATGAATGATTTATAGCGTGTTAACATACCATGCTATTTACACAGGTTGGCGCAAAAGAAGTAAACGGTTTTTACTCAAAGAAAATTTTTAAATTATTAATTTATTTCGATGAGAAATTATTAACTATATTTTACAAAGATTTTTGTAAGGTACTGGTGGAAAACTACATCGAACAAATAAACTTTATTTTCTGGTTTACAAAGTTGTGCTCTTTCTAGAGATTTTTCCATGGCGTCGGTTAAAACGATCGCAGTTAGGTCTTCTGTATCAGGAAGAATATTGTTTGTTAATTGATGAATTCTCGTTGGCTTGTTAACATAAACCTTGTCGTTTACATATCCTTAAAGAAAATAATCTGGGTCTGTTACGAAGAAGTCGGTTGATTTCAAAAATCCTTGAAATTATCCGTTCCCCAAAAATCTCTCTTTAAGAGCTGCATACTGAGTCTGGCTGTGGGTGCAGTGGCTCCACTTGTTTGAACCATATCACTTTATTGTCAGCAACAGCAGGTCCTAGAAAAGTTTGAATTATATGCCGTAAATTAGCAGTTACGATTACAGCATTCCCGTCAAAAACTTCAAAAAAAAATTTATGACCCAATAATCCTTTGGGATGTAATTCCGTACCAAATGTTCAGTATTTTTAGATTTATTAATATCCCTGTGCATTTACACGGATGTAATTCTTTCTGTTAAATAAACCTTAAATTTTCAGTTCTTCATATTCGGTAATTTTGTTTGTTAAAAAAGCCATTCAGAAGAAAGTGGGCTTCACCACTTATCAAATTTTGCAGAATGTTTTTATTTTTTCATGCCAATTCTTAAAATCTGTATGGCATAATTTAGGCGTTTTAAGGTTTCTTGGCTTTAATTCTTGCTCAAGTTGAATTTTGTATTAATTAGAAGTCTGAAATCTTTTACTAGTGTTCGCTTTAATGATCTCCAAGTAATGTTTAGCAAAGAGAACGTCTTCGATTTGATGTTTCTGGGTTCTTCTGAACAGTCTCTCGAATTTGTTAGATAATATTCTCATTTCGGACTGCACGTGGTCTTCCAGATTTTGGCATACCTTGTATTAAACCTTGCTATTGACAATGTTCCAGCAAGTGTCTAATCATGTAATCGGAGAGTGGATTCCTTGTACTGAAATGGTTGCAAAAGTTTTGTTGAATCTGTATTATTGAATGTTGGTTTTCAAAATAAAAATCTATGATTTTCGTTCGCTGAATATCTTTCCATCAATAATATTTCAGATTTTCTTTGTAAGGTCTGAAAATAAAATGAACAAAATCAATTGAAATGAAAATGTTATATTTATTTTTAAATCTCTTAGCTTCTTTTGCGCCATCCGTAGTTCTTTTACTAGCGTCAGATAGAACTTAGGATTTTTAAACCATCAGGTAACAGAAACCAAGGTCAAGTTTTTCAAAACCATTAATAAATAATATTGTGTTTAGCAAACACATAAATCTTCTTTATATCGAAATAAATATTTAAGATATTTGTATAAAATACTTTTACAAAATAACTTTACTTGCACCGATAATTGAAATGCAACTTGTAATAACTATAAAGTGTAATAACTATAAACAGAAAGTTCATTAACACTGTATCATTAATTTTTATCGAAATCAGAAAAGTGAATAATTTTCCCATAGGTCTCATACCATAATCTTTTATGAGTACTCGACATTTTATTCTTCTACAATCGTACTCGTTTGTCTTTTTTATTCTCATTCCAGCATACTAAGAACTTACAACTGAGAAAAAAATGTCCAATATCGATTGTTATCATATCCATACCTTAATGAACTTTCATTATGAATTCTAATGGTAGACTCCCACTTTTAAAAAAAAATACTAATTCCATTAAAGGATATTATCATGAATTACGTAATTAAACGTATAATCGCCTACACAAATACTTAAAAATTGTTAATTTTAAAGGAATTGTTTGCTTCTCTAACCCGCATACAAAGAACAAAATCTAACTTGTTACGAATAAAAAATGTTAGTTACTGACATTTCATCTTATTTTACATTGTTCGTTTCTCATTAAATTTCTTTCGAAGTAGAGAACCTGGAAATTATGAAATGTTAATATTTAGTGATTTCTTGCTTTAATAAATTAAAATATTTAAGTTTTATTTATAGTTAAAAAAAAAGAAGATTTTGGGACAAATTTATATACATGTTGGGAGAAAGTGATAATAACAAATATAAAACTTTTGGGATTATTGTTATTGGTACATTATCACTGGATTAATAAAAAGATTAGACAAACTGATAAACACATTTTATTAGATGATTTTCAAATTTTAGAATTATTAGGGAGATTGAAGAATTATAAAATGATTTTTGTTTTTATTAGGTTATTGAAAATAATTAGTAGGCAAAATTTTTTACCCCTAGGTATTAGAAAATATTGATTGAGCTTAGTAAAAAAATTAAATAATTTCGATATATTTAAAACTATTACCCAATCTTTTAATAACGTTTAATCAAAGTTAATTAATCACTTCACATATTTATAGAAATAATAGGAAATTTTGACACAACGTTGCATTTGAATACGCGCATTCTTTTATAACCTACTATTTATATACCTAAGATGTCATACCTGTGACATCTATCCTGACAGAAAAAAACAGGTTTTTTTTTAAAAAACTATTGCAAAGAAGAGATCCGGGGATTAACGCGCTCGATAAAGCCTGCAAAGCACACGATATTGCGCACAGTACCTACAGCGATTCTTGACGGAGAGCGCAGGCTGATAAAGAATTAGCAGAAAGAGCCTGGCAAAGGATGTCGGCACCAGATTCTAGCGTCGCTGAGAAAGCCGCCGCATGGGCCGTAACAAACGCTATGAAACTAAAAAGCAAATTTGGTGGTAGACTAAAGAGACCTTCGGGCAGAGGTACGCGAAGAAAACCCATAAGAAAAAAAGGGAAAGGAATTTATCTCGAGCCTTACAGTTCCCAGAAAGGATGCGGTTTAAGAAAACGGAGCCCCGCACGCTGCAGCCGCCGACGTCGACAACGTAAAAGAAAACATTAGAAATATTACGCAAGCTTCCCGTTCGTCCTTTAACGGATGCGGAGCTGATATGAGTTGCACGTGAAGTGAAAATACCGCAATTCAGGTGGGTTTTTATGCGCGATACACTACCGACTAAAATAAAAAAATTCGAATCGGGAATAGTAAATCTAGACAGCGTCCTCAATCCGGGCACGCATTGGGTTCTTACAGAAAACGCGGTGCGAATGTGGTTTATTTTGACATAATGCGGTTATTATTCCGCCAGGAAAAATATTCACTTTTAGTATCGCGAAAATAGTATGGAAAATACCGTATGTTAATGTATCGGATGAAAGGCGGTTATCATTTCTTAAACTTGTCGATAGAGATGAAGCTATTTCTATGGCTTTCCGGAAGTGAAATCTGCACGAATATCCCTCTTTACATCACAGTAAAGATGTCATTTGGACGGTGAAAACAACCACGCAAGCGGAAAAACCTCGTTATTTAATCGTCGGATTTCAAACCTCGAGAAGAGGAGATGCGACTAAAAGCGCTTCTAATTTCGATGCAGTTTCAATTAACAACATCCGTTTATATTTGAATTCGATTTACTACTATCCATACGAAAACATTCAAAGAGATTCCCTCGTAATGTATGAAATGTTTAAACGTTTTTATCGATCTTACTATAACAAAAAATTCGAAGGAGCGTTAATTGTTCCTAGTAAATACGTTTCAATCCCGTTGATATTTATAGACTGTTCAAAACAGAGCGACTTTTAAAAAATGACGCTGTCGATATAAAAATCGAGATGCAAACTACCATCCCTATCCCCGCCAGTACGATAGCTTATTGCTTGATGATAAGCGATTGTGTGATGCAATATATGCCTTTAACAGGCACAGTCAGAGGCGTTTTTTAACAGTCCAGTTCGATGTTTATGAGCATCAACATGGGTTCCTTCGAAGTCGACTTAAGTTGTTTTCGCATATCTGATACGGACGTGTACGTCAAAGAATTGGCTATCGTTTCTCTGGACGAGCGTCGTCAATTAGAGCATCATTTGTTTAAACCGCCTTTTGACTACTATAATATATTGTCGCAAACTACTAAATCTAAAATACAGAATTTACAAAAAGAAATAGGTCATAGTTGGAATTCGGGATTCATTTCGTATCCGAGGTTGCCATTCACCCTTAAAAGTTTAGCGTCTAATTTCACAAAACATGTTAAAGGCGAAGACAAGAAGACATTGTTATCGAATATTTTAAATGGTAACGGACAAGATCTCACCATCGCCAATCAACACTTTCGACTGTAAAACGGATAAAATCTGTCCTTTTGGTGAAAATCACGACTGCGCTATGAAAAAAGCTATATGGCTTCATATGTGGTGGAACGAGCACAGAAAATTCTACAACATGCTGGAAGAGGTAGGAAATGCTACGACAAAAGCACAGGAGTGCTACTTAAACAGTCCCGGACGGGAGATTCTCCGCTACCTCCCCAAACTATTCATCATCGATCATTACGGTCAATACGTCCCTGCAAAGGTGCACGCAGATCTACCCGTCTACTTGCAACAAGATCCTGAAATCAAGATCCTTCAACCGTTTCCTGAAGATGGAAAAGATTGGAGTCAAGACTCAGTTTTTGATTATTACTTGTATTTAAAAACTTAACCCCTATCTGTTTGTATACGTTATTTATATTGTAGTATAAGGAAATATGTAATTAGTTTATAAAAGAATAATAAATCGATTTTTACGAAAAACAGTTTTTTATTTCTAGATTAAACCACCTCTTCCTTTAAACAGAAAGATTTTGAAGTGTGTATAGATTATGCTTTTTTATACATAAAACTAAAATAATCCTCATTCAATGTTTAATTTTTAGGAAAAGAATATAACAGAAATCGTCTTAACACAAACTGCATTTAATATTTATAATAAATATATACATATTTTTTTAATTATTACATAGTTTTACATTTTATTTAAAATATATACATAGTTTTACATTTTATTTAAAATTAATACAAAGCTTTACATTTTATTTTTAAGATATGCACAAACAAGAATTTGTCAAAGTACAAGGAGCAAAGTATGCAATCTGCAACACAGAAACATCTTCCAATTTTATTTATAAAATAAATAATATTAATCATTACAATAAATAACTAAAAAAAAAAATAAATGAATACTTTATTTTATTGAAACAACATATTGTTTTTAATTTTCATTTCATCAAGTATGTTTAAAACTACCTATATCATTTTTTCTTGTAATTAGATTATTCGATTTCCAATATGTAAACTTAAACGACGAAGTAGTCGCTTGAGCGTAAAACCATATAAATCGGTGGTATTCGTGCGGAAAACAAGATTCGGACCTCAGTATGTTAATTCCGTGCTCTCGCAACACCGTTCTCCATGCAAATTTTTGTAATGAAGGTAGTGTTTTTGCTTCAGAATTCATGACTAATTATAAAATAATAATAATAATAAGTTATGAAATTTTATTA